>NC_050577.1:48045343-48757843 GCF_011100635.1 Trichosurus vulpecula
AGAGCATGATGTTATTATCCAACCTGAAACAGGGTTACTCAATCTCATTGATCCAGTCCATGAGTTTAAGGCTCTGACTGCCACAGAGGGAGCCACAGACAAAGACATTAAGATGAAATTTAGCAATGAAGTCTTTCGATTTGCTTCAGCCTGCATGAACTGCCGCACCAATGGCACTATCCATTTTGGAGTCAAGGACAAACCCCATGGAGAAATAGTTGGGGTGAAACTCACTGAGGTGGATAAAAGTACATTTATTGACCACTTCTATACGAAGATGGAAGACTATTTTGACAAGGAGGGTGTTGGGGAAGCAAAGCAGTGCATTAGGCCACCAAGGTTTGTGGAAGTCTTACTGAAGAATGATACCACATCTGAGAGATTCGTCATTGAAGTAGACATCATTCCAAAACACTCCATTTGTAACAAAAAATATTTCCCAATTAAGATGCAAACTTATAAAAAGAACAGATGGGAGAAAAATACTGAACTCTCTCTGTTTGTGAGGGATGGCACTAGTTCTAAAGACATCTATGCTAATCCAAAGCAAAAAGATGGAAATCTGAAAGCATTTTTGTCAGGTTTAGAATCACAGGATGAGTCCAGAAAAGCAGCAGAAGACTATCGACCAAAAGAAATAAAAACAGAAAGTGAGGGAAGAAAGTTGGTTCATCTTCTCACAGGAGACCAAGACTTAGATAATTCTTACTATAATTGGTACATTCTTGTGGTAAATAAGTGTCATCCAAATCAAATTGAGCACCTGGACTTTCTAAAGGAAATTAGATGGTTTGCCGTGTTAGAGTTTGATCCCGAATCTGTGAGTAATGGGGTTGCCAAAGCTTACAGAAAGACCCGAGCAGCTAATCTTCACTTTCCTAATCAATACCAAGACAATACAACCTCAATTACCGAAAAAATTGAAAATCTGAGTCTTTTTAAGCAACCCAGCTGGATCTTCTGCAATGGCAGGTCAGACATTAACATGGAAGAGCATCAACCTTTAGAACTTAGTTTATGGTTTAAAAAAAGAGCCACTAAAGTTCGGAAATTAATCTCATTTCTTACATGTGAAGACATAATGCAACCCGAAAAGTTTTTAGTAGTGTTTCTATTGCTGTCCCCAGTAGAAGATCCTAAAGATCCTTTTATTGAGACATTTTCTACTTTCTACCAAGAATTGGGAGGAATGGACAACATACTGTCTATCTCCATAGATCCACAAATAGGTTCACAATGGAAAGATCTTTTGCAAGTCAGATTCTCAGCTACAGACCTCACAAACAGATGTATTACTACTTTAAGTCTTGAAGAGTTGAATGGCACCATTCTTACACTAAAACCTCAGACTGAATCTCCTTCAAGATTTTTGCCATCAAATGGCTCTTCGATCATTCTTCAGAAGAAAGATGAAGACTCTATGACAGCACTGGAAATCCTCTGTGAAAATGAATGCAAAGGCACAGACATAGAGAAAGATAAAACCAAATTCACTGAATTCCAGAAATCCCAAGAGGAACATTTTTATCTAGGTGGAAAAGTTTCATGGTGGAACTTCTATTTTTCCTCTGAAAACTATTCTTCACCTTTTATCAAAAGGGATAGCTATCAAAAAATTACAGAGATGATACTATCTTTAGCAAATTCCCCTAGGGAAACCTGTGCAGAAGTGATCAATTTGTATCATCATCCAGGCTGTGGAGGGACCACATTAGCAATGCATGTTCTCTGGGAACTGAAGAATAAATTCCGATGTGCAGTATTGAAAAGTAAAACATCTGACTTTGTAGATATTGGAACACAGGTGAGGACTTTACTCACTTATTGCTCAGAGAACCAACACCACCACTTGCCTGTTCTCCTCCTGGTGGATGATTTTGAAGAACAAGAAACTGTATCTGATTTGTGCAATCACATTAATTCAGCCATTGAAGAAGCTTATATTCAGTATGAGACACCTTTAGTTATTATTTTAAATTGCATGAGATCCCAGAGGCCAGAAAAGGATGCTAAAAACCCTGACAGTGTTGCAGTGATAAACAAACTTTCTAGCAAAGAGCAAAGAGCATTTGATTCCAAATTTCAGGAAATTGAAAAGAAGCACCAAAACTGTAGAGATTTTTATTCCTTTATGATCATGAAAGAAAATTTTGATAAGAAATACATTGAAAATGTTGTGAAACACATCCTGAAAGGGTTGAATGTTGACAGCAAAGAAGGACAATTAATTTCTTTCCTGTCTCTGCTTAATTTTTACATTTCTGATTCTGACATCTCTGTGATACAGTGTGAGAACTTTTTAGGATTAACCAACAAAAGGGAATATTGGAGCAGAAGGTGCTTAGAAGACAAAATGGGGAATTACTCTCCAATTCTTATCCGTACCAAAGTGGTAGATTGTGGGAGGTATGAAGGAGTCCGTATCATTCACCCCTTAATCGCCAGTCGCTGTTTAGAAGAATTGAAACTTACCTCTGAAATGGCAAAGAGTGATATTGCACTGAAGCTATTAAAAGAAGATGAATTTTATCAACCTGGAATAAGAAGAGACAAATTTGTGCGGACTGTGCAGATGCTGCTGCTGAAAAGACAGAAGGAATACAGTAAAGAAACAACGAACCCAAGGAAGGATATAAATACTTTATTTTCTCCTTTAATTGTGGACATCCAGAAAGAGGAAGGGAATGATCAGGTTCAGAAAGTCTTATGTGAAGGAACTATCAGATTTGAGCATCATGCCTTGATCTATCAAGCCTTAGCAAGACATTTTTATATTAATGAAAATAATTTTGAAGATGCCATTACTTGGGCAGAGAAAGCAAAGAAGAGAAGACCAGGGAACTCCTTTGTCTCTGATACACTTGGACAAGTCTACAAAAGCCAACTTATCTTCTATAAGGATAAGATTCAGCAAGGGAAAATTGTATCTCCTCAGGAACTGGAAGACCTTCTATGTATAGCAGTGAAAGCTTCAGATGCCTTCAGAGAATCTCAGCAACACAATGAATACAGAGACCATGAAACTGGACAATATCATAGCTCTAAAAGGAGGTATGGGATGTATAATACATCATGTTACTTGGGAGAAATAGAAGTTTGTATGCAGATAATTCAGGTCCTAAAGAAAGTTCCCCTTTCTGATGAAAGAAATAAGTCATCTAGAGGGGTCATTGTCCAACTTTTGTGTGGAAAGAATGATCTTCTCCTAGATTCTTCAATTCAGCAGAATGGATATTACCCAGTAATCAAAAAGCACATGCTTTATTTAAATGCTCTTCAGTGCCGTTTGCAAATGACTTTTGATATTCTTCGAGATTACTATGTTCTTCTGAAGGAAAGAGACAAGGAAAGGGAAATTTTGGAAGAAAAAAACCAGGTTAAAATGCAAGGATTATTGAGACAGTATACAAGTATATTCTTCAACTCAGAGACTATGCAATCAAGGGTGACATCTTTTGGCAAATCACTCCCAGAGGTGACATGCTGGAGCAAGTTGGAGGCCTCTAATGCAGTTAGCTTTTCTGGACTGCTGAAGTATCTCACTGAAAATGAGAAAAATGCAATCAAAATGGAAAGCATAGTAAATAATTACAAATTACTAGTAGAAAATGCAAATCTACCACAGGTGAGGGAGAAACAGAATTTCATCTTGAGCAACATAATTCTTAATTGTTTGAAACCTAGTTCAAAGGTCATACAGCCCCTGGATAAACTGAAAGAAATGCTTCAAGGGGTCTTGCAACAGGTAGGACTACATTTCCCCTATCCAGATCCTTACTTCTTGGCCACTCTCCTGTTCTGGCCAGAAAACCAGCAGCTGGATCAGAACTCCAAACAAATAGGAAAGTTCATCACAACCCTAAGAAGGTCCTTCAGGGAGAAGTATGGTCAGATGTGTCGAGCCAAGAAGCCATTCACACATTTCTACCTTGGGAAGGGCAGAGGCCTCAATCAATTCATTCACAGAGAAAGAATTGAGCAGTGCTTCCAGAACGAGTCGGACTTAAGGGTCCTTTGGCAACATGGAGATGTATGGAGAGAAGAGAAAGTCAAAGACCTCTTGCTTCGTCTCAATGGCAGAGTTGGGGATGATTTTATCTATGTAGACCATGGAACTAAAGAAAACTTAGAAATCCCAGTGCAGCCTGCAATCTTGGGTCAGCTAAGATGTGGCCGAAGTGTGGAAAGAGTTTCTTTCTACCTGGGATTTTCCACTGGAGGCCCAATAGCTTATGATATAAAAATTATTTAAACTGAGCCTGTGAAAGCTCCTACATGTTGTAGCCAGGTAGATAGCCCATTCTGCTAAGACAGATTGCACCGCAGATCTGCTGCTTTGAAGTTTTCTTGTGTTGCTTTTTCTGTATATTTTCATAGGATTTAGAGCTGAAGGGAACCACAGAAAACATTCTGGACCAACCCTCTCACTTTACAGATGAGGCAAATAAAGTTCAGTGAGTGGGAGTGATTTGTCTAAGGTCCCATGCTAGTGGGTAGCAGAGTCAATATTGAATCCAAGCCCATCTTACTGTATGCCATATTGCCTCCCTAGCTTGCTCCCTAGACTGCAGATATCTCCTGTACAAGTACCATTTCTTCAGTTTGTAGCCCAATTTCTCCATAACCCAGAATTTCATATTATATTTGCTCCACACATAATTGGTTCTTTCTCTTCCTTTTTAGGATTCCCCATGTGGGATTTATGGTATATTCATGAAACAAAGGCAAAAAATGAGGGGGTGGAATTTGTCGAAAAGTATTGGTGAAGAGCTGAGGTACATAATATCTTGAAGGACAGCATATATTCCAGATTGTCAGTGGCAATAGATCTCTTTAATACTTTTGTAAGACTTTTCTAGAAATAAATTTGTAACTAGAAAAAAACCACTTAGCTTACAAGTCTCTTTTTTTGGCTCAGAGATGGTCTCTGAAGTAACAGAAAAAGTCTCAACCTAACCAGATGGTCATGTTTCCCTTATGGGCAAGGGAAGTTTGTGGGACTTGGGCATGGAATTCTGGAAATTGTCCTACCAACATTATGAGTTCTTCCCTGTTCCCAGCCCTCCTGGAAAGGAACTTAAGTCAGAGGGAGGAGGACGTTGAGCTGAAGTGGTTGAGCGTGAAGTTTAATCCAGGTTTAGAGAGGAGTAAGAGGGTAGCCACAGCATGACAGTGGTGGTAATGATGGTCAAGGAGACAGAGATTCTCCAAGACGCACTTCTCTCAACCTTCATCCTTCTTGACTTCTCTGACACTGTTGACTACTGGGTTCCCTCTTCCCTTCCATACTCTCATCTCTCTAGGTTTTTGATGACACTGCTGTCTCCTAGTACACCTCCTACCAGTCTGACTGCTCCTTCTCAGTCTTCTTTGCTGAATCTTCTTCATCCAGATCATACCCATTCACCATGGATGTCTCCCCTGCCCCCAAGGCTCTGTCCAGGGCCATCTTCTCCTTTCCCTCTCTACTATTTCACTTGGGGATCTTATCACTTCCCATGGATTCAGCTCTCATCTCCATTCAGAGGACTTTTATATTTATTTGTCCAGTTCTAGCCTTTCTCCCAACAGCTAGTCTTACATCAAAAGCTGTCCCTCAGACATTTCAATAGATGCCTTGTAGACATCTTGAACTAGCCATGTCCACAACTGAACTCATTTTTTCCCCTACACCTTCTTTTCTTCCTAATGTCCCTGTTGCTATCAATGGTATGACCATCCTCCTAATCAGCTAGGTTCCAAACCTAGGTGCTACATGCAACTCCCCTCCCTTGCATCCCATATCCAATGGGTTGCTGAGTCCTGTCACTTGCTGTCTCTCATACATGGCCCCTTTCTCTTCTGACAATGCCACCATCCTGGTCTAGGCCCTCATTACCATATGTATGTTGGTCAGTCCCCCATCTTGAATTTCTTACCACTCTAGTCCATCCTTCACTCAGCTGTCAGACTGATCTTTCCAAAGGGCAGGTCTGACTCTATCATACATAACTCACCTACCCCAACCCCTCCATAAACTCCAGTGACTCCCTATTGTCTCCAGGATTAAATCTAAAATCTTCTATGTGGTTTGTAAAGCCCTCCATAGCATGACTCCCTCCTACACTAGTTTTCTTCCATCTTACACATGCCCCACCCCACCCCCACTCTTCAATCCAGTGACACTAGTCTCTGAGCTCTTCCTCACAACAGACACTCTATCTCCTGACTCTGGACATTCTCACTTGCTGTCCCCCATACGTGGAGCTCTCTCCCCTCTCATCTCTGTTTCCTGGCTTCCCCTGACTTCCTTCAAGTCTCAGCTAAATTCTCGCCTTCTGCAGGAAGCTTCTTCTATTTCCCCAATGTTAATGCCTTCCTTCTAATAATTATCTCCAGTTTATCTTATATATAGCTTGTCTGTACAGAATTGTGTGCATGTTTTCTCTTCTTTTAGACTCTGAGCTCTTTGACAGTAGGGACTACCTTTTGCCTTTCTTTGTATCACCAGCACTTAGCATAGTGGATGGCACACAGTAGGCTGTCCCTACTGGCACACAGTAGGTGCTTAATAAATGCTTGTTGACTGACTAAGATGGAAACTGGAGGAGTTGACATAAGCATAGTTCTCCCCTGATGCCAATCTGTCTATTCAAATCCCTGAGAAGTAATGTGTAAATGGACTGAAGATACTCACTGTGGTCACTCCTTGAGGTATGTAAAAGGTCAGGGAAGATTTTCCCTTATGCCTATAATCAACAAACATTTCCTTTATGATTTCTCTATTTCTTTAGGCTATTTAGAAAGTGGGAAGCTACAGTCAATCTTACCACATAGTACCACCTATTGGTTACATATACATTTACTTTTTAAATTTTTTATGTATTTTATTTTCAATTTATGGAATAAAATAAGAACTTCCATATTATAGCATAATAAAAAAAGATTGCACATGAAACTGCAAATCTATTAGGTACAACTTGCTACATTACAAATAAGAAAACTCCTTTGATTGGTTCCCCCAAGTGTTAAGATGTTCTTTGGTTTAGTACCACCTCTCCCAAGTCTTCCCTGATCTCTGCAGATCAGAGACCAGAAGAAAGGTACTTTTTGTTGCTTGCAGGGAGTTAAGAGAAGTTAGGTACCAAACATTTCAGTATTCTTCTCCTGCAGGAGCCTCACCTGGCCATTTCCTGAATGTTCAAGAATAAAGCAAAGTAGGGATGGGAAGATAGAGGGACTTTAACCAAAACACCAAATTGGAAAGAATAAGACATGGCTGCTGTGTCATTTCAGACTCTTCGCAACCCCATTTGGTGTTTGCTTGACAAAGATACTGGAGCGGGTTGCCATTTCCTTCTCCAGCTCATTTGACAGATGTGGAAACTGAGGTAAACAAGGTTAAGTGATTTGCCCAGGGTCACACAGCTAGTAAGTATCTGAGTTCACATTTGAACTCATGAAGATGAATCTTCCTGATTCCAAGCCCAGTGCTCTATCCACTATGACGCCACCTAGCTGTCCCAAGAATAAGACATAAGTGCCTGCAATAAGACATAGCCAAGTAGTCAATACTAGCTAATAAATGGGCTGCCCTGATTCTCAAAGGTCACTCTTAATTCAGGAACAGAAGAGGAACAAAACGAAAGGAAAATCGCAAAAGAGAGATGCCACAGAGAACAATCAGTCCATGTCCTATTGCCATTTATTGACCCCTGAGCAGTAAAGCACTTGCCTATTTCCTAAATTGAAATGGCACTCAACCTTGCCTGTCTCCCAACTTCTACCAGATCCGGGTAGTTTATACAATATAGTAGGCAGACAGTAGAACAGTCATACAAAGACTCAGCTAAGGGAGGATTCCCAGTCCCAATCCACAAGGCAGTTTGAGAATCCATGAGTAAAACAATAGCCATGTTATGTCTTCGTTGTAATTGCTGGGCTGGGCACCATACCTGCACTGGGATGATAAGCATCCCTCTATTTGGGTTTCTTTGACATGTAGGGTTTCTGAGAAGTTCCTCATCCCCGGTACAATGTATGAGTTCTGGGACAGCCAGTGAGTGATCTCTAGGTCCCTTCCTCACTTCCAAGTCCTTCACCTGAGAACTATTTCCAGGCTATGGAAATGTAGTATTTTATTCTTCTGGGTGTCGCTAGGATGAGGTTTGGCAGGTACACCTAGTGACATCCAGATTCCAGAAGGAACTGAACTGCTCCAAGGCCTCCAGTGGTCATAATGATCTGAGCTTGTCCTGGGAAATTGTGTTTAAGCAAGCTGTTTGGTGCAGTTGAAAGGACAAGGTCATAGATCTCAGCTGGAAGACACCTAAATGATGTAACTGAGGAAGGTTAAATGACTGGCCTTAGGTCACTAAGGTAGTAAGCATCAGGAGCAGGATTTGAACCCAGCTCCCTTTCACTCCAGAGTTATCCGTCTTTACAGTAGGTGCTATACAAATGCTTATTCTTCCCTTCCCCCTCCCCTGCCTTTGAACACTGGATTTGGAGTCAAAAGACCTAAGGGATTTTTCTTTTTTTTAAAAAAAATTGTTTTTCAAAGTTTTAAAAACAAATGTTAAAAATTGTTTTTACATGCAACTGGGAAATAAGATATACAGGCTGTGGGGTATAGAAATCTATCTTGCCCTACAGGAAAATAGAAGGGAGGGGGATAAAAGAAGAGGAAAGAGGGGTTATAGAAGGGAGAGTAGATTGGGGGGAGGGGTAATCAGAGTGCATATTGGGGTGGGGGGAAGGGAGAGATGGGGAGGAAATTTGGAACTCCAAATCTTGTGAAAGTGAATGTTGAAAACTAAAAATAAATTAATAGGAATAATAATTAAAAAAGAAACAAGAAAAATTTGTTTCATTGTTGGGGTTTATTTTTATATTATAAACACTTATAGATGATTCCCACTTTGTGGGATACCTCTTAAAATGAAATAGAACACTTAAGTAAATCTAATAATATGATGACCTCATCGGAAAGTGCCTGCAACATTCTACATGTGCAGCACCCTCTCCCACCTCTCTCTATTTTTCAAATGAACAGAAATCTATTTTCTTTCCCTCCTACCCTCCCCCCTTACTACATTGGGGGTGGGAGGACTGCAAAGAAGAGGAAAAAAGCAAATGCCTCATAGCAACTCTGCAAGAGTCAAGCAAAGCAAATTCCATCACTGACTGTATACCAAAATATATATGTCTGAGTCTAAACCCTCAACCCTCCACCTCTTGGTCATGGATAGCAAGTTTTATCATACACCCTCAGGAATGGTCATTGTATTGATAATAGTTCTTAACAGTTTTCAAAGTTGTTTTAATGATGTTGTCACTGTAATTGTCTCTCCTGGCTTCATTAGTTTATAAAAGTGTTTAAAATTGTTCTTCTTGTAATAATATTGGTGTTATAAATTGTTCTCCTGGTTCTGCTCACTTTACCCTGCATCAATTCACATAAGTCTTTCCATATCTTTCGGAAATCATCTATTTCCTCATTTCCTACACCACAATAGCATTTGTCACATTCATATACCATGACTTCTTCAGCCATTCCTCAACTGATGAGTGTTGCCTTAGTTTTCCGTTTCTGGGCACCACAAAAAGAGCTGACATAAATATTTTGTTCTTCTGTGATCTCTTTTGTGAATAGACCTCACAGTGGTACAGCTGGGTCAAAGGGTATGCACTGTTCAGTAACTTTTGTATGTATAATTCCAGATTGCTTTCTAGGAAGGACTATGTGTGTACATGTATACATACAGATGCATATATGTATGTGTGCACCAATATATACACACGCATATGTGCATGTCTGTATACATGTGTGTATTGGTGCTGGCACAGGATGGTGGAAATTGTATTGATTATGGTTGTTTTGCCTAGGATAATAATAAGTGTAACTATTTTATGGGGTAGTTGTGAGGATCGAACAAGATAATTTATGGAAAGCATTTTGTAAGTGTTAAAATAAACCTAATCTTAAGGAAAAGAACAATTAGGGAATTATGATTGGCACTGCAAAATAATTCTTCAGAATTTCTTGCAAGCTTCCTTTAAATAAGGAGTTCTCCCACTACATTGGATATGTTAAATTTACTTCATCTTCCATCAAGAAAGAAATGAAAAGGAAAAAAGTTGGTTTTACATAACTTTACGGAAAGCTGTATTACTGAGAGTGAAATATTTCTGGTCTACTATTCAGCCATTCACAGGGCAGGCAAGCCAGTCAATCTGCAGCAATAGAGCAGGCTCCCTGTGGAGGGGATGGGAGCAGACAGGTGCCAGGCAAGTCCAATTACCACCGCCCTGAGCACTGGTTCTCCTCAAACCCTGACTCTAAACCCAAGAGCCCTGGGAATTAACAGACCTGCTTTCTGCTTAGCAGCCATCTCTGAGAAAAGAAATCATTGCACAGAAAAGGCTCAGCTTTCTCAACACCACCAGCAAATGCTGACCAACTGTCACCGACAAACAGATGAACCTAGGAGCCCTGCGAATAGTGGGCACTGTCCTGAGATACCTGGTCCTGCTTCCAGCCCAACCCTCATAGCCCATCATTCAGGGACCCAACTTTTATAGAGAAGGGGCCCACCATTGCCATCAACTACTAACTACCTCACACAGGGCAGGGAAGCCAGCCCAGCAGAAGCAGCAAGACTTCGAGGGAGAGACGTGTGCCAGGTAACAACAACAGTAATAGCTAACATTTGTACGGCATTTACTGTGCCGAGGGCTTTACAATTATTATTTAATTTGATCCTCACAACAATCCCAGGAAAGAGGTGCGCTTATTATCCCCATTCGACAGATGAGGAAACTGAGGCAAACCGAGGTTAAATGAGAGGTTAAGTGCCCAGGGTCACACAGCTAGTAAGTGCCTAAAGTCGTATTTGAACTCAGGTCTTCCTGACTCCAGGCACAGTGCTTTTTCTATTGAGTAACCTAGGTGCCCCAAGTCAAACCATTACTACTACCTTGAGCACAGTCTCCTTCCAGACTTTGATGAAGAAAGCCCAGAACCTTAAACCCAAGAGTCTTGGGAATAGCAATGTTTTCAGTCCACTGCCCTTAGCCATCATCTTGGGAAGCAAGCCCTGTGGAGATGCAGCCTGGTCACTGCTCTCATCGGTGCTACAGTCACATTTATTGAAGACCCGGAAGGGAACGTTCTTGTCATTGATGGCAAGTCCTTGGCACTGCCAAATGGCTCAACATCAGAAATGGATAGGATTTCATCAGGGAAATGACACTGAAGAAGAGACATCCACCATCTTTGCTCATACACCCTAAGGACCATCGACCATGTAGCTGAAACCTTCCGTGTGTGTTCTCTCCTGAGAGAAGGAATTCTTACTTTTCTTTTTTTTTAATTTTTTATTTTAGACTCAAACACCAGAACACAAATACCGAATAGAGAAAAGAAATAAAAACATATCATAAACTTAAATATTGGAACTTAAATACAAAGCAAGAAAGAAAAAGAAAGCATGTCATGTGCACAGCGGAACATAAGAGAGGCTTCAAAATATGTAACAATAAATTTTCATTTCCAGAAAGCCTGTATGATAAATAATACACGTTGTACTGAAACTGTCCATCTTTTCTTTGCTTCCTTGTGAGTTTTCTTTTGTTCTCTGCTGTGCACTTTTTGACTTTGTTCTTTTTTCCCCTCCCCACCAAGGCTACAGTTAAGTTCGGATATATTGGGGCAGCTAGGTGGCGCAGTGAGTAGAGCACCAGCCCTGGAGTCAGGAGGACCTGAGTTCAAATTCGGTTTCAGACGCTTGGCACATGTACTAGCTGGATGACCTTGGGCAAGTCACTTAACCCCAATTGCCCTACCCAAAAAAAAAAGATTTAAGTTTGGATATGTTTCTCTATAGCTATAGATATATACATAAACATGTATACATACATATATAGACATATACTTTCCCAAACAAATTCTACTCCTGATCTTTGTTTTTATTTTGTGCATATCTCTTGTTTCCTACCCCTCCAGCCTCCTCTACTTTACTTCTACCCACTACCTTGCCCTCCTATTACTTGCCTACCCCACTCCAAGGATCCCTCCTTTATCCTCCCTTTCCCATAAATCTAAACACCCTTCTATATCCCCCCTTTTACCTATTCCCTCACCCTTCCCTCTAAAGACCTCTCCCTTGTCCTCTCCCCCTCCCTAGCCCCCTACTGTTTTATTTCTTCTACATTTAGAAGACATTTCTACTTTACTAAATATATATGTATTGTTTCTTCTTAAGCCCATTCCCAATGAAAGTAGGTTACCAGAACTACCAGCCCTCCTCCCTCCTCTAATTCCTGTGTCAGTTCTTCTTCTTGCATCTCATTTGTATAAAATAATTACTCTTTTTAGCTGTCCCTAAATGGTTTTACTTTTTAAATTCATATCACACTCAAGTTTACTCCAATCTTTCTTATGAGCTACCTGATTATTAACAAAAGTCTTGACATGCATTTTACATATATAAAAAGTAAATGGTCTGTCCTTATTGAATCCCTTATAATCAGTCTTTGGTACATACGTATGGCTCTTGTATGTCAAATCTATTAAGTTCGAGTTTGTTTGTTTTTTTTTTTAAACAAAGGCTTAAAAGTCTGACAGTTCATCAAATGTCCATTTTTTTCATTCATGATTATGCTTAACTTTGCTGGGTATGATATTTTCAGCAGGAGCCCCAGGTCTTTTGCTCTTTGATAGATAGTATTCCAAGACTTGCAGTCCTTTAATGTCTCCACTGCTGGGTCTTGTGTAATCCTAATTGTGGCACCATCATGTTTAAATTGTTTTATTCTTGTTGCTTTTAATATTTTATCCATGAGCTGGGGGTTTGGGAATTTGACTATCATATTCCTACGAGTTCTCCTCATAGGATCTCTTTTAAGTGGTGATCGATGGATTTTTTTTTTTCTATTTCTACTCCCTGCCCCCTGCCCTTGTTCTAATCCTTCAGGACAATTTTCTTTAATTATTTCTTGTATTATTGTGTCAAGATTCTTTTTTTTGATCATAACTTTCAGTTAGTATGATTATTTTTATGTTTTCTCTTCTTGATCTATTCTCCAAATCTGCTGTTTTTCTTATAAGATGTTTCACTTTCTCTTCTATTTTTCATTATTCATATTTTGTTTAATTATTTCTTGATCTCTTATAATTTCACTGGCTTCACTCTGCCCAATTCTAATTTTCAAGGTGTCATTTTGTTCCTCAAGATTCTGGATCTCCTCTTCTAATTGGTTGACTTTCCTTTCATAATCTTCTTGTTTTTTCTTGGATTATTCTTATTTTTTTTTTTAGTTTTTCCTCCATCTCTGACATTTGATTTTTAAAATCTTTTTAAAGGTTTTCTATGAATTCTTTTTGGGTAGGTAACCATTTGACATTACTCTCTGGAGCTTCTTTACTTCGATATCCTCCTCTGAAGTTGAACTCCGGTCTTCTCTATTCTCATAATAGCTTTCTATGGTTGGATTCTTTCTGCTTTGCCTGTGCATTTTTTTTTGTGGTAATAGCTTAATTTTTGTAATCACCCTGGAGTATGGGGGATGGTGCCTCTTGACCCAGATATTCAGTTCTCCCCTTTAGCCTGGAACCAAAGCCAAACCTCCAATCTCCTGTAAGTGCCCAGAAAGTGCCCACAGCCAACAGCATCCTACCCCAGTGCTTCTGAACTCACGGGCATGTGCTGTTTCCTTCTCACCCTGCCACTCTCCACAGCACAGCTGGGACTGGCGTTCCTTGTCTGCAGAGATTCCCTTGATCTTCCCGGGCTCAGAAGCCCAACTCCCCTCATATCCTGGGGGTAAAAGTTCCTGTGGCTGGGGCGGAGGCAGCCTCTCAAACCAACTAACCCCAGGGCTTGCTGCCTGTGGTTAAAGTGACCCTAGCCTGGAGCTGTTTACTCTTCACAGGGACCAAATCTGGGATTTTTCTTCTGATCTTCTCAAATTGTCCCAGGAAGACCCCAGTTGTGCCCTTATTTTTATTTATTTTCACCTGCACTTTGTTGGCCCTAAGGTGATAGTTTATCTCTTTTGTGGGAGAAAATCTTGAAAGCTTGGAATTTTGTGACCTACTCTGCCATCTTCCCAGAATCCTCACACACGTATATATGTATATTTTAATGTCTACCATATAGATCTGAACTATTGCTCATTTCAGGGTAAACTGTAGCTACAAGGAGGGCTTTGGGGGCACATATGGATCCTTGGTAATCTCTCATTCCCAGTCTTCCAAATATCACCAAATGGCTCAATAGTAACATGCTCCAAAATATAGTTCCTCTAGGACTGGTGACTTGAGCTAATTGCAAGCACTCTTTCTACTTTTTCCCTTATCGTGGGTTTCAGTTCCCTGTTTACTATTTATGTTGGATGGTTTTCAGGTTGAAGATTATTTTCCAAGGCATAGAAAATAGGAAATTCATTTTCTCTTCCTCCTCCTCCACAAATGGAATAGAACAACAGAAATACTAGGAGTCTATATTTTGACACCTGCTTTTGAAATGCTCCTGCCTCTGGTGCCAAACAAAAAAAAAGTGAACTCAGAAATATTAAATCCTAAATACAAAGTCTAATGCACACTGAGTATTGTTTTAGTATGAACCTTATTATGAGTCATGCCTCAACTTCAGTCTTGATTGACATAGAAGAAATATCAGTGGACTCCACCATATGTGATCACTGATAAACCATGGAACCGTTGCAAAGTAGGATGTTTCCCTGGGTCTATTTATTTAGTTGCTTCCTGTTAAGGAGACACTGGCCATTGCTTATTAAAAGATACCCCTACCACCTTCCTACTGGCTTCTGTCTGAGGATTGCATGCCTTGGTGGACCCTAAGTCTTGCTCCCTTGGCATATGTGGAACCATTGATTACAGCAAATAGAGAAATTTTGAAAGCTGTGGCTAAGTTTATTTACCTTGGCAATATACTTTCCAGGGATGTACACAGAGATGATAAGGTTGACACATGCATTGCCAGGGCTAGCTCACTGTTGAAAACATTGTACCATGATGTAATTTGGTCCTCTTCAAGTATGAAAATCGAACAACAAAGAGGGCCACAGCATTCTCTATCGCTATCTGAAACCTTGAAATCCTAATCCAGGAGTTCCTAACACTGGTTCATTCCATAGCAAACCTGCTTGGATCTGACTTTACTTGTTGTCAGTTTTCCAAGGTATTTTCTTACTACTTTCAAGGGGAATATCCCAATATTAGATGGGAGCCAAAGGGGTAGAAAGATTTAGGAAATTTTCAATCTTCTACGTTTGCATTATTACACTGGAACCTATCCCTCCCTTTTTAACTTTAATTTAAACATTTTCAATTAATGAGCAATTTTTTTAGTATTCAGTCCCTTTTTTAAGCTTTCTCCCTCCACTGAGCAAGTTAATCCTCCCTGCCCTGCCAAATAAAGCCCTCAATACATACCTTTATAATGTGTCAAAACAAATCCCCACATTGGTTATGTCTGAGAATGTGAGTCTCTGCTTTTTAAGTTCATGACTTTTTTATCAGGAGGTGAGTGACATATTTCATCTTCCTTCTTTTGGACACCTGCTTTATTATTATCTTGATTAGTGTTCTAAAATCTTCCAGAGTTGTTTTTCTCTCTAAGATTGCTATTATTTTTCCTAGTTCTCACTTCACTCTGCATCAATTCATAGAAGTCTTCCTACTTTCCTTTGAAATTGTCCATTCCACTATTTCTTATGGCACAACAATATTCCATTATGTTTATATACTTGAATTTATTTAGACATTCCCCAACAGGAGGATATTGCATTAGTTTCCAATTTTTGTCTTCTATAAGAGCTTCTATAAAGATTTTTGTACAGATAGATCCTTTCCCTCTTTCTTTGATTTCTTTGGGTTATAGAAATAGTAGTGGTATAGCTGAGTCAAAGAATACACAGAGTTTGCTAACTTTCTTTTTTTTCTCTTAAGAATTATTTTATTATTTAATATTTTAGTTTTCAACATTGATTTCCACAAGATTTTGAGTTACAAATTTTCTCCCCATTTCTACCCTCCCCCCTCCAAGATGGCATATATTCTGACTGCCCCATTCAACAGTCAGCCCTCCCTTCTGTCACCCTACTCCCCCCCATTCCCTTTCCCCTTACTTTCTTGTAGGGCAAGAGAGAGTTCTATGCCCCATTCCCTATATATCTTATTTCTCAGTTGCATGCAAAACAACTTTTTTTGAGCATCTGCTTTTAAAACTTTGAGTTCCAAATTCTCTCCCCTCTTCTTTCCCCACCAACCCTCCCTAAGAAGGCAAACAATTCAACATAGGCCACACATATATCATTATGCAAAACACTCCCATAAATAGTCATGTTGTGAAAGACTAACTATATTTCCCTCCACCTTATACTGTCCCCCTTTATCCAATTTTCTCCCTTGACCCTGTCCCTTTACAAAGTGTTTGCTTTTGATTACCTCCTCCCCCTATCTACCCTCCCTTCTATCATCCCCCCTTTTTATCCCCTTCCCCCTACTTTCCTGTGAAGATTGAGTGTGTATGTTATTCCTTCCTCAGGTCAAGTCTGATGACAGCAAGATTCACTCATTCCCCTTCACCTGCCCCCTCTTCCCTTCCAACAGAACTGCTTTTTCTTGCCACTTTTATGTGAGATAACTTACCCCATTCTATCTCTCCCTTTCTCCCTCTCTCAATATATTCCTCTCTCATCCCTTAATTTTATTTTAATTTTTTTAGATATCATCCATTCATATTCAACTTACCCTGCACCCTCTGTCTATATATATGTATATTCTCTTCAGTTACCCTAATACTGAGAAAGGTCTCATGAATTATACACATCATCTTTCCACGTAGGAATGTAAACAAAACAGTTCAACTTTACCAAGTCCCTTATGGTTTCTCTTTCTTGTTTACCTTTTCATGCTTCTTTTGATTCTTGTGTTTGAAAGTCAAATTTTCTATTCAACTCTGGTCTTTTTGCTGAGAAAGCTCAAAAATACTCTATTTTATTGAAAATCCATATTTTGCCTTGGAGCATGATACTCAGTTTTGCTGGGTAGGTGATTCTTAGTTTTAATCTTAGCTCCATTGACCTCCAGAATATCATATTCCAAGCCCTTTGATCCCTTAACATAGAAGCTGCCAGATTTTGTGTTATCCTGATTGTGTTTCCACAATACTCAAATTGTTTCTTTCTGGCTGCTTGCAGTATTTTCTCCTTGATCTGGGAGCTCTGGAATTTGGTGACAATATTCCTAGGAGTTTTCTTTTGGGAATCTTTTTTGGGAGGTGATTGGTGGATTCTTTCAATTTCTATTTTACCCTCTGACTCTAGAATATCAGGGCAGCTCTCCTTGATAATTTCTTGAAAGATGATGTCTAGGCTCTCTTTTTGATCATGGCTTTCAGGTAGTCCAATAATTTTTAAATTATCTCCCCTTGATCTATTTTCCAGGTCAGTGGTTTCTCCAATGAGATATTTCACATCATCTTCCATTTTTTCATTCCTTTGGTTCTGTTTTATAATATCTTGATTTCTCATAAAGTCACTAGCTTCCACCTGCTCCAGTCTGATTTTTAAGGGAGTATTTTCTTCAGTGGTCTTTTGGACCTGCTTCTCCATTTGGTTAATTCTGCCTTTCAAGGTCTTCTTCTCCTCATTGGCTTTTTGGACCTCTTTTGCCATTTGAGTTAGTCTATTTTTTAAGGTGTTATTTTCTTCAGTGTATTTTTCAGTATTTTTTTGGATCTCCTTTAGCAAGTTATTGACTTTTTTTTCATGGTTTTCTTGCATCACTCTCATTTCCCTTCCCAATTTTTCCTCTATTTCTCTAACTTGCTTTTCCAAATCCTTTTTGAGCTCTTCCATGGCCTGAGACCAGTTCATGTTTTTCTTGGAGCCTTTTGATGTAGGCTCTTTGACTTTGTTGACTTCTTCTGGCTGTATGTTTTGGTCTTCTTTGTCACCAAAGAAAGATTCCAAAGTCTGAGTCTGAATCTGAGTCCGTTTTCACTGCCTGGCCATGTTCCCAGCCAAGCACTTGACCCTTGAGTTTTTCATCAGGGTATACTGCTTGTAGAGTATAGAGTACTTTGTCCCAAGCTTGAGGGGCTGTGCTGTTGTTTTCAGAGCTATTTCTACACAGCAAGCTCTGCCACACCAGTGCTACTCCTCCCCCAAGAACTGCCAACCCAGAGACCAGACTCATATCTAAGCAGGCTCTGCACTCCCGCTCACATCCACCACTTAATTCCTCCCGCCAGGTGGGCCTGGGACCAGAAGCAACTGCAGCTGTAGCTCTGTAAGCAGCCTCAGAGCTGCATCACCTCCTCTGCTCCCAGGGTGGTGGATGAACTATGAACTCCTTTCACTCTGTCCCAGCAGCTTTTCCCACTAACTTTCTCTGTTGTCTTTGGTGTTTGTGGGTTGAGAAGTCTGGTAACTGCCACAGCTCACTGATTCAGGGCTCTAGGGCCTGTTCCTCCAGGCTCCCAGTCTGGTTGGTCCAGGAGTGGCTCATACTAGGCTCTGCTCTGCTCCGCTCCCAGTTCTGTGGGATAGACCTTACCCCACGACCATCCAGGCTGTCCTGGGCTGGAGCCCTTCTACCCTGTGCTATTTCGTGGGTTCTGAAGTTCTAGAATTTGTTCAGAGCCATTTTTATAGGTGTTTGGAGGGACCTGGGCGGGGGGAGCTCATGCAAGTCCCTGGTGTCTAGCTGCCATCTTGGCTTTGCCCCCCCCCCCCAACAAGCATTTATTAAGCTCTTGATATGTGCTAGGCACAAAGCTAAGTGATGGGGAAACAGAGAAAGGCACAAGCAGTACCTGCCCTTAAGGACCTCACATTCTAATAAGGGAGATAAGGTAAATAGCTACGTCTATACAAGAGATATATGGTATAAATGGAAAATTAACTCAGCAGGAGGACACTGAAATTGAAGGGGACTGGGAAAGTCTTCCTGCAGATGGTAGGATCTGATCTGAGAAGTCACCAGGCAGAGAGCATTTTAGATATGAGCGCAGCCAGTGAAAAGTCAGGAGATAGAGAGTCCTTCTGAGATGATGGCATTCCATGAATCAAGGCCGTAACGGTAGCACCAAGACAACAGTAAAGTTAAAAGATGGATTGCTGGCAGTGTGAGAGGGGATTGGGAAAGATTTCATGTTTGTCAAGAACCAACAAAATGTCCAAGTAGGTTTATTTTGTCTTTGGCCACATTTGTCTATAATGCTGACAGCCCCTTCTCCTCCCTTCTAGGCCCTGCTACCACTACCACCACCAGTCTGTCAACAAGCATTTATTGGATACCTACTATGTGTCCAATGCACAGCAGGGGCAAGAGTGAGACCTCTCATCCGCGCCACCTGGTGGTGAAATGTGGACGGGGCTCAAGGGCTACTTGGCTGCTCCCAATGTCTTAATCAATGCTAACCTTCTAACAGTTTAGATCTAACTCAAATCCCACCTTCTGCAGGAGGCCTTTTCCAGTCATCCACACTACTAAGTTTCTTCCTTTTGGGATTACCTTCCATTAACACTGTACAGTCCCGAGTACATTTGTTCTGTGACCCCGTATGGGGCTCTCTTGTCAAAGATATGGGAGTGATTTGCCATTTCCTTCACCAGTGGATTAGACAACAGTGGTTAAGTGATTCACTCAAGGTTACACAGCTAATAAGTATCTGAAGCCATATTTGAACTCAGGTCTTCTTAACTCCAGGCCCAGTGCTCTATCTACTGAACCATCTAGCTGTCTCTTTCTAGGCACACAGTAAGCACTTAATTAATGTTTGTTGACTACAGTGGAGAATTTGGATCGTCTATAAAATACATTAAACAATGGCAGGTATATTTACAAATCAATCAATCAATAAGCTCTTATTAAGTGCCCATTATGTGCCAGAAATCGTACTGGGAACTGAGAATACAATCAATAAACAATAATTTCTTAAGTGCCTGTTGTAGCCAGGGTGTGTGCTAGGTAGTGGGGGTCTGAAGACAATAACTAGACAGTCCTACTCCCAAAGGGGGCAGTTAGGCAGCTCAGTTCATAGAGCACTGGACTTGGGATCAGGAAGACTTGTCTTCATGAGTTCAAATCCAGTCTCAGACACTTACTAGTTGTGTGACCCTGGGTAAGTCTGTTTACCTCAGTTTCCTCATCTATAAAAAGAACTGGACAAGGAAATAGCAAACCACTCCAGTGTCTTTGCCAAGAAAACCCCAAATGGGGTCACAAAGGAGTTGGACATGACTAAAATGACTGAACAACAAGAGCTTTCATTTTATTGGAGGAAATTACGTGTAAATACATAAAGGAGATTTTTTGCCATCCAATTTACATGTCCCACAAATATTATCTTGCAAAGTATTCAGTTAAGGATCTGAGATAATTGACAAGATACTCCAACCAAGTAATATCTTAATGCTCACTTACTTTAAGCAGGCAGAAGGGAGGTTGGTGAAAGAATACACTAGAAAATACGGTTCAGGAGCAGCTAGGTGGCACAGTGAGTAGAGCACCAGCCATGGAGTCAGGAGGACCTGAGTTCAAATCCAGCCTCAGACATTTAACACACTTACTAGCTGTGTGACCTTGAGAGAGTCACTTGACCTCAATTGCCCTGCCTTCCCCACCTCAAAAAAAAAAGAAAATATAGTTCAGTATTTAAAAATGAAAGAGGCAAAATGCTGACTTAGGGAGTCAGAAATCTGTACACCATTAATATTTTTTTCAAGAAAAGAGTTGGAGGGAACTGGACATTGTCAAACAACATCAAAAAAATGAAATTTACAGTGAGGAGAGGATTAGTGACTGAGTTAGAATGATCAAAATCAACACAAAATTATAAGAACAGAAAAATATGAGAAAATGACAATTTGTACCACTCCTACAACTCTGGAATTGCATCCTGGGCCATCTGCAGTCTTCCTGATGAATATCTGGCCACTGGACCCAGATGGTTCTGGAGGAGAAAGTGAAGCTGGTGACCTTGCACAGCTCTTCCTCCCTCACTCAAATCAAAGTCGTGCAAGTCATGTCATCATCTCCCTGATGTCATGGTCGTCGTTGAGAACGAAGGACAAGCATAGGAATGGCCAGTGCAAATAAGCCACTGGTACTAAAAAAATAAAAATGAAAACGGGACAAGCATTAACTTTGATTCTCACTATTACTTCTTTTCTCTCCCTTCAGCTGTTCTCCACTCTCTTCCCCTTCTCTTACCTTTTAGAAACTGGGTCTCTTTATTTTGCCCCGATCACGCCACTGATTGGTCCAGGATCTATGACCTGCTCTGTTTCCAACCTGGGCCAATTTGCCCTTCCTTAGGCAGCCTGATGGTCTCCCTACTCCTGACGAATCACCATCCTGGTGCAGAACTTAGTGCTTTAGCCCCCAGCAGTTCAGTAATCCTGGGCTCAAGTAATCCACCATCCTTAGACTGCCCCAGTAGTGTGGATTATAGTCATATGCCAACATTTCTTATTGAAGTTTAACTGATGCAAGTAATTAGCTCAATAAATAGAAAAAAAGAGAACCAAAGAGCCCAGAAACAACCTCAACCAATAAAAACTAGATCTCCTTGCTAAGTGCAAGGAGCCACAAGCAGTACCACTTCTTTTCAGACATGGTTCCCTCTGGTGAAACCTATGGACCCCATCTGAGAATAACATTGTGAAATGCATAAAATTAAGTCCATCAAATTACAACAGAAACCAATTATAATGAAATCTAGCTATCAAAACACTTCTGAAAATCAAGTTCATCTGGTTGTTGTCCTTCATACACAAAGAGGACCAAAATGACCTCACTATGTCAGGGTCAAGGTACACTGAGTCCAACTGAGGCTGATCAGGCTAATATGAGCTCAGAAGATTCTACCACAGGTTGGGCACAAATAGTCCATATGAACATTTGAAGAGGTAATGTTTCTAAATTTGCACATCTCATGTTTCTTTTGAGCTACTGCAATTTTGCTTTGCTCATAGAACGTAGAACCTCCTTTGATGCAGGCACACCATGCTGGATGGTCCTGTGCCAATGTCTCTCAGTTCTCACAATTCAGGCTAAAGTTCTTCAGAGAGACCTTGAAAGTGTCCTTGTATTGCCTCTTCTGACCCCTAAATGAGTGTTTACTTTGTGTGAATTCTCTGTAAAATAGTCTTTTAGGCAGACACACATTTGGCATTTGAACAATATGGCTAGCCCATCAGAGTTGTGCTCTCTGAAGTAGAGTTTGGATGCTTGGTAGTTTAGCTTGAGAAAGGACCTCAGTATCCGGCACCTTATCATGCCAGGTGATCTTCAGAATCTTCCCAAGGTAATTCACATGGAAGCAATTCAATTTCCTGGCATGGCACTGTATACTGTCCCAGGCTTATGTGTTGGCAAACAAAATAGGCTCTTAGCACTCAATTCAACCAAGTGCCCTTGAAGAGCTTGGCTTTTGTTTCCTTTGATTAATTCAGTATATTTCATTTCATTTCTTACTAGGTGCTAAGCCCCAGGCCCAAACCCCTATTAGGTGCTAAACCTATGTGGGTGTGAATTGGTAACTAAGGTGGGGCCCCAGGTGGGGCTAACTAAGGGAGGCTTGATTAGATCTTTGCTCCCAAACCCCTAATTACTAGGTGCTAAGCCTATGTGGGTGTGAAGCTTTCAGGGTACTAAAGGGAGGTGCTAACTCAAGAGCCAATCATAGGAGCCTAAGTTCTGGTCGCTCAGATGACGTTTGATGATGGCTGATACTGTATAAAAGGAGAAGACAGAGCTATTTGCTCGGGGCTCTCATTCTTGGTGGTGCGCTGAAGTGGAGACTCCGGGCAGCTGTAGAGCCCTCCAGCTTGCCGGATGTCCGGACTTGGTTTTCTTGGTAACTATGACTTGTACTTGGTCTGTTTGTAATTTGTTTGTATTTGCTCTGAAGTTCAGGATGCTGGCTTTTTCCCCTGAACTAAGTGAGTGATATTTGTATGCTGGATTAAAATAAGTTTGTTGACCCTTTAATGTTGCTTTCCTTAGTAAAGCAGATCAAAAGAACCTATGCTGGCAGTGTTCTTGTTGTTGGGTTTGTGTTGGTCTTTCACCCCCACAACAGCTGCTAGCCGGATTGTTGAAACAGCTTACAACAATGAGGTCAGCACAATGGCTCTGTAGAGTTTCACTTTGGTGGACAGGCTAATAGCTCTTCTCTCCCACACTTTCCTTTAGAGCCTCCCAAACACTGAGAGCTCTGGCAATGCATGTGTCAACCTTATCACTTATGTGGATATCCCTGGAAAGCACACCAAGGTAAGTGAATTTATCCATAGCTTTCAAAATCTCTCCATTTGATGTAACCAATGGCTCCATATGTGGATGGTGCAGTTCTGGCTGCTGGAAAACCTCTGTTTTCTTGGTGTTAATTGTCAGGCCAACATTAGCACAGGTGGTAGGGAACTGATCCATACTCTGCTGCATCTCAGCCTCAGAGGCTTCACTTAGTCCACAAACATCTGAGAACAAAAAATCGTGCACCAATTCTCCCTCCGCTTTAGTCTTGGCTCGTAGCCTTCTTATAGTAACTAATTTACCATCAGTTTATAGCTGACCTTAATACCATTTTCCTCCTCATTGAAGGCATCTCACAGCATTGCTGAAAATATGATACTAAAAAGCATGGGAGCAAGCACACAACCCTGCTTCACTCCATTGGTAACTAGCAAAGCTTGAGAGCATCATCCATTATCCAAAATCCATGAAACTATACCATCATGGAACTGGCATGCAATATCGATGAACTTTTCCAAGCAACCAAATTTTGCCATGATCTTCCATATGGATGATGCCTTTTGACTCAGGGATAAATTGAATTTAAGTGAGGTGGAGTTGCTCAAAGTTTTTGGCCTCACCCTCTCTTCCAGAGTCATCTGGAACAGTAAGACAAAAGTCAAGAGGACTGGTGATCACCTGGGATGCAGTGGATCACCTTGGGGTTTTCAATGTCTGATCAAGCTTTAAGGGCTCCACGGCTCCTGCTTCAGCTGCTTTCATGGCTGTTGGAACAAATTGTTCTCATCTGCCCAGTTCAGTGGGGTAAGCCTTCACATGCTTGGGGTTGATACTCCCCTAATTCACCAATGGTTTGGAGACCCCTCAGTTACCCTCAACCTTGTTAAACCCATCTGCCAAAACGGTTTGCCAGGGTCTGGCTGCTATGTATGCTACGGCTTCCTGGAGCCTCAGGTGAGAATTGGGTGAATCAAGTAGACACCAAAGATGGAAAGTAGCCCTGAAAAGGGCTCAGCATCCTTCATGCCAGAGGTACTAGTCTTCTCTGAACACCCCTGTACTCCCCCCCAAATAAAAACAAATTCATGGACCCTAAGCAAAGAACTATAGCTTTAGAATACAGACCATATGTAAAACAATACAGAGGTGAATAGCAGAAATTTATAAGCAGCGCCACCTCACAAAACAACAAAGAGAAGTGAAGAAAAATTAGAGTTTGCAGAAAGCCAAGTGAGACTGATCATTCCCAGGGCATCTGTAAAAGAAACCAGAAGGACAATAGGAAAATGTAACACATTTGTATATATTTCTATAGTGATCTATTCAAACCATAACCTATGGACTCTAACATGTTAGTGTCCAATTTATTAGTTTTGTGATTTCCTGATTTTCAGCTGGCGGTTTTTAGGCTGCAAGATCAATGCTATTTTCCTTATGTCTACAGAAAGACAATACATGTTACTGTACTTGTTATCCAGGAGTGCAATATCTGAGTTGTCCACCAGGTGACTCTATTACTGATTCATCAGCCTAGTGGCCTTGTCACTATCTCTCTAATTATGTGTAGGATAACTTTCCCAAGAGGCTGTAGCACTCAGCCTGCCAACATCTATAGGCTCCCCCCCCCCCACAAACTGGATATAAAGTCAATCTAAGTGATGAGATGGAATATTGCTTGATATATTAAAATATGATAACTACTGTCTATATTTAGCTCAGGAGATCTAAACTCAGATAGGGGTCCACTCTCTATGTTCTAGACTTCCTGAATCCACAAGACTGATCTACTTAACATGCTACCTAAAATCTCTCTCACTCCAATTGATCCTCCACTCAGCTGCCAAGTTGATCTTCCTAAAACTCAGGACTCCAGGGGTCAATCAGTCAATAAGCATTTATTAAACTGCCCTATATGCCAGATACTATGCTAAGTGCTAGCTAGTACAGTGGCTCCCCATCATTTCCATGATCAAACATAAAATCCTTTGTTTGGCTTTTAATGTCCTTCCTAACTGGGACCCTTCCTATATTTTCAGTCTTCTTAAATATTACTCCCCTCTTCATACTCTGTGATCCAGTAACACTGGTCTCCTTGCTGATCCACACACAAGACACTCCATATCCCTAGTCTGAACATTTTGACTGGCTGTCCTTTATACCTGGAATTCTTTCCCTCCTCATTGTCACATCCTGGCTTCTTTAAAGTCTCAGCTAAAGTTCCATCTTTGGAAAGATTCCCTTCCCAGTCCTCCTTAATCTTAATACTTTTTTCTGAGATTACCTAAAATTTATCCTGTCTATATCTTGCTTGCACATAGTTGTTTGCATGTTCTCTCTTCCATTAGACTGTGAGCTCCTTTAGGGCAGGCACCATCTTTTGCTTTTCTTTGTAACCCTAGCACTCTGCACAGTGCCTGGCACATAGTAGGTACTTAATAAATGTTAGTTGACTCATGGACTGTAATCACATAGTCTATTATATAGACAATAAAATGAAAAGGAAATAGATCGGACCCATTTCTTTTCTATTCCTAGGCTACCCTCCCAGATTTTCAGGTGATATATTGAGAGGCTTCCTAACAACATGCTAACATAGAAAAGAATATGGGCAGCTAGGTGGCACAGTGAGGAGAGCACCAGCCCTGCAGTCGAGAGGACCTGAGTTCAAATCTGGCCTCAGACACTTGACGCATGTACTAGCTGTGTGACCTTGGGCAAATCACTTAACCCCAATTGCCCTGCTAAAAAAAAAACCCAAAATAAAAAAATAACATAGAAAAGAATATTCCCATATTCTCATGCTCGTGTTCAGGAGAAAATAAAGGAATAAATTTTCTGCACCTCATCTCAGGATCATAGACTAGAAACAAGGGAAAGGAAGGAAGACAGTGAGGAAAATCTGTTACCCCCAGCTCACCAATCCAGCACAATTCAAAATAGATGGTGATTTCATTTTCTAGGTGCCATGGTTTCATAGCAACACTGGTCACTGTCTCAGAGCTCTTCCTGGTCACCTGTAGCTTTCTCCCATCACTCTCATGACAATCAGGGAATAAGAACAACTCTAAGGGCTGTAAAGAAGAGAGGAAACCAATCCAGGATGGATGGTACTGAATTCAGATTGCATTCTTATTTCTCCTGTCATGTGGCTTCTTCCCAATTACAAAGTAGATCCATTCCTCTCTATGAGGAGCGGAGGGACAATTATCAAGATCATGAGAAATTTCTCCACAAGTCTATCTCTATCTCTATCTTTCTTTGTGTCTGTGACTCTTTCTATGTCTTTTTCTCTATTTGTATCTCTCTATGTGTCTTTCTCTGTCTCTTTCTCATCACTTTGCCCCAAGTTCAGGGGTGACAGGGCATCAGCCCGAGTTACACATGCAAGGAAGTGTAAATGGCATTTAATAAAATGAAGTCAGGAAGAATAGCTGGAGAAAATTGAGGACACATGGAAGAAATCTGTCCTGGGGGTGATATAATTTTCAAACCACCAAGGGATCCGTTTTCAAGATATCTCAAAGGGGAGGAGACACCAAATGGCTGAAATCCAAAAAGGGAAATCCAGAGGACGTAAATAACTACCGACCTATATGCCTACTTAACCATCTCCATAAAATCCTTTGGAGAAGACAGAATATATTGATGAAAAGGAGAGAAGGGAGAAAACCAGATTTTGTTGTTTTTTTTTTTTTACAAGAAACAACATATTTAGTTACACGATTGAAATATGGTATAGAAAAAGATGAGATCCCACTGCATTTGTTGTTTAAAGAAGGCATTTTATTTGATGGAGCAATGTACAGGCTTAAAGGTTTTCCTCTAATATGATATATCCCATGCATTTGTCAAGATCCTACAAAATTCTTTGATTGGTGTAATCTCAGAGATAACTTTGTTCAGTGATAATAAGTGGATTATAATTTTTTATCAAGGAAGATATAAAACACACCCTTGAGGGTGGGGACTGTGTGATTTTTTTCATCTTTCTATTCCTATTACCCCACACAATGGCCTTGTCCAGGTTAAACATTTAATGTTTGTTAACTTGAAATGAAGAAGCAATACATCTCCACTAGGTGTCAGCATCTCTTAACATTTCTCATCCATGTGTTCTTTATGCATTTAACCTCTCAGCTCCATCTTTGCTAGCGAACCACAGAAAAGTTCACTGATCACTGTGCCTGACAATAGCTCCTCAGCAGACACCTGCCTCCTTCCCTCCCCAACATACACACAACACTGTGGTGTGTTGTTTTTGCGGATGTGGTGGTGGTTGCTGTGGTTATTGTGAAGGCAAAAACGAGGTGCTTCCTATTGCCTGGGCTACCCACTCCCAGCCCCCATCCTAACTCTTCAATTCCTATCCCAAAACTACTCTGTGATTCTTTATCAAATCATTGAAATCTGGCATTGGATGGAACCTTGGCAAATCAGCTAGTCCAGGGGTGGGGAACATACAGCCTAGAGGCCACATATGGCCCTGTAGGTCCTCAAGTGTGGTCCTTTGACTGAATCCAAACTTCAGGGATTTGTTCTGTGAAGTTTGGATTCAGTCAAAGGATTCTAGTCTATCTCCCTGCCTCGAAGGGAGATCATAACACGAGCAAACAGATGGTGATCTACCCTGCTTTTAAAGACCCCAAGGAAGACATCCTACAACTTCCTTAGGGCAATCTGTCTCAGTATTGCATAGCTACCCCAGCCAGGAAGTTCTTCCTCCTATCTGCTCTAAATCCCTACTGGTACAGCTTAATCTCATTTCCTGTGGTTCAGACTTCCCTGGAGAGGAAGAATCGCAGCTGCTCACCCTTCCTAAAGAGTAAGCTTTCATATAGCAAAAGTAATCATATATAAAATCATTATTACCTTTAAAAAAACCCTATTGTGTGTCCCAGATTATAAAGATGCTATCTTCCCAGTCTCTTGCAAATTCTCTCACAGGCTGTGTCACAGGTTCCCTTTCTTAATGGAGGGAAAGTATTGTTATTGTTGTTCAGTCATCAACTCTTTGGGACCCCATTTGGGGCTTTCCTGGCAAAGATACTGGAGTGGTTTGCCATTTCCTTCTCCAGCTCATTTTTACAGATGAGGAAACTGAGGCAAATAGGGTTAAGTGACTTGCCCAGGGTCGGTCACACAGTCAGTAAGTGTCTAAAGCCAGATTTGAACTAGTGAAGATGATTCTTCCTGACTCCAGGTCCAGGGCTCCATGCATGGCGCCACCTAGCTGCCCTAGAAGGGATAGTAGCCCAGTTGAAAAGTTGGGAGATGCCCTGCAGGTGAAAATGGTAAGTTTATATTAACCTTAAAAAAACCCACCATAATCATGAAGGTAACTTCAAGATGAATCTTCATGTATTGGAAATATCATTGGATGGGCAATTGAGAGAGCCAAGTTCTAGACACAGGTCTTCTAGTATTAGGGAGGATCTTGGACCTATTAGCTTGGGGCCTCAGGAAATCTGGCTCAGCACAAGGAATGCTGGATTTGGAGTCAGAGAACAAGGGTTCAACTCCTGATCCTGCACCTTAGTCCCTGGGGGATATTAGACAAATTATATCATTCAGGGAACACTTTATTAAGTAGTTGGTAGGTGCAGGGTATCCAGACACCAAACATAACAGTCCTAGTTCTCAAGAAATTCATATTCTCTTGGGCCTGAGTTTTTCCTCTGGAAGAGTAAGGGTTCTCTTAGCTTTATAATCATTCCAGGCAATTGAGAGAATTGGACTAGACATGACTTCTAAGACCCATTTCAGCTCCAACATTTGATGCTTCCAAAGCCAAATGGGAGAGATTTGGATTGGGTTGGATTATCCACAATGGGGCAACTAAGTGGCACAGTGGATAGAGGGCTGGGTCTGGAGTCAGAAAGACTCCTCTTCCTGAGTTCAAATCTGGCCTTAGACATTTCCTAGCTATGTGACCTTGGGCAAGTCACTTAACTCTGTCTGCCTCACTTTCCTCATTTACAAAATGAGTTGGAGAAGGAAATAGCAAACCACTCCAGTATCTTTGTCAAGAAAACCCCAAATGGGGTCACTGTTCAGCTGGACATGACTGAACAACAATAACAATCCACAACATTGTTCCCTTCCACCCGCGTGGGATATTTCATTTAGATTTGAAGAATCCTGATTCAACCACTGAAAATCTGAGCTGAGGATTGACCAAGAGGTAAGAGGCTTATGCTGCAGCATGAGGTATTCAGGCTAGATAAAAGGAAGTATTTCCTAACAGGGAGAGTCATTACAAATTAAAACAGTTACTGAGGGAAATTGTGGAATGGACTTCTCCAGCTTTCAAAATGGGATATAACCTCTTCTCTGTGGGCTGGTTAAAAGTATGGTCTTACTGGAAACTGGGAAAATGAAGGAAATAGGTAACCCCTAAGTTTTGTCTCTTATTCTCTCACAGAATCACAAGATTGAAAGAATTGGATAGGATTTCCATCACAGCCTAGCCCAGAAGCTCTTCCCCTTTTGGATGCATCCCCCTTTTGTGAGGGAGTGTGGACAATTAAAAAAGCTGGGAAATGCCCTCCAGGTAAAACTGGGAAATTTTTATGAACCTAAAAAAAATGCTATCTGATGCAGTGGATAGAGTGCTGGGCCTGGAGGCAAGATGACCTGGGTTCAAATGATGCCTCAGATACCTACCAGCTGTGTGACCACAGGCAAATCATTTAACTTCTGTCTGCCTCAGTTATCTTACCAGTAGAATGGGAACAATGCTAAATAATAAAATACCTACTTCACAAAGCTGCTGTGAGCATTGAATGCCATATGTAAAGCATTTTGCAAACTTTAAAGAGCTGTATGAATCCCAGTTATTGCTATTCTTACCAGCCTTTCAAATAACTCCATGAGCACTCTCCCATGACAACTCACAATTTCAGCTGGCAAATAGCAAAATGAATCAAATCCACATTCCTTCCTATTTGTACACTTCGAGAGGAGGAAAGTCTGAGAAAAGAATTTGATAAGCCGAGAACTCTGGTGGTGTTTGTTTAATAAGCTGCTAGTTAGAGATTCCCGGTTGCAAATGTCCCTTGGGCTGAGAAGTTTCCAGTTTAGAAATGACAGCCCCGTGGGAGACACAATTACACTCTGACTCTGCCAGAAGGCCCGGGCAGCCAACAAACAAAGGCAAGGGGACACTGTAATGCTCAGCAAAGACTAGGCCATGTCTGCCCTTTCTGCTGGGTCATTGACCTTTCTGAGTGCACAGTCATGGCCCCTGACTGACAGGCATGACCAAGAGATAGACAATGGGAGAGGAAATAGGCAGAGAGGGTACCAATCTCATCATTCTGCTGCCTCAATGGTCTAGGGGGTTCATCCTTCCACTTCCAGTAGATCCCTGACTGTGATGGGCTGGTTTCTGGTGATGCTACATATTTCAGAATGCTGCCCCGCTCTCATAATAAACAAATGACTGGCAGGTCCCTTGCCTACCCAACATGGGTGCTGGAATTAATCTTCATAGCCACGGGCAGGCTTGCAGATTCAGACTTGGAGCTGGAAGGGACACTAGTTGGACCTCATCTTACAGATGGAGAAACTGAGGCCCCAAAAAGGGTAAACGCTTTGCCTGAAGTTACACAGACAATATATGGATAAGCTGTGGTTGGAATTCATGTCTTCCTGATTCCAAATCCAGCCTTTTCCCTGCTTTACATCGCAAGATTTTTTTGTGTGGCATCATCTGTATTCATTCTGTGGTCAAAGTACTTTTTGTTATTGTTCAGTCATGTCTAACTCTCTGTGACCCCATTTGGAGTTTTCTTGGCAAAGATACTGGGGTAGTTTGGCATTTCCTTCTCCAGCTTATTTTACAGATGAGGAAACTGAGACAAACAAGGTTCAGTGACTTGCTCAGGGTCACACAGCTAGCATCCAAGATCGGATTTGAACTCAGATCTTCCTGACTCCCGGCCTGGGGCTCTATCAACTACTCCACCTAGCTGAGCTCAAAGCACTTTATTCCTCTTAAATTAAGGACTTCACACCTAGCTTACATTGGTGATTGGTTGATTCAAGGAAACTGCCTGGGCCTTCTGTGATCTCTCATTGGGATGGGGATTTCCCCTTCCTTTATAACTCCATACACGCCTCTCTAAAATGCACATATATACATCCATAGCTACATGTAATTCAAGGTAGGGAAAGGAATAAGCATTTATTCAGTGCCTACTGTGTACCAGCACTGTGCTAAGCACTTTATAATTATTCTCTTATTTGATTCTCATGCCATCATTATCCCCATTTCACAGTTGAGGAAACTGGGGCAAATAGGTTAGTTGTTTGTGACTTGCCCAGGGTCATACAGCTAGTAAATGTCTAAGGTCAGATTTAAACTCAGATCTTCCCAACTCCAGGCCTAACACTCTATCCACTTCCCCACCTAACTGCCTCTATGAGCTTGGCAGTGGTCATCCCACTACCTTCATGGTAAGGAGACTGGGGTGATGGGAATATCCCTCATGATGCAGCTCATTCTGGATCCGGCAGAGCTAAGCAGAAATGTTGAAGATACAATATATATGAATTTTAACAGGGTATTTTCAAAAGTCTTTATAAAAGCTTTGTGAAAATGAGCTTCAGATTTTAATATAGTTACATAGACTCATGGCTGGTAGCAGCTGTGTGACTCAGTAGAGTCCTGGGCCTGGTGTCAGAAGACCTGAGTTCAAATCCAACCTCAGAAATTTACCAGCTGTGTGGCCCTGGGCAAGTCACTTAACCCTGTTTGCCTCCATTTCCTCAACTGTAACATGTGGAATATAATAGCACTCGTTTCATAGGGTTCTTATGAGGCTCAAATGAGATAATCTTTGTAAAGCACATAACATAGTGCCTGGCATAGAGTAGAAACTATATAAGTGTTAACTTTTTGTTATGGTTATTAAGTCTAAACCCAGAGGATTTTGAATACTAGACCATGGAAGACACTGTGGTACAATGGAAAGAACAGTGGCTCAGGATCAGGGCAAATGACTTTGTTTCTCTGGGTCTCAGTTTCCTTATATAGCCTCTAATGTACCTTCCAGATGTAGTTGTTGTGTTTAGTCTTTTCAGACTCTTTGTGACTCCATTTGGGGTTTTCTTGGCAAAGATGCTGGAGTGGTTTGCCATTTCCTTCTCCGGCTCATTTTACAGATGAGACAACTGAGGCAAACAGGGTTAAGTGACTTGCCCAGGGTCACACAGCTAGGAAGTGTCTGAGGTCACATTTGAATTCAGGAAGTTGAGTCTTCCTGGCTCTGGGCTGGGAGCTTTATGCACTATGGCGCCACCTAGCTGTCCACTATATTGATCAACGACCATTTCAGAGTGACATGAACAAACTATATACAATGTTTCAAAAAGGGAAATTAGGGTATGTATGTATATTCTACAGCAACATGACACAATGTATCTCATATATCATACATGAATACTTGCCAAACCCACTCCAACTACATGCATCATGGGGGTCTGGCAAATACAGAGTGCCTCAAAAGGACCCTCTCTGTGTAGATAGAAACCACTCAAGACAATCGAAATGGGCTCTTCTTAATCACAGTGTTAGCTGACTAGAACCAGTTAGAGAATGTCTATGCATCCCCAGCAGTCTCTCTGAGGCACCTCCGTTTAATGGCATCAGGAGTTCTCAGCCTCTCCACGTGGAGAAATGCCAACTGAGATACTCTGCACATGCACAAGACCCCCATGATACATCCTCACACTCTATAAAGTGGAATATATTGTTTTTCATCATGAAGCTGGTTATCAAAATCAATACTCCCATCGGGTTGGCATGTGTATGCATTTCTGTATATGCATTTAGGTTTAATAAATGTGAAGTCAGAATCATGGGGAAGGCCGATTGCCACAGAGAATTTTGAGCAAAATTTGCGTCTTCTTACCCCACCCACTCAGTCTGGAAAAGCTTCCTGCAGGAGGTGGGATTTAAGAAGCCATCTCAGCCACATCCCAATTAAGATATTCACGACTGAGGCATTCCTTCCACTTAGCTGTAAGGATGAATTTGCTGGACTGTGTTACAGCTTCAGATTTCTCTCCTCTCTTAAAGGCGGTCTAGGTCTCCTTATATGGGAGAGCTCCTGTTTCCCACAGTGTAGAAAGCTAAATAAATATTCCCTCATAGTCAATACAGAGGTAAGGGTTTTTTTTTTTTTAATGGATTAAAAAAAAAAAAAGGCAGTTCTGAGAGTCTATCACTGTTTCAGCATCTCCATTCAGTTAACAGGGCTATTGTCTCTTTCTCAGTGGGAGCTGCCACTTTAATGGTGCTTCCAGCAGGGCCTCATATGATGATGTCAAGTAGGCCTAGAAGAATCAGGGACTTTTTTTGTTAACTTTACCAGACTAGCCTTCGAATGAAGCAAAATTTAAAGCTGAATCAATAGTAAATGCCTGACAGAACTCGTCCTCAGCAAACTTCAAAGTTTTCTGATTTCTGAAGCTTCCCCGTGGGAAAAATCAGGCTTTGAAATTCTAATGGGCATTGTCACCTCGCAAAGATGGCATTCCCCAGAAAGATTCCTTCTTAGAGGAGCATAGACACCCAAACACTGAAATGTTCAATTGAAGCCTTTTCCAAAAGGAAAAAAAAATTCCTTGTAGGGCAATTCCATGTCAGGTTTGGAATAGCTTTGTGGCAATGCTGGGGTTTCCCTTTCACCTGGCCCATAAACACAAAATGCTTCTTTTTTATTACCCCAGGAGTGGCACCCAAAGATGCCAAGCCACCCCACATCCCCAGAGAGAGATGCTGTACCATGCCTACAAGCAGCCACGTGTGAGCATGTGCATACCGAATAGCACTTTCTCCATGAAAATTTTGCCCCTCTGTAAAGAGGGCTTTGCCTGTAAAGCCAACTGGCACGTAAGTGCCATTTCTGCATCGACTCGGCGCCAGCTCCTCCTCCGGTCCCTGGTTGCTTGGCTGCCTCCTCAGCCTGTTCTCACAGAAGAGCCAACACCCATGGCCACACACTGGGTGTGCTTGGCAGCTGCTCGGCCCAGATGCCAACCACTGGAATGTGTCTTCTGTCCCAACGTCTCTGCCTGTGGCTGGGCTTCCTGGCTAGCTTCTAGGGAAGTCTCTTCCCTGGCCTCTTGTCTGGCTCCAGCCTCTGCTGCTGTGGCCGCTGTGGAAGTGATGTGGGATCCGTTTACAGATGAATTATTTCACCATTCCAGGAACTGTTTTCCTGCACTGACTCCTCATAGGATGCAGACACTGAGCCCCTTTGTGGAGCTACTCTAGCAGAGCTCCCCCTGCTTCTATTTGCCTAGTGAGGAGTTGAATGCATAGGACTTGGGTACATTCAGAATAACAGAATATTCCACGCATTATGGCACGGCACTCTGTGTGCGCGTGTGTGTACATGTGTGCATTATGTCTTTAAAATGGAATCTCTACTTTTGTAGTCCAGGGAAAGAGAAAAGAATGGCTAATAGATCCCTTTTGAAAGGCAAATAATATGAAATTTCATAGTTGCATTAGCAAATACCTGCCCATGATTCCATAATCAGTGAGCTTAGATGAAATAACCTAGAGTCAGCCAGCTGGCTGGCAGGCATTCTCTTGGTTTTAATTCCTAAGGAAGGCGTGGCAGATGGAGGGAATTTGCATCCACACAAGAATCTGAAGTTGGGCTCAGTGTTTTTGCCTTTTCTTGTCTTTCTCTGTAATTCTGTGGTCAGGAGTCCTTGAGGGGGAGTGAAAAAAACCCAAGTCAGTCTTGGAGATGTGGTGTGGATCTTTCAGATGACCCCATGGGCTGGGCTTCTTATGGTATTAATGGGTTTTTTTCCTTGTAATATGACCAAGAGTTAAGAGACTTGGGTTCTCCCTCACTGGGTGATCTTGGACAACTTATATTACTTTTCTCATCCATAATGATAATAATAGCAAAGACAATGACAGTAACAAGGCTTGCAGAGTGCTTTACATAAGCATCTCATTTGGACCTCACGATAATCCTATGAGGTAGGTGCTATTATTAGTTCCATTTTAGAGATGAAGACACTGAGGCCAAGTAAATTGAAGTGACTTTCAGGGTCGTATATCTGTCTCAGTAAGTGTCTGAGGCAGGATTCCAACTTGGAACTTCCTGACTCCAAGTCTAACCTTGTAATAACACTATGGAATAACACTGGCTAACACAATGACGTGGTTGGACTTAATGAGATTTCTCATCTTTCCCAGCTTTAAATCTATTATTTATGTTATTAGCATAAATTAGTGATTACTTATAAGATGTCACCTACAGCCCATGGGAGTCCCACCCCCCTTTCCCATAAGGGACTCCAGCTCTACATTCAAACAATATAGCTTAGGTCATGTCTAGGTTCTAAGAGAGAATGGTAGAATCTCTTCTAGAAAAATATTCACTACATGAAATAGTAGATATCAGGTAGAGGACAGCTATTTATTTCCTCCAACACAAAAGAAATTATCAAAACACAAAAGACTAAAAAGTACATATCATCAAACACTCACATTGTGTGAAACTGGCAAACAATTTTCACCTCTGCTGCCTACACAACTTACGAGTCTAGATCTCCTGGAAAGTCAGGGTAAGACTTGGGCTTTAGCTTTTTGTCTATTCATTTTCTCCTCTGAGAATTGGTGTCATTGTAGGAAGTACCTAATAAGAAATTCCTGACCACTAGAACTAAAGAAATCCAGACCATCAGATGGTTCAGGCTTCCAATGCAGACATTGCCATCAGATGATCTGGATTGCTGCCTGGATGCTGATGAAAAGATGGGAAATCCAACATCTTTTGAACTCTTTGAAGATTGTAAGGTCCTCCTCTGGTCAAGGATAAGGGTGAGAGAGAAGACCTAGACCAAGGCTGAACCAAGGGCTCTCCTGCTCCACCACCCCTTCCATGATGGTTCCCTCTGAAGGGATTTACAGTAATGATATACTTGATACACAACCTCTCAAATTACACTGGTTGATAATTTATAGATAATTTACAGATGACCTGGTTGATAATTTATAGATGACCCCTAGGGCATGACCAAATTTCATCAGCCTAGTTGAACAAGATTTCTGTATCCTTAAATTCCTAGAATCTTTTATCTTTAATCTAAAGTCTGTGATTAATTGACACTAAATCCCAAGTTTGATATTGATTGATTGATTTCATTTGGTTAAGTCCCTAGGGTACCTTATCACTTACTTTAAGTAGGGTTTGCTGTTATTTAGTCATTCGGTTGTATGCGACTCTTCCTTGATGCCGTTTGGGATTTTCTAAGCAAAGATACTGCAGATGAAGATCTGAGGCAAACAGGGTAAGTGACTTGGCCAGGATCACAAACTGGGAAGTGAACTCAGGAAGATCAGTCTTCCTAATTCCAAACCCAGTGCTCTATGTCATGTACATGTACCACCTAGTGGTGGGGTGGAGTGACTTAATTAAGTAAATCAATCAATCCCACCCATACAGCTGTTCGAACACATATGCTTAGGGAAAAGGAAAACAAACAAACAAAAAAAATCAGAGATGGCCAGGGATTTGAGGTCCAGTCTCAAGCTCATCTTGGCAGTACATGGTCTCCCTTCCTTGTGTATGTAACCGTGATAGCTGCTGGAGGAAGGGAAGGAGAGAAATCTCTTAAGGGATAGATTGCCAGAGTCCCAAGTGATACATGTTCTAAGAAAGAGAGAGGAAGTTGCTTTCTCTCAGTTCTTATTTGCTAATAAGTGGGTGGTTCTTTCTGGCTTAGTCTCTAACTTCAAGGATACCATCCCACCATCCAAGGCACCAATAAGGGACAACTGTCATCTCAAAGCATAATTCCTCCAGTGCAGAGCTGAGGACCTGATTTTCCTCATGGATCAAGTGCTCAGTGCCAAGCTCCTTTGAGGTAGCCTCAGTCTGGCCAATCAGGGGAGCTCCTCTGATTCCCCATGTTAGATATTTAATTCTTTTAAATTAGTCATCACCTCATTTGCTGGTATCTAATCAAAAGTAGCACGATTCATACAAAGAATTCTGCTGACTTTGATGGGGGATGGGAGAGGAGATGTTTGTGGTGACAACTCAGGTAAATTGAATAGTTGATCCATGGGATCGAATCCTTCGATCAAAAAAGGTTTGGGAAGTAGTCCCAATGTGAGCACTGGTTGAGAGAGTGAAACTATAGCAGCCATAGCAGTTCTCTTTTCCTTTTTTTAGATATCACAGCAAGAAAATGAAAACAATGGTACATCCTTCAAAAGAGAATTTAGGATGCTTTGTGGACACAGAATTTGAGAGTGAGAAGGTACCTGAGCAGCCATCTAGTCCAACTCATACATGAAAGGACTCCCCACTATAACGTACTTGAATGATGAGTGGCCATTCAAACTGCTTGAAGTCCTCACAGGAAGAACCCACCACCTTAGAGCCTGGTCATTCTACTTTTGAACAGCTCTAATTATTACAAGGTTTTTCCTGACATCTAGCCTAAATTTAAGTCTAAATCTAGCCTCCTGGCAACTTGTATCCTTTCCTTCTGGGACCAACCAGAACAAGCAAGTTGTTCCTTTATATGACAGTCTTCAAAACCCTTGAGAACAGCTATGATAGCCCCCGAGGCATCTTTTCTCTAGGCTAAACATGTCCAGTTTGTCAATATCCTTTTTAAGCTACATGCCTGAAAGTGAACACAATACTCCAAGGGAGTTCTCATGTGGCAGAGTACTCTGGGACTATTTCCACCTCTCCCTGGAAGCTCTGACTCTCTTAATGCAGCCCAAGATCTCATTTGCATTTTTGCTTGCCACAGCAAATTGCTAACTTGTATTGAGCCCACAGCCCGCCTAAACCCCTGGATCTTTTTCAGGACTACTGTTGTCCAGTTATGCCTCCTCATCTTGTAAGTGTGAAATTTTTTATGCCCAAGAGTTTACATTTATCCCAATGACTAAGTTTCATCTTATTAGATTCAGCCCAATATTTTAGTCTGGATACTGAGTCTGTCAACCATCCCTTCCGCTTCATGTCATCTGCAAACATCATGAACCTTCATCCAAGCCATTGATAAAAATATTGGACAGCACAGGATCAAGCTCGTACTGGAAGCTATGAAGGAATTGCTACTATGCAGGAGAGGACAGAGTTTTCAGACCAAGAGTCATCCATACCAATGATGAAACATGGGACATTGGGAAGGATACTGGATTTGAAGTTAGAGTCTCTGGGTTCAAATACTAGTTCCACCAATTACCTATGTGACTTTGGGAAAGTCACTACCTCCCTTTGAACCTCATTTTTCTCATTGGTAAAATGAGGGAGTTGGCTTAGATGATCTCTTGGGTGCCATCTGGCTCTAAATCTATGAAAATATGATTACCCCTTCTCCTGCCCTCCCATTCCCTTCCCTTTCATCTTTGAGTTCTTAGCTGTGTCTGTAGATAGTATGAAATCACAGACACAACAAAAGGAGAGGAGAAGGAAGAAGAACAAGAACAAGAACAAGAAGAAGAAGAGGAGGAGGAGAAGGAAAATAAGAAGAAAGAAGAGAGAAGAATAAGAGAAGGAGAGGAAAGAAAGGGAGGAAGAAAGAAAGGAAGAAATAAAGGAAGGAAGGAAGAAAGTAAAGAAGGAAGGAAGAAAGGAAGAAAGGAAAAGGAAGGAAGAAAGGAAAGAAGGTAGGAAGGAAGGAAAGAAGGAAGGAAGGAAAGAAGGAAGGAGGGAAAGAAAGAAAGAAAAAGAAAGGAAGGAGGAAAGGGAAGAGATGGAAGAAGAGGAGAAGAAGAAGAGAAGAAAGAGGAGGAGAAGCATTAAAAATGCAAGGGCTTATGACTTTCCCAAGACATCAAGGATCCGTGATTTCATCAGAACAGATCAGGGATTGTAAACCATTTTTCTTTCATGTACACTTCTGGCAGTCTGGAAAAGTCTATGGACCCCTTTTCAGTAAGATAATGTTCTTAAATGCATAAAATAAAATACAAAGGATTACAAAGGGGACTAATTATATCAAAATATAGTTAATAAGATATTAAAAGAAAAAAGTTCCGATACCCCAGGTTAAGGCAATTAGTTGGTACAGTCACTAAAGTGCTAAACCTGGAATAAGGAAGACTCAAGTTCAAATTTGACCAAAGATACTTACTAGCTATGTGATCCTGGTCAAGTCATTTAACTGCTGTTTGCCTCAATTCCCTCAACTGTAAAATGGGGATAATAATAGTACCTATCTCCCAGGGTTATTGTAAGGATAAAAGGAGACAATATTTGTAAAGTGCTTTGCGATCCATATGTAAAATGCTAGTAGTTATTGAAATATATTTACTTACTATTGATCCAAGTTACAGTATTGCTTTATCTTAGTAATAGTCTTTATGTGGCAGGGGAAAAATCCATCACTCTATAGTCAGCCTTCTGCTGATAACCCTTTCTCGCCTTAGCTAGACTGGTCCTCAGATGACAAATATACATGCAGTCAGTCTGTCATTGAGCCTGTACTCAAAACACTGACTGTTTGGAAGGACCTGTCAATCAATCAGTCAATAAATATTTATTAAGCACCTACTATGTGCCAGGCACTGTGTTTAATGCTGTCAGAATTTGTGCTCTCCTTCAAGAACCTAAGGTCAACCAAAAAAATATATTTTTTTAAAAGGGGCAGCTAGGTCGCACACTGGATAGAGCACTGTCCCTGGAGTCAGGGGGACCCGAGTTCAAATTTGGCCGCAGACACTTACTAGCTGTGCAATCCCGGGCAAGTCACTTAATTCCAATTGCCTCCCCCCCAAAAAATATTAAGATCACCTCTGTACCACAAAGAAGCACTGGAGCAGGACTTTGGGGAGGGGAAGATGATTATATAACTGCCAAAAATTTTATAAATCTGAGACATGCACAAAAAAATAGTAGCCTTTTCTAAATTTGAGACCATTCCCAGTTGGAATTATAGCACTCTAATGGTCTAACCCAATTCCAACCTTTCAATTTACTGTTGACCTAAACATAATGTAGCCCACAATACATAGTTGAGGTTGCCGAACATGGGAATTGAATGCCTTCCTCCATTTCATAAAAGAAAGGCAGTTTTCATTATTCCCAATGAAGTAGATTCTCACAGTTGCCAACACACTACCTGGAAACAGATTAAACTCTTGCTGAAACGGCATTAATTCTTTCAGAGTAGTATAGTTTCAGATTACTGTGTGGCATCCTGATAAGGCTAAGAAAGCTGGGGGAGGCATTTAAGAACCAGGAGAATATGGTTTAAAAATATTTCATAATTGGGGACAGCTAAATGGTGTAGTGGATAGAGCACCAGCCCTGGAATCAGGAGGATCTGAGTTCAAATCCAACCTTAGACACTTATTAGCTGTGTGACCCTGGGCAACGCACTTAACCCCAATTGCCTCTGCAACAACAATTTCATTATCTACCAGTCTTTGAAAGTTAGGGTTCAGGTGCTTTCCTTTGTTTACAAGCTCCCTCCACTGATACAAACTGCAATCCCAGTATGACTTATTAGCTAGTATTCAAGAGTTGGTATGACCAAAAAATCCCTCGATTCTACAACCAATCTGAAGATGAGAACTTCCAAACTTAGCCAGACCAGGTTTGGAAAACAGACATGCATTCCTTTGTCAGGTCTACTTTCAAAATCTTTCCAGTCTGGAAGGCCCTGCCAGAGCATCCACACTATGGAAAGACCTATAGACCCCACACAAGGCGTGCTGGTAAATGTTTAATGATTGGCTCTCTGAAAAAAAAATTAATGCCAGACACAATTTTACATTTAATCTCCATTATCAACATTTTCTCAATTACCTAAGTCTAGACAAGCAACAAATAAACCAAGCCCTGATTCATAGTGTTTGCTGATTTCTAAAGTGTAAAGGCTAACACTGAAAATTTAGCAATAAGCTTTCACAAACCAATACAGGCTGGCTTCAGCACACTCCTGTCTCTACCCCATGAGCAGGGTATCAGGTATACCTTATTAGGGGATTTTTCTCTCAATCTAAATTTAACCATAAATTATAAAAAAATATTCTCAGATTCTTAACCAGAAACACCTATGTTCAGTTTATTGTCAGAATAAAGGTGACAGCAGGATTTTGTGTAAAATTCTACCCTTATTAAAATGCCTAAAATTTGCACCAGTTCAATCCTGGTATTGTGTCCCCAACTTGTTAATTGGCCCAATGTAAAAACATTTAATATCTCCATTTCTTTACTACTTACATTTGATTAGTTAAAGGGGTTTAGTTAAAGTGCTCCAATATTTGTAAATTCCTTAGTTCTGTAGATTTCCCAGAACTTTAGTATTTCAAAGTATCCATGATCCCACCAACATGAGTCATCCCTACAATAGTACCAATCACCATCCATCTATGTATCTGTGTGATTCTCATCCGTGACTTCATCTTCCAGAAAGGATCCACCAAACTCACTGGAGGCCTTATAACATTTCATGGGTGCAAAGGCTGCCCTTTGTCAGAGCTTTAACTAGAGTGGGTGATCAAGACTTTGTCCTAATGGCTAAAATTTACAGGGCACAGATAGTACTTATTTCACCAGGTAGAAATAACTGAGCTTAGCACTGATTAGCACTGGAAGCCATATCCCAAGTGAGCTCCTACACGGCTTATTCTCCCCCAGAAATAACTTCATGAAGCCCAGTGGATTCCACCATGGGGCAGAATCTGGGGTCTCTCCTATCACAAGGCCTTGTGTCCCAAGGTCAAGGTCTTTCCCTTGGTCTCCCACATATGAGTCTGCCCTGGTTCCTAGGATCACCAGTTATGCCGCCATCACCTGTCCTCCCTTGTACTTCCTACATGACTGGCTTACCTCCTTCTCGTCATATGTTTCCTTAATAATGTCTTTTTTCAACCCTTCCTTGTTGCTAATATAATATAGCCTCCTCACACCCACCATGCAGGTCTCCACTCCCCTTGGGACACCTGCACTTTTGGTTCTTCAAGGTTCGTAACAAGACATTCCAGTGTCCTCTAGAGAATGTTAGTATTAAAATAGGAACTTTTCTGTCAGAGAGCAGGTGGGAATTGTTGAGGATGCTGTGTGCTTTTCCAAATTCAATTCTTTTTTTTTTCATTTTGGTCCCAGTTCATTGTCTGTCTGTAATGCCTCTCCTTGTCATGTCAATTGATGGGCTATAGTAACTCATTGGGGCCATCTATCTAATCAACCCAAAGATAATAACTACTTTCTTGTCAACATTCATTTACTTATTCATTAAGTGCCTGTTCTGTGCCAGATACTACTATGCTAGGCACCAGGGATATTCCTTTTTATAAAATCTTTATGGCAAACATTTACAACACACATCAAGTCTATTTATGGGGAAATATTTATTGCTTCATTCATTCATTTCCTGCTATGTGTAAGGAGGGGCGGCTATGTTGTGCAATGGATAGAGCACCAGACCTGGAGCCAGGATGACCTTAGTTCAAATCCAATCTTAGATACTAATTAGTTGTATGACCCTGAGCAAGTCACTCAACCCTGTTTACCTCAGTTTCTTCATCTGTAAAATGAGCTGGAGAAGGAGATAGCAAGCCATTCCAGTATCTTTGCCAAGAAAACCTCAAAGGGGTCACAAAGACTTGGACATGACCGAATAACAACAACATGTCTACTCTCTGCCAGGTACCACTATGCTAGGCACTGGGAAGATACATCTTTATTAAATCTTTATGGCAAATCTTTATACGCATATCAAGACTAATCCTGAGAAACATTTATTGGTTCATTTATTCAACAAATGTTGCCTGCTATGTGTAAGGAAGGCACCGAGCCAAGCACTAGGGCTACAAATATGAGATGAATCCCTGCCTTCGATGAGCTTATGTTCTGTTGTTAAAACATGGAGAAGTAAATATATGTGATTTCAGAAGGGAAAAAGCTTTTACAGAACTGACATCTGAGCTTAGTCTCGAAGCAACACAAGGATTCTGAGATGTAGAAATGAGGAGGGAATGTACTCTAAACATGAGAAACATCTTGTGCAAATGTGATGGAGGTGGAGGATGAAGTGCCAAATTCCAGGAGTGTGTAGCAGTCCAGTCTGGTTGGCTCATAGAGCGCAGAGAGGGATTTAATGCAAAATAAGGCTGGAAAGGTACCTGGGGAGGAAGTCAAGCTTTTCACTGGATGGAATGTAGCACATAAACCCGGGTTGGTTATTTTGGGGTTTGGTTTGGTTTTTGCTGCTGAGAGATGGGCCAGAGAGCTTGACCCAAATACTCACAAAAGAAATGGATGAAGTGCATTCTGCCAAGACTATAGGCTAGGGATAGGGACCAGTCTTGTGATTTCATCGTGAGAGAGAACTCACAGATAAGGAAACTTTCTCTTACCGATGCATGTCAGTGTCTTCTCAGCGACTTAGTCTTGGATCCTTGTCCAGAGTCACAGAGCCAGTAGAGGCATGGCATGGACCCTTGTCATAATGATTCTAACCTCTCTGGGTCTCTGTTTCTGTAAAATGGCTAGATAACCTTTAAGGAAACTTCTGGTTTAAAATCTATGATCCTATGAAATGTACACAAATAAATGACCAAAGTGGACTTGCAAGGGAGAGATCCAAAGTGCTCTAGTGAAATCTGGGTGGGAAAAAGATCACTTTCAGTAGGTGAAAGGAGGGAGTTTAGGCATAGATGACAGACAAGGCTTAATATGGGTCCTATACTGATAGTATGAGAAGCATGATGTCAAAGAAAGGAATTTCTACTAGTGAACTTTCAGGTAAAAGGCAGTGTTTGGGTGAGGTATTCTTTTGGCCCCACCAAAAATTCTTATAGTGCTTGGAAGATCATAGGATCATAGATAGATTTAGAGCTGAATGGGGCCTTGGAGGTCATCTGGTCCAATACAGATGAGGAAACTGAGGCTCAGAGAAAAGAAGGGACTTGCTTGTCCTTCACACAGCTATTAAGTAGAAGGGCAAGATCTGCAGATCTCTCCACTGTTACCACACTGCCTGCCTATCTTTAGCCAAAGGTGATGGGACACCACACATACTGTGGAACACTGACTGCCTATTTATACAGTATTGTGAAGTTTGTGAAACACTTTGCAAATATTCTCATTTGTTCCTCACACCGGCCCTGGAAGGAAGATGCTACTATTCTCCTTTTGCACATGGGGAAACTGAGACAGGTAGAGGTTAAGTGACTTGCCCAAGGTCACAAAACAGGTATGTATCTGAGGGTGAATTGAAATTCAAGTCTTTCCTGTTCCAGTGTAGAACTCTACCGAATGTGCTACCTGTGAAGTAATACTAGGTTGTGCATTGACTTAACCACAGGACATTTGGATGGAGTGTGTGTGCATGCATGTACGTGTGTGTGTGTGTGTGTGTGTGTGTGTGTGTGTGTACACTTCGAGGGAAAGATAAGATGGGAAGGGGAGAATTGATGAGATGATCAAAGTAGACAATTTAATTTCTTAAATTTGAATTTGATTAAGAAACTATTCTAAGAGAGTAAAACTAAGAATAAAAATATGGTCCTAATGTAAGATAATTCTGTTCATTGGGATTCAGAGATTGTAGACTAATGTCTTTCCTAATGTGATGACCATAACTAAACAAAGTACTAAACAACGTTGCCTGACTGGCCATCATGCCTAGAGTGAAGCTTTCCTAATTTTTCTTGCCCTGGGTGCTATGTTTCTTGGTGTTGGACTTGGGAATCAGAAAGGCCTGAGAACAAATCCTGCCTCAGACACTTACAAGTTGTGTGACTCTGGGCAAGTCACTAAACTGCTGTGTGCCTCAGTTTCTTCATCTGTAAAATGGGGGAAATAGCAGCATTTACTTCCCAGGGTTGTTGCAAGTATCAAATTCGCAAACCTTAAAATGCTATAGAAATGAAATGCTAGCCATCATCATCATCATCGTCATCATCATCGTCATCATCATTAATTATTATGTGGCTACTAGAAGGGAGTCTTACACAAGGGAATAAACCCAAGCGACCCTATCCAGGAAGAACATTCTGAATCGTCACACTTACTGAAAGCAAACAGCAGGGAACCAAGACCCTCTTAATTTTTTTAAATAAATGCACATCTGTAGTTAACATGATAAATGCTTCAAGCTTAAAGGACAGTATGTTACAAACACAAACGATACATTTAGAACTGCATGTTGTATACATTATAATTCCTAACATTGTAAAACAAGTATGTTTGAAGTCTCCTAAGAGGGATATTACCATCTGTGGGCCTATGACATGAAGCAGATGGTACTTAGTCCATTTGGGAAAAGTCCTAAAACTTCTTCCTCCTAGAGCTGTCACCAATTCAGGTTGTTACTTGAATGGTTCAAGGGATGGAAGGGCCCCTTCAAGTGCTCTTTTCTCCAAGAAACATCTAGGTGTGATGGAATTCTGTGGCTACATCCTGCTACATATGGTTTGATGCCAATTTGAAAGGAATTCTTACTAGGGGAGGATCCTTAGATTCTGGGTACAACCTTGTTCTATGAATGATTAATCAATGACTTAGAACTCAGGGGTGGGGAACCTGCAGCCTCAAGGCCTTTCAGTCAAGGAGCGGCACTTGAGGAACTAGAGGGCCACATGTGGCCTTGAGGCTGCAGATTCCCCACCCCTGACCTAGATAAAGGTATATGTGACATGTTTATCAAATGTGCAATGGACAGGAAGCTGAGATGGATAGCAACACACTGGCTGACAGGTAAGTAATCAAAGAAGATCTTCATAGGTTAGAACAGTGGGCCACATTTTAAAAGATGGCATTTAATAAAAGTTAAATTAAATTAAAAAGTTAAATTAAAAGTTAAAAATCCAACTTCACAAGTATTAGATAGAAGAGGCATGGCTATGCAACAGTTTGTCTGAAAAAAAATCTGGGGTCTTCAGCGGAATGCAAGCTTAGCATGAACCAACAATGTGATGTGGTATGGCAGCCAGGAAAGGTAATATGATCTTGGGCTACCTTGGCGTTAAAGGAGCTGCTAATTTTCCTATATTCTACTTTGGTTAGATTACATTTAAAGAACTATGTTCTGAGTACTGTATTTTAGGAAGGACATTGATGAGATGAAAAACATCCAAAAGGAGGCAAATAGGAGGGAAACAGGCCTTGAATTCCTGCCATATACAGATTGGTTAAAGAATCTCCGAATGTTCAGCCTCGAGATTTAGGTGAGATGAAAGCCATCTTTAAGTATTTAAAGAGCTGAGATCAAGAAGAAATGTACTTTTCCTTAGACTCCAAAGGACATGACTAGGGTCAATGAATGGAAGTTATATGGGATAAATTGACGCCTTATTTAAGGAAAAATTTCTAAAAAGAATGACTGCCTTAGGATGCATTGGGGTCCTGCTATCCTTAGAGGCCTCCAAGCAAAGCCTGGATGACCAAGTTTAGGGTATATTGTACATAAAGGGTTCTTATTCAGGTATGGACTGGACTAGATGACCTCTGACATCCCTTCCAACTGTGAAATTCTGTGATTCTTTTGTCCAGAATCATCCCATCTCCTTGGAACTGTGAGATCCTTTCATTCTTTTGTCTGGAATTATCCTATCTTCTTCCAGGACCCATTTATCACAGGTGCCAAAAGTGGTTTGGAGGTAGTTGTGTTTCCTTTCTCCTGATTTTTCCCTGTCTGTCCCTGTCCTCCCTATGTGCTAATGCAAAATGGTCATTGTTTTCAAGTTTTTTGTATAGTCCATTGAGCTCTTCTGTTGAAAAGCCTTAAGTGAAACAAACAAACTATAGCATCTTGCCCTACCTGGTGGACAAGAACAAATTCCAACCATGCCCAGGAGGCACAGTAGGACCAAGCATTCCCCTTGGCCACTCTTAAGTTCCAACTAAAATCCCACCCCCCCCCTTTTTTTTTACTGGAAACTCTTCCCCCACCTGTTAATTCTAGTGCATTCCTTCTGTTTATTATTTCCTATTTATCCTGTATTTAGCTTGCTTTGTATATATTTGTCTCCTTCATTAGACTGTAAGCTCCTCGAGGGCAGGGACTCTCTTGCCTCTTTTGTTTCCCCAGCAATTAGCTCAGTGTCTGGCACTTAGTAGGCACTTAACAAATGTATATTATTGATTGATGCTCTTCATATGAGATCTTGTCCTTGCAATGAGATGGAGTGACCATCTCATCAGCCTGTAATCTAGAAGTGCAACCCTTTTTCGAGAGGAAGAGGAAGAACTTTGCAAACAGCTAATGAGAAAAGCATGAATAATCAAGTTTCCACAAATGAATTTTATCCTTTCCTTCAGTTATGGGTGTTCATGTGGTAGGATCTAGAGAATGACATCTTGTATTAAGCCTATTTTATCTGATTGTTGAGTAATTCATTGTAAGACCAGGGTGGTTTTGGAGGGGAAATCAAACAAAATAGTTTCCCTGGTATCATATGTGCTTTCCCATGAACCACTTAGCATAAAAAGCTACTTGGGCAGATTTAGCTCACTGACACTATTTACTATATCATACTTTCAGGAAAGTCTCTTTGGACAAGCTCAGCTCACAGAAGCCTGAAATGGAATGCCTAAATGTTGGAACAGCTGCTCTATAAGTAATGTATCCAATTACACTTTTGGTAACCGACTGACTATTTGGAATTTCTATTTAGTGTGTCACATAAACACACAAAGTTCCGTGAAACTATTTAAAACCCACTAGGTTCCAGTAAATAGAAATAGATACCTCTCCAAAGACCATTCACATTCATTTGCCAAGCTCATCCCAGAAATCTTTCCTTATATTTGCATATGGAGGCTGCTGGTAGCTTACGCTATAAGTCAACCTATCACGGCATGTGGACTGATCTGTTTGGGCTTAGAGACTCTGCCATCTCTTCAATCTGCTGCTTAATTCTTCAGTGGTTTAGGTAGGAAACCAGCTCTGTCCTCCTTTGGGGCCAACCTCACCTACTTGCTACAGGTTGTAACATAGTGGGAAGAATTCCCTCCCCCACCACCATCCCTAGAGTTGGAGGACCCAAGTTTGGGTCCTGAGTCTTAGGTTTTCTTGAGCTAGGAAGAATTTTACATTCTCTAGTCTAATCCATTCCTTTTACAGAGGAGGAAATGGAGGCCTGAAAGGTGACATGATTTATCTAAGGCAAGATTAAAACACAGGTTCTCAGAATCAAAATCCAGAATTCTTCAAAACTGAATCATTCTGCCATCACGTAAGTGTGTTTCTTCATCTACGAAATGGAGCTATTCATGCTTCTGCTATCTCATACATTTCATTGTGTGGCTCTGGGCAAATCAGTTAACTTCTCTGTCTCAACAACTTCTTCATCTGTAAAATGGGAATGACAGTAGATCATTATGAAGCTCAAATGAGATAACACGTAAAGTCCTTTGTAAACCTTAAAATGCTATATTAATGTTACTATTATTACCCAATCCATAGCAATGTTATTAGGAAAATGCTTTGTAAACCTTAAAGTGACACAGAAATGTTATTGTTGGGTCGTTTCAGTTGTGTCAGACTCTACATGACCCCATTTAGGGTTTTCTCAGCAAAGATACTGGAGTAGTTTGCCATTTCCTTCTCCAGTTCATTTTACAGATGAGGAAACTGAGGCAAGCAGGGTTAAGTGACTTGCCCAGGGTCACACAGCTAATAAGTGTCTGAGGCTGGATTTGAACTCAGGAAGATGAGTCTTCCTGACTCCAGGTTCAGGATTCTAGACATTGCACTACCTAGTTGCCCTGTGTATTAAAATAGTATAGTATTATAAGCAAATAGGAAGTAAAGGCAGCTGGATCTAGGCCTAGTAGTCTCATTATTTATTTATTTCCTTGTTTTGAACCTCTTTCCACATACAGGATGTGTAGATCTAGGTGGGTTGTCTAAACATGGCTTGCAGACAGGCATGGATAGATATCTCTAGAATCTTGCCCACTGCTCTCCAAGAAAGACTGTGATTTTTGCCTTGAGGTAAGCAGCTTAAGGGGTCACAAAACTGGCTGTTCTGTCCTTTTTTGAAAGAGGAAGCTTGCCAGACTAGAACTGTATCTATCTGTCCCTCTAAATATTGCTGACCTAGGAGTATGACTTTTAGGTTCAAGCCACTTTCCTGGTCACTGTCTTTTAGAGGGGAAAAAGAGTATCCCCAAGCTTATACCTGCAGGCTTGATTCTTTCTCAACAAATACTTGTTACACAATTATACAAAAGAACATCAGAAATAATGAATAGTGAGTAAACTCATTTATCAATTCAAATAGCTAGCAGAAATCAGAGGAATAATGCAGATTTGATTAAATCAGAAAATACACAGAGTAAAGGAATTCTCTCACTGGGAATGAGATATCTCAGCTCAAGCAAGAGCGAAGCCCCAATCTCACCCAAGGAGAAATTGTCCAAAGTCTCTGGGGTGGCAAGTTGGGAATCAGGGATGTGTTTAGGTGCTCACTTCCCAGAGTCTCCTCTGTTTCTGAAAAAACAGAAACAATAATGAAGCATGTCTTTCTTTCCCAAAGTTCTTGAACCATCTCTGACCCAGATTGCGGGCATGGAGCATGATCACCATTCTTTCCTCCAGTCAGAGGAGTCTTACATAAAATGCTCCAGATTTGGCTAGAAACTTTGATTGTGGTACCTTGCCTTTTCATGAGGTTGTTATTGTTCGGTCGTTTTCAGTCACGTCTGAGTCTTTGTGACCCCATGTTTGGTTTTCTTGGCAAAGATATTGGAGCGGTTAGCCATTTCCTTCTCCAGCCCATTTTACAGATGAGGAAACTGAGGCAAGCAGGATTAAGCGATCATTCCAGGGTCACAATCTAGTGTGTGTCTGAGGCCAGATTTGAGTTCAAGAAGATGAATCATTCGGACTCCAGACTAGGCACTCTATGCACTATGATGCCACCTAGCTGCCCCTTCTCACGGGGATGTGAGTTAATAAATTTCTTGCATAGTGCATTGGAAAGACTTGGAGCCAGAAGAAACGGGTTCAACTTCTGCCTCTAACATTTGCTCATCAGGAGCGAGTAGCTTAAATTGTCTGCAGCTCACTTTCTACCTCTATAAAATGGGGGAAATGATGCATGCACAACCTACGGGGTAGAGCTCCACACACATGTGAACTCTGATGATATCCTTGCCTGGATTCCCTGGAGATGAACAAAAGCATTTTTGTGAGTTGTACTGTTGTGTACCTTTGTAAAGCAGCACATATACTGTATAATACCCGTGTCCTCACATTCAATTCAATTTAACAAGCATTTATTAAGTACCTACTGTGCACCAGAGACTTTGCTGATTCCTGGGACGCAAAGACAAAACAAACACCGTATCTGCTCTCACAGGATCTTACCATTCATCAGGCACACCGGTTCCAAGGAGCTAAAACAGAAAACCAGTTGTAAATGTGGATGCAGCAACTTCAGCAGCCTCCGGCTGAAGTTAATTAGAGGAGAAATTGTTCATGGGTCTTAGCCTGGTAGGCCCTTGCCCTGATCCTCTTAGTCTACACAAGGAAGTTTCTCCTATGCTAACACTCAGATTATGAAGAGAAGGAGAAGAAGGGGGGTGCACCGCTCCTACTTAGTAAAGTGGGGAGAGAATACAATAAAGCCAGTCTCCGATTTGAAGTGATTTCTTTGTATCTCCCCCCATGGCAGGCCTCTTTTGAATACACCAAGGGCTACTGCTACCCTCTGTCTTCTTCTGGCAGTCTGTATCCCCTCCTTGTTTTCCTGGGGGAGCTAAATTAACTTTAAACATGCCCATGTCAGCTTCAGCCTGCAAGCCCATCTAAGCACCCTGAACTCAGCTTTTCATTTCCATATATTCTAACTCACTTAGTATGATTTACCTTGGGAACCAGATGGGCTGCTTTCCTGTAGCTTTTGTGAGAAAACACCCAGGACTCCATTTGTCTTTCTTTCCTTCTACAAACCTCTGATTTATTGCCCAGAATGAGTTCTCAAGCTGGCTGACATCTGCCAGCCCACAGGACAAGGGTACATCCGTGTCATCTGGCAACAAGAGCCCTGAGGGTAGAAGTCAGGACACCCTGGCTCTCTCTGTGACCTTGTATTGGTCATGGGACTTCTCTTGGTGGCTGGGATCAAACTGGCTCCTCCTGTCAGGAATGAACCAAGGTCAGTGAAAGAACAAAGCAGGGAACGGGCACTGAGCTCTTGGGGCCGAAAGATATTATTTTCTAATAATAGCTAAATGTCTGTCAGTCACTCAAAGGATGAAGACAGCCTCTTCATTTCACAGATGGCTGCTAGCTTGCCTGGAGAGCACGCTGCTATTAGAATCAATCGTACAGTGTGAGAGGCAGAAGCAACCTCAGAATTCATCTATTACCAACCCCTTCCCTTAGACATGAAACAGAAGGCATGTGTTGTGGCCTAATGGAGAGAGTGCTGCATTGGTACTCAGGAAAGCCTGGGTTCAAATCCTGCCTCTGAAACTTTCTATCTTTGTGGCCTTGGACAAGTCACTTAAACTTGATTTTGGTTTCCTCATCTCTAAGATAGGGATAACAATAAGCAAATACTTTTTTTGTTTTGTTTTGTTTTGGGAGGTAATGGGGTTAAATGGCTTGCACAGGGTCACACAGTTAGTAAGTGTCTAAGGCTGGATTTGAACTCACGTCCTCCTGGCTTCATGCTCTATCCACTGTGCCACCTAGCTGCTCCCATTAGCAACTACTTTTTAGAGGTCATTGTCAATATCCATTGAAATAAGTGCTTTGTGAACCTTAAAGAATTATAAAATGTCAATTTATTAAATACTTCCTATATGCTAGGCACTATGGATGTGAAGACAAAAACTGAAATATAGTCCCTGTTTAAAAATGAATGAATAAAAAGCATTTATTAAGCACTTATTTTCCAGGAAGACAGCTAGGTGGTGTGATGGATAGAGTGCTGGGCCTGGAGTCAGGAAGACCTGAATTCAAATCCAACCTCAGATATTCACTAGCTGTGTGACCCTGGGCAAGTCACTTAACCTCATTTGCCTCAGTTTCCTCATCTGTAAAATGAGCTGGAGGAGGAAATGGCAAACCACTCCAGTATCTTTGCCAAGAAAACCCCAAATGGGGTCACAAAGACTCAGACACCACTGAAAACTACAGAACAATAATAACCCCATGAGAAGGCAAGATAGCATAATCAAAGTTTCTAGCCAAGTCTGGAATGTTTTGCATAAGGGTCCCATGGCTAGAGGAAAGAATGGTGTCAGGAAGACCTCAATGCAAATCCAGCCTCAGACACTTAGTAGCTGTGTGACTCTGGGCAAGTCACTTAACCCTGTTTGCCTCAGTTTCCTCATCTGTAAAATGAGCTAGAAAAAGAAAGGGCAAACCACTCCAATATCACTGCTGAAGAAAACCCCAAATGGGGTCATGAAGATTTGGACACAAGTGAAAACAACAGAATGAAAAACATTTGCCAGAAACTCCCCTAAATATTGAAGACCTCAAGACCGATTGTGGGAGACAACATATAAATAAATATATTCAGAATATTTTTGAAAAATACAAGGTGATTTTTGCACATAGGAAAAGAAGAGCTGGTGGGCTGGGGCTGGAGGGACAGAGAGGAAAAGGAAGGAGATCAGGAAAGAAGGTAGAACTTGAACTAATTATGGAAGGAAACCAAGGATTCCAGGAAGCGACAGTGAAGAAAGAATGCATTCCAGGCAGGGCGTACAGCCTGTGCAAAGGTTTGGAAACTGGAGATAGAAGGTCAAGTATGACAGACAATAAAAAGTCCAGTTAGGCTGGACCATAGAATATGGGAAGGGGAGTAATATATAATGAGGTTGGATTGCAGGTGTCAAACAGTAGCTTATTTTGTATCCTGGAGGCAACAGTAAGTGTTTAATCCCCCAGAATGTTGAAGAAATGGAGATTAATGTAAAACATTATAGGAGAAACTGGGAGGTAGCCTGATCCCAAAATAATTCTCAAGGAATAGCCTCCCTTATTCCATAGAGTCAGTGTGGTATAAAAGGCCAAGCTTGGAGTCAAAGTATGAATCCTGCCTATCTGCGTAACCCTGGCCACGTCACAACCTCTCTAGGCCTTGAGTAATTCCTTCCCCCTCAGATTTATCTACTAAGTTACAGACAGGAAGAGCATATCCTATAGAAATGCTTGTCAGAGCTGTAACTAGGGCAGGGCCATCAAAGCTTTGCTCCAGGACGCTGACATCTGGAGAGCTAGACGGCACCCAAACTTCTTTAGCATTATGGAAACACCTGAAGTTAGCACAGAGAAAATAATAATAATTAGTGACAATAGGAAGCCACTAGATGGTGAGAGCTCCAAACCTCCTGCCCCATGGCTGTTCCACCGCAGGTGAGAGCCTTCTATCACAAAGTTGCTGGGCTATATCCAAAAGTCAATATCCCTACCTTCACCCCACCCCCGGCCAACTGAATTTGTCATAGAAAAGCATTTGAGGACACATTTTGTAGAATTTGCCCCTCGTGTAAAAATAAATTCTAGTTATGGTTCTGTTGCCCATCTTTCTCAGGCAAGAAAATATTCTACCAAGAGTTGGTGCCACCCTTCCCTTCACGCTCTGCCTTAGCCAAGAAGCTGATGGCTGTGAGAAATCCTCCAGTGGGTACAAGGGGTGTAGTTATAATCACTTGTGATAATAATAATTAACATGTGTATAGCCCTTTAAGGTTTACAAAGCACTTTACAAATATTATTGCATCCTCACAACAACTCCAAGAAGTGGGTGTATTATTACACCTATTTTATAGATGAGGAACCTGCAGCGGAGGGGGCAGAGAGAGAGAGAGAGAGAGAGAGAAAGAGGTTAAGTGACTTGTCCAGGATCACACAGCTAGTAGATGTCTGAGGTTGGATTTGAACTCAAGTCTTCCCGATTCCAGGGCTCTATTCATTACACCCACTATGGAGGTGACACGGATGCCCCTGGGAAATGACTAAAACATTTTTAAGATCACACACAAAGAAACTTTTCCTCCAAAATCTGGCTTCCTCTCATCTCAAAGATCTTACTTTTAAAAACATGTAACGAACTCGAGGTGGGCAAGGTCTCTTTAAAAGTAATAAAACCCAAACTTCCTGAATCCCCCCACTCTTGTCTCCTGTGTCTCCCTTCCTCCCGCCTCCAATCCCCGAGTCTGCCAGAGCCTAGAACCCTTCCACTTCCTGAGAAGCCAGGCAGGGTAGAAGCTCTTTTCTCTATATCCTGGTCTCTTCACCGGCAGCCCCAGCAGTAAATCCTCGGAGAAGCCTCATCAGGCCGGTCCCTGTCGGAGCTCCCTCAGCAGCCACCACGGCCTATTCTAGCATATTATTATTTTTTCCTCTGAAGTCTGAACTTTCCTCCTACCCAGCATAGAGCCCTCCCTCACTCTCCCACTGCCTTTCCCTCTCCCTAAAGGAAGTTCCCTGGCTGGTCCTTCTCCAAAGGGTGTATGTGTGTGAACACACTTCCCTTTTCATTTTATCACTTCATTGACCCACCAGATAAGGCCCCAACAACAGAAGAATTGGGAGGGGGGGAAGTGGAGGGGGACAGAATGGGTTGGACTACAGAGCAGACTTTTTTTTTTTTTAACAAAAAAACTATTCCTTCAGGATTTTAAACCCCTCATAGGCTTTAGAACTAGAAAAGGCCATGAAGCGTTATAAGATCATAAATTCAGAACTGGAAGCAACCCTATGTAATTCCTTGATTTCCTCCTTTCTATTTACTTCTCTGTGTCATACCCCTTCCCCACCTAGTAAAATATAAACCCCCTAAAGGCAGGAATTGTTTCATATTTGTATCCTCAGTGCCCAGAGAAATGCATTACATATTTCTGTTTTTACTTTGTGGTCCAGACCTGAAATTTTGTAACTATCAGATCACAAATCTAGAGAGGGAAGGACCCTCAGATGTCACTCATTTTACAGATGAGGAAACTGAGGCCCAGGAAAGTTAAGGGATTTGACCACGGTCAAACAGGTAGTGAGCATCAAAGCCAGTATTCAAACCTAGGTTCCATGCTCTTTCCAGACACAGTGTTCCTTCAGCTGTACCATGGAAACCACAACCACAACCCTCAAAGGTTAACTTCCCCAAGGTCACACAGGAAATATATAGCAGAGCGAGGATTTGTACCCAAATTCTCTGCCTCTAAACCCAGCGCCCCTTCCACCATATGTTGGTCATCAGTTCTGCAGGCTCAGAGAACATGGATATTGTGTGTGTCTGTCTGTCTGCCTGACTGTGTCTATATCTGTGTCTGCTTCTGTGTGTTTTCCCTGCCCTACCCTCCACCCTTCTTACCCCTTTTCAGGGAGGTGAATGCCTCTTTTCACACCTCAGTCTGATGACTGCTTGAGACTGGGACAAAACCATAAGGTTGGATGGGAGATACGGCCTTGAAGAAGTTAAATAGTTAATTCTTAGTAAGCCTAAATTACATTTCCATCATGTGCAAGCAGTCAGCTGCTATTGTAGGTCACCAAGATACAATGCATGATGTCTACGGTTTGTGGAAAACATTAGGCAGCTGTAATAAAGTCAATGGTATTTCCTTCCTCGCTGAAACATGACTTCAGTAAATCCCTGTTGGAGTCCTCCCCCCCACCCCCACCCCCTTTCTAAACATTTTCCTCCAGCTACACGATAAGTCAATAAAAGAAATTAGAAGTTAAAATACCCAATGAAATTTTATCAGGCATGAAATGTCATTTAAACCAAAGTTGCCGCCTGGCTTAGATGGATGAAAACTGACCTGAACATAAAGGGGTTATAAAAAGAAGGGGAAAAGAAAGAGTTTCGGTGGTCTTTATGTATTCTAGAGGAGAAACAAATCATTTCGTGAAGGTATTCCCTGAAAAAGAGCTTTTCTGAAAGGCTACGATTTTAATGAGAGGTGCATCATGTCTACAAACCTTTGCCCTCATACCCCCTTTACTTTTCCTTTACTCATTCCTTTGTAGTGTATTCGGAGGCTGACCTTGATCTGCACTTCTCTGTTTTGATCCCAGGAAGCAGTGAATCCTATAAATCCTGTTAGAATCTCAACTAGACACAAGTTTGAGGATGGTGGAATCCATTTAAGGTATTTCTTTGAGCAAGAAGGAAGGATATTTCATTCAAAGATCATCTAGAAGTTTCGAGAGAAATAGCAGAGAGAAAGGAGAAGGAGGAGCATTTTTATTTGCATAAAATTGTTTATTGAAACATTTGCTCCCTGGGTCAGTCTCTGATGATAACTCATGTGGCATTTTCCTTCAAATATAAGTCAATCAACAGTCAACAAGCATTTATTAAGCATCTATCATTTGCCAGACACTATATCTGATAAGAAAATAAGCTATCTGATAGTATTGGGGAATATTCCATATACTTACCATCTAAAAATATTTTTTGAATTACCTTAGAATAAGGGTTCCCAACAATTTTTCTTGGAACCCTATTATCTTTGGTTTTTAGCAAAACTTTCCTTTATTCAATATGAAAGGAAATAAATTCTAGAGTTTACTATGCAAATACATTTAAAGAAATAAATATAATAAAATAATAATATAAATATAAAATAAAATATATAATATAAAATAAATATAATAAAATAAACATAATACAAGTCATAAATTTAAAATAAAGAAATAAAATAAAGAGATTAATGTGTGTATATCATTTTAGTACAAGGGTTCTTAAACTGGGGTATATAGATGCCCAAGGAGCTAATGGATAGATTCAGGGCAGGGGGGGGGGGTCAGTAAACTTATATAAATATACATATATATATATAATATCTTTATTTTCATGAACCTCTAACTGAAATTTATCATTTCTTTCAATTATTTAAAAACTAGTCTGAAATGAGTTCCCTGGGCTCCACTGGACTTCCAGAAGGGTCCATAATACACAGAAAAAGATTAAGAACCCTTATATGATAAAGTTAATGTAATTTTCTTTCTCTAACTTTTGGAATACTTTAATAGGATAACAGTCATTTAACAGAGAGTTAATTAAATTTGACCTTCTTGTCAAGCTTCTCATATCCCCTGGGGGGAAAACAAACCCCAGTCTGGGAACCATCACTTAAAAAGGACATCCACTGAGATAAAGAAATCCCATGTCAAAGGCAGGTTTGTGGCAGAGGCAGGGTCACTAGTTGGCAAGCCCATTCAGGACTCTGAGGAAACATTTCTCTAGCCCATCCATATGAAAGGCTTTGGCTTTGCTAATCACCAGGAGCAGATGAACCTTCTCTAGCGGAAGCAGCAGTCGCCTGGGCTGCCTTGGCAGGGACATGGACTCAGTAATGTAACAGACCCTGCCCATTTCTAATAGCTATGAAAATCCACACGGGATACTTGTTTTCCCACAGTATGATCCATTGCATGGAGAATTACACAGCCAGCTGGGGTACTCCATAGGCCAGGGAACAGGGTGAATTCTGGTGCAAACCAGCCTTAAGGAGATAGGAGATTCCAATAAAAGAGGAGTAGAGAGTAACCTCAAAATGTCAAACAGAAAGTTTACATCAGTCAGCCAGTCAATGGATAAACATTTAATAAGCAGCTAATATATTTCAGACACTGTACTAAGTGCTAGGGAGTCAATTAAAGGTAAAAGACAGTCCCTGTTCTCAAGGAGCTCACAGTCTAATGGGGGGGAGACAACATTCAAACAATTATGTACAAACAAGATACATGTGCATACGAGATAAATTGGAGATAATCAATAGAGGGCAGGCACCAGCTTTAAGGGGGATCACGGAAAGCTTCTTATAAGAGGAGATATTTAGCTAGAACTTGAAGGAAACCAGGTAAGGCCACAAGTAAAGATGAGGAGGGAGAGAATTCCAGACTTGGGAGCCAAGCAGTGAAAATGCCCAGTTGGGAGATAAGAGTGTCTTGTGTGAAGAATAGCAAGGAGACCAGTATGTATCACTGGATCATAGAGTACCTGGGGGCAATGGAAGAAAACTGGAAAGGTTATGAAAGGCTTTGAATGCCAAACAGAGTATTACCGTTTATTCCTGGAGATAATAGGGAGCCACTGAAATTTGTTGATTATGGGGGTGACATAGTCAGATCTGTGTTTTTGGCAGATCAATTTGATGTCTGAGTGAAGGATATTCTGGTGTGGGTGCAGTTTGATCAGGACAGCATATGAGCATCTACATGACAGGACTGATACCTGTGGTTATGGTTCCATCTCTTAGAGAGGGAAAAAGGAAAGTTAGAAATAGGAATTTTGTCAACATTTGGTTGATTCCACCATGGTTTCCAGTGCCATTCAGACTTTTGTTTTCATGAATAATAAATTTTGCTAGTTTCTCTTGGGACTTGAAATGAATTCATTAGAGGAAAGGTTGATATATGCTTGATAAATGCTTATTGATCAGCTGTTAACAGTGTAGTATCATGAACAGGTCACTGAGTTTAAAGTTACGGATTTAGGTCTCAGTCCCTGCCTCACCACCTACTCCTACTACTCCTACTCCTGTTCCTACTCTTACTCCTACTCTTACTCTTACTCCTACTACTACTAGTACTACTACTTGCCACAAGTTACCTTGACCAAATCTACTGAAGTAACTTCTCTGAGATTAACTCATAAGTAAAATGGATATCAAAAAAATTGTCAGAGGGTCATTATGAAGACCAGATGGATCATAGGCTGGAAGGGATCTCTAGGGCCAACCCACTCATTTTTCAAAGAGGAAACTGAGCCTTGGGGAGGTTTAAATGACTTTACCAAGGGCACACAAGTAGTAAGTATCTGAAGTGAAATTTGAATCCATATTCTCTGATAATAGAGCCACAGCACGAAAAGTCCTATGAAAAGTCCTTTGTAGCCATAAAATTCAAGTGTGCTTATTATTTCAAAGATTTGTGATTTTGTCCTTGTCAATAAGTGCAATGTATCAAAATCCTCCTTTGGTCTCAAAGATTGTATTGAGTTGATTTGTTGAAAACTCCCCTACTCATGTCCTACTCTGATGCTTCATTGTGACACGGTGGTGATGCTAGGCTCTCAACGGCTTTTCCAGTAGACATCGAGTCCTTCCTTTCAGGTCCCATCAGGCTGGAAAGTCTTCAAGTCTGGACCCAATGATGAGCCCTGTACCTATGTCTCTAGAAAAGCCCAAGGGAGTTCAGAGTAACCCATCACCAGGAAGTTGACCCCTTGTGATAAATTATCTTTGCCCCAGAAACTCATGAAAACTACTACTATTATTATTAAATTTAAAATGTGAGTGGAACTTCATTTTAAAAATGTCCCCTTACCTAAACATCCAGCAAGAGCCAGCTACTAAGGGAACAGCTAAGAAATTTACACCCAGATGAACAAAGAAGGATAAAGTGATCACCCGACCAAATCCTGTCTTCCTGTGATTTAAAAAAAAAGAAAAATGTGCCAGCTCTTGAAATGGTTCTTTCCTCCCATCCTGTGTCCTCAACTCTTATAGGGGGGATGGGTGGAAGGAGAAGAAGATATTAGGAAAGCCCTGCCTCACCCCAAACCAGAGGTATGGGGATGATATATTCCTAGAGTCCCAAGACTCTCCCCACAGGTTCACATACCTGAAACACTTGGTGAAGTCCTTCAGACTTTTAGACCCACACTGGCTCATGTGTCGACAAGCTAGCCCATCAGCACTGAAGCATGGCCACCTGCTCCATTATCTTCACTATTAATAACAGCTGACATTTATATGGTGTTTTGGTCTAAAGCCCTTTGCACAAATTATTTTATTTGATCCTCATAGCTACCCTAGGCTAGATATTTCCAAGGCTCTTGCTGACTGGTGAGCTTAAGTGGAGCAACCTATAAGCTAGGGCAGGTGGGTGCATATGTTTGAATGGTGCCTTGAGGTGTGGGATAGGAAAGGTGGTTTAGATGTGGCCTATTTTGAAACATCGGAGGCTGCTGGACCAAACTGGGAGAAAGCAGTACAAGAGAAGGAGACTCAGCTGAAGCAGTGCTACCAGGCTTTGAGGTTTTCAAAGCACTTTCCAAATATTATCTCATTTGGTCCTTACAATAGCCCTGGGAGGGAGGTCCCATTCTGCACAGGGTAAAACTGAAGCTAAGAGCATTCAGTGACTTCCCTGACGTCACAGTCAGTGTCTGAAGCAAAATTAGGATTCAATTTAAATACTTCAAATGGCTTAAATACTTTCAATGACGTCAACTTAAGTACTCTATCTATCATAGCACCTACTGGTAGAGAAAGTTAATTTTAAATCAAGTGTTCTCTCCATCAATAAGAGCACAGCTTCAGACCTGTATGTAGGTATCTATAGTTATCTATATTTATATCAATACCGATATATGCTCATTGAGTTGTAAAATGGGAGGGAGGACGGATAACTTCTTTCCCTTTTTTCCAATTATCTTTAGACATAGACCTAGTAGTGGTATTACTGGGTCAAAGGGTTTAATAACTTTGGGCCTAATTCCAGATTGCTTTCCAAATGGTTGGATCAGTTCACAATTCCACCAACAATGAATTAGTGTCCCAATTTTAGAAAGATGCTATCTGCATCCAGAGAAAGAACTGATAAATAGAAATATGTATAGAATAATTTTACATACAAAACAACTATTTGTGTCTAATAGTAGCCATCTCGAGGGTGGTGGAGGGGGAGGGAAGAAAAAAGAGGTGTACATGATAATTTTATTATATATTTAAAAGGAATAGTAAGTTGTACATAATAGATTTGCAGTTTCATGTATACTCATCATTTTTATATTGTTATGAAAATGTTTGTTTTATTGTACAAATTAAAAATAAAAATTTTTTTTTTAAAAAATGACAGGCAGAATGTCATAGTGGATAGAGGGTTGACCTTGGAATCAGGAAGATTTGGGTTCAGGTCAAGTTAAGGCCTATGCTACCTTTATAACCTGGGCAAACCAATCCCCCTCTCTATAGCCCCAGAGCAACTCTCTACGACTCCAAGTAACTACATGGTTACTGACCTACATTGGCGGAAGGACTTCCTACAGCAACAATCCCCTTCACTGATGAAATCACAGGGCTGAGCCCCTTGTCTAACCTCCATCACACTCCCCACTCCACTTTCTCTCAAAAAATAACCCAAAAGCTAATTATCACAAAGCAAAAAGGCCAGTTGAAAAAGAAGAAAAAATCAAGCAGGTCATAATTTTTTTTGTATCATAAAACTAAATATTAATCATGTCTTTCCAGCTGACCTCTGAGGCCCTTAATATTGAATTTAAGCTCCAGCAGATGGTGTGACCTCTGGATTATCTCTCTTCAGAAGAATAGGCAGACTCAGGCTGTTTCTTGCTGGAGAAGATCCCATAGCATACACACACACACACACACACACACACACACACACACACACACACAATATTTGAAGATTTTTGCAATGGATGCATGCTTCTAGTCTGCAGAGGAAAGTTGTCAGCGTGATGCCACTGGACACTTGCTGGTGTGACTTCTCCCGAGTGAGGGAAAGAAAACATTTCTATTATTTGGTTTGAATACAAACAGGACTTGAAGAGACGTCAGCAATGAAATGACCTTGAGATTATACCTAACACCGACCATATGACAGTTCTTCAGCTATTGGACAGTCATAACATGTTTTCCTCCAAAATAACTTTGTTTTTCCCCTTCGATCGAAACTTGTGATTTCATCACTGTGGGGAAGTCCCCTTTTGGAGATTCTCTCCACTGACACACATTGACAAATCTTCTGTAACCTGTGGTCTTCCCGGAGCTGTCTGGGGCATTCAGAGACTTGGTGACTTACCCATAGTTGCAGAGTTAGTGTGTATCAGAGGCAAGTTCTTCCTGACTCCAAGACTTGCCCCATCCCTCCATTTTGCCATAAGAGATCTCTTACAAAATGACATATTATCCACTACTTTAAATTTTTAGAAAGTCTTTTTTGTTGTTATTTCATTCAGACACTATAATTTGCAAGTTAACTTGAAAGAATGCATGTCTGGAATAAAAAAATGTGATACCATAGCAGACATTGGTATCGTATATAATCTGTGAAGGGTCTTAAGCCTTCGGGCTTTTGCCTTCGACTAAGCAATTGTTAGACAGACTGTTATGGGGTCTTAGGTCTAAAGCCTTCTACTACCCAGGCTCATAGCAGCTGAGTTTTATTGACAAATATGTAGAAATGTGCCTTATGAGGAGATAGAAAATACTCTAAAGGCTTTTAAGTATCTTGACTAACAATATGATAGGTTATTAGGAAACCCATTGACCCTCAGGTCCTGCTCGATTATATTAACTCTTTATAAGCTACCTCTAACCTTGTTGTTCTGGTTTTTGTTCAGTCATGTCCAACTCCTCATGACCCCATGGACCACAGCATGCCAGGCCCTTCTCTCCTCCACTATTTCCTGAAATCTGTCCGAATTCATGTTCTACCATCCATGAAGTTTTCTTGGCAAAGGTGCTGGGGTGGTTTGCCATTTCCTTCTCCAGGAGATCACCTTTTGTCAGAACTGTCCAGTATGACCTGTCCCTCTTGGGTAACCCTGCATGGCACGGCTCATAGTTTCATTGAGCTATACAAGACCCTCTGCACCAACAAGGCAGTGACCCTAACCTCATTGACAGCAAATCCTTTTACTAGACTGACTGCTTTGGACATGTTCTACATATGTCTAAGAGAGCTACGATTTCCTTGAGCATCAGGAGGTGTGTTGAGACTAGCTAAGGGAATGCCTGGGAGGGGTACTTAATCTCTCTATCCCACAATATATGGGCCATCGAGTTTATTGACAGATTAACTCTTAAAGGAAGCATGGGCCAGGGGATTCTGAAGGGAGAGACCATAACAATAGATATGATCAGAAATAAAGCCAGACCTTCTATAGGGATATGAAATTACTATATCTGCATGGTTATATCTCCCATGTGGAGCCAACTAGGTGGCACAGTGGGTAGAGTGCTGAGTCTGGAGTCAGGAAAACCTGAGTTCAAATCCAGCCTCAGACATTTACTTGTGGTAGGACCTCAGACAAGTCACTTAGCTCCTGATTGCCTCTATTTTGTCAGCTGCAAAATGGGAATAATAGCAGCCCCTAACTGGCAAGGCTGTGGTAAGGATCAAAGAAGATAATATTTATAAAGTGTTCTGCACAGTGCCTGCCATGTAGTAGGTACCATATAAATGCTTATTCCCCTCACCCCTTTCTCTGTCAAAGTAGCTGTAATGACCAGGATTCCAGAAAGTTACCTTGTGTAGGTGTATGTGCTTGGCACACAGTAATCACTTAATAAAGGCTTGTTGATTGGTTAATTTGCATATATGTATATGGTTGTCTGGTACATAGTAAGTGCTTAATAAATGTTTATTGATTGAATGTGCATATGTGCATGTGTATGTACCTATATATGTACATATATATATATATATGTGCCTGGGACACAGAGAGTGCTAAATAAATTTTAGTTAATTGATTGTGCAGTGTGTGTGTGTGTGCGTGCGTGCATGTGCGTGCGTATGTGTGTGTGTGTGTGTGTGCGTGCACACACACGCACCTGGCACATTGTAAATGCTTAACGAATGCTTGTCAATTGATGACTGGTTGATTGTATATGTGTGTTGACCTCACTTACTTGGAAGTCACTTATTTGGCAACCTCACCTCCACACACAGCCAAGAATTCAAATATAGCAGAGATAGAAAGGAAAATGGAAAGAAGAGGAAAAGGGGCTCGTATGATCTTAGATTTAAAACTGAAAGGAATCTTAGGAGCCATCAAGTCCATTTTACAGATCAGGTAACTAAGGCACAGAGAGGATAGGTGACTTGCCCGGGATCACACAGCTAATAAATGTCTGAGATAGGATTTTAAACCTGGGTCATCCCAACTAGAAATCCAACATACACTGTGCTGTTCCACCCCAAGAGTTCAGAGACTAAAACTCATGTATTTTATTGATGGGGACTGTCCCCTAATGCCTCAATCAGACATTATTTAGTATTATTTTACATATAGTTCCAACATGTTCAGATATCTGGTTTCCTGGCACACTGTAGATTATACAATAAAATGGCGGCAGAAAGAAGGGACAAGTGACAGTTGGGCATCAAGGGAAAAGACAGAAAAACAAGGTATAACAACAGTCTGGGGTCATTTAGTGTAGGGGCAAGCAGCTCTAGTCAATATCAAGAAAATAAGATAAAATCAATAGGCCCTGAGGACATTAATGAATTATAGTTACTATTACTAATGGTGACCTTGAGTTATCAAGAAGAAGTTAAATTATGTTCTAGCTATTCTGGAAGGCAGGTAAATATGTGAGTAAAGGCTTCTGCTCCAAATAGAATGAAAAAGAAGTTTCTCATTTAAAGGGGATAAGCTTCAGTTGGCTGGAATATTCCCTTATTTATTTAACTAACTCAATTCAGTCCAACAGATATGTATTAAGCCCATACTAGGCATAAGGCATTATTCTAAGTACACAAATATTAAAAAAAAAATTAGTCTCTCTCTCAACGAGTTGATGTTTTGTAAAATACATCCTCCTTCCCCAATGACGCTGGATCAACAAAAGTATTATGTACACACACGTACACAGAGCATCCATAATTAAAATTACACTTCTTGAGCTAACTTCCTTCCCCAAGGAGTGACCAAAAATAATGAACTGGCAGCTTTGATGTAGCACCTACCATGCACTCAGGAAAGTGCCCACACTATGCTCATATACGTCCAGGGGAAAATCATTTCTGTCCAGAGAGGTCCTTTGGTCCAGGAGTGTCCCTGCTGTCAAAAGAAAGCTTCAGCTTAATCTCCTTAGTTTGTGAGCCTATTGTCTACATTACTAATGTGCTTCCATTCACCATTTCCATGGGCTGAATTGCAAAGGTCATCCTGCCTCTTTTCTTGGAAGTCTCCAAGACTTAAAAGCAAGAATTCTGCCATTTGAAATGTCGCCTGCCCAACCCATTTTTGGGGCCAGTGACAGTGAGAAGCGGGGCTCCCAAGCACTGGGAAACCACAGGAGAGAGAGGGAGATGACTCGTCAGTGTCTGAAAAGTAGGACTGTGTTCAATAATCCCACCCCGTGGCTTTGTGGCCTACTGAGCCAGAGACCTAGGATTAGTGAACTTCATGACTAATCACATACAGTGAACATGAAATGATCCATTCAAGGCATTTGCAACAGAATATCAAAGCAACTTATAATGAGCCCTTGGAATATTGAAGGCTTTGTAGTAGCGGGAGTGAATTATTACTAGGAGGTTGGAGGATGCTCCAGTGGTGAGCACTAGTGTTCAGACAGCTCACATGAGAAAAAGAAACCTTCCTTCCCCGTGTTTTCATTCTTAATGGTATAGTGGATAAAGCACTGGACATGGAGAAAAGAAGACTTGCGTTCAAATCCTCACTCAGATACTAGCTATGAGATTCTGGGGAAGTCACAATCTCTCTGAACCTTAATTTTCTTTTTTTTTAATTAAGATTTTTTATTTTTAGTTTACAACACTCAGTTCCATATAATTTTGAGTTCCAGATTTTCTTCTCCCCCGCCTCAAGACAGCATGTGATCTGATATATCTTCTACATATAACTTCTCATTGAATTAATTTACACAATAGTCAAGTTGTAAAGAAGAATTATGACCAATGGAATGAATCATGAGAAAGAAGAAATAAAACCAAAAAAAAACACCCAAAAGAGAAAAAAAAGGGAAAAAAGGCAAGCATAAAGTGTGCCTCAATCTGCATTCAGACTCCATAGTTCTTTCTCTGGATGTAGATAGCTCTCTCCATCATGAGTCCTTTGGAGTTGTCTTTGTACCTTGTATTGCTGAGAAGAGCAAAGCCTATCAGGGTTAGTCATCACAGAATCCATATGTCTATGGTTGTGTATAATGTTCTCCTGGTTCTGCTCTGCTCGCTCAGCATTATATCATGTAGGTTTTTCCAGGTTATTATGAAGTCTGTATCATCCTCATTTCTTATAGCACAATAGTACTCCATTACCTCCATATACCACAGCCTGTTCAGTCATTCCCCAATTGATGGGCATCCCCTTGATTTCCCATTTTTGCTACTACAAAAAGAGCTGCTATAAATATTTTTGTGCACATGGGTCCTTTTCCTACTTCTGTGATCTCTTTGGGATACAACCCTAGAAGTGGAATTGCTGGGTGAAAGGGTATGAACATTTTTATAGCCCTTTGGGCATAGTTCCAAATAGCCCTCCAGAATAGTTGGATCAGGTCACAACTCCACCAGCAATATAACAATGTTCCAATTTTCCCACATCCTCTCCAGCATTTATCATTTTCCTGTTTTGTCATTTTAGCCAATCTGACAGGAGAGATGTGGTACCTAAGAGTTGTTTTGATTTGCATTTCTCTAATCAGTAGTGATTTAGAGCATTTTTTCACATGCCTATAGATATCTTTGATTTCTTCCTCTGAAAACTATCTGTTCATATCCTTTGACCATTTCTCAATTGGGGAATGACTTGTATTCCTATATATTTGGCTCAGTTCCCTGTATATTTTAGAGATGAGGCCTTTATCAGAGATTCTAGTTGTAAAGATTTTCTCCCAATTTTTGGCTTCCCTCCTAATATTTGTTTCATTGGCTTTTTTTATACAAAATCAATTCAATTTAACATAATCAAAATTATCTATTTTGCATTTTGTAATGCTCTCTATCTCTTGTTGTGTCATGTATTCTTTGCTTTTCCATAAATCTGATAGGTAAACTATTCCTTGCTCTCCCAAATTGCTTGTAGTATCAGCCTTTATTCCTAAATCATGAACCCATTTTGACTTTATTTTAGTATAGGGTGTAAGATATTGGTCTATGCCCAGTTTCTGCCCTACCATTTTCCAATTTTCCCAGCAGTTTTTGTGAAATAGTGAATTCTTAGCCCAGAAGCTGAATTCTTTGGGTTTATCAAAGAGTAGATTGCTACAGTTGTTGACTACTGTGTCTTCAGTACCTATCCTATTCCACTGATCCACAACTCTGTTTCTTAGCCAGTACCAGGTAGTTTTGATGACTGTTACTTTATAATACAGTTTAATATCTGGTATGGCTAGGCCACCTACCCTAACATTTCTTTTCATCAATTCCCTAGATATTCTAGGCCTTTTGTTCTTCCAGATGAATTTTGTTATTATTTTATCCAGCTCTATAAAATAATTTTTTGGTAGTTCGATTGGTATGGCACTGGATAGATAAATTAATTTAGGTAAAATCGTCATTTTTATTATATTAGCTCAGCCTTACCATGAGCGAGTGATATTTTTCCATTTATTTAGAACTGCCTTTATTCACATGAAAAGTGTTTCATAATTATGTTCGTATAGGCCCCGGGTTTGTCTTGGCAGATAGACTCCCAAATATTTTATAGTGTCTACAGTAACTTTGAATGGAATTTCTCTTTCTATCTCTCACTGTTGGGCTTTGTTAGTAATGTATAGGAATGCCAAGGATTTATGTGGGTTTATTTTATATCCTGCAACTTTGCTAAAGTTGTTTATAATTTCATGTAGTTTTTTACTTGATTCTCTAGGATTCTCTAGATAAATCATCATATCATCTGCAAAAAGTGATAATTTAGTTTCTTCTTTGCCTATTCTAATTCCTTCAATTTCTTTTTCTTCTCTTATTTCTATAGTTAACATTTCTAGTACCAAATTGAATAGTAGGGGTAATAATGGACATCCTTTTTTCACCCCTGATATTATTGGGAATGCATCTAGCTTATCCCCATTACAAATAATGCTTCTTGATGGTTTTAGATAGATGCTAATTATAATTTTAAGGAAGGATCCATTTATTCCTATGCTTTCTAGTGTTTTTAATAGGAATGGGTGTCATATTTTGTCAAAGGCTTTTTCTGTATCTATTGAGATGATCATATGGTTTCTGCTAGTTTTGTTGTTGATACGATCAATTATGCTAATAGTTTTCCTAATATCGAAGCAGCTTTGCATTCCTGGAATAGATACTACCTGGTCGTAGTGTATTATTCTCATGATGAATTGCTGTGCATCAATATTCATTAGGGAAATTGGTCTATAATTTTCTTTCTCTGTTTTGACTCTTCCTGGTTTGGGTATTAGTACCATATTTGTGTCATAAAAAGAATTTGGTAGGACTCCTTCTTCACCTATTTTCCCAAATAGTCTATAAAGTATAGGAATTAATCGTTCTTTAAATGTTTGTTAAAATTCACATGTAAAACCGTCTGGCCCTGGAGATTTTTTCCTAGGGAGTTCATTGATGGCTTGCTCAATTTCTTTTTCTGAGATGGAATTATTTAGGAATTTTACTTCCTCTTCTGTTAACCTGGGCAATTTATATTTTTGTGGATATTCATCCATATCCTTAAGGTTGTCGAATTTATGAGCATACAATTGGGCAAAATAATTCCTAAATATTGTTTTAATTTCCTCTTCACTGTTTTTGTGCCTCTTCATTTGATGTAATTTACCCTTTTCTACTACCTCCTTACCTCTTCTCCCAGAACACTTCCTTTACATTTCTTAATTATGTTTTTTATCCTTATATCAGTTATTTATACAGACATCCACAGTCTATGTGTATCCCTTTCAATTGTCATAATAACTGTACTATTCTCTAGATTGATATATATACATATATATAACTATATATAACATACATAAGATGATATAATCCTATATAAAGATGTAAATAATTTGCCCTTATTGATTAATAAATTTTGTGTGTGGGGGGGGGTTTCCCCCATTTACCTTTTTATGCCTCTCTTGAGTTTTGTATTTGAAGATCAAATTTTCCATTGAGTTCTGGCCTTTTCATCAGGAAGGTCTGGAATTCCCTTATTTCATTGAATGTCCATCTCCTTGCCTGAAAAATTATGCTCAGTTTTGCTGAGTAGTTGATCTTTGGTTGTATTCCCAGTTCCTTTGCCCTTCAGAATATCATATTCCAATTTCTCCTGTCGTTTAATGTAGAAGCCAAAAGATCCTGTGTGATCCTGACTATAGTTCCACGATATTTGAATTGTTTCTTTTTGGCTGCTTGGAGTATTTTCTCCTTGGCTTTGTAATTCTGAAATTTGGCTATAATATTTCTTGAAGTTTTCAATTTGGGGTCTCTTTCAGGTGGTTATTGGTGGATTCTTTCAATGACTATTTTACCCTCTGGTTCTAGGACCTCTGGGCAGTTATCTTTGATAATTTCTTCGAAGATACTGTCAAGGCTCTTTTTTTCATCATGGATTTCTGGTAGACCAATAATTCTTAGATTGTCTCTCCTGGATCTATTTTTCAGGTCAGTTGTTTTTCCAATCAGATATTTCACATTTTCTTCTATTTTTTTCATTCTTTACATTTTGTTTCACTACTTCTTGATGCCTTATAGAGTCGTTAGCTTCCACTTGCTCAATTCTAATTTTTAATGAGGTGCTGTTTTCATTTTGCTTTTGAGTCTCCTTTTCCAGTTGGTTGACTTTACCTTTCAGGGTATCACTTTCTCTATTTAGATTCTGAATCTCTGTAGCCATTTTGCCAATCTTATTTCTTAAAGACTTGATTTCATCAGTGGGTTTTTTTTCCATTTTTTTCCATTTTTTCTTTTACCTCCCTAATTTGGTTTTTTAAATCCTCCTTTAGCTCTTCCAGTAATGCTTTTTGGCCTTGAGACCAGTTCACATTCCCTTTTGAGGTATCAGATGTAGGTATAGTGTCAATGCTATCCTCTTCCAAATTGGTGTTTTGATCATCCCTGTCTCCATAAAAAGGATCAGTTGTCCTCATTTTTTTCATGTTCTTCTTAATGTTGGTTAGCTTTTTCCTAGCTTGACAGTGGATTTCTGCTTTTGGGGCTCAGGGATCTCTGTCCCAGGTTTCTTGTTCTAGGGATTGTGAGTCTAGTTACTGGCTTTGTGTATTATAGCCTTCAGTTTCCTGAGGTGTGGGTGAGGCATCTGGTTGCCTGAAGTTTCCTTTTCCCCTGGGGCTGCTCTCCAGCACTGTTGCTCTTCAGCAATGGTCTCAGCTGTTTCTTGTCTGTGCTGGTGTCTACCACTTCCCCTGGCTGTGCAAAGGTACGTCTGGGCTCCTGGTGTTGACCCCTGCTGGCTCTGCCCCTCTGGGACTCAGGAACTCCCCACTGCTTGGCGACTGAAACCCCACTTCTGTCTCCTCTATTCCAGCATTTTTCCCAAGGAATTCTCTGGGTCAGGGGCGGGGGGAGGGATCAGAATTTCAAAAAGGTGTGTTTCAAACCTTTGGGTTGCAAGTCTCAGGAGTAGATGTCTCATGGCCAGAGGCATTGCTCTGCTGCCTCTCATCGCTTTGACAGACTCTTGTCCTGTGTTGGGAGGCCTGGAGATCTCTGCCAGTTTTAGGTGCCCAGCTTTCTCCCAGCCTAGATAGCTGGCTGGTTTCCACAGCTGCTTCTGTTTTGGTGCCGTCTGGTCCAGCTCTGCTCACTGAGCACTCTCCCAGCCTACAGATCCATCCCCTCAACCTTTTGGGCTCTCCTGGCTTGGAAATTTGCCCCACTCAGACTGCTAGCGGCTTCTAATTCTCTCAAATCTGCTCAGATTCACTTTTTTAGAGGAATCTGACAGAACTTGTGAGAGAGCTCCAGTAAGACGCTGTTTTCATGCAGCCACCTTGGCTCCACTCCCCGAGCCTTAGTTTTCTTATCTGTAGGGTCAGATTCCATGGCTTCTAAGGACATTTCCAGCTTTAAATCATTTGGTTTTTATCCTGTGGCAAGGAGACCATCAGGAAGTTTAGGTTATTTGACCATCCAACTCAAGACTATTTAGGTAAGGACCAGCCAGGAATTAAATTAATAATGGCAGTAAGATTACAGTGCTTTACTCCCAATTCAATGCAGGTAGGTTTACCATAGGGTCCCTATGGGAGCAGAAGTAATCATGAGTAATACCCACTTGATCCAAGAACAATCTTTTCCTTCGAAAGCCACCAACATGGGCATCATTGAGGTGATGTCAATGCCAGCTGTGACTCATCAGCCCTGTATGGTCACGATAGGCCAGAAAGGCAGATAGATCACAATCATTAGGGAGAAAATAAGCTTTTTCATGCTTTCAAGTCTTTTTTTCCTGTTGTTACACATTCTACTGGCTCCTCAAGGTATCTCAGTGGCTTCTTGAACCTAGCCTGGTAGTTTATCTCCCTTGATCGGAAACCCTCAGCATATTCCATACACATTTCTCCTATCATGTTGCAACTACAGAGCTTCAGTGAAAATACCTTGCTTAGAGTTGGTGAATGCCTGTACCTTGCTTTCTTTCTAGTACTCTTACTTGTGTTGCCTTCCTCATTGCCAATATACCTGCACCTCTGTAACCAGAATGGACTTTGTTTTCTTTGAATGACTCAGCTTACCTCATTGAGCTTCCCTGGACACTGGGGCTTGCTCTTTCAGGGCAGGAAGCCCAGCGACCATGCCAGGAATCAGAGAACTTCCTGTGTGATGAGTCATGGGGCTGGCTGAGGGGAGGTGTGTTAACCTGGTCTACGCTAGGGGGAGGGGCCAAGTCAAGAACCAATCGGCCCTGGTCATTCAGGTGGCGTTTGACGATGTCAAAAACTCTATAAGAAGGGAGAGGACAGCTTGAAGATCCTCTCTTCCTTTTCCGGTTGGAGCCAGAGATGCCTATAGCCGAAGCTGAGCTGCCGGTAGCAGAGCTGACTGGAGTGCTGAGCAAGGACTGGAGGCCAGTGGGTAATCTTCTTACCATAGAGGGGAAGCATGTATACGATTTTGCCTTATACTATCTCACTTCTCTGTGGCCTCCTGGTTACCCTTGTGAGGCGGACTTATTGGGCCTGGAAGCTTTTGATCAAAATATCAAAATGGGCACACTGGTTTGTGGGCTTGTTACTGTGGAGTGTAAATACATGCTTTAGTTCTCCTGCCTTCTGCCTAGAGAATTCCTTATATCCTGCGGTTCCGGACCTTTTAGGCACATATGAGATTCTCTTTGAAATCATAAATTCTGCCTTCCTAATATAACCTCCTGGCCATGAGATTCAGGTTCAAGATACCTTGTCATGGCCCTCAGTCAGCAGTATTTTGACTGAGGCTATGGCAAAAAGATGTTGGAAAATTTAGTCTTTGATGCTGATGGCTGGAAACTTTTGCTTTTTGCAGAGGTCCCTTCCAGTGTTAATTCTATTCAAATCCTGGGTCTGACACTGTATGATCCTGGGCAAGTTAATGTACCCTCTTTGAGACCCATTTTCCTCCATTGTAGAATGGCCTTCCTTATGGGGCTATGGTGAGGAAAGCACTTGCTCTATAAATGTGAGCCATTATAATTCACTAGAGTCAGGATATAGCTAGTTCAGTGTAAAGAACACTTAAGACAAAACATTAAGCAAAGGGAGAAATCAGAAGTTACGGTTGGGTTGCCAGGCTCAGGTCATAAGCTCAACAAAGAATTGTGGGGAGAAGGAGATGTAGCAAACAGAAAGCAAGGTCAGGAACACAAGAGGCTGGACTCTATACCAGAGTCACCCTAGAGTTTAACATCAGCAGGAGGAGGGGGAAAATCACAGCTCATCCTGAAATATGGTAGGACTGGAGAGTCAGATTCCCCAGCCCAGCAGAGAAGAGAATGCTTTAGATGGGGCATTATTGTGCCATGAGAAATGCCAAGATAGTCTATTGAAGAAAGTTCTAGGTTTCGTGAACCAACACTGAAATGAGCAGAACCAGGAGAACAATGTATACAGGGACAGCAAGAATGCAAAGAAAAATAACTCTGAAAGACTTAGGACCTCTGGTCAATGCAAAGACCAATCACATCTTCAGACCCACCTCCTGACAAAGAGATGATGGACTCAAGGTGGCCAATGAAGTCTACCTGTTTGGATGTGTCCACTGGGTGGGTTTGTTTGACTTGGCCTGGCCAGGCTTCTTTCCTTCAAGGATTGTTTTCTTTTCTTTTCTCTTGGTTTCTTAATGGCAGGGAGGATTGGGAGCGAGAAGAGTCAGATCAACACTGGTGCTGAGAGAGGGAGAGAGAGAGAGGGAAAGACAGAGACAGAGACAGACAGAGAGAGAGAGAGAGACAGAGAGAGAGACAGAGAAAGACAGAGAGAGAGACAGAGAGACAGGGAGAGACAGGAAGAGACAGAGAGAGACAGAGAGAGGGAGACAGCGAGATGGAGAGATGGAGAGAAAGAGACAGAGACAGAAAGAGATCACTAAGAAGAGAAGAGAGGGAAGTTCAAAAGGAAGCACAAAAAAGCAGGCCACTTTTGAAAATAATGTGTGGACTTTATTGTTGTTGTTATGATCCTCTGGACTATAACATACCAATACTGTCCATGAGGTTTTCTTTGCAAAAATACTAGAGTGGTTTGCCATTTCCTTCTCTAATGGGTTAAAGCAAACAGGTTAAATGAATTGCCCAAGGTCACACAATTGAGTGTCTGGGACAGAATTTGAACTCAGATCTTCCTGACTCCAAGCCCAATGCTCTATTCACTGAGCCACCTAGCTACCTATGGAATTTATTGTTGGTGTTACCTAGCTATTTTTCAGTCATGTTCAACTCTTTGTGACCCCATTTGGGGTTTTCTTGGCAAAGACATGGGAATGGTTTGCCATTTCCTTCTCCAGCTCATTTTTATAGATGAGAAAACTGAGGCAAACAGGGTTAAAGTGACTTGCCCAGGGTCATACGGCTAGTAAGTGTCTGAGGCCAGTTTTGAACTCATAAAGATGAGTCTTTCTGACTCCAGGCTGGCTAAGGTCCAAACAGGAACCAAGATGGTCGAGATAAGCTGGGAAGAGGAGAAGCTGCCATATGAGCACAGATTAAAAGGATTAGAACATTTAAGTCATGGAATATAGAGCTGGAAGGGAATTCAGGAAGATCACTTAGTCCCATTTCCTCATTTTCCAGACAAGGAGAAAGACAGACAGACAGAGACAGAGAGAGAGACAGAGACAGAGACAGAGAAAGACAGAGAGATAGAGACAGAGAGAGAGAGAGAGAGTTCCCTAAGGTTTCACATATAGAAAGAACCAAAAAAAGCAGTTAGGATTCTAACCCCGGCCTTCTGCCTTGAAGTATTGTGTTCTCTCCAACCCAGTTCCCAGCATCCTCACCATGATGCCTGGGAAAATGCAAATGGAATGAAAATATAGTCAAAGATCAGCATTTCATATAGGCTATGGACAACAAAACACAGATATTCACAGAGTCCTGGCATTCACACACAAGGGAGGAGGCAGAAGGGGAGCAGAGTGGAAGGGAAAGGCATTGGAGCAGGAGGAAATACTCCTTAAACCTTATGGAAGGAAGGTTAGATGTGATGACCCTTGACGGGACATAAATCAGTTCAGACTTCTACGAGTAGCAGTTACATAAGAAGAAAAAAGAAAATATTACCTTACACAATGGTGAATTGGGGGCATGTTGTCACCCACCCCAAGAAATAAATTCAAAGAAGATTAGATAAATTCAAGGATTCTAGATTCTAAATTCTGTAATTTGGAGCTAGAAGTTAAGCTTGGAAGTCATCTCTCCTGGACCTCCCACCTCCCTTAACAGATGAAGAAACCCAGGCCCAAAGAAGTGAAGCAATTTCTCCAAAGCCACAAGGTAAGAAATATAGCAAAGTAAGACTTCAAATCCAGGACCTTGGATTCTGGGTCCAATAATAGCTAATGTAATAATAGCACATTTATATAGCACTTCAAGGTTTGCAAAACACGTCATATATATTTTCTTATTTAATCCTCACATCAGCAGTAGGAGGTAGGTTCTAGATATGATATGATATGACACGACATGACATGATACGGTATGATTATGGTGTGATGCAGTATGGTATGGTATGATACAATGAGGTATGGTATGGTATGTTATATGATATGATATAATATGAAACACTATGATATATGATATAATATAATATAATAAGAGATATGGTATCTGATTGTGATATAATACATAATGTAATATGTCATTAAATAATTATTTAATTTAATATTATTGGCACTCCATAGAAGTGCTAGCTATTGTTATTAACCCCATTTATGCTGACTTGACCAGGGTTACACAGCTAGCAAATCCGAGGTAGGATTTGAGCTCGGGTCTCCTTTTTTTTCTTTTTAAATTTTATTTTTTTTCAAATTACATGTAAAAACAATTTTCAACACTCGGGTTTTTAAAAAATTTTGAGTTCCAAATTCTCTCCCTTCCCCCCTCCTCTCCCCCTTCCTTGAGAAGCAGTTTAATATAGATTCAACTCTTCTTGACACCAAATCTGGTGCCATCTCATCTCTCTGCGGTCTGTGGATGCTTTTTCTACTACACTAGGGTTTTCAAAGGAAGCTTTCCAATACATCCCTACCATTTGGAGGTTGATGTAAAGGATGACAAGCACGCTTTCTCACAAAATCTCTCCTAGTGCCATTGTCAAGATCCTAGGAGGGATGGCTGGACCACAGGATTGGGACAGTATGGACCAGCAATTCTAGGATGTATTTTGTCTCTTGAATGAACCTCAAAGCCATCTAGTCTAATCTTCACACATCACAAGTGAGACATAGAGCTGGTAAATGACTTGACCAAGGACACACTGATTTATTAAGTCTTTTAAAGCCATACTGGCTTATAGTCAAGCTAGAACTAGAACTCAGGGCTCTTAACTCTTGAGTTTACTTTCTCCTGCACCATGCTGCCCCCTACTGTCAGCTCCTTCTATTTTCCTCCCAGTAAAATGCAAGTTTCTAAAGGAAAAGGATTTTTATCTTGGTGTCTCCAGGGCCTAGCACAATGCCTGGCACATAATAAACACTTAGTTTTCTTCCAGATTACAGAGGCTAACTTGAGGTCTGTAAACTTTTTTAAAAATATAGTTTGATAACTGTATTTCATTATAATTGCATCCTTTTGTAATCTCATGTATTTTATTTCGTGCATTTAAGAACATCATTCTGAGAAGGAGTCTGTGGACTGCACCAGCCACTGACTGCCAAAGAGGAGAGAGGTCAGTCATACACACACACACACACACACACACACACACACACACACGTGCACATTACACACTCACACACAAGATAAGAACTTTTGCTATAGGAAGTGATGCTTCTAAACCCACAAAGGTCCCTTGTCTCCTGTGTAATAATAACTCACATTCAAATAGTTCAAGAGCAATTAAGATTTTATCTCACCCAGTGAGGCAGGAAAGCAGGAAAAGTATCATTACCTTCATTTTACAGATGAATGAACCAGAGCTCAAAGGGGTTAAATGACTTGATCCCAGGTCAAAGAGCAAGTCACCCAACAGAGCCTCAAACCCAGGTTCGCACATGCTGAAGGCTCTTCTTGTGAATAGACACAACAAAACCCACAAACGTAGCCTGGTAATGCAGAAAGACTGGAAGATAAGATGCTGGACAATGTTGTATGATGAACAACTGGGAACATTAACAATACAGTGCTACCTGACAATTCTGAAGGACTCACGATAGAAAATGCTCCAGAGAAAGAACTGCTGGAGTCTGAATGCAGATTGAAGCATACTTTTTTTAAAACTTTGTTTTTCTTGGGTTTTTTGTTTTGTTTTGTTTTTTGGTCTGTGTTCCCTTTTGCAACATGGCTAATGTGGAAATATGTTTTGCATGACTGCACATGTATATTCTATATCAAAGTGGAACTCAAAATTAATTTTTAAAAATGAAGGGTAAAATTGTTTTTACATGTACTTAGAAAAATAAAATAAAAACATCCTTAAAAAAAGATCTGGAACAGCTAGGTGGCACAGTAGACAGAGCAACTGACCCTGAAATCTGGAAGACTTGAGTTCAAATTCAATCTCAGACACAAGCTAGTGATCCTGGGCAAGTCATTTAATCCCAATTGCCCCTAATTTTAAAAAAAAATTGAGGTTAGAGGACCCAGGTTCAAATCTTGGCTCTGGTACTCAATGTCAGTCTGATCTTGGACAAAACTCATTCAATCTCTTTGGGCCTCGGTCTCCCTTATCTATAAAATGATCACAGTTAGACCAGATTGACTTCTAAGGCCTTTTAAATCTACGATCCTTTCTACTGAAGGCAGCCAGACCTGGATATTTCCCAAGTCATTCAATGAAGTTTTAAAAACACAAACAAACAAACGTAGCAAGCCCAGTTTTAGCAAATTGAGTCAAGAGAATTGGGCTAGAGAAGTGGGGGAGGGGGGATGTAGAGACTTTTTTTTTCTGAGAGAGACACCGAAGCTTTCTCTGTCATTCCTCTCCTTGCAGCCCAGGCCCCAGAGCTTCCGCAGTTCTTCCGCCTAAGTCTTCAGGCCTTGCAGATGTTTGTTATCTGCTTTTGCCTCTCTGCCCACTCCAGCCTCATCTAATCTTTTTATAACCATTTCTGTTGGCTGTTATCAGGAAACTGGAGCTCTTTGTCTTTTGGACGCGCATGGGCTTTAACAGATCACCACCCTCTGCCCCAGTAATTAGAGGGTAATATAATTATTTAGCATGGCAGTCCTTTCAAGGGGCCATGCACCCTGCTATGCTTTCTTCTGCGCCCATGAGAGTTTATACCTATGAATGTTGCCCATGACCTTCCTGAGGTTTCCCCCAGAGTTAGATTCTTACAGAGGTTCTTGTGCCATATCCTACAAAAGAATGAGGGGGTGCCCTTATTGCCCGTTGCACCCCTGTCCTCCATTCTTCCAGGCAGAGCTAGAATCCTGAAGAAGGGAGCTTTATACCAGGTAGCAATCACCCCATCACCCTTCCAAACCCCAGCACATGGGAACTTACCACTGGAGCGGGGATATCTAGGCAATTAATTCAAGGTCATTAATTCATCTTCTCAACTCTATTTTGTCCTTTCATCCCCTTCTCTTTCTTCCTCTTTCTTCCCACTTCAGTCAAAAAGCATTATTAAGTGCTAACTGTATGCAAAGCCACTGTGCTAAGTGTTAAGGATACAAAGAAAGGCAAAGATCAGTCTCTGCCCCAGAGAGCTCCACATCTAAAGGTGAAGACAACAGGGGAACAATCAGCTGCATGTAAGATGGAGAGAGCGAGTAAATGGAAGGTACAGAGGGAAGGCAGTCCAGGAGCTGGGGGGAGGGAGAGGTGGCCAAGAGCTGATTCTTAAAAGAAGCCAAGTAAGGAGGGAGAGCATGGCAGGACAAGGCAAGTGGCTAATGAAAAGGCTGGGAGTCAGGAGATAGAATATTGTGGGCAAGGAACCTCCAGAAGGCCAGCATTAGTGACTCCTAGAGTAGGTGGAAGGGACCAAAGTGTGAGAAGCCTGGAAAAGTAGAAAGGCGGCCAAGTTATAAAGGCCTTTAGAAGCCAAAGAGTTAGCGTAGAATAGAAAGGACACTGATTTGGAATCAGACGGCCTACATTCAAATACTGGCTCCTCTCTTTACTAGCCACATGGACTTAGGGATTCAAGTCCCCTTCCTGAAAAGTCGTGTTTCTATTTTGTCCTGTGGAAAATGAGAGGGTTGGATTAGATCATTCCTAAAGTTCCTTCTAGACCTACAGCCTATGGTTGACAGAATCCTCCCCGAGTCTCAGCCCCTGCAATGGCAGGAGGCATCCTGCAGTGGCTGAGACTCAGCATTAGGAGAGCCACCTTCACATCCTGGTTGTGAAGCCTTGACCATGAACAACTCACTTTGCCAGGAACATGACAAATGTCGGAGGGGCTGGGAGAAAGCAGGAACGTTGATACATTGTTGGTGGCGCTGTGGATTCGTCACAGCCATTCTGGAAAGCAACTTGGAACTATGCCCAAAGAGTTACCAGACTCTGCATGCCCTTTGACCCAATAAAAAAGATCAAAGAAAGAGGAAAAGGATTCCCGTCTACAAAAAGTATTTATGGCAGCTCTTTTGTGTGTGTGTGTGCGTATGTGTGTGCAAGGAACTGGAAACTAAGTGAGATGTCCATCCACTGGGTAATGGCTAAATAAATTCTGGAATGTGAATGTAACGCAATACTATTGTAAGAAAGGTTGAAAGGGATAGTGGCAGAGAAACCTGAGGAAGACGTATATGGACTGATAACCATCGAAGTGAGCAGAACCAGGAGAACAATTTATTCAATAACAACTGTATTGTAAAGACAAACCACTTCGAATGACTTAAAGAAGCCCAATTAATACCATGACCAACCATGATTTCAGAGGACCAATGACGAAGCAGACTACTCACTTTCTGAGAGATTTAGGATACAGGACTTTTTTGGATGTGGCCAATGTGAGAATTGGTTTTGCTTGAATATATATATTTCTTACAAAAGTTTTGGGTTTTTTTCTTATTTTTTAAAGGGGGTAAGGGATGTGGGAAGGAGAGAAAATAGATGTTTTGTTAATTGAAAAATAAGATTAAATTCAATTGAAAAAAGATTAAACTAAAAAGGTATTTTACCTCTGTCACCTCAATTTCATCTGCAAAATGGGACTAGTATTTTACTAACCACAGAGTGGTGGTAGCTTCATAAACCTTAAAGAATCATAAAAATGGGAGCTAATGTTTGGATCAGAATATTAGCAATGTTAATTGCTGTTTTACCTTTATCCTTTCTAGTAGTGTCTGATCTCTCTTCAATAGCCATAGTGTCAGATAAGAGCTTTACCAGAATTATTGATCATCACCCAATCTTCCCTGGCTTTCATTACATCCTTCCAAATTTTACTTTTCTGATCCCCTTACCCACTTTGATAAAGGTTCATTTCATGTCTGCCTCCAATCACTGCTTCTAAGGGACTGAAATTCATTTTTGGTTAAAATATCAGGATCATTCCTGGTGAGATTCTCATATCACTGACTATTCATGAGTTGCTATCTTATTTTTTTTTGATCAAATGAATTCATCTTAATTCATAAAAAAAATCATTTCCAAAGTACATGACTATATAAAGAATCTGTGATCTCAGCATTGTGGGGGGACTCCTAGAGTGGGTACTCCCACCAATGGAGATCACAGCCCATATTAACTTAGTAGAGAAGCCTTAGGGATGATCTCACATATATCAAAGTTAAGTCACTTGACTCAGCTCCCACAGTTGGCAAGATTTTAATCAGGCTCTTTGTGACTCCAAGGCCAGCACTCAATTCACTATGCCCCATTTCCAAAATTAATAAAAAGGAAAATCAGGAGGGGATTTGTGGTATGGTGGACCAAGTCCTGGCAGAGGAGTCAGAAGGTTTTAGTTTCAGTCTCATCTCTGCCATACGATTTTTGTATGAATTTGAACCAAACAACCGATGGTGCCCCATTACAGCTTTAATAACGTACCACTCTACTTTTAAGTTAAAGGGACCATCGGTACATTGAAAGCAACATATTTGGTTTTGTCCAGCGCCCAAGTCAGTCACTCAGAGGGCCAGAGGACCCTCCCACACCATTCATGCATTTCCAGCTGTGGTGATAGTCTCCACAGTCTGTGAAGAAACTAATGCTGAGCAGAGATAGTGCATCCTCCAGGTTCTCACTCTCCTCTAGAGTCTGGGTTGGAGATAATGGCAGCTCACAGCTTGAATTCCAATCCTTTTCTTATCCAACACCAACAGCCAAGGTCAGGGCTACCATGCTCTGGAGCAGCTGAGTGTTAGTCCCCATTCCACCGCCCATCAGACTTTGCTGACCACGAGCTACTTCCAGACTCATACTAAGAGTATATTTCTTCTCCTGTGGGAGGGAAAGGCAAGAAATGTGGGGCTACCTGAGCAATGAAGCTCCATCCATTTTGTTATGAATAAAAGACAATAGGGCTTCCTCCCACCCCCAGTAGAATGGAAATTCCTGGGGAGCAGGGACTATTTCCATTTTAATCTTAGTCTCCCCAGCATCTGGCACATAGTAGGTGCTTGATAAATACTTGTTGGATTGAATCGAATTGAACAGAATTTGTGTTTAAATTAATTAATAATTAACATTCACTCTTAGAGTTTAGGATGAAGGAAAAGAAGGTCAGTCATAATCAGACATGTACCCTGGATTCTGGGAGAGCAGGTAAGAGGTAATATTTACATTGCACTTCAAAGTTTACAAAACACTTTATAAATATAATCTAAATCTAAATATAAATAAATAAATAAACATAAATATAAATATAAATATAATCTTGTTCAATCTTCTAACAGCCCCAAGAGATAGGTGCTATTATTATTCTCCTTGAAGAAACTGAGGCAAACAGGGAATAGATGCCTTGCTCAGGATCACACAACTGGTAATTGTCTGAGCCTGGATTTGAACTCAGGTCTTCCTGACTCCAGGCCTGGAGCACTACACTGCCTAGCTGCCTCCAGATAAGTAAAGAAGAGGGAAGCAAGGGCAAGCAGCAGAGGATAATAACAAAAACTTGGCATGGAGTTGTAAAAATAGTGTCAGGAAACCTAGTGGTCAGGAGATGCTGCTTCTGCTCATCAAGGTTCAGTTCATCTGGAGTGACATTTATTCGTGAGGAACCGAGATTTTTGTGATCGCTACTTTCTTATCTAGACAGCCACCAACCATCTCAATAATACATTAACATATGAACATATTGATAATAGCATTAATAATGTTATCTCTATATTATAATATATTTATATCTCAATTGTATATCCTACAACTTCCTCCCCAAGGATTCAAAGTCAAGCTCATTGACTTAGAGCTTGCAGACCACATTTCCTTTCTTTCTAAGAAAACAGGACAATATTTGCCCTTCTCTAGCAGGCCTCTCCTCTCCCATTCTCCATGATCTTTCAGAGACCCTGAGTCGTGAATGGCTCAGCAATCATATCTGCCAGTCTTTGAGTATCTTGGACTAAAACTCCTCTCTTCCAAGTGTTATGAACCCATCAAGGGGAGCTAGGTACCCTCTTTTACTATCACCCTACTTTTAGCACAGAGGCAGCTGGTGGCACAGTGGCTAGAACTCCCAACCTAAAGTCGGGAAGACCTGAGTTCAAATCTGGCTTCAGACACTTATTGGTTGTGGGGCCCTGGTCAAGTCGCTTAACTTTTGTCTGCCTCAGTCAAATTTGGTGTTCACTGAGATTCCCTTCAGCTATAAATCCTGTGAAACCTAGCATGTTCTCCATGCCACTGGCAGATCTTTAAAAGCATGTGAACGCCTGCTCGGACTGAAAGACTGATACAGAGAACAAGCCCAGGAGTTGTGCTTCAAAGATACTGACAATGGTCAAGAGAAATCCTCAGGACTCCCTGTCTCTTGTGACAGGGAAGCAACACTCAATACAACTTAGACAGTTCTGGAATAAAATGCCACCAGTCCCATGCTTCTGACTCAGCCTTGTAAATGAGAACATCATTTTGACCGAATTCTACAATCAGGGCCAGAGCACAAACTAATCCCATCAGAGTTGAGACACTTAGAGCTCCCCAACCCAGCCATCCCCAGGCACATTGGTCTCCAAATGCTTTGCAAAGCCCGGAGGAAATGCGGAGTGTCTGAGTGTTTGGATGCCTGTCCAAAAGAAAGATGCCAGGAGCCCGGGCCTGAGTCTGACTCAAATGTTGGAGGGCACAGAGGAGGATTGTTTGTGGGTGACTCTTTTATTTCTTTTGGAAGAAGCTAGAGGAGGTGGGAGGGTGGAAATCATGTGGGGATCCCACAGCCCTTTATTTGTGAGGCGTCTGTGTTTTGTGACATCCAAGAAAGTGCACGCAAACTTTTTAAGATGTGCATTCACTCCATGGTGAGTGAATTGAAGATTTCCGATTGTCCACGGGCCAGAGAATGTCTGAGAGAGCCTTTTACAATAGGCAAACAGGAAAAAAAAATTGGTTAGAAATCTGACTTTTTTCTCCCCACTCCCAAATCCCCTCCCCTTCAAAAGTTTATACTTGTGACAATGTGTCAGTAATTGCAGGGAGTGGGTCCCTGGCTTTATACCCATCAGCTGATGGACTCAGTGTTGTAGCTCCTCCCCCAAGCTGCAGAGCAGACTTGACAATGAAAAGCAAACTTGACAATGAGCCCCCCACAGACACACAGACACACACACAAACACACACACACATACACACACACACACACACACACACACACACACACACGCATCCTCCAAGACCTGCCAAAACGTTCACTCCATCTTTTGCAACCATTCATTTGTTTGGGGACAGAATGGACATTCTGCCACAATTGGGAGGTCTTGTGTGCTGTTCATCTTCTCTGAAAGCATGGGTGGTGGCATGTGGAGAGGAATGTGTCTTCTGGATCTCATGGCCTACTAGAGAAGGAACACCAACCAGCCTGTGTGGTTTATCCTCATTTATCAAAACCTGCCAGGCTTGGCTGTGCTGCAGATCTAGCTATCCTCTGCCATGTCAACATTTTAATTACTATTTCTAACATTTGCCTTTCATTAGGAGCCAGAAAAGGCTTTTAAAGTTTTTTGTAGAGTAAATACTGGAAAACCCCCTTAAAGAAAGAATCTCTCTCTCTCTCTCTCTCTCTCTCTCTCTCTCTCTCTCTCTCTCTCTCCCTCCTTTCCTCCCTCTCCCCAAAGTCATCTCTCCAGTTTCCCCCATATTGTTTTGATTTTAAAACACACACATACAATAAACAAACCCACACCCAAAAGGACCCCAATTGAAACATACACACATACACACACATCCAACCCTCAAACCCCGCAGGCAAAGATTCTTATCGGTAAAAACCTACTAAGAGAGAATGAAAGTATTTTATGGATCTGTGTGATCATTTGGCAGTACTTTTGGGTGCAAAAATATCTGATTGCCAAAGTCTAAAAGAAAAATCTGATGCATGTTGAGGTTATTTATTAGTTCATTTATTTATTTATGATTTATAGGCCACCTACTTTGCAAAGGTTTTGATGAGGTTTTCTAATATTGAAAGAATAATGTAAAAGAGGATAATTATGGATAAAAAAGAATCCATCCAAAGTGAACAGAGGAGGAAGTATATGTTATCAGGTACCTGAGATGAGCTGACAGTTACAACTGGGCCCTGAATTTGACTGCATTTCTTAGCAACTAAGACAAAAATGGGAGTACGTTGGACTCCACAGGCTCCATTTTCTAACCAAAGAAAGTTTACACCTTTGTCCTGTAAAGAATCAATCCACCAGTAAGTATTTTATTTTCTCCATTTAATGCTTATGACAATTTTAAATTCTCTTGTATTTATTTTAATGCTCTCTATTATTGGTGGTGACTAACAGAATTATAGGAGAAATATATCAGAAAGAATAATTCAGGAAGAAGTCATGATAGAGTCCAAATACTTAAAGACTACAGAGAAGCTTCTATAAGTAGAGAAAACATTTTCTTTGAGAAGAGAATTGGTAGGTACAGAATGTGGTATGCATATTAACATAGTGACATAAAATATATTACATTTTAATGGACAGGAAAAAATTTGCTATTGATGTGGGTCTTACCTATGAATCAGCCTTCTGAGCATAGCCATAGTAAAGATCAGAATTACTAAAAAGCAAGAAAAATAATGAATACATAAATATAACCCATTTATATGTGTATATCTCCTATTAGCTTTCAAGATCAACAGTGTTTGCTTGGGTGGGGTGGATAGAAGGGTGATGTGCTCATCAGTGCTTTTGAATAACATAAACCAAATGTGTTCATCCTATCAGGGGTATGAGTCTTACTTCCCGAAAATTTTTTCCATCTGAAATGCACCATCATATTTTGTAGTCATGTCTTAATTGAAATATCTATTTTGTGTTTCTAGTAACCTGTTAGAATTGTTATCTGCATTTCACAACAAAGAACAAAACTAGCATACCTTTGAATTTAATTAAGAAGAATCCTGAGAAAGTGAAGCTTATTTAACTATAGTTTAAAGGCAGGTGGTAGCTAGAAAGCTAGCCTCGGACTCAAGAAGACCTAAGTTCAAGTTATGCCCCTGATATATATGAAGTGTGACTCTGGACTAGTCATTTACCTTCTCACTGGTCCCAGATAACTTTCCAAGGCTGTAAATTGTACAGCAGGTGCTGATCTGTATTGGCAGAGGAAGTTTCCTTATCAGGAATTCCCCATATTCAAGCAGTCACAGGTCTGGTCATCATTCCCTCTCCCACTCCCTCCCTCCCCCATAATTAGTTCTTGGACAGGTTGTACATACAAATTTGGATTTGGGACAGTGAAGTTAGCCAGTAGTTCAAAAATTTAATACATTGTAACCAAACATTTATTAAGTAGAAAAGTGATGCATTGATTCAAAAGCAAAAGATGTCTAATTGAAAGAACACATCAAATTAAATAACAAGGAATTTTATCAATTAGTAAACATTCCCAGCACCCATACACATATGGCAGCCATCTACCATGCCTCTAGGGGAGTTATTAGTCAATTTGTCTTTTATTCCTTCTGCTTCTCCAACATAGCAGGAGAGGTATGTGGTTATAATAAACCACTAGTGTTGAAATTTAACAGTCCGGACCACTACCCAGGCTAGAAAACACCAAGTTTTCAGGCCAAGGCCAGGGAAATGCTGAAGCTTCTTGCTTGAGCTCTTTCAGTCATCGTTACGATCCAGGCAGGATGTTGGAGTCAGGATGCCATGGACAGGTCCATGCCACTTACTTGTTCTCTTCACATGAATGCTATTATTCCTGTTGGCATCTCCACCCCCATTCTCATATCTCTAATCACTCATGTCAGACTCCAACACAAGACTCTTCTAAGTCTTTCATAGCACTTTAAAAATTGTTTTATGCCGCAAACCTCTTTGTCTGATTAGTTTGTTCCCTGCAACATCGTTACATTGTGGTCTCTTCTAAAGTCTTCTAGGATATGTAGTCCATAGAATTTATCTTTGATGGATGAAGCTTCCTTTCCATAAACAATGTGGGAAATGGAGTTCATGACCATACTTGCTACAAAATCCTGATGTGGACACTCTCTGCCCTTATGGAGTTTACATTCTAGTAAGGCTACAAACCAGATCATGAAATTTCCACAATCAAAAGGCTTCCATCTTGAAGAAAATTTTCCTAAGTGAGTTTTAGGCATTATAAAGAATATTTTTCAAGTAAAGGAAGTAGAGTCACAAAATTTCAGGGTTGAAAGGGACACCTTTCCATTCTCTGGAAAGAATCCCATTTACAACATAACCAACAAGTAGTCATCCAGCAATTACTGGAATATGTTCAATGAAGGGAAACCCACACTAGTCATTTTGCTTTGGGGAAGCTCTCCCTGCTACGTAGGGTCCCCTCATCTTCTACCAAGTTTAAAGTTTTCTCTTTGCAACTCCCACCAATTGCTCCTATTTCTACTTTCTATAGACAAACAGAATTAGTCTAATTTCTTTCCGATTGACATCTTTCAAATATGTTCTCAAAGATAACTAATGTGTCCTTTCTGTTTTCTCTCTTCTAGAACACATCCCCAGTGACTTCCCCAGTGACTTGAACCTATCCTCACTTGGCATGAACTTTGGGCTCTTCACAATCCTGGTTTCACCCCTCTGGATATTTTCCAACTTATCAAGGTCTTTCCTAAAAGATGGTGCTCAGAACTAACCACAGTAGTCCAGCTGTGGTCTAAACAGGAGCAGCTAGGTGGTGCCATAGTGTATAGCATGCAGGGCCTGGAGTCAGAAAGACTCATCTTCCTGAGTTCAAATCTGACCACAGACACTTACCAGTTGTGTGACCCTGAAGCAAGTCACTTAACCCCATTGACCTCAGTTTCCCCATCTGTAAAGTGAGCTGGAGAAAGAAATGGCAAACCACTCTAGTATCTTTGCCAAGAAAACCCCAAGTTGGGGTCATAAAGAGTTGAACATGACTGAGAAATGATTGACAATGGTCTAACTAGGGAAGAATATAGTAGAACCACCACTTCCTTATTCCTATAAATCACCATTTAATATTTCATTAGCTTTTTTGGCTACCACATCACAGTTCACTAAAATCTCCAGATGTTTTACAGACAACATAAATCCCTCATATTGTATCCGGGCAGTTAATTTCTTGACCCCAAGTGTATCTCCATTTGTTCCTATGGAATTTCATCATAGGTTCTAGTCTGTCAAGCTCTTTTTAATTCTGACTCTTTTGGAGCATGTTAACTTTGCCTTCCAGATTTGTTCATTTAAAAATTTTCTAAGAGTTACATCTATTTATTTACTCCAGTAATTAATAAAAATATTAAACAACACAGGACCCAGAACAGATTTGTAAGGCTATCCACTAACATTGTTACCTCTCCACAAGCTGACATCTGAGGATCATAAGTTTAGATTTAGAAGGGACCTTAATGCTTTTTGAATCAAACACCTTCATGTTACAGATGAGGAAACTGAGACACCAAGAAGTTAAGTGACTTGACCACCAGGGTCATACGGACAATAAAACTGTCTAAGATAAAATCTGAACTGAGGTCTTCCTGACTCCAAGATGACCAGTTCTGTACCCATTACCACATGCTGCCTATGAAATCATTAGTACTATTACAGATCTTTGTAACTACACAATTTTGTAGTCCACATATCTCCATCTTGATCACAAAAATACTATGAAAAATTTTATCAGTCACTCAATCAACATGCATTTATGCTTTGCCCGAATCAGGGTAAACTTCAACATTTTCCTGATCTACCAGTGTAGCAACCCTGATTTAAAAAAATTAATGTCAGTGAGGCATACCTTAGTCTCTATTTTAATAGATGTTTTATTGATATTCTTTTCTTTCTTGAAAAAAATAATCATCATCACTTTCAAATGACTCCCTCCCAACTCTCATCAATAGAACACACCCTTGAAACAAATAAATACAATCAAGCAAAACAAATCAATAAATTGGCCATCTCCCAAAATGCATGCTCATCTCCCATTGTTCACTGTATCTTTGCCAATAAGCAGGAAACATCAATTGGATACTTTGAAATCCTGGTTGGTCATTGTTCAGAGTTCTTTTCCTTTACTGGGGTCATCACTTATATTTTTCATGTTCCGTATACTTTGTTCTGCATCCGTTCATATGAGTCTTCTCAATTTTCTCTGAATTCTTCATATTGGTCATTTCTTATGGTACAACAACATTCTATTACATTCATATACCTCAACTTGTTCATCTATTTCTCAGTTTATGGATATCCACTTTTCTTGTAGATCCTTGCCTTTAAAAAAAAGTGCTACTATAACTGTATTTGTATATATGGGACCTTTCCCTCTCTCTTTGACTTGCATACAATATATGCTTAGTTGCATCATTAGGTCAATAGATATATAGAGTTTGGTTACTTCATTTTTAAAAAAATATATAATTCTGGGGCAGCTAGGTAACGCAGTGAGTAGAGTACCAGCCCTGGAGTCAGGAGGACCTGAGTTCAAATCTGGCCTCAGACACTTGACACACTAGCTGTGTGACCTTAGGCAAGTAACTTAACTCCAATTGCCCTGCTTTCCCCCCACTAATATATATATATATATATGTTTGTATATATGTATATATATATATACACATATATAGTGTATATGTATATATATGTACATATATATGTTTGTATATATATAATTCTAATTGTTTTCCAGAATGGTTGGATCAACTGACAGATATAGCAGTGGAGTATTATTGTACTTGTCTTCCCACATCTTCTCCACTAATTATCATCTTTGTCTTTTGCCACATTTGCCAATCTGATTGGTGTGAGGTGAAACCCCAATTACCTTAATTTGCATTTCCCTATTTAGTGATTTGGAGCATTCCTTCAAATCATTCTTGATATCTTGCATTTCCTCTTTTGATAACTGCCTGCTCATCACCTTTGACTGCTTACCCACTTGTTCTTAGACATTTGAATCAATTTCCCACATATCTTGGAAAACAGACCTTTATAGCAGAGATATTTGTTGCAGGGATATTTTTCTTCCCTAGTTTTAGCTACAATGATTTCTGTTCATGCCAAAATTTTATATAATTAGTTTTGTCCACTTTATCTTCTGTGATCATCCCTTATCCCTTAAAACTTCTCCCAGCTATGGTTGTGCAAGGTGTCTATCCATTCTTTTACATATGTGTGTATGTGTATATATACAACTATTTTTATATATATATATATACACGTATGTATGTGCATGTGTCTATGTGTATATATGTGTATATCATATATGGATATGCATATATGTGTGTATGTATGTATGTATGTATGTACATGATGCAGTGGTGGCAGAGAGGGGAAGGCTCTGGGTTTTCCCTTGCTTGATATAACTCCACTTTAAAATAAGCATCCATTCCAGTGTAACTGGCCATTCGCAACTGCCTCCTTTGGTTTTTTTTCCCTCTCCCCCATTCTTGGACAAGACCAACCAAAAGACAGAGTATGTCTTGCCTCAGACCCTGAGGCCAGTGACAAACTAGCAGAAAAGGAAGTCTCTGTACCTCTCTCCTAGAACAGAACAAACTGCCCCCAAGGCCAAGGGCAGAACTTTTGTGAACCCAGCATGACTGTATGCTTTCTGTATATTATAAATGACTGTGGGAAATTACTTGTACTAAGAAATCCATTGGCCCCGTAGAGCCTCCTTTTCTCTGTGGACCAATCAATGCTTCTAGATGCAGTGACTTAAAAATGGGCATATTTCAGGGGAGGTTGGGGCAGAGTAATTGGTCTCTCACTAATTAATTCTTTACCCCTTGCTTTTTGTGACTATATCCAACAGTGAAGGATGGAATGCGGATGAAACCTATTATCTCTGCCACAGGCAAACAAAGGTTGTGTTTTTGCTTCTAACTGATTTTGACCCTCAGTCATCATCTAGAGAGCGCAGCGGAATTCTGGAATCAAGAAGACACGAATTCAACTTCAACCTCAAACACTGACTTAGGTGACTCTCGGCAAGTTACCTGAGCTCTGTTTGCCTCAGTTTCCTCAACCGTAAATGGGAATAATAACAGCGCCTTCCTCAACGAGTGGTTGGGAGGATCAGATGAAATAATGTTTGTAAAGTACTTAGCTCGTTAGCCATCACTTGGTAAGCACTCACATAAAGGCTTATTCACTTCCCTCGTCCCCCTCCCTATCAATAATAATAATAATAATAATAATAATCATAGCAAGTGGATCGTTTTTATGACAATGCGTTCTTTCTCTTGTTTCCCCAATAGAGCTAAAATATTCTTTTTGTTGTCTCAGCTTTCTGGATCAGCTTCAGCTCATTCTAAGCTTTGACTCTTTGGGCAGGACTGTCCCATGCTTTTTTACTCATCTTCTCTTACCTCCTTGCATTTGCGGTTGATATCTTTTTTTTTTTTGGAGGGAGAAGGCAGGGTAATTGGGGTTAAGTGACTTGCCCAAGGTCACACAGTTAGTAAGTGTGTCAAGTGTCTGAGGCTAAATTTGAACTCAAGCCCTCTTGACTCCAGAGCCGGTGCTCTACTCACTGCGCCACCTAGCTGCCCCGTATCTTTTTTAAAAATAAATTGTTCTCTTTTGTTTCTACATCACCTAAATTTATCCCTGTATCCTTCCTCCTCCCCTTTTCCAAAGAGGTGTACATGTCCTTTTTTTTAATTAAAAATTTCTCTTTCAATTAAAATCAGCCTTCTCTCCCTCATACCTTCCGGTGAATTCCCTGTTCATCCACATTAGTCCCTTTGGACAATTCCCTGTCACATTCCCCACCCTACCCCCCGCCTTTTTTTTCTGAATTATTTTTTCAGCTCTAAATCTGCTCTTTCTAGTAGAAGGAATCCTGGACTTAGAATCGGAAAATCTAAATTCTAGCCCTGTTGCTGCCAATTACCTGTGTAATCTTGGCAAAACCAAAATATGATCTTAGCTCTATGACTCCAAATTCAATGTTCTTTCTATATTGTGACATGAGGGTGAAAAGAAACTGAATCAGTGGCTAGTATCAACGGAAAACGGATTTTCCCATATGATTGGGTTTTGATAACAACAGCTTTACATAGCACTTTAAGGTTGACAAAGCACTTTATAGACATTGATCTTATTTGACCTACGTAATAAACCTATAAGGTAAGTGCTATCATCAGATACAGATGAAGAAGAAACTAAGGCAGTAAGAGGTTAAGTGACTTGCCCAGGGTCACACAGCTAGTAAGTGTTTGAGGTATGATATGAACACAGGTGTTCCTCATTCCAAATTCAGTTTGTTATCTACTTTACCACCTATATGATGAAGACAACTATGAGAGGGATTTTTATCCTGTTGAAAATCACAATTTTTCGGCATTTGAGGTAAATTTCATTAATAATCATTCAACTTGTATAGGACTTTACTGTTTCTTAAATACATACATTATCTCACTGGGTCCTTCCAATTACCTTGTCAGAGAGGCAGGGTAAGAATTACTATTCCCACTGCATAGTATGAGGACAATGACTTGCCCGAAATCCAGGAGTGTGTTGGAAACAGCTTGAGAGAGCCAGTTGTTAAATTTTCAGCATGAGTTTTTACACCTTGGTAATTGACAAGGCTACAAACCGGAGCTTGGTTTATTGTTTTGATGATCATCTAGACTTAAGAAAGTGATGGAAAAAATGTAAATAATGCAGATTAAACTCTAAAGGACACTTTGAAAGATGTTGTGAGACGCAACTAACTCTGTGATGGACGTTGTGGTCCTCTGAATCCTTCAGAGAGAACACTCCATTTAATTCCAATGAAGTATTCTTTTCTGCAGCTAGGTTGCGCAGTGGATAGAGCTCTGGGACTTGAGCCAGTAAGACTCATCTTTCTGAGTTCAAATCCTGCCTCAGACACTTACTAACTGTGATCCTGGGCAAGTCACTTAACTTCTTTTTGACTTAGTTTCCTCCTGTGTAAAAGAGGAATATTAATAGCACCAGCCTCCCCGGGTGGTTGTGAAGATCACATGAGATAATTATCAAAGTGCTTAATAGAATGACTGGCACATTGCACTATATGAATGTTGGCTATTATTCTAATAAGCTATGGCTTTTTTTTTTTTGCCAGCGCTTACATGATTTTTTGCTGAGATGAAAGACTATGGATATGGATCACTAAACATGTCTGACTGGATGAATCTGTTGGTTGGTTTTGTTCAATTGATTACTTTTTCTTTTATTCTTTGTTACCCTAAGAGATGGTCTATCTGGTAGAGAGGGGGAAGCGATATATTCAGAAATGAGTATTATATAAAAACAAAAGATGCCAATAAAGTTTATTCATTTTCTCCCCAACTCCCAACCTGGTATCTACTTTCACTGCTCTTTATGTCCACTCAAATTAAACAGAGGAAAGAAGAGAAGGATCTTACCTCATGTAAATCTAGTATTATGAATTTAGTCTTTTCGTTTGTACTAAATAAGATGGCAACTTTTTCTAGGCACTCTCTGTTACACAATAAATTAAGCTTAGCAGCTTATTCCAAAAGGCTCCTACTCAGAGAATTCAGCAATAATTAATGACTTAGCTGAGGAAATAAATTATGTACCCTGAGATTCATCAGAAAAGAAACCACAGCCAGCTAGCCAGCAGAGGGAGTGTACGTTAAGTGAAAAATCCAATTTCCTAAACTGTGCCAGGTCCACTGGGTGAAATCGGGACTAATACTTTGCACGGGCAAGGATGGCAGGAATAATACAGTTCAAATCTATACCACTTTTCTGTCTATCAAAATCAAAGGAAGCCCACTAATTAAGTAATGACAGCAGCAGTGAAAAGAATATTTCATTGGAATTACATGGAGTCTTCTCTCTGAAGGATTCAGAGGACCACAATGTCCATCATAGTCTTACAATATCCTTCAAGAATAGCAGGGAAGGAGATTTGATTCCCACACCTCACAAAAGACAAAACTGAGACATCAGAAAGGTGAAATGATGTCCCTGTTATAACACTAAATCAGGCATTCTGACTCTGTTTCCCAATCCAGTGACTTTTCCATGAGACTGGAACCTACCATGAGATAAGTAAGGTAGGAAGTTCCCAACTGCAAACATGAAGTGGGGGCAGTTGTTAACCTTACTTTCTTTTAATGAACCCATTTTTAATGCACAGAAATCCTCCTCTACAGGGCACACAGGTATTGATTTTGTGATAATTCAAGTCATGAATGTTGCAATTGAGGTTAAAGGCCTGCAGTGTATAGTAACACTCAAAAGACAGAGTTATTGAATCCTATGCATGTGTTCAGTCATTTTTCAGTCATGCCGGACTCTTCATGACTCCATTTGGAGTTTTCTTGGCAATGATACTGGAGTGCTTGCCATTTCCTTTTCCTGCTCATTTTACAGATGAGGAGACTGAGGCAAACAGGGTTAAGTGACCAAGCCCAGTAGTTTACAGAGCTAGTATGTGTCTGAGGCCAGATTTGAACTCTCAAGGATGAGTCTTCCTCACTCCAGACCCAGTGCTCTATCCACTGAACTGCCTAGCTGCCCCCTTATGCATGTAGGGAGCACAAAATAGCTTATGCTGATTCTGCCTGGGACCACAGGAAATCTAATACTAAAGGGAAGAGACTGACAAGATTTTACAATTTTTTTTTGCTTTATAATATGGTGAAGTATACTGGATTTAGAGCCAGAAGAGTTGGGTTCAAATCCTGCTTCTACCACTTACTACCTATGTGACTTTAAGTAAGTTGCTTCGTTTATTGGGGCCTCAATTTCCCCATTTGTAAGATGAAGATGTTGGGTTAGATGACCCCCCTCCTCTCTTTCAGTTCTAAAACCTTTTTTTAACTTGAACTAATGATCTAATGATTGGAAAGAAAGAATTCAATTAATTAGCAATCTACCAAACCTCCTAGATAGACCTCCCTATTTTCCTTTGGGATCAATGCTTTACTTTCCAGTCCCAAAGAACCTATGGAGTATGTGGCTGCCAACTCTTTTGTTGACTTTTGGCAATTTCTTATCTAAGTTCTCTCAGATTGGACTTTGGATATCAAGTGAAGAGTTTAAAAGTGTTCATTTCCCTAATGGTCCAGTTAGTAGCTCTCTTGAATTTGTCTGTCTGCTACTAAAATCATCCACCAAAACCTTAAGAGAAGGTAATGATGCCTTTGAGATAGCCATGACTTTTACATGTCTTTAAGCTTTCAGGCCTCTGTTTGTTTCCCATAGCTCCAAGCCCAGCTGACAAATAAAAATGGAGGGAAAGTCACATGAGAACAATGGAATGCCTTTACAATATTTTTAGTCTGTGATGTACATTGAATTCCAGCAACAGAGCCTTGTAGGAGGTTTGGCCCATCCTCACAGAGCATGCCACAACTTCTGCCTGTTACAACAGATATGTAATTTCTCCAGGACTGGCGATAAAAACAACAACAACCCAGGGAGTTCTTTTCATGGCACCTTTGATGCCCAATTTCACTTCTTTATTAGTTCCTGCTTTTGAATAAGGATGGGAAATGACTTTTAGAAATTCAAGACCTCCCTGCAGTGGCCAGGCTCAAAACTATGAATCTTATTCTAACCAATATTGGAGATCAATTCACTTTCTCTCTGGAGGAAGCCCTAGGTCAATAAAAGGGCATTGATGCTTTTTTTTTAAAGCAATCCTATACAATTTTAAGGAATAAGAAAATGATGTTCAAATAAGCTAAGTAAAAAATAATTTTGAGGCAAAATTCCCCCTAAGATACAAACTTAATAAATGAAGAATGGTAGGTATTACTCATATTTAATGGTTCTTTTCTTCCCTTCTTATTCTCTTCCCTTCTTATTCCCTTCCCATTCTTAGAAACCTAGTTCAAATTCCATTCCCTTCTCACCCCTGTTCTTTAAAACCATTCTGGTTAGCCAGCTATCTTTGTTCAGGCCTATGCTCTCAGAGTTCACTTCCAATGTCAATTCATGTTGGTCAGAAGGAAGATTGGACAGGAGTACGTGTTGTTGTTTGGTCATTTAGTGTTGTCTGGCTCTTCATGACCCCATTTGGGGTTTTCTTGGCAAAGATACTGGAGGGCTTAGCCATTTCCTTTTCCAGCTCATTTGGCAGATGAGGAAACTGAGGCAAACCGGGTTAAGTGACTTGCCCATGATCACACAGCTAGGAAGTGTCTGAGGCCAGATATGAACTCACAAAGACGAGTCTTCCTGACTCCAGGCCTGGTGCTTTATGCACTATGGGGACCTAGCTGGACAGTTCTAGCTGGGCAACTCAGGTTGTCCTCTCTCCTCTCTTCTCCTCACCTCTCTCTTCTCTTCTCTCCTCTCCTTTCCCCTTACCTGAGGGTGTTCTGACCAAAGGAAGGTAAAATTTGAAGGCCAAGAGCTTGGGGTTTACTGGATAGATTTCTTTCTCAAAGACCAAGCCTTAAACCAAATTCATTCTGGATCTTATGGACTGGACAATAGGTCCCTTCCCAAGCACCACTTAATGGTTACTTTTTGGGCCCTCCTAACTCAGAGTGAATGTAAATAGTAGCTGTTTCTCTTTTGGCCAGCAACCCTGAGGGTCTTCCCCTCCTAGTTTGTTTTTTTTTAATTAAAGGGACCATCCCTTGACTCACCTCTTAAAGAGGCCTATTCACTGAATGGGTGTTGCCTCACTCAAAGTGAGGACCTGAAAAGACCTTAGCTTGAAAGGGCCAAGGTCTCCCATTGCATCCTGGGCCATTTCCAGTCATCCCAATAGATATCTGGCCACTGAACTCAAATGGGTCTGGAGGAGAAAGTGAGGCTGGTGACTTTGCACAGCCCTCCCTCACTCAAATCAAAGTCAATTGCAAGTCATATCATCATCTCCTTGATGTCATGGTCCTCTTCTAGAATGAAGGACAAATCACACACAATAGTGTCACCTAACTGCTCTCACATGATGGCTTAATAAAAATCTATCCAACTATTTTGTGGTGTAGTGGGGGAGCGGTGGGGGGGGGCAGGAATTGGTCTTAGAAACCTAGTTCAAATTCTAGCTCCAATGTTATCTAGTGGCGTGACCATGAGCAGGTCACCTAACCTCTCTAGGGCTCAATTTTTCTCTCTGTAAAATAGTGATTATACTTGTACTTACATACCTCACAAGATGGTTGTGAAAAAAATAATGCATACTTACTTCCAGGAACTCAGAATAAAAGCAAGGTAGGTGCTTAGCCTGAGTGGGACATTTGATAAACTCCTACACGTTTGAAAACTAGCTGCTCATTTTGGTAAACTCAGAAGTTAGCCCTGTTTATCAGACCCTGCTTTAAACTTTTTGGACAAGACGTATGTGTGTATGTGTGTGTGTGTGTGTGTGTGTGTGTGTGTGTGTGAGAGAGAGAGAGAGAGAGACAGAGAGACAGAGAGACAGAGAGACAGAGACAGAAACAGACTGAGATATAGAGAGACAGAGACAGAGATGTAGAGAGACAAAGACAGAGAGACAGAGATAGAGAGAGATTTCTGTTTTTCTTTGAGTTTTTGAAACAAAACACGTTCTTTGTTCTCAATTCATTATATTCTCATTCATATACTTGGGTTTTTACTATAGAAGTCAAACAATGGATTGAGCAACTCTTTGACAACTTGGAGCATGAGGAACAGCTCATTCAGAAAATTCAAATTAAGGCTTCTGCAGCCAGAATTTAGCCAATAACCCAGCATTCCACTTTCCTTTGGAGGTGTGGCTTTAGGGGTCTTTTTGTTGAGTTGTTGAAGTTGGAGGACAGGGTGGTGTAATGGCCAAAGCCCTGGACTTCAAGGCAGGGTTGATGTGGGTTTGATCCTGCCTTTGACACTGATTAGTTGTGTATTTATGGGCCGTCATGAAGTCTCTCTGAGCCTCAATTTTCCCAGCTGTAAAACAAAAACATTAATACCTGTCTCACCTACCTCATAGGCCTAAATGAGATGCTTCTGTGTATAAGCAGCCTTTTATAAATTCTAAAGTGCTACATATAAAATGTCCCTTGTGGTGGGAGCAAGCATCCAAGATCTCCATCATTCTTTAGCAGAGAAGGTCATAGAGCTATTTTTTTATTGAGGGGGCATATACCTAATTACCCAGGTTCTGCCCTTCCCTTTGTTACATGGCTTCAATTCTTGGAGACTTTTCCAGTGTGGAGATTCCCTTCACCCTGACTTAGTATACTGCTTTTGAGAGTTAGCAGTGGCCACAGAATGAGTCAGTCTGTGACCAGCCTTGGTGATAAGTATTTCTGACTTTGTTAAGACAAATCTCTAACAGTAAATGTGCAGTCTTTGGGACCTTACCTGAAGGTTTTCCAGCTTTGTTGTATCTACCAGGACGTAGGTTTTACTGGCACAGCCTTTGAGAATTCAGGGATACCTCTGTGGTATAATGAGGCCTTGAAGTGGTACTTCAGTGGAAGTGATTAGAATGATGGAGAGAAAGAAGGAATGAGCAGAAGAAATGGAAAAAGGAAAAAAAGGAAAAAAGGAAGGGGAGATGAAGGGAAAGAGGGAAGAAAAGAAAGAAGGAAGGAAGGGAGGGAAGGTGGAAGAGAGGATAGAAGGGAGGGAGGGAGGAAAAAAGAAAGAAAGAAAGAAAGAAAGAGAGAAAGAAAGAAAGAAAAGAAGGAAGGAAGGAAGGAAGGAAGGAAAGAAGGAAGAAAGGAAGGGAGAAAGAAAGAAAGGAAGAAAGAAAAAAGAAAGAAACAAAGAAAGAAAGAAGGAAGGAAGGAAAGGAGGGAGGGAGGAATAGAGAAAATAATTTTTCATATTTCTGTAGTGATTTAGGCTCTGTCAGATACTTTCCTCATAACTACCCTGTAAGGTATATGATGCCCTTTTTTCCCCTCTTCCTCATTTAACAACCCTCTGACATAAAACAAAATCCCTTGTTACAAATATATATAATCAAGTGAAACAAATTCCTGCTTTGGCCATGTCAAAAACATAGAGAGTCTCAATCTGCACTCTGAGTTTACCACCTTTATTTAGAAGTGATAAGCATGATTCATCATGAGTTCCCTGGAATTGGGGTTGGGCTTTGTGTTGGTCAGAGTTCTCAAGCCTTTCAAAGTTGTTTGTCTTTACAATATTGTTGTGATCCAATGAATTGCTTTCCTGGTTCTGTTCAGTTTACTCTGTGTCAATTCATACAAATCTTCCTGGCTTCCTCTGAAATTATGCCTTCATCATTTCTTTCAGCATAATAGTATTCCATTACATTCATATACTATAACTTGTTCAGCCATTCCCCACCTGATGGCCATCCCTTCAGTTTCCAATCCTTTGCCTCCACAAAAAGAGCTAGTATTAATACTTTTGTTCCTGTGGATGCTTTTCCTCTTTCTTTGAGTTCTTTAGGGCTATAGGATCAATAGAAGTATCATTGGGCCAATGGGTATATACAACTTAATAGCTATTTGGGCATAGTTCCAAATTGCTTTCCAGAATGGCTGGACCAATTCACTGTTCTACCAATAATGCCTTACCATATCTGTTTTCCCACAGCCCTGCCAACATGTGTATGAGGTGGAACCTTAGAGTTGTTTCAGTTTGCATTTCTTCAATTATTAGTGATTTGGATTTTTTTTTTCATATAGCTATTGATGGCTTGGATTTCTTCCTCTGAAAACTGCCTATTCATAGCCTTCGGCCATTTATCAACTGGGAAATGGCTCTTATTCTCATAAATTTGAATGAGTTCTCGATATAGCTTAGAAATGAGATATTTATCAGAGAAACTTAAATATTGTGCCCCCATTTCTGTGGGCAAGTCACTTAATCTTTAGATGCTTTAAGCAACTCTTTCAGATTTTAATTTTCAAAGAATTTGCATTGGTGGAGAGCTTGTACAACTGGGAGTTCCCTAATAGCAATGAAATCACAGGTTCAGTCAATATCCCTTTTCCCACCAGTAACTTGTGAGGTACATGATTCCCTCTTCTCCTTTCTTCCTTATCTCATGGCCCTCAGACCTCACTTTCCACTGCTTCATCCTTCGCTTCAATCTCTAATGAGTGTGCCCTTCTGCTCACCAAAGTCCATCTTCCACATGGACTTTTGACTCCCTCCTGACCTTCTATGGCATATTTTCTCCATTTTTCTCTATCCAGTCTTTGATCCCTCTTTATCTACTATCTACAAAATGTCCATGTCTTCCCCATCCTAAAAAAAACAACCCTCACTAGATCCTACCATGCCCACAAACTATTGTGCTATATCTTTCCTTTCCTTCTCAGCTCCTTGAAAAAGACACCAATGTCTCCTCCACTTCCTCTTCTCCTGTTACTCTAATGCTTTCCACAAATTCAACACGAGAAGCAGGTCTCAGACAACAGTCTGAAGATGGGAAATGTGTGGTGTTGCTCTGAAAATACCATTTGCATCAGACTCTACTCAGTGATTGCATCTTAGGGTAACCCTTCCCACCTAAGACTAGGTTGAGGGTGAGGGAAGTTCCTATCTGAGGCCAAATATCCCCAAATGGAGCCAGAGTTGTGACAGTCCTGTTGGAATAATTTCATCTAAACTACTGTTGAATATTTTCTGTTTGTCTGTTTTTTCACTAATGTGGTAGAAGAATTTTGGCTAATCAGGTTTTAAAAGTGCAGAGGGATATGTCAGCATTTCCAGAGATTTCTAAATAGAATAATTGCCCAGCTGTCTCAAGACAGAATGGCTGCTCATCCTCATACTAGACTCCCTCCTAACTTAAAATGGGCAGTAAATGAGATGAAGTGTGCTCTCTGTAAGCTGGCCATCACTCCTTGTAAACAGACAAAGCACCATCCCTGCCTGGAAGGCCTTTATAATCTAAAGGAGAGGATACATGTATGGACACACACGTGGGGAGATGTTTTATCACTCACTGACAAAAACAATTTTCCCTCTATGTGCAAAATTCTTGGTTATTTTGAGGAGGAAAGCAAAGGTGTTTTGGAAGAAAACTGGCAATGTAAAACCTGACCAGTGAGGAGATTTTGGTATGTGGGGAGTTTCACTCTATTTTAATAAGAGGTAGAATTCTCTGTGTGTTTGTGTGTGTGTATACGCATATGAAGAATTTCCCAAAATTTTATATTTATGTTATGTTATATAAATTTCTTATAATTTTATAATCCATCGGCCAGCTGAGGGGCTGATTATAGGCAGAATTCATATAACGCAGTCATATAAAAACTTGCAAAGTAGAGAAATTGAAATGTATTTTTGTACCGAAAACATTCTTAATTTTTTTTTAATACCATGGAACCTTGAGCAGATTGAGGAAGCCAATGGATCCCTTCTAAGAAGAACACTTTTAAGTGCATAAAATATATACAATTCTAAAGGAAACCAATTATATTGAAATGCAGTTATCAAAAATACTTATTAAGTTTACGGGCTATGGTCAAACTGCCAAATGGTCTATTGCCATTATAGTCCATGTGGATGGACCATTGCCACGGTCTATTTAACCTGAAATCCCAAGTGAAGTTTCCTTGTCCATTGTGATCATTTTGGCATAGGGCTTAGGAAGCCTTTGTAAAAGAGTTAAGACTAGCCAGGGATGCTAAAAGCGGTGGCCTTTACTTCGTGTGTTTGAACCCACACAAGAGACGACCGAAGGCTTAAGAATCCCAGGGGTGGAAGCCTGGAGGGAGGAATTAGGGACAACAAGACAAGGCTACAACCAGAGAGGATGCCAGACCTCAAGAGCTCTGGGCTATGCAAGAAGAAAAAGGGATCTACTGAGGATCCTGCCAGAGACATTCTTGTGAGAACACCCATGTTCCATGCTTCATGTTAGAGCTCAGCAGCACTTGGGGATCAGAGTTTGGTTTGCAGAATGGGCAGGGCCATTGGCAAGCCTTCGATTTGTTTTCCACCACTGATGTCACAGAGAGGAAAACATCAGGATTGGCTAAGAGGTCTAGTTGAGTATAGCATGGGGACTGGAATTTTCTAGCATAGAGGATTCTGTCATGAAAGAGTACATATTTGGAGGATTCCAGAAAAGGGAGGTACTGACCAGCAGGAGGATGGGGCATGCCTAGAAAAGAGACAGCCTGTGACACATGACTCTTATGGAACTCAGAGTCCTCCAAACAAACTTTTGGACTACCACACTAGAGCAAGACTAACAAATTATTTCTAATAACTCTTGAATATATTCCCATGTGGATCCAGAGCAAGCCAGAAAGACACAGGCCACAAAATAAGTCATGTCCAATGATGCTAACAAAACTATAGCACTTTTCTTGAAAATAACCATTTAAGTATTTTGAGCTAAAACCTTACTGAGACTCAGTTTCCTCATCTGTAAAATGAGTAGGTTGAATTATATTTCCAGGGTCCCTTCCAGCTCTGGAGCCTATAACTGAGAGATCCAGATGGCTAGGTGCCAGATAAATAAGGTTGCTCTGTGTTTTTAAAAGGGAAATCCCTTAAAAATGGGATTTCTGGTAAGCCTACCCTTCCCACACACTTTGAATTTTTCACTTTGTTTTTTCAGGCTCAAGACTCTGAGCCCTACAGAGCCCAACATGCCTGATCTCAGATTGGCTTCAATCTTCATAAGAGGAAGTGGGAGGTTTATAGACCGAATTTTGCCCTGAAACCCAACTTATATTCAGCCTTCCTGCCCAAATTTTGAGCTAAAATACAGAACATGGATCCAAATTCTGGAGTCCGTGAATACCCTACTCCTGGATTCTTCCTGAATTGTGGAGTGGAAAATTAAATAGTTTTTGTTGGATTACACGCTGGCCAGTGTGTCCAGAACTGCACTCAGATGATGTCAGCAAATGCTACATTTTTTTCCAATTATGAAATGAATTATGGGGCGCTAGCTAACCACAGTCAGTCATTAAAATAGAGTTATTTTGGCCGATACATTGTTGTCCCGCCAGAAAACACAGGTGTTTTGTTTTTAAAGGTTCTTTAAAAAAAAAACCTGCTTAAAGTAAGGACTGCATTAACAATCTTTCTGCGCTAGCAACATTGGCCCAGAAGCCAAGAGGGTGTGTTTGTGGAAAAGCTGGGAGTATGAGCAAGGGGACAGCACCTATTTTCACATGGGAAAAAAACTGCTTTGTGTTCAAAGTGTTGAAACATCTGTGCTCTGAGGTATGAAGACAGTGATATACAACCATGAATATCTAAAAAACATCTTTACATGGACTCTTGAGGGCAGGATGAAAGACACCATAGAAACATGAGTTGCTATTGTCAAGGACAAACTTTCTATTGACTGTGATTTTTTAAAGAATGTCCATTCTGTTTGCAAATTCTTTTAGGTTCTCTAAATGGATGGCATTGAGATCTATAATTAAGAAGAAATGAAGCTAGACTATGCACTTGGATATATTTATTTGAAAGATAATTAATATCAACATTACTCTAATATGGTTTTATTTTTCTAACACATTTTTGGTAATAATCTTTCATTGCCCTTTTTCCCCCTTAAGCCTACCATCTTTGATTTATGTATCTCTAGATCACTCCAAAATGAAACAGCTGCTTTCAGCTGATTCATCCAAGGAATTTGATTATCTCATCTAGGCTATGACATCTTGAATCATGCATTAATGGCATGCTTAAAGAATGAAATCCTTTTCTGTTTCAAAATGATTTTTCCCTTCTTTTTTTGAGTGAGTATAAACTTTGCCATCCACAATTCTCAGCGCTCAAAAATTAATGCTACACTCAAATTCATGGCTAGCTGGCAACAGTGCTCGTGAAGAACAATAACCCATTGAGTGGAGCACCTTAGTAAAATCCTGCTGGAAATAAACCTTATGATCCAAAGGTCAAAAATGACATTTTTAATGTAGTCTGAGTGTGGTTCCCGAGACCTGGATTTCCCAGACTCCATTCCAGAGTTCCCAAATGGTCTCTTTGTCAAATACACACTGAAATATATTTCTTTGTGAAGGTCAGAATTGAATTAATATGAATTTGTTCATTATGGAATGCTGGTGCAAAGACTCAGAGGGTTGGGGGGGCACAACAATTTGTATGTAGCTGCAGGAATGTAGGACAAAGGTCACTAGTTCCACCCCTCCAATCCAGTGTGGTTAAGTGAAGCTCTAGCTTAATTACATTGGCACTAGCAGCTAGGGGAATGCTGGAAATTGGAAGGAGTTCACTTACCCCAACCCAAATATCATGTGGACCTGGTGAAGTTTCTGCTGAGGGAAAAGTAAAGTAGTCAAAAAGATACCTGATCCAGGGTCTCTTTACTGGCTAGGCATGGCTGTGGGTCTGACTCATAAAAAAGTTGAAATAGCTGTGAGGCTATTTCATAAAAAGTTCCTGTGAGAAAGATGACTAGCATCTATTCATTGGAGAAGCAGCAGGTGGCAGTGGCATCTCAGAAAGAGGATGCAGACTTGCAAATGACACCAGCAGTTCTTTGAGGAAGCAGCAAATAGTGGTTCTAGAGACAAGCTGTCTAGAGACAGCTAGAATCCTCCCTGAGTACCACGAGTTAGTTGTCTGAGCTACAAGTATTCTCACTTGCGGTGTGGTAATCTGTGGGAGAGTGTGCTAGTATATATACATGGACTGTTTTCTTTTTATTGACCTTGCTCTTCTGTTTGATTAAAAACCTTTGCTTTGGATTAACATGTCTTTTGATTTTATCTGGGCAAAGGAAAGAATCAGATGGGGGAGGGGGAGGTCATAAGCTATGATTTTGATTAGATATTGACCCAAAGATGATGAACTTGTATGTAGCCCCAAGATATACTGGCATTTCCCATAAATTTTCCTCAAATTAAAATCCTTAGACCTCTCTAAACAACTTCAATATCAAAGAAGCTTTCACTTATACAAGTTAAAAATATTTTTAAATTTTATTGATTTTCTTTAAAAAAAGATGATCAGTGAGATTCATGACCATTAAAAAGTTATCAGCCTCATAGTATAAATAGAAAAAAATCTCAAATAGATGAATTCTTAAATGGTACTATCTAGGAAAGAAAGAGAACGTTCAGTGGTCACCAGGCTGTGGCTAGGATGGGGCATCTATTTTTGTAGAAGGGATATATATGTGTAGGATTACTTATATTTTATTTCAAGCAAAATCAGTTACAGGGGCTTCCCTCTCAAGAAGACCTTCGGCTCCATACTAATATCTACCATATCTGTGGTATAAAATTAAATACAGTGGTTCTGGATTGGTATGTATATGGACCTATAAAATACAACTTGAGAACTGTGAGAAGTAGGGACCAATCCAAGATGTCAGAATGAAAGAATCAAAGGGAGTCAATATCTTCATGCTCCCCAAAAGAGAAATACCAAAGGGGAGGGGGAATAATTTAAAATCAACTAAAATTCTAAAACAGGCAAAGTGCCATTCCAATAAAATGTCACTGAATATTCATAGATCAATCAGCAAAAGTAGTAGAGGCAATGGAGATAGGAAAAGAAGCCATGTAAATATCCCATGAGATAGTCTCAAATGGCTAAATGCATAATAAATAAATTAAGCAAAAATTGGCACTAACAAGAAAAGAACAAATATAAGTAGAGCGTGAATAAGGTAAACTCTTGAGTTTTCCTCATTCTCCCTCACCCCTAAATCCAATCAGGTGCCAAAATCTTGGTGATTCTATGACTGTACTATGTCTCACATTTGTCCCCTTCTCCCTCCACTCATGTGGCCACCACCCTAGTCCAGGTCCTCATCTCCTCAAGTTTGGATTATTGCAATAGCCTCCTAATAGTTGCCCTTTCTTCTAGTAATTCACTTCTAGTCACCAACTCACTTCTCTACTCAAGCATTTTCATTGGCGTCTTATTGCCTCTGGGATAAACTACAAACCCCTCAGCCAATCTGGTTCCATATTATTCCTTGATCTTGACATTCATTCATCTTTCTTGGAAGGTACTCCTTCTACCCCTATGTCTTTTAAAATCCTTCCCTTCAAAGATAATCTCAGGAGCCTTTCCTTGGGGGAAGCCTTCCCTGATTTCTTTACTTGTTAGTTTGATCCCACTCCTCACATTATCCTGTATTAACTTGCCTGTTCAGCACCACTGAGTAGAATTTAAATCCCTCAAGGGCTGGGACTTTGCATGCCTCGTACCCAGCATCATGCTTTCCATACAGCAGGCATTTACAAATAATTGTCCAATTTAATTAAATAAAATTTTAAAAACCATGGAAGAAAAACAATACAAAAACAATAGCAGATTACATCCAAGCGAATGACAATATGGCTATAAAATTCCATAGGAAGAAGCCAAAGCAATACTCAGAGGCAAATCCATAGCATCCAATGCCTTTATCAATTTTTTTTAAAAAGTGAAATATAATTAGCAAATAGAGTTTGAACTTTTAAAAAAATTTAGGGGAAAAAAGAACCACAAACCAACAGAAAGAGGGAAGTAACCAAAATGAAAGCAGAGATCTAAACAACTGGAATCATCAATAAGTATACGATAATATGGAAATGTTCAACAGAATTGCACATGTAGAGCCTGCATCAGATTGCTTACCATCTTGGGGAGCGGGGAAGGGAGAGAAACATGGAAGAAAATTTAGAATTCAAAATCTTATAAAAAATAAGTGTTGAAAACTAAAAAAATATAAATAAGTATAAGAGCTTCTTTTAAAAGTTAAGAAAATTGATAGACAATTTGCAAGTATAATAGAAAAGAAACCAAAATAATGAAAACTAAATAAGAAAAAGGAAAGATTCCAAGGGAAAATTATCAGAGATTGCTTACTATACATGTTCTATGGTAATACATATGAGAAAATTAAAGAAATATATCATTTTCTACAAAGGTGTAAAGGAAAACAAGAAGTAGATAATTAAAACAGACCAATCAAAAGGAAAGTCATCAATCAGGCCAGTGGAGGTACCCTGCATGAAGGCACTGGGACAGGGAATTCACAAGTGACTTCTTCAAAAGTTTTAAAGAATAAATAAATTAAAATGTATTTAAATTAAATTATGTAAATAAAAGTCATCTAAACTAACTTATTTAAATTAGATAAATTTTATTTAAACAAAATTATTTAAATTAATTTGTTTAAATTAATTAATTTGAATAAAAAAATTTAAATAAATACATGCTTTGAGACATCACCAAAAAGGGCTGGCTAACCAGTTCTAAATTCTTCTATGAGACAAATGTTGCTTTGCTTTCTAAACTCCATAAAATCAAAATTGAGAAGAGGACTATAAGCCAATATCATTAGTGAATATTGACAAAAAGCCTTGAGTAAAATTATAAATGGAATATGGCAACAAATAAAAACTATTATCTTTCATGATCAAATAAGATTTATCAATGAAAAGTTATGATGATTTAATACTAGAAAAACTATATAATAAATCACATCAACAGTAGGAAAAAATAAAGAATACATAATCATATGATTAGATGCAGAGAAGGTCTTTTATAAATTATATCATTCATATTACAAAACACTACAAATATAAAAAGAAGGATCATTTATAATATACTTAAAGATGTAACTATTTCAAAACATGAGTTACTATTCAGGGTTTCCTAAAAGTTTAATACAGTTTTAATCTATTAGAGATATACAGCTGAGTCAAGATTGTTTTTGTTCGGTTATTTCAGTTGTGTCCAACTCTTCATGACCCCATTTAGGGTTTTCTTGGCAGAGATACTGGAGTGATTTGCCATTTCCTTCTCTAGCTCTTTTTTACAGATGAGGAAACTGAGGCAAAGAGGGTTAAGGAAATTGTCCAGGGTCACACAGTTAGCATCTGAGGCCAGATTTGAACTCAGGAAGATGAGTCTTCCTAACTCCAGGCCCAGTGCTCTATCCAATGCACCATCTATGTACAAAAGAAAAATCCTAGAAAGTGTTGTCATTAAAATCAAATGTTGAGCAGGGATGCTCTCTCCTACCACTCCTGTTTGACAGTTTTAAAACTCTTAGCAATAATAATAATAATGATACATGAAAAAGAAATTAGAGGGATAGGAAGTATCTATGAAAATCTTTAAATATCTCAATTTGTAGATGACATGATTGCATTCCTAGAAAACCTGAGATACTTTAAAAAATATAAGTAATAAGTGACTTAAATAAAGTAGAAGAATTCATGATAAACCTACAAAAATCATCTGCATTTCCTTATGCCACAATCACAGACCAAAGGAAGCTGATAGGAGAAACACCCCTTGCAATAATAATGTAATGTATATAATTTGAGGACACTAATGAGAAAACTTCAAAAATATTTTGACAGAAAGCAAGGAAGAATTGAACAAATGGAGTTATTCAATTTGTCAGCCAACAAACATTTATTAAGCATTTATCATGTTCTGGGCTAAAGGCTGGGATACAAAGAAAGACAAAAACAAGGTCCCTGCCCTCAAGGAGCTTACAGTTTAGGGAGAGAGACAACATATAAGTAACTATGTACATACAACACACATAATGTAAATGGAAAGTAACTTAGAGGGAACTCTCAGCCATGGTTGGGTTGGTCAACTAGTTAAAATGTCAACTTTAGAGATTTAATGCAAAACCCAAAGGTTGATTCACAGAATTAGATGGTCATAACAGATTCATAAGGAAAAACAGATGAGCAAGAATGTCTAGAACTATAAAAAGAAAACCAGTGGAGGAGGACCAGCACTACCAGAGTTTAAATTCATAATCGTAAAAACTCTCTGGGACAAGAAAAGAATAGAGGAATCAGTGAAAGAGAGCACTCAGAAATCAAACCAGGTGTATATAAAAGCTTAATATTGGATAAACAACACTTAAAATGAAGCTGAAATGATTTTGTTCAACAACAAAATGTTTCTGGAAAAATCTGGATAACTATATCATATATATATATACATAACTACATCATATATGTATGTATATATTCTTTTAAATATTATTTTATTTTTTCCAATTACATGTGAAGACAATTTTTAACATTAATTTTTTTTACAGAATTTGAGTTCTAAATTTTCTCCTTCCTCTCTCCTCTCCCTTAAACGGTAAGCAATTTGTATACTATATATTTTTAAAAGGTATAAGAAGCTAGATCCAGGCTTCACAGAATATGCCACAATAAACTCCAACAAGATCAATAATCTAAATATTTTATAAAATCATAAAAAACTCAAATAGGATTTTTTTTTACAACTTTGGCATTTGTATTACTCAAACAAATAGAAGAAATCATTAGAAACAAAATTACTGGTCTCAAGTATAGTATAAAGAGACTGAGCATAACAAAAAGCAACATCTCTAAAATTCAATTAAAAATAGATTTAGAAAAAGGTTTGCAGTAAGTTGGTTATATAAAGGTTTGATTTCCAAAATTTATAAGGAATTGACACATAGCTCTGTCAAACTAATAATACACATTCCCCAAAGGAACAATGGTCTGTGAATGTGAGCAGAAAACCTTCAAAGGAAGTGTTACGAATTGTTCATAAATATATATAAATATTCTTGGGTAAATTAAGACAACCTTAAGATAATGCCTTATACAAACTAGAATGGCAAAAATAATGCACATGCACATGCGCACCCCTCACACACACACACACACACACACACACACAAAGAAATGATGGAATTTAATGTTGGCAAGGCTACAGGCATCTTAGAGGGTAATGATCAGACTTTTAGAAACAGTCATTCAATTGCCAGGACTGTATCCTAAAATATAAAGGAAATATTTTTAAAAATTCATAACTGTTATATTTATTAGTGGCTAGATGAGAGAAAGAATATTGGACTTGGAGTCAGGAAGAGCTTAGTTCAAATCCAGCCTCATACATTTCTTAACCATACAACCCTGGGTAAGTCATTGAACCTCTGCCTCCAACTCCTCAATTCCTCCCCTTCAGAAATGAAAATATTAACAGCACCCAAGTCCCAGGGTTATTTTAAGGATCAAATGACATAATATTTATGAAGTGATAAGCACAGTGCCTTGCACGTAGTAGGTGCTATGTGAATGATAATTCCTTTCCCTTTAAAGTAGTAAAACAGTTAGAAACCACCTCTATATTAAACAATTAGACTGGCTGAACAAAATTATGGTATATTAATATAATGAAATTTTATGATATTGTGAAAAAAATTTCATACTAATGAAGAAAAATTAATATCATACTCTGCTTTAATATTAAATTGTTTTCTGCAAGCTTGTATGTAAAGTATAGATTATAGTATTAATCATTGCTTTTGACACTAAAACAAGAAAAAATTAGAAGATCTATATGAAATGTTATACAGTGTAACAAAATTAGTAGAATTAAGAAGTGTACACAAACCAGCTTTATGAGAGATAATAAATACTTTCATGAATGACTGTTTTAAGAGGGAGGGAAGGAGGGAGGGAGGAGGGAGGAAAGAGGGAAGGAAGGAAGGAAGAAATGAAGGAGAGGGAGGAAGGAAGGAAGGAAGAAAAGAAGGGAGTGAAGGGAGGAAGGAAGGATAGAAGGAAGCAAGAGAGGGAGGAAAGAGGGAGAGAGGAAGAGAGGGAAGGAGGGAGGAAGAAAGGAGGGAAGGAAGGGAAGGAGAAAGGAGGGAAAGGAGAGAGGAAGGGAGGAAAGAAGAAAAGGAGAGAGGGGGAGAAGGAAGAAAAGGAGAAAGGGAGGGAAGGAAGGAAGGTGAGAGATCATAGAATTTCAGACATCGGGAAGGGGAACTTGGGAAATTCTGCCACTCTAAGCTATTAGGGGCAGGGTTCACACCAGTACTTTGTTCAGGTTTGATGTTGGGACAAAATGTGGCAGTACAAGTTATTGAACAACAGTTAACAAAAAAGAGGTTTACTTTGCCCTAACACAACAAGTATATGCAACAAGGACACAGTGGCACTTAGCTTTTCTGGATGAGGTCCCCTTCATATCAGATGGAAACACCTGTGTTCAGCAGGCACAGGGATGGTCACTAGGGTGCTCTTCAAAAATACACCATACAGAAGGGCATTGAGTCTATGTGAGTGGAATTTTCTATACCCTTAGGTAACCCAGGAAACTGCATCAAGGGAGGCAGGGGCTAGTCAAGTTCCCCAAGTTGCCTTTTAGGGAAAACTAATACCTATTGAAAAGAAACAGGAAACCCTGGGTCTAACACACAAGTATGATATAATCAACTGCTCGGTTCTTTCAAAGAAGCCAAAAGTATTAATCTTTGTGATTATTGAAATTATAAAATTAAGACTGCATATTCTTCATTTCCAAAAAAAATCTCTACACTGTTTCATTTTGATACTATATACTGCAATATTATTCCTCCTAAGTTGTTTTGAGATCCTTGTATAATGACCATAGGAGGAAATGAATCATATCAATATTGGCATTCTTACTTTTATAAATGAAACCAGAAGATTAAGAAAGTTGAAACTAAATAGAAGGAAGGCTCATAAATAAATTTGCTTGGACAGGCAAATAAATGAGTTGGCATAGTGAGTTTTAACATGCATCCAAAAGCAACAAGAAACATCATTTCACGGGATACTTGGTTATTTTGCCTTGCAGTGCTCTGACTATGCAGAGCATAAGCACAAAGCCAAGGCAAGTCAAGAAATGAGGCAATATCCATTGAAAAGGATGCAGGACTATGGAATTTGATAATTTGGTAAGATTCTGCAGATTAGACCAACATATGCTTTAATACTCAATGACTTCAATACAAAGGTGTACATGAGAGAGGATGGTGAACAATATTTTGGAATGTTTGGCTCAAGATCAAGGAACAAGAGTCCAAAGCCTTAAGAACTTCCCAGAAATCTCACACCTGGGTCATGAAAACCTTCCTAATTAAGAGTCAGAAGGCTCAGTACATAGCAAGCACCAAACCATACCAAGAATTTATGTTGACTGTATCTTAACAAACAGGAAACAATTGGTTGTAGAGCAATTTCAGAATTATCCCTCTGAGGACTGTCATGCCATCGACTGGTTAAAGTAAGGATCAAAAACAACACTGAATCAGTAGAAAGAATAAAAAATGAAAAGATATGATGTGCAATTAAAACAGTTCTGACCTGCTCTATTTAACCAAACTATTGATGCTGAAAATGAGAATTAGATAAAACAATAGACATTGATACAGACTATGATGACTTCTTATAGAAATTTAACCAATTATAAAGAAATCACAATGAGGAGATCAAGAATCTAGAAAACTCCTCAATCAGCAAACAAACACCATCTTCTTGCTAGGAGGAGAGACAGCACCAGTTTAGAATATAAGCTTATTTACAATGTCTTTGTAGGTTGGTGTAAGTATATAAACAATATTGTTTCAAAACACATTGGGAAATAGTAGAGGGAAAAAAGCTGGCAGAAAACCAACTAAACAAAGCCAATCGTTTAAGAATAAAATGAGAATTACAGACAAAAATTAAATCTAGCAAATAAATAAATCTATTTCTATAACAAACTACTGATAATGAGGAGCTACTGCATTTGGGCTCTGCCATCACAACCGCTGATGCACTACATGAGGAAGCGGAAATAATGCTAAAATATAAACAAAAACAAACAAACAAAAATGAAGACCAGAGATCAACTGGAGAAGAATAAATGTATGTAGGAAAGGGACACAAGTTTGAGGGTGTTGAGAGATAGGTTATCAAGGTGTCTGAAAAAAAAGAAAGACTGAAAATTGGGGGAAATATCACAGATATGTTTTTTACTACCAAAGAAAGTAATTGTGTGTGGGGGGGTGGATATTAACAATGACCAACGCTTTAATTCTGGTTCAATAAGATTATTATCTTAGACTCACAATCTTCTTAGAAAATTTCAGATTGTGATGGTTTAGTTATTCACAGGGTGCTCCTGGGCTGAATAGAAAGTTGTCTCCTTCTGAGAAACTTGGTCTTTATTCTGGGCAAAGAAGATTTGGGGATATTCCATCTTTTCTTTTTAATTTCCCTCTTGGTTTTTTTCCACAAAATGACTAATATAGAAATGTGTTTTAGATGATTGCACATATATAACCTAAATCAGATTGCTTACCATCTCAGGGAGATGAGAAGAAAGGGAGGGAGGGAGGGAATTTGGAACTCAAAACTTAAAAAAAAGAAAGTTAAAATTATTCTTACATATATTTAAGGAAAGTATTAAATACTATTTTTTTAATCTACAGCATGATAGGAAAAATTAATTTTCCTCTTGGATTTCTTTCCATAGACTAGATTCTTCCATATTCTAGCATGAACTTTCTTACACAGCTTGCCCATCATATCAGGAATAATATTGTTCTTTACGTATTGTGAGAATTGATTTTTTATAAATGTCTACAGTCTTCTTCCATCAGACAATACACATAATTTGCAACATCCTGGCACTCGACGTACTTACAATGTACTTTGGCTTTGAATACTTTATTTTCTGAAGTATAACTGTTCATGAGAAGAATAGAAAGACTTTGTTTCCAATGGTGGTTCTGGCAAGACTTGCATTGAGGTAGCACATAAAACCATCAGGCTGACCTTCAGTGTTTTACACTTTTACTTCAATCTGACCTTCATAGAAAGGTCTATCCCAAACCTTTTTTGTTTATTTGTTTTTGTTTTTTGAGATTGAGTCCTATCTCATCCAGACTGAAAGAATCCAATGTTGATTAGTCTGGTTTGCTTGTCCCTGGCCAGCCTTCCACCCCTTGGGAGCACACCATTATTGGTGTCAGACAACGCAGGCACCCAAGCAGCTTTAGCTCTACTGAAGCTCAGAACTCTTGAACTTTAGGTATCCACCAGCCTCAGCCTACCCAGTAGCAAGAATCAGAGTATGTATCACTATATCTGGCTTAGGACAAATCCATTAGGGAGCCTGTGGGCCAACAATCAGCAAGTATGATAGGCTGAAGTAAAATTTGTCAGGTCAGCCTTCATATTTCTATATGGTCCCAAGTAATCCAGAAAATGATACTTCTGTTGGTGTCTCAGGCTATGATCCTGTATTTTGCTGTATTATATTTGTTTTTATATTGGATTCCTGAACATTTCCATTTTCCTCTAGAATTTCACTTGGTTCCTCCTGAAGTAATTCTTAAGCACCTCCTGGGGAGGCAAATATATGCAAAGAAGCTATTGCACAAAGAGCTTACATTTTAATGGGGGAAGATAGCATATGGAGGACAGCTGGAAAGCTGAGGATATGAAGAATGGCCAAAACAATCCCTGCCCTCAAGAGCATACAGTCTAACGGAGAGACAACATGAAAAACTAGGGAGATGCAGGTCATACACAGAGCAGGTGGAATGCACTATGAGGGGGGAAGGCATTGGCAGCTGGGGAAACTGAGAAAGGCTCTTGGAGTCCAGTAGGATACACATCTCACCGACTTAGGAAGCCAACAAGCATTATTTCTATGTGCTAGGAACTGGGTTTACAAAAGAAGGCAGAAGACAGTCCCTTCTCTCAAGGAGCTCACAGTCTAATGGGAGGGACAACTTGCCAAGACCTATGTGCAGACAAGACAAGACATAGACAGGATAAACTGCAGAGTCCCCAAGAGGGATGAGGCTAAGAACTGGGAATTGGCCAGACATTGAGAATACCCAAGGAGCTGGTCCCAGAATTGAATGAGAAAAGAGTGGGAAGGATTGAATTGCCTTTGGAAAATTATGCAGCACTTTCAATGATCCCAAACTTCTCCCTGAAACAAAATTCCGTCCTTTCAATACCAATATTCACCCAGGTTCATTGTGTAGCTGTATATTGAGGAATAGCACAACTTCCAAAGAGTTAGAGTTGCAGGTCCCCAAAGGAGGAAGCAGAGATGCATGGTGGGCATGAATAGGAGGCAGAAGGATAAACTGTGTGCCAGAAGGTAAGGGAAAGATCAAAGGGCAGAAAAGGAGGGGGCTTAATCATGTTAATCAGGGCAAGGGCTCACTGATGCAGAGCCAGTGTGATGCACTGAGACCCTTACAAGGTTAAGAGACCAATGTGTTGGGGGCCCTCCTGTGGAGCATTCATAGGAAGAGAAAGAAAAGAGCATCACCTATGTACATATATATACACACACATGTACACACGTACATATGTGTGCACATATATGTGTGTGTATGTATGTCTGTATATGTGTGTATATTTGTCAGTTAAGCATTGCTCAGGAACTGTATTTGGTACTGGAGCCCAAATCATTCATTAGAAAAGGTGGGTTTTGGAAAAAAATCCCGGTGTTGATGAAAGTGTAAAGATGGATTCCTGTAACATCCCAAATCTCCATCCTAGTCTTCATGTACTATATGTCCCAATAACAAAGCACATTAGAAAACATACTCTCAATCTATGTAATAGAGTGTCCAGAGGGCTGACTTAGAGTCAAGTGAGACAGATTTAAATCTTGGTTTTGACACTAACCAGCTAGGTCACTCTGGGCAAGTCAACTTCGGTTTTCTTATCTATGAAATGGGGCTAATAATATATTACTACCTACCTCACAAGATTAGAATGGGTGTGGGGTGAAGGACTTTCTGAATCTTAAAGCATGGTATAGATAATATGAATGTGTTGTTACTATTATTAGGTGATGCTACAAAGTTATTTTTTATTATTTTTATGATACCAAGAAAACCAGTACACATATATATATACATACCCCCAACAAGTAAACAAGAACATTTTTACATTCCGTTTTACATTTCTCATTCTGAGAGCCCATCACTCAAGTCCAATTCGGATGCCTCGTGGAGGTGTCCCTGAGTTCTCAGAGGTTGGAAAAATGGTGCCCAATGTCTAGTAGAGTCTACCAAGCTGGAAAGTCCAGTGTTGGACTTTATTGAAGAACCAGCTTAGCTAAGTTCAAAGAAGTTTCTCAGCAGAATAATATTGCTTAAGAATGCAGATGAAATTTTATTACAATACAATTGAGGGACAGCTAGGTGGCACAGTGAGTAGAGCACCAGCCCTGGAGACAGGAGAACCTGAGTTCAAATCTGGCCTCAAGCCTTGACACACTTACTAGCTGTGTGATCTTGGGCAAGTCATTTAACACCAATTGCCCTGCCTTCCCCACTTCAAAAGAAAATACAATTGAACTGGTGACTTCCATGGTACTGTGAGAACTTTGAAATAAGGGCAACTTTCTGGGTAGCCATCAAGTGATGATCTTTATTCCCCCACCTATCAACCCCCTTAGTAATTCATCACACAATCTATTAAGGAAAGTTGCTTAACCTGTCGTTGCCTTAATTTCCTCAACTGTAAAATGGGTAGGATAGTAGCACTTAACTTCCAGAGTTTTTGTGAGGGACAAACGAAGTAATGTTTGTAAAGTGCTTAGCACAGTGCCTGGCACATAGTAAGTAAGTGCTATATAAATACTTAATCCTTTCCCCCTACTAAAGCAAGCTTGAATCTGGTGCTTCATACCACTTACCAAGACGGACACCAAAGAGCAAGAGAATTTAAATGGTCCACAAATAGATTTCAGAGGGTCCAGGAGTTAAAAATATGACATTTTTATTTTCAATAAAAATTTCCTTTGTAATCCAGTGCATATTTTGTTTTATAGATTTAAACCATTACTCTGAGAAGTGATCCATGGACGTCACTAAGCACCCTGAGGACCATGGGACCTTTCTATCTGACTTGTAGCTGAGACCTTCCATATGTGTTACCTCCTCCATCAGAATGTGAGCTCTGAGATCAAGGACCGTCTTACTTTTCAATGGATATATACCCAGTGGATCATGCATATAAATGCTTTATTCATTCACTCATTCATCTATTCACTAGACAGCTAATGGGGTCCATGACACAAAAAAAAGGTGTCTGCTCTCTAGGCAGCATTAGGTAGTGGACAGAAAGTTGGCCTCAGAGCCAGGTTGATCTGGGTTTGAGTCTTGCTTCTAATACTTTCTGTGTGACCTGGGCAAGTCACTTAACCTCCATTGCCCCAGGCAACATCCTAAGGTTTGGTGTTTCAGAAAAGGTACTTGTCTGCATTGATAGAGGGAGTTTCCTCACCAGAGAGTTTCTTTAACCAGTGAAATCACAAGTTCAGTCTCTCTCCCTATGAAATAAAGCAAGGAGGGGTTGTGATTTGACCAAGAGAAATTGCAGATCTAAAAGCTTTGAAGTATCTTTTTTATCTTCATTCTGAAATTCCTAGAAATAATAAAAATGAAGCTTTTTAGAAAATTCACTTTCTTCATTTTCAAACTAGTCTCTATAGAAATCCTCCATAAAATTCATTTGAAAATAAATACATTTGCACCAAAAAGGCAAAAATTTCCACTATACAAGTTCCTCAAACTTCTAACATTACTTTGAGATTTAATGGATTTTCCATTTATTCATTGAGAATCTTCTTGTGCAGAATTGCACTCTTAAATCAATCATTCAATTGATAAACATTTATTAAGCACCTACTATGTGCCAGGCATTGTACTAAGTGCTGGGGATACAAAAAGAGGGAAAAGACAGTTCCTGCCCTCAAGAAGTTTATAATCTAATGTGAGAAACAAAATGTAAACACATATATACAAAGCAAGCTATATACAGGATAAATAGATGATTAACAAAGGGAAGGCCCTGGAATTAAGAGGAGTTAGGGAAAGCTTCCTATCGAACGTGAGGTTTTAGTTGCAGCTTACAGGAAGCCAGGGAGGTCAGTGGTTAGAGAGGAGGAAAGAAAGCATTCCAGGAATGCCAGACAGCCAGAGGAATGCCCAGAGATGAGAAATGGAACATCTTGATGGAACAGCCAGGAGGTCAGCATCAGACTGAAGTGTACCTGTTAAGCAGTAAGGTGTAAGAATACTTGAAGATAGGAGGAGGCCATGGACTGTCCACTGAAGCCAAATCACTGGCTTTAATGTCTCTGCTTCAGTGGTTTGTACCTGGGACACAAGCCAACAGCAAACAACTCTCTTAACCAAAATGGGAAGCTCAAAAGTGGGGTATGGAATAACATTCTCCAAAGTTCCATTTCCTACATAGTTCTGAATTCAACAAAACTTGTTGCGCCCCCTACACCTAAAATGCCTTTCTTCCCTAGGCCAATCCCTATTTGCTGCCTAGTGACATCCTGCCAATTTTTCAAAGACCAGTTCAAACGCACCTCCTCTATGAAACATAAGCTAATGTCCCATTTGGGAAATCTTAGTGCTTGTTACATATATAGTAGGAGCTTCATAAGTGTTCAGTGAATTGAACAGAATCTGACCTCATGCCACTTGGTATTCCATTTTGTACTTATCATATTCTAATCCATAGTGCGTTGATCGGCAAATATTTCCCCCCTTCCTAGAGTATTAAGTTCTTGCCAGAAGGGTCTATGTTTTGCCTATCTTTGCATCTCTTCTTTGCCTAGCATAGACTTAGTGCTTAACAAATGTTTGTTGAACGAATATTTTTGAGCCAGAAGTCTTGGACTTGAATTCTGATTCTGCTATTTACTAGCATGCGACTTTGAATAAGTTGCTTCCTCTCTCTGGGCTTCACTTTCCTCATTTGTATCATAAGGGGTTTTGAGAAGATCTCTAAGGTCCCTCCTACCTCTGAATGAACATTGGTTTTTCCATAAAAGCTTACTAAACCTTTCGAATTCCCTTTACGTTCAATGAGTATGTCTCCCACGTCTAGTGAATATACATAATAAGTGCTTATTAAATGCTTCTTTGATTGACTGGTTGGCCTCACTTTCTTTAGTCAAATGGAAGGCAGATGTATCTCATCTTCACCCATTTTATTCTCATTGCCTTTGCCTGTTCTTGGAGGTCATTTAAGTATTCAATTTTCAGGTCAGGGTCTGGTGCGTTCTGTAAATAGCGACAGATTAAGGAACTGGTAAAGTAGTCACCACCGAAACTTGATACTCTCCAAGAAGCATGTTATCATACTTCATGAACCCCCAAAGAGAGTCTTTGTGGGAGTCCCAGTATTATACTGCTCCCCATCAGATAGCAATTTTACACCAAGGATCTCAGGCTCCTCTAAGCTGCTGTTGTACAATTTGGTGTCCAAGGAAACAGAAAAAAAAATTGGTTTGTTGCCTAGAGAAATGGAAATAAAAATCGAGTCATTTGGTTTCTATGTGGTTTGTGTTATAGAAACAAACATAAAGCAAAAGAAATTTCTTGGCAGCTGATAGGGAGGAGAATTGCTGATGTGATGCTATTCCCTTGTTCATCTTTTGATCTTATCAATAAGTAAACCCACTTTGGAGCCATTATTCGGTATGAAATGACAAAAATCTTTTAAATGAATTATACCCACTGGATCATGTAACACTCTCTTGAGGTTCACAGGGTAAGGACCTGTTGGTTAGTTGGGAAACCCATTCCTTGGATGAGTAAATATCACTCGCACAATCTAATGAGGTAAGGAGCCTGGGATTGTGGAAAATCTTCCTCATCATCGAAGGGTCATTTTTTTTCACATTCAGTTGAGCTTCAAGTATTAAAGAGAAATCTAGCATTTAACGAGGATAGAGGAGACTGAAATACCTATTCGCTCTTTCTATGGAAATATTTGTCGGCCATATGTGGTTTAGGGAATTCCATAAGACAGCAGCTTCCTAAGAATACATTCGCTGAGATGTGGAATGCTATCTGTTTGAACAACTGCGTGAAGACACATGACTAGACAGTGAAGAGGTGGAGCAATGAGTGTGCAGGATGGATAGGTGTGTGGAGTTGGTGGTCTAGCATGCATTATTAACATTATGTGTCTAGACAGCCATCATATAGAAAACAGCTCTATGGCAGGTCACTATTTACAATAAGACTTTTTAAAAACTGGCTGATCCACAAAACTGTCTATGACTGAAAACCTTAGCTATCCATTTCCCAACTGTTATATATTTAGGGTCATTTCTGAAATTCGATCAATAAACAATTATTAAGGAACTACTGTTCCAAATAAATATGTAATTACAGGGGTGGAGTACTAAGAACTGGAGGAATCAGAAAAGACCTCTCATAGGGAATAGCTCTTGGGCTGAGCCTTGAAGGGAAATGGAGATTCTAAGAGAGGTAAAAAGGGAGAACATTCACGATATGGGAGACAGTCTATTTAAAAGCATGAAGATGGGATGTCAAGCATGGGAAACATCCAATGGACCCTTTTGGCTCAAAGGTAGTGTGATTGCAAGGCAAACAAGTATAATTAGCCTGGAAGTTAGTCAGACTGTGAAAGACTTTAAGTTCCAAATAATTTGTATTTTATCCTACAGGGAATAGGCAGCAACTGAAGCTTTTTAGGGAGGAGGGAGATAATTTGTGCTATAGGAATACCAATTTGGAAGCTGTGTGGAGGTTGATCTGGAGAAGGGATGGGCTAGAGTCACAGAGACCAATTAGGTGGCTAATGCAATAATCCAGGTAAAAGGTGATGACAAGGGTCTGAATTAAGGGGAGGTGAGTAAGAGCAAATAGTGAAGATTGTGAACCCAGACGCCTGGAAATATGGTGGTCTCTTTTACAGAAATTTGAAATGGGCATAGGATGCAGAGTGAGTTTAGGGGGAAGGGTAATGAGATAAACGCATGCTGAGAATAAAAATAAAGGATAAGCCTGGAATGCCAGATAACAACCAAACTAATTAATGATAATGTAGGTTAAAATAGCAAACTTGGAAGTTGAATTATTAGATTGATTAGAGACCCAGACAGTGGGGGGTGGGGGGGGGAGCCGGGAGGAGAGGGAAACTTGAATCTATTTTTTTTCAAGTTGGAGAAAATTTCCCAGAGTGAATAAAAACAGGCTTCTCTTCAGAAGTGGAAAAAGTTCATAGAATGGCAGTACAGAGAAATACAGAAATCAAGACTCCAACATGGATGATAATCAAATTTCAAAATGACAGTTGAGTAAAGAATTTTTAAAAAGCCAAGGAAGAAAAGTTAAATTGAGTATCACAAAACGCTATTCAAATCTCTTCCATATTTTTCTGCAAGCAAATGTACTGAAGGCAAAATTGGTCATAAATTTATTCAAGGTTCATTTGACAAACTCTTTTTTTAGCTAGCATTTCTATGATTCTAAGTTTTCAAAGCAATTTATAAATATTATTTAATATTTATCATCACAACAATCCTGGGAGGTAGATGCTATTAATATTCCCATTTTTACAGATGAAGAAACTGAGGCAGACAGAGGTTACGTGATTTGCCCAGGCTCACACAGTTAGTACCTGTCTGAGGCTGGATTTGAACTTCCTAATTCCAGGTCCATCATTTGATCCACCATGCCCCCTAGCTGCCTAGACATTTATTAAATGCTTCCTGAGTAAAATGAAGATGATGCAGTGTCCACCCTCCCTCAGTGTATAATAAAAGCCAGAGAATTTTAGGGGACAAAGGAAACATTAGATAAAATGTTTTATGAAAAATTTGAAGAAGAAAAGTATAGTATACTCTCACTCTTGGTGGGGATCCCTGATGGCTACTTGGAGGAGGTGGTACCTGCTCTGAGTCATGAAGGAAGAAAAGGACTGAAATTAATCTTAAAAACAGAAAATTGGATCTAAAGATTGTATATCCTATGTAGCTTCACATTTTATTTGAAAACAGATGAATGATATTTAAAAATCAAGAAGACCCCCAAGAATTTAATGAAATAAGTTCACAGTGTAAAACAATCCCTATAAACAATTGTCAGATTGTTCACTAGGCAGAAATTCAGATCAGCAGGACAAGAAGCTCTCAACAAAAATAGTGGGATACCATAAGCTTGTCATTATTTGTATTAAATATATTCTGTGAAAAATTCGAGTTCTGATAAAAGAAAGAAATTAGGATTTTTAAAAATTTTAAATGTATAATAAAAAGAAAATATAGTATGCCTGTAAGTAAGAGGTAAGTTTATTTAAAACTGAAACAGAATAATGAACTACTCCCCATAACCCCCCCCCAAAAAAAAATAGAAGAGGGAAAAGGAATACACTTGTCATCCCAATAGAAAAACTCATATTTTTAAAAATACAGGATCAAGCTAAGGATAACCATGAGTATAAAAGAGAAAACTTGAATCACTAGTTTGCTTTAGCAATTAAAATAGTTATTAAAAATAAAATGAGTTTACTTCCTGTAGAAAATATTTAATTTAACAATTATTAATTACCTACTATATAAGACACTATTAACAGAAAAAGCAGAAAAAATGTAAAATTTGAGAAGAAAATTTTAATATAAAATGTATGATATTAAATGTGAGTAGCCTAAATTTGCCTACTGAATGGAAAAGAGTTAAATAAGAGACTAAAATGCAAAATCTCATAATGTTACTTATAGGCATTTTTGCATTTGATGCAAAAAAGATATTAAAATTAAGAGATTGATTATGTATAATTTCTAAAATCTGTAAGTCCAAAAGAAAAACAAGGGGCAGGGAAGTTGCTACTTAAAGCAGATAGCAATATTGAACATTGAAGATAAACAGTCTTCCAGCATAGACTGGATGACTATTTATTGTGTGTGTTGTAGAGGACATTTTTGACCAGGTAAAGACTAGATGGTCTTTATGATTCTGTAATATGTAACAGTGTTTAATTTATATGCACCAAGACTCACCTAAAGTCCTGCGATCTGCAAGAAACCTTTCCATAATCTTAGGGCCTTCCCTCTTTAATTACCTCCAATTTATATATCTTATTTGCATATCTTAAATGTACATAGTTGTCTGCATGTTTTCTCCCCCATTAGACTGTGAGTATTTTGAGAACAGAAATTATTTTTTTTACTTTCTTTGTATCCTCAGAGCTTAGCACAGTGCCTGGCACTGTAGGAGATTAATAAGTGCTGGTTGTTGACTGACTAACCAATTATGGAATGATTAAATTTATAAAAGAAAGGCTAACAGCATTATAAAAAGAGATAGAAATATAATAGCAGGTAACAAGTAGTCTGTTATCAGAATATGACAAATATAGTAAAAAGATTAGTAGCAAAGGATTCAAGTACAAATTACTTGTAAATAATCTGTAAGTGCTATAGATATAAGGAGAGAACTAAATGAAAGAAATGAAGGTTACTTGTTTTTTTCAGGTGTTTGTGCAAAAATTTTTGAAAGATAGAAATTATATGTACCATATTTTAAAACTGTAATATAATGCATTAAAACTAGAAAAACATGAGTGAAAGATTTTTAGAAACATGGAAATTAAAGCAATCTATTAAATAATAATTAGGTTAATTTTAAATAAAAATTGGGTTTTCTAAAGAATTAGAAAAACAAGAATGGAATGTTTAAAAGATAATGAAAACATTAATATCCACTACAAAAATCTGTGGAAAGTAGCCAAAACAATTCCTAGAGGCAATTTTATAACACTGATTATATAGAAAAGAAACTAAATTAGGTCAGGACTTAAAAATATTAGAAAAGGAACAAATTAATATTCAAAGGAAATTAATAGAGAAAATCTAAAAGCAAGAATGAGTAGAATAGAAATTTTTTGAATTAATAAATTAAATCAACAGCTAATTTTTGAACATCCAGTAAATTACTAAGTCACTAGCAAATTTACTCAGAGAGAGAAAACACAAATTGCCAAAATTAGAAATACATAACAAGTATAAAAATAAATTAAGAATGCCACAAGGGAGTATTACACAGTTAAATACTAATAAAATTGGGGATTTAAAAGAAATTAATTGCTACTTAAAAAACACACAAACAAACAAATCCTATACAACAGGAAATAGCTAAATCAATCTCAGAGGAAGAAATAAAAACAAAGTTTCAGTGAATTAATTACTCCAATAAAATTACCTCTGTGGGTGAAGTTTTCCAAACTCCAAGAAGAAAAAGTGCCTACACTAACTAGACTGTTTCTAAACACAGAGAATGATGGAGAAATACCCATATCTTTTCATGAGGCAAATATTGCCTTGATTTTAAAATCTGGTAAAGGTAATGCTAAAAAACATTTTAGTCAATCAATCACAGAAATACTAATCTAAATATTAGCAAATTAAATACAGTGATACATTAAAAGATTCTTCAAGACAAAAGCCTAGGTGGATTTATGCCCTGAACAAAAGACTAATTCACAATTGGGGAGCAACCAATATAATACGTATCAACAAGGAAAAAATAAAATTCACTTATTATATCAATAGATACAGAAAAGCTTTCCAACAGACCATATGCATTTGTGATAGACACTAAAAAGATAGGCATAGAGGGATTTTTCCTCAACACAACCCAAAATCCAAAACCATGATATATTCGATGGATAAATATTAACATTTCTATTAAAATCCAGTACAAAACAAGGCTGCTTGTTCTATTTGATAAGAGATTAGAAATGCTACCAAACACAATTAAAAGAAGAAGAAGAAAAAAATCAGAGGAATTAACATACAGAAAGGTGGACAGGACATCATTATTTAGATAACATGATTATTTTCCTAGAAAATCTCTGAGTTTCAACAAGAAGCACTTATTAAGACAATCTATTCAGCAAAGTTCTAGGATCCAAGATAAAACCACATTATTTTAATTGTCCTATGGTACCAATAAATATGAAGAAAACATTAAAAGAAAAAGTCCATTTTTTAAAATAACAAAAACCAACTTACCTAGGCAGATATAAGATCTTCATAGAGGTGACTATAAAACCAGATTGACAGAAATAAAAGATCTAAATAATGGAAATCCAATGTTGATGGATAGACTAAATCAATAAAGATGATAATATTCCCTTAATCAATTTGCAGGTTTAATACATTGCCCCTCAAATTACTAATGGTCTTATTTTAAAAAATTGAATACAATCAGAATGAAATTTATATGGAAAATGAAATAGATAAGAATATGAAGGGCTAGTTCTAGAGAAAGAAAAATAGATTAAAGTGAACTTGTGATTATGAAATGTGATTATGAAATGAACTCACATATTTACGAAATCTATTGTAAAGTCGTCTACATCAAAATGATCTAGGACTGGGCAAATGTTTACATATACACATGTGTGTATGTATGTGTATATAGGTACGTATATACCTATCTACACATATATTTATGCATATATGTTTATATATATATATAAATACACTAGTAGGATAATAGTAACTTGCATTTATATATCACAGTAAGGTTTGTAAAGTGCTTTACAAATGTTCTCTCATTTTTGTTCTTAAAACAACCATGAGAGGTAGGTAGAAATAACCTATGTTTCAGAGGAAGACACCAAGACAGACAGAGGTTAAGTGACTTTTCAACTGTCACACAGTTAGGTTGAACTCAGGACTTAGGACTCCAGACCTAGCATTCTATCCACTGTACTAAGCTAGATACCTAAATGGAAAAGAATAGAAATCCCAGAAATAGAACCAAATACATGCAAAAGATTACTCTTTGATAACCTATGCACAATAAAAACTGGGGAAGTTTTTACTGTTTTTAAAATGGTGTTTGGAAAGCTAGCTTGCAACATGGTGAAAAATAGACTTAGATCCTCCCCTCTTACTGAATGCCAGCCAGAATCACTTCCAGCTGGATTACAGGATTAAACATAATAAAATGAACTTTAAAAAAAGTTAGGAGAAACAATAATAACATGTTTATCTCAATTCTGAAGGGTAGATAAATTTCTATCTATTAAACAAAGAGAAGAAATTATTGGAGTAAGGACAGGTCTGGTTATATAAAAATAAAAAAGTTTGGTTCAACAAAAACAGCATAATTTTGATAAACATAAAAATAACAGATTGTAGAACAAGTATTTTTGTAGCAAATGTTTTCATGACATATTATACAATTTATATTTTTTCTGAATCATATCACTAACATACTGTGTCATATTACTAGCATTATAAAAGTTTATTTAAGAATTTATATCTCACATTCGGACCCAAATGGTTTGCCAGTGTCATTGATTTTGATATTTCCTAATCAATTGATAAATAAATCAATCATTGTTTATTACGGACCTGCCATGTACCAGGCAGGCACTATGCCAAGCTCTGAGGATACAAATATATATTTTTTAAATGAAACAATCCTTGTCCTCTAAGGACTTACACTCTACTGGGAAAAATAACATATACATATATAAATATATAAGAATAAACAAAATAAATGCAAGGCAAGTGACATATAGGGCATTTAGGAAGGGAGGGCACTAGCGGTTGAGGAGTCAGGAAAGATATCATTCATGTAGAAGATGGTGCTTGAGTTGTGTTCTGACGGAAGTGAGGAATTCTAGAAGGTGGAGAGGAAGAGAGAATATGTGCTTGGTGGCCAGAGCAGAAGCCAAGGAGATGGAGTACAATGAGTAAGGAACAGAGTGAAGGCCAGTTTGGTTGGATTATGGAGTGAGAAGTGAATGATACCAAATGAGGCTGGAAAGAGACATTGGGGGTGGGTTGTGAAGGACTCTAAAAGCTAAACAGAAAGGTTTGTCTTTGATCCCAGAGGTGAACAGGGACCCTTTGGAGTTTATTGAGTAGTGGAGTGATGTCATCAGACCTACACTTAAGGAATATCACTTTGGTAGTTGAATGGAGTATGGATAAGAGTGTGGGGACTTGAGTGGCTGATAGTAGTAGTCTAGGTGAGATGTGATGAGGGCCTGAACTAAGGTAGTGACCATGCTGAGTAAAAGAAGAGGTTGATTCAAGAGATGTTGTGTTCATACAAGCAGCAAGATTTGTCAACTTGACTGTTTTCATGGACAGCTAGCTGGCTCAGTGGATAGAGAGCTGGGCCTGGAGTCAGGAAGACCTGGGTTCAAATCTGGATTCAGATACTTACTAGCTGCATCACCATGGCCCTGTTTGCCTCAGTTTCCTCACCTATAAAATGAGCTGGAGAAGGAAATGGCAAACCACTTCAGTATCTTTGCCATCATAAAGAGTTAGACATGACTGAAACAAACGAACAACAAAAGTGTATTTGTGGGGTGAAGGGGAATGAGGAGTCGAAGATGATCCCAAGTTTAAGATTGTGAGGGACTGGAAGAATAGTAGTACCTTAAACAGAAATAGTGAAGTTTGGAAGAAGGCTGGGTTTGGAGGGAAAGATAATGAGTTCTGTTTTGGACACACTGAATTTGGGAAGTCTTCAGTACATCCAGTTTGAAATGTCCAATAGGCAGTTGATAATGTCAGACTATAGCTCAGGAGGACTAGATCTATAGATCTGTCAATTATTTATACAGAGATGATAATTAAACCCACAGGAGCCAATGAGACCATCAAGAGAGAATGCATAGGAAGAGAAGGCCCAGAACAGAGTCTTGAGGAACACCCACAGTTATGGGCTATGATATGGATAATGATACAGCAAAGAAACTCAGAAGGAATGGTCAGAGAGGCAGGAGAAAGAGTTGAGAATAGTGTCAGGAAAACCCAGAGAGGAACGATTATCCCGAGGGAAAAGGTGGTGGAGAGTGGCAAAGACAACCCATCCATCATTTCCTGTCATTTACACCTCTTGTCTATGTCTTCCCTTAAGTTATCTAGAGAGAGTCTGTTCAATATGCTGGATACCTTCTTTGTTTTCTGCTGATGTTGAAAGGATATCAACACTCAGGCTATCTACCTGCCATCCCTTGCCATCACCACATGACCAGTACATCTTCTCTTACTATTATGAATCTCTTTGATAATAATAATAGCTAACATTTACATAGTGCTTGAAGGTTTATAAAGGGCTTTACCTGCTCCTTAGTGTCACCTGCTCCTTACAACAACCCTGGGAGGCAAGTGTTATTATTATCTGCATTTCAGAGATGAGGAAACTGAAGCAGACACTAGTTAAGTGACTTACCCAGGGTCACACAACCAAGAAGAATCTAAGGATTTTAACTCAGGTCTTCCCAACCCCAGGCCCAGTTATCTTCTACTGTACCATTTAGCAGCCCCTATCTTTTATGCTTGTTCATCTTCAAAATTCCTCACTGGTTTTTGCTGTAGCCTATTCATACTCACCATGTATCTCTCTCCATTGCCTTCTATGGATACTAATTTTCAAATTTTCAGAGACTATTATGATATTAAAAAGATGGGCTTTTGTTTCCATGGGAAACTTAGAGTCATTAAAGAAGCCTTGCAATTTCCTGGAGGCCATTCCAGTGCACTTTCTTTCTCCTCTTAAATTCCAGGTTCAACTCATCTTTATAGCTATACATACTAATGCATAAGGTCTAGAGGTTGTCCAACTATCATAATCTGAGCAATAGATAGTATTGATCCACTTGGTAGATAAAAAGCATTTGATTCAGAAGAGCAAGATAGCATTTTAAAGGCTCACATCCAAGAATGTGCCTCCTGTCAATATACCAAAACCGTCCAAGATATAGCAACAGAAAAAAAAAAACCTTACTCAGCAACTTTCTTATCATAGACAAAGACAGGGCAAGGCAAGGCATAAAGCAAGGAGACATACACTCACCAGAGTTGTTCATCCCAAAGATGGAGGCGATCCAGCACAGAGTCCAGCTAGAAGACAGATGGACACCTTGTGGATGGTAAGGTCTTCCAGATGCTCCTTTTCTGTAAAACTGATTGAAGAATATTGAAGCATCTCCTGAAAGAAATCCATAACCATTCAAAACAGTCTGATCTGACCATCCACAGAGAAATACCAGATGGATCTAAAAGTTATAAGGAACATAAATATTCAAAGATAACACTTTGTCTCTGTCAAATAAATGGTAAAAGGCTATGAAAAGGTAATTTATAAAAGAAGATACTCATGTTGAAATAATCATTGTGAAAAACCATTCAGTTTCAGTAATAATTAATATGAATTAAAGCATCTTTGAAGTTCAACCTTGTAACCATCAAACAAAACAACTAAAGTGATTTTTAAAAACTCAGTGAGATACTGACCTTTTGGAGGTCAGCTCCCTTCTTTCCCCCCCCACCCCCCACCCCCACAAAATCAGACCCAATCTGTATGAACCCAGGGTTTATAAGGCCCTTGGCCATGACTTACACCTGGAACAGTCTCCTTCCTCATCTGTCTCTAAGAATCCCAAGTCCTGTCTTTAAAGTTCAGTTCTGCCAAGCAAAGTATTCTGATCCCTTTAGTTGCTAATGCTCTCTACTCTACCCCCAAATTACTTTGTACTTACTTCATATACATTTATATTGTATCCTCCCTATAGAAATGTGAGCTTCTTGAGGGCAGGTACTGTTTCATTTTTGTTATTATAACTCTGGACTTATCACAGTGTCTTGTACATAGTAGCCACTTAATAATTGTCTGTTGAGTGAATGAAGAGTTATGGCAGCACTTTACAGAAACAGATATGCTCATACATTCCTGGAAGAATTGCAAGTTGGGAAAATCTTCTAGAATGGCATTTTGGCATTGTGGAACTCAGCTTTTCTAGGCTTCAGTTTCCTCATCAATAAAATGAGAAGGTTGTACAAGAGCATTAAAATAAAATTCAAATAAAAATAGATCCCTGACCATGTCATTTAACTTCTTAGGACTCTATGCAATGTCTAAGACTCCAAGCTGTAGAGAAAGTGCAGGCCTGTATTGGCAGAAGGAATTTTCTCACCGGGAGTTCCCTAACCCAGTGAAATCACAGGCTCAATCCTTTCCTGTCCTTGACCCAATAATTCTATTACTAGCTGCTAAGATTGTTCTCATTAAGGGAAAAAGAGATAGCTATTCCAAAAAAATGTATGGCAGCATTAGAAGTTGCACAGAATAGGAAACAAATTAAGTGCCTAAGAATCGGAAATTGCCTGGAATAAACTTTAATATCTCAATGTAACGGGACACTACAAGCTATTAAAACAATGCTATTAAATGCTACAATGCTATTACAATTCCTCATGTATAAATGAGGAATACAAAAATTGAACTTAAATAAAATTAAAGAATTAGATCCAGAAGAAAATAATATAAATTTTGACTACAGTTTCTTAAAAATTATAATTCACTTAACTTTAAATAATAAACAAACCATTTAAACATGTATTTACTAATTATACTTTTAGATTAGTTTCTATATCTATACTCATAACAGTTTGCTTCTCCCTCCAAATATTAGCTATTGTTTGTCCATTTATCCCTATTTGCATATATATTTTGATTTTATGTAGTCATCCCATTCAGATGAACTCAGAGGGAATCATAAAAGAAAAAAAACATATACATAATATTTGCAGACATGAATGGACAAAGCAGAAAGTGTACAGAGAGAGTAGTGAGCTGTGCATAGAAACTCATTTTTTAATGTACTTGTAAATATGTGTTTAATTGGCTTTGTTATTGTAAAATTAAGTGAGTACATGACAAATTTTTTAATGTTTAAAAGTCTAAACGAGGAAAGAGCAAAAGATTTTTTAAAAAGCATTTGAAGTTTCAATTACAGGCCATACTCCCAAACACCCCCACCTGGAAATCTGTTCTCCAGATCCCAAAGTTTTTGCTGCAAAACATCCTGCAGCCCTTGTGTTAGATGATACAATGCAATCTTTATCCTCATACTCCGATGATGAAAGTTGCTATGTGTGTTGGGGGCTGGGTGGGGGAGGGGGGATCCTTCAAGAGAGGATGATGGGGCTAGAACTTTCAGGAGAATATGCTTAATCTATGCCAAAAAAAAGAGGCGAGAAGGAAGAGGCAATAGCCGGCAATGAAAAAGGGTAAAGCTGGATGGAAAGAGGAAGAAGGAAAGAGGAAAGAATGGTTAACTCCTTGGAGGTAAAAGCCAATGTGCCGGTGCTGGAAACCATGTCCTTAATCCCCTCCTTTTCTTTAATCAGTCCATAGTGTCACATAGTATTGCACATAGTCGGCTTTCAGAAAGTGTTTGACTGAATGAGCAATTAAGAAGACAGCTCAAGAAAGGCAGGATGATAGAGTGGTTAGTAATCTGGGGTCAGATCCAGGATGATCTGGGTTCAAGTCCTACCCTTGATTACCTACTGGCTGGGTGACCCTGGGCCGATCACTTAACTCTCAGTGCCCCCATGCAATTCTCTAAGACTCATAAATTGCAGAACAGTAGCTGATCTGTATATAGAGAGGGAGTCTCCTCACTGGGGGTTCCCTACTCCAGTGAAATGACAGGTGCACATAGTTTTTAAAGGAAGAATGATCAAGCAGGGGTGACACCAGAACAGAGAGAGAGATGGAGAGAGACAGCAACAGAGAAGGTAGAGGGAAAGTTACCATCTCTCATAAAAGAGAGAAAATATTTCTCAAGTATTTACTATTTAGTATGTGCCAGGCAATGTGCTACATACTGGGGATAATTACACATGTACACATGCAAAAAAAGACATTCCCTACCCTCAGCAAGTTTCTATTCTAATAGGAGAAGAAAAAAAATATAAAGGGTAGCTGAAAAGGGGGTGAGGTGGGTGGGGAGGAGAGAAGAGAGACACAGAGAGAGACGAGGGAGAGGGAGAGGAAGAGGGAGAGGGAGAGGAGAGAGCCAGTAGATCAACTCTGAGTGGGTTGGAAGTGATGTGAGCAGCCAGACTGGAGTTTCTTCTGATATATATTGGTTCCAAGGGCCATCCTCAGCTGGTCAAAGCAAGCAATGTGGAAGTGGAGCTGATTAGAGAGTAGCTAGAAGTAAAGAACGCCCAGTTTGCTGCTCCACATTAGAGAATAATAGCTAGCATTGCTATGGTTTGCAAAGCACTTTACATAAGTTATCTCATTTGAGCCTCACAACAACCCTGGGAGGTAGGTACTGTTATTATCCCCATTTTACAGGTGGTGAAACTGAGGCTGAGAGAGGTTAAGTGGCTTGCCAAAAGTCACAGAGTTAGGAAAAATCTAAGGCAGGATTTGAACTCATATCTTCCTAACCATATCCAGCTCTATGTACTGTACCACCTATCTCCTTCTGAGAAGTCCTCAACAAGTTGATGTACCCAAGTGTACTGAGTGGGCAGTATTGCATGGCTACTGGACAAATGAGCCTGAAACCTGACCTAAAGAGCATTCCTTATGCATTATAATCGTTATTTAGTTCCCACGACTACCCAAAGCCTGTCATAAGATCACAAATGTAGACCAACTCTATAACCTTTTTTTTTGTGTCACAAACTCTTTTGGCAGTGTATGGTGAAGCCTGTGGCCCCCTTCTCAGAATGATGTTTTTCAATGAATGAAAGAAAAAATGCAGAGGAAACCAATCCTATTTAAATGGTTATCTGGATATTTCAAAAAACAAGTTCACAGACTATAAAAGTTAGCCACAGACCTCTTAGATATCCAAGGACCCCAGTTAAAAATCTGTTCTCAAGTCAAGAAGCATTTATTAAGCCCCTACTATGTGCCAAGTATTATGTAAAGTGCTGGGGATGCAAAAAATGCCCCCCCCAAAAGTCCCTTCTCCAAGAACTCACAGTATAATGGGAAAAAATAGGCAACAATGTCTAAATAAAATAAAAACAGGATAAATTGGAGATAATCAAGAGAGGGAAAGTATTTGTACTAAGGGGGATCAGGAAAGGCTTCCCATAGAATGGTGGGGGAGGTTCTAACTGAGCCTGGAAGGAAGCCAGGGAAGCCAAGAGGGGGAGATGAGGAAGGAGAGAATTCCAGGCATGGGGGACAGCCAGGACAAACTCCTGGAATCGGGGATGGTGCTGGGTCTAGGGGGAACCTCAGACGTCATCACTAGTCCATTTTACAGGTGAAAAAACTGAAGCCTGGCAACACTAAATGATTTGCCATGGGCCACAGCTAATTAGTGGGGAACCCAGATTTTCTGATGCCTGAGCCAGGACTTCCTCCTCTACACGAATGCGATATTATTTGAATACAGACTGAAGCATGCTATTTTTCACTTTCTTTCATTCATTCTTTTTCCTTTATTCGTCTTTTTGTACAAAATTACTAATATAGAAATATTTTACATAATTTCATGTGTATAATCTATATCTGATCACCTACCATCTCAGGGAGCGAGTAGGGAAGGGAGAGAAGAAAGGATAGAAGTTGGAACTCAAAACTTAAAAACAAGTTTAAAAATTGTTTTAGCATGTACTTGGGAATAAAATATATATTTTAAAAAAGAAAAGTGCTCGGTGCAGTGCCTGGTACACAGAAGGTGCTTAATAAATGCTTGGGGGACCTGCAGCCTCAAGGCTACATGTGGCCCTCTAGATCCTCAAGTGTGGCCCTTTGACTGAATCTAAACTTCACAGAACAAATCCCCTTAATAAAAGGATTTGTTCTGTAAAACTTGGACTCAGTCAAAAGGCCACACCCAAGAACCTAGAAAGCCACATGTGGCTTTGAGGCCACAGGTTCCCCACCCCTGTTTTTTAAGGAATGGCCTCTGGGAGGATGAAGAACCATCTGATAGCTTTTCATTTTATTCAGTCATCTTGCTAGCTAAGTGACAAGTTCTGACCTGAGTACTGTTGCTGTTCAGTCATTCAGTCATATCTAACTCATTGTGACCCCAGACCATATTATGCCAATATTGTCCATGGGGTTTTCTTGGCAAAGATAGTAAAATGGTTCACCATTTCCTTCTCCAGTGATGAGTACTGTTAGTGCCCTCTAAATCTGGCAAAGCCCCAGTCACCCCACCTTAGGTACAGTTCAGCCAAAGCTTGATCATATCTCAATAATTTCTCAACTGTAAATGAAACAAAGGATTTTTTAAGGCTCCTTGCCATGTCTATCATCTAAGCTTCTCTTTTCCTTTTCCCTCGCAGGACTGACAGTCATAATAAACAATAATGGAAAAACCTGCTTCCCAGATGATTAACCTAGAATTCAGAGGAGCAGCTGAATAACCATAATAATGAAAATCAATGCAAATTGAATCTGCAGCCTTCCCCAAAGCACTCAGAGGAAATCCCGACTTTGAAAGCACAGCCAAAATTTTCAAATAGGATGCTGGGTGTCACTTTTGGAAAATGCTGAAATTCAAATCAGATCTAAATTAATTTGATTCACAGAAGCTAGGCTAAAGAATACAGATATTCCCAGGAGGAACGAAAGCAGCATGCATGTTTTTACATCGCAATGAGGCAAGTTACACCCTGCTGGATCCAAAAAATAACAAAACCTTTATCTATATATGCAAAGAGTTGAGGCAATTGTGGGTGTAATTCAAACAAAATTATCCAGTACTTTTGTAGGGAAAGGGGAGAATTCTTTAAGACATGATTAATCTAGGGAAGTTTGGGGGGGCAAGGAGGGGGCACCAATCTGTATTGAGAGCTCCTAGTGAGGAGCTTTCACCTTAGTCTTAAAGAATTGCCTGAGAACATCGAGAGAATAACTTGATGAGGGCCACTCAGCCAGTATGAGGCAGAGATGGAGGGTGAAGATTCCAGATCCCATGGTTGTCTTCATAAACTGTCCTATTTTATTGAATAAGTCTATCAAAAGCGTTCCATCAAACTACAAAAATCAGTGGATGAATCCTATTTCTAGCAATGCTACAACAAAGCGGGTATTTGTCCCTGATGTTAACCTTTTAAAATTCTATTTGAATGTCAATCCATCAATGTATATTTACCAAGAAACTTCTTCCTTCTTAGCATTGTGTTAGTCACCCTGAGAAATTGTAATGATCCTAGTAGTAGGCACTCCACTACTTCACTAAACCAAGCAGCCCAGGAAGATCAAAACCCCTGAATCACCCAGTTAGAGTAAGACCAGTAATAATGACCCCCAAACCCTTTTCTGCCAATTAGCTGCCAAAGAATTCCCCAGGGGTCTTCCCTCTTCCTACTAGAATGAATCAGCACTATTCCCCAGGTCCAGGCTCCTCACTCCCTTCACCCATTCCTCACCCAATACCTCGTCCTTCTAGACCTGCATGAGAACTCTAGAAAAATCCACCAAACTTTCCTACTTTGGTTACCCCTTTCCCTCTGGGGCTGCAGCAGTGTGTGCCCAACTCTCCTCAAGATCCCAACAGACCAGACCACCAACTTTCCTGACTTCCCTTCCTATATTCTCTAAATAAAGTATTTTATGTTCTCTCGATAAAATTGGCTTTCTTTACTGGCTTTTTGTATGCTCTGTTGTTTCCTGGTACAATAAACATATGATGTTGCATCTGCCCTCAAGAAGCTTACAATCTAATTTTTAAAAAAGAATTTTTATTCATGAACTAGTTGGAGAATAAGTTACTTAACAGTTGTGGATTTGACTTCCTATTCTGCCATTGGCTCACCATGTGACCTGGGTCAAGTAATTTAATTCTTCTGAGCCTTAATGGCTTCAGACGTAAAATGAAATTAATAACACTTGACCCACTTCACAGCTTTATTGTGAAGATGCCATGATGCAATAAATACATCAAATGCTTTGTGATCATAAAGTGCTTTATAAATGTCATTTTAATCAGCAATTGGTTAGTCAATTCTTTATCCTATGGGCCTATTCTATGAGATGTCATTTGTATAGTTAAATGTTGAGGAAAGCATTTTACGTAAGCTTATTTGGTCTTCGCAATAACCCGAGTTAAACATTAAAGCTATCATCGCCATTTTAAAGATGAGGTCATTGGATTTAATGGCTTTCCTATGGCCACACAGCTAGTAAATATCTGTGTCAGAGCCAGCTAAATTATGACTATTACAGTTTGTTTCATTGTGTCTGGATTGAGGGTTCTATTACCCTTTCATCAGGAAACGTTTGCTATCTAGAACTTTTGTAACTTCAGTACCATCCCTCCTTTGTGAATGTAAATGAATTTATATTGCTTGCTAGAAAATGTATACATGCATACACATGTAAGTAGTTGCCTTTTGGTCCATCTCATTCGTTATCATTATTATTATTAAGAATAATAATAAAAAACAACTATTATTTTATTAAATAATGCAATTGTTTTAATAATTAAATATTATGAATAATAATAAATATCTATCTAATGCTTGAAGTTTTATATGATACTTTACACATTTTGTTTGGTGAAATGGGTACTATTATTATCCCAGTCTTAGAGATAAGGAAGCTGGGGATGAGAGAGGTTAAGTGATTTACTCAGGGTCACATAGGTTCTGAATCACAGCTAACTTAATTATTGTACCTATAATATGCTTTAGAGTCTAGAAACTGCCTTAATAGAGTAGAATTAAATCTGAAATTTTGGCCACAAACAGACTGAATCATATCTGTCTCCTTTGCTTTTCCCTACAGACCTTTCTAAGTTCATGGCCACCTGTGCACAGGAGTGAATCCCTGGACTGTGGGAATGTTTTGCTGAGTTCAGCCAAGGCCATGGGAGCTAAGGCCCCTACCTCTAGGAAAATAGGCCTGAAGTTGGCCATGGGATGACTCAATCTCCTCCCTCCACTTCCCTTTCTCTCTCCTTTGGTCCTGTCAACCATCAAAGCATTCAAAGTTCCTCAAACAGAGCTCTGAGATCAGAGGGAACAGATATTTTATTTTTATTAAAATATTTGGAGTACACGAACTTATAGGTACTTTGGTTATACAGTGATCCTTATAACAATATATATAACAATTACAACAATTGTTTCCCCACCAATCATTGCCCTGGAGAATGAAGGAAACTCACACCCAGCAGAGAGAGCTTTTTTCTCTACAAAAGGGGAAAGCTAGAAAGCCATCCTTGAAACTAAAACAATACCTATCCCTCTATTACCATCTGATATAATACTGAAAATTTGCAGCAATCCTTGCACCTAAGGCTTTGGTACATCATTTCAATAAATTTCATTTGGCTCTGTAAGTTTTGTGTTTGTAAAGTTTGTCTCCTTTTCCAATATGATTTACTGTGAAATCATTTATTTGGAGAGGCATCTGCTACCAAATGTAGAAATTAAAATGGTTTGGAGACCATGATCAATTCATCTTTTCATTTCAAGAGAAAACAGCGCTACAGATCTCCAGAAGAACTCTAACCCAAGACCTGGGAGGGAAATCAAACCCAGGCTGATTTTTCATCATCCATTATCTTATCCTTGCCTCTTAAGTATTAGAAGGAACAAGTTCTAATACAAAGATCATTACATCTCCTCTGGTATCTAGGATATGGTAGGTGCTTGATGCTTCTTGAATGAAGTGAGCATGGGGGAGGAGGAAAAGATATCTTTTGGCCACAGAGAAGCAGCAGGATATCAGGGAAAGACTATTAGTCAGCCTTGGGTTCAAATTTCAGCACTGCTCTTTACTAGCTATCTGACCTTGGACCAATCACTTAACCTTTATGGCTTCACTTTTCTCAAAGGTAAAATGAGAAGGTTGGATTTGATGGGCCGTAAGGGCCCTAAATCTAAGCTCCAAATATTAAACCACCCATCTACTGAGTGACACAAGGAAAGCCATCTCAGCACAGAATTTTGTGTTTCTCATTAGTAAAATTTGGGTGATAATATTTGCCCTCACCCTGTATCCTAAGGATATCATGATGATAATAATAATGAGTCGATATATAGTATTTTAAAGTTTGCAAAGTACTTTACATGTGTATATGATGGGAGGAGATGGAAAGATAACAATGATAGGACTCTTACTCAAAGGAATCATAGATTTAGAGCAAGTTCGGTGGCCATCTTGTCTAATTCCATTGGGGCCTGAGGGAGAGAATATGACATGCACACAGATAAGATGAGGTAGAAAATGATAGGGACAAAGACAAGATCTAAACAGAATGGTCTGGGAATAAGTGAGGAGGCAAATAATACTATCAGCTATAGGGATCAAGAGAACTTGGAAAAGATAGCATCTAAACTGAACCTTAAAAGAAAAAAAAGGTAGAAATGAGCAAGGCACTCCAAGCATGAGGCACAGCCTAGGAAAATGCATGGAGGTAGGAAATGGCATGCTCAGTAAAGCTGGAATATAGAGTGTATAAAGGGAAGTAATATGAAATAAAGCTTAAGGGAAATCAGAGTAATCCAGTAACAAAAAAAAAGGCTCCTGAAGAAGATAAAAATGTCTGAAAATTCAGGAAAATTAAGTAATGGGTGATACCACCCCCAGGGGGTACTGAAACAATCCAGGGAGACTGGTAGTAGCCTCAGGGGCAATTATACACTTAATCTGAGACTTTTTTCCTAGTCTGTAAGATTGGGGCGGGGGGGGGGGGTGGAGGGGCATTGAATAATTTTTTTTAAAAGGGGAAAGTAGGCCAAACAAGTTTGGGAACCTTTACATTATTCATGACTTGAGAAGTAAAGGTAAACATTTTCCATTAAAAACAATACTAACAAGAAGTTCCAATGATAGAGAGATATTCACCATTTTCTTCCTGATCCTCACCATGTCCAATCCCATAGGGAGGGATGGAGGAAGGAGAAAATGTCCATGGTGCTGAAACAAAAGACAGTAGGTATGCCCACACATAAAGTTACTACCAAAAAACACCAGAGGCACATCATCAATTTCAGTTGAATGGATATTGATTGAATAAGTGTCATTGTACAATAAAATTATTAGTATAGCAAATCAAATTACATTCTAAATGTAAAGGCTTCTTGCTGTAACATGCATCAGCCAATCTCCAGGTACCATCTTGGCTCAGCCAGATCGTGGCTGTAAACTTACACAGGCAGAGCCACAGCCTCATTACTGGGGCAAGGGACCAGGGCCAGGGCTCAAAGGGCTTCAACCACTTAAGCAAAAGGATGGCCCTTCTGAAAGGCCCTATCTGGAACTCTGTTTTGGAACATGAAGCTGCCTGATAAAGGAGATCCAGATAGCAAGAACAGGAATTAGAACTGGGATGTAGTGGAAAGAACACCGGATATGAAGTCAGAAGACCTAGGTCCAAGTATCTTTTCTGCCATGTGCTATTTATGTGACAAAAACCAAGTTAATTTAACTTTCCAGCCATGTTTCATTCTCTGTGAAGTTAGGGGGTTGGACTAAATTATATCTAAACTCCCTTCTAACTCTGAAATCTTATAAAGCTCAGAATTTATGAGCTAGAAGAGACAAAGACACCAAATAACCCAACACTTTCCTGACCAAGAACCCCTTCTATAACATCCTAACAAGTGATCATCTAGTCTTTGCTTGAAGGTCTCCAAAGAGAATGGAACTCACAGTGGAAAGAGCCCTGGTTCTGGAATCAGAAGACATGAATTCAAAGCCCACCTACTACAGAACCTTGGACAACTTACTTAATTTTTCTCAGCCTCATCTGTGCAGTGAGGGGGTGGACAAGACTTCTTCTGAGGTTCCTTATAGTTCTAGATGCAAGATCCTATTATCTCTTGACGCAGCCCATTCCACATTGGGGTAGCTTTGGTGGCATATTTGCCCTTATACCAAGCTTAAATATGATTCTCTGGGACATCTACCTATTATTCATAGTATTGTCCTAAGAGCAATTTTAATCCATCATGTGACAGCCCTTCAAATATCCTCTAAATTCTATCTTCTCTAAGTTGAGTTAATTCACCTGTTTCTAGTATGGCATGATGCTCTTTGCTGCCCTCACCATCCTGGTCTCCCTCATCTGGACATGTTCCAGCTGGTTTATGCCTTTCCTAAAATGAACTGCTATGAGTTTGTTGTGATTGTCATTTCATTCGTGTCTGACTCTTTGCAACCCCATTTTGGGATTTTCTTGGCAAAACATACTGGAGTGGTTTGCCATTTCCTTCTCCAGCTCAGTTTACAGGTAAGGAAACTGAGGTAAAGAGGGTTGTGACTTGCCCAGGATCACACAGCTAGTAAGTGTCTGAGGCAGAATCTGAACTCATGAAGATGAGTCTTCTTGATTCCAAGCTCAGTGCTCTATCCACTGCACCACCTTGCTTCCCACTACTATGAGCACAACACTCCAAATGTGGTCTGGCCAGGGGAGACTGTAACAGGAATATTATTTCCTTCATCCTGGACATTGTCTCTTAATATAGTCAATGTTTCATTTTCCTTCCAATAAAATCTTTTTCATAAGGAATGCTGTCTCGTCACACCTTCCCGATCTTGTATTTGTGAAGCTGATCTAAGTTGCAATAGCTAGCATTTATATGGTACTTTATGGTTTGCAAATTGATGTGTAAATGTTATCTCACTTTATCCTAGAAAGCATACTTACCTGGATTGTACATGGAAGGTAAGTGCTACTATTATTATTCCCATTTTACAGATGAGGAAAAACTGAAGTAGGCAGGTTAAATGACTTACCCAGCTAATGTCAGTGGCAGGTTTTGAACTCAGGGCTCCCTGACTCCATTAAAGGACTGTATAAGACTTTATATTATCCTTACTAAAGTTGGAACATAAGGCTAACTTGTTGAGCTCTTTTTGGATTTAGATTCTCTTCCCAATTTTTCCTCTACTTCTCTTACTTGATTTTTAAAATCCTTTTTGAGCTCTTCCATGGCTTGCAACCTATTCATATTTTTCTCTCAGGCTTTGGATATAGGATCTTTGACTCTGTTGTCTTCTTCTGGTCGTATGTTTTGATCTTCCTTGTCACCAAAGTAAGATTCTATAGTCTGATTTTTTTTACACTGTTGGCTCATTTTCCCAACTAATTACTTGACCTTCTAGCTCTTGGTTAAGGTAGGTCTCAGTTTCCAGTGTGGAGGATGAACTGTCTTAAGCCTTGGGGATTTTGTGCAACTGTTTTCAGAGACATTTCTAGGGACTTGTAAATTTTCAGTTCTTCAAAGGAGAGGTGTTTACTCCTTTCCTGGCCTGTGCTCTGGTCTGTGAGTGACTACAAGCACCCTTTTTGGCCTTGGGCTGTGAGGAAGATTGCCTGTCCACAACCACCACAAGCTCTGCCACAGCAGTGCTTCTCCTCACCCCAGGACTGCAACCCAGATCCAAGCAGGGCAAAGCAAGAGAATCCTGCCTCAGCACCAGCAAAGAGATCCCAGCATTCTCCTTCTGAGCAGCAGCTTGACCCCCACCCCACCCCACCATCCGCCTACAGATGCTGCTACCTCAGCTGCTGGCCTCCCACTGCCTGGTGCTGGAGCCTGACCTTGTGCCCCAAGACCTGCTCCACCCTGGTCTGTTCTGGTGGCTCACACTCTGTTCAGGTTGGAAATTTGTTTCACTCTGTCATTTTGTGGGTTCTGCTGCTCTACAATTTTTAGAGTCATTTTTTTACAGGTATTTCAAGAGGTTTCGGGGGAGAACTCAATCAAATCCCTGCTTTTACTATGCCATCTTGGCTCTACCCTCTCAAATTTTCAATCCTGGATTTAGACTCTGCCCTCCAAATGGTTAGCTTCCCCTTCCAGCTTTATGTCATTGGTAAGTCTGAAAAGCATACTCTGATCTATGCCTTTGTCCAAGTCACTAATAAAAAATGGTTAATGGTACACTGCCTAGCACAAACCTCTTGATTATAAGCATTATATAAATATTATAAGATTATATAGGATAAATAATATTCATATATGCAAAATAATATATTCACATATATAAATATATGTATACTCCCCTCTCCCAATTTTGCCAACCGGCTGGTACCGAGACCCAGAGAGGTGCCCAGTTTGAGTCTTTGTTCTTCATTGGCTTGTAAAATGTCATGAAGTGTTAAGCATATTATACAAATAGTGTATTGCTAATAAGATGCTTTTTTCAATAGTGGTTCTATTTATAACAAGATTTGCCAAATTAATTTCTTTGCCTCTCTGTTTTGTAACATGAGAAAGGAGGAGGGAAAAGTTTGAAGTTTTTTAAACTTTCACCCATCTTCTATAAGCTCACAGATACAATTCCATTGGTTGTGCTATTCCTCAAGTCTCTTGAGAGAAACAGTCTCCAAAAACACCTAAGACTCCAGTTCCAACCAATTATCCTCCCCCTTCCACATATTGGACTAGGACTCAGCACTTTTCCATCATTCTGGAAAAATCATTTAGGAGAAGGATTGTACCTTTCCCAGCTGTGAACAATAGATTTTTGTTTTAAAGAAATTATGTCCAGATTTATGTTTAGAGAGGCTTCTTCTCTAGCCAGATCTCAAAATTAAGGCTAGGGAATCTCTAAGGAAGAAAGAATTAGTCCTTCTTTCCATCCACTGCCCTTCAAGAATGTCATTGCATTCTTTAGCTATCTTACACAGTGTCTGCAAATGTCATCAGAGAGGCCCCACTTCAGGTTTGTTCTGCCATCATCCAACTGCCATATGCCACCATTGACACTTTCATCAATGCATGCTCCACCATCCAGGTGAAATCTCCTGTTCACCAGGAAAGTCACTGACTTCCCACCAGTTGCAGACCTAAGTACTCTTTCTAAAGATCAATGTTAAATTTTTTATGATTGAATTCTTGGCTGCCCTGAGATATATTCCCTATGTATAACATTACTATTATGAAAAAGAATTGCCCCCTGAAGCATTGTCTTACCTAAAATTATGTTCTCACAAAAACACATTAGGCAGCATATGACTATATTAAGTACATTAGAAGATATATGCCTAGAGAGCAAAAGCTTAAGATACCAGAGTGTTTGGAGAATAGAGTATTCTGGTTAATTAAATTTTCTGGATTACCTAATATTCAACAATTTTTTGGAGGGGGTTGGGAGTAGAGTTCAACCCATGTAGAATATAAACCCTTTGAGGGTAGGGTTAATTTCTCTTTGCTTGTTTGTTTTTAAAATTTATACCCCCAGAACTTAGCGTAGTGCCTGGGATATAGAAAGTGCTGAGTAAGTATTTCATCATCCTTTGATAATTTAGAATCTTGTAATGCCTTCGTGTCAGGATTATAGTGATATTATTCAATTCTCACTGGACATCTGTAGATAGAGACTATGTAAGGGATGGAACTGAGTCAATACTGAGTCCAGGATGAATGCTAGACAATCATTTGCTATTATTAATAAATCCAAAATGGAGGAGATAAAGGAGGAGGAGGAGGGGGAGGGAGAGACAGATAGACAGACAGAGACAGAGAGACAAAGAAACAGAGAGAGACAGAGGTGGGGGGAATGGAGGGAGGGAGAGATAAAAGGAGATAGGGGAGGGAGGGAAGGAGGAAAAGAGGGAGGGAGAGAGAAAAAGAGAGAGAGACAAAGAGATGGAGAAACACAGAGAGATGGGGGGTAATGGAGGGAGAGAGAGAAGGAGAGGAAGATGGGGAGGGAGAGATTGCATAGTGCAACTGGATGGTATAATGGATAGGGCACTGGACTTGGAGTCAGGAAGACCTGAGTTCAAATCCTGCCTCACATACTTACTAGCTATGTGACCCTGGACAAATCTCTTAACCTCGCTTAGCCTCAATTTCCTCTCTGTGAAGTAATAATAATAATAGCACCTTCCTCCAAGGGTCATTCTGAGAATCAAAGAGGATAATTGTATGTAAAGTAAACTTCAAAGCACTACATAAATGCTGGCTATTATTATATTATGGAAAAAGTCTGATTAATTGGGGGCAACTAGGTGGCACAGAGGATAGAGTGCAGGGCCTGCAGTCAGGAAGACTCATCTTCCTGAACTCAAAGCCAGCCTCAGACACTTATTGGTTGTGTGACCCTGGCCAAGTCACTTAACCCTGTTTACCTTAGTTTTCTCATCTGCAAAATGAGCTAGAGAAGGAAATAGCAAACCTATTCCAGTATTTTTGCCAAGAAAACCCCAGATTGGGTCACGAAGAGTGGGACACAACTGAAATGACAACAATAACTGATTAAAAAAGATTCCTTTTTGTTAGACTCCAGTTGATTGGGTTTTATCGCAAGTGTTAAGAAGTAGAGTGTTTAAATCAATTCATACACTTAGAAAGGGACACCATAATTTTAAGTAGGGGTCATTTCCTGAGTCTAATCATTAAAAGGCTGTGTTTTCCTGTCTGTTTTGCCTTGATACATGGTACAGAATGGGAAGGGACCTTACAGAGAACACTAAATCCACTAAATGCCTCATTTTATAGGTGAAGGAAGTAAAGACCAGAGAGGCAGACAGCCTAACCAGGCCCACACGTCCACTAATGGACTAACCTGGGATTCAAACCCAACTCCCCGGCTTTGCCCAATGCCTCATTCCAGTCGGAGGACTGGATCAGAGATGCAGCATGGTACACAACTAGCTTGGGCTGGGTTGGAGTCCTGGCTTCTCCATTTAGTAGTGTGTGATCCTGGAGGTCGTTTTACCTCTGAGTCTTGGCTTCCCCCTCTATAAAATGAGAGAGTTGGATTCAGTGTTCTCTACGTCCCCTCCCAGGGTTATGCTGTTTATCTGTTCATCGTGAGTAAAACAGAAAGGAAAGCGTACATCCGTTTATTATACTCCCCCTGAAATGGATCTCAAGTCAAAACTATAGTAATGAGAAAGAATTTAAAAGCCCTGGTCCTTGTTTTTTCCTTGAGGCTCTTTGTAATTTCCGAAGAGGTGTTGACAAGTCTGTGATGAATGTTTGCCTATTAGGAACTAATAATAAAAGTCCATCTAGCAGTTTGTTTTTAAGAAATCAGACTCTATTGATGGAAATATCGTTGGGTCCACGACCTTCACTTTCATTGAATTTGAACCAATAACAGTCATAAATTCCCCTGAGCTATCCAAACTTCCTATTGGTTATGACTTTTTTTTTCTGTTAAGGACAGTATTAGACAAAGTATGCTCAGTGCCTTAAAATGTCCTCTTAAAGCATGCTTATAAAAAAAAAACCCAAAAAGTTTGCTCATAAATTAGACAGAGGTCTTTTTTTAGACTCTCATCTGTACTTCGGATAAAAAGAAATGGATAAAAGCAAACCACATGAAATTACGAGATAAGAGACTTCAATAAATCTTAGCATTTTCAGATTAACAAAGGGGAAATGTACTTTTCTCTTATGATTTATTCTTCAGCAGTCCAGCTCAATTTAGAATGGAAAGTGGGAAAGCTTGTTGTTCGCCAAGAAATGAGGATGATGACCATATGTTATAAATTATGTTTTATTATTTTCAGCTCAGTGGCAAACTGAACATTAAGTAGTGTTCATTTTCCAGGACTTCAAAAGTCACCGAATTCTGACCTTGAATACAGCCTCCTTCTTTCCCTGGGTGAGGAGGCAAATTTGTCATGCCGCTTTAAACTAATGTAGATTACAATCCATGTTTAAGTATTGGGATGGGAAAAAATGAAGTCCCTATGGATTGTTCAGTCAACCCTCTACTTCCTGGGATGGCAGCTGATATAATACCCACAGCTGCTGCCACCTCTAGCCAATATTCCCACGTCACTTCAACAAGTGGCTTTTATGATGATAAGATAGAAATGGGTTTCTGTGCTTTATAAGAATAAAATGGAAAATCCTTGAAGGAAAAAGATACTGTTTCTTTCTTTATATCTTCGTATTCCCAGTGCCTGGCATACAGTAGGTGCTTAATAAATGTTTGTTGACTTGAATAATATTAGCCAGTGTTCTTTAGACAATTCCATAGAACAAATATCTATTACACTTATTAAGAACAGAGCAGAGTACCACTGACTGGCCAAATTAAAATAATAACTTTTTAAACGATATTTTTATTATAAACATAATAGCTGTTGCCAATAAGCAAATAGTCAAACAATGGAGGAAAGAAATTTTTATATATAAACCATAAACCACAAATTAATTATGGTTTAGGAAAAGACAGGATGGGGTGGTGGCGAGAGTGCTAGGCGTGGGTTCAAATCCCACCTCTGACATATACTAGCTTTTGTGACTCTGGTCAATGTTCCTTAAAGTGGTTGTGCTTCAGGAAACTCTCTAGGGCTGACGTACTAAATCATAGGTGAATTGTAACCTGTGCTGGTGTAAAGAGTATCCACAAAATCAGAAAGCCTTTGTGTTTGCACTAAAAGAAAACACACGCAAGTATGCTTCTTTTTAAAATTAATCTTTATTGTTATCCTTTGTTTTTACATTTCTTAAATTTTCCCCGGTATCCCTCCTCTTCCCCCTCCCAGAGAACTTCGCAATATAAAGAAGAATCTTTTTGAGAGAGAGACAGAGAGAGAGAATGAGAGAGAGAGAGAGAGAGAGAGAGAGAGAGAGAGAGAGAGAGAGAGAGAGAGGGAGGGAGAGGGAGAGGGAGAAGGGGGAAGGGAGGGAGGGAGACCAAGAAGAAGAGGGAGAGGGAGAGGGAAAGGGAGAGGGGGAGGGGAGGGGGGAAGGGAGGAGGGATGAAGAGAAAACCAGTCCATACATTAAAAAAATTTTTTGAAAACATATGCAATGTCACACACCCCAGGACTTCCTACCTCTGTGAAAGAGTGTGGAAAGGTGTCCTCATATATCCCTTACTTGAGGCCATGCCTATTCTTTGTAATATTCACTTTCAGTTGTTTTCTGGTGGTTATTCTTTCTATTTTCATTGTTGTAATCAATGGTGTACATTCTTCTATGAGAGCTCTCATCTACATCGATGCAGATTGCAACTCATTCGTGAATTCTTTCTTGTCTGTGACCTTCTAAGTCTATTAATATTTTTGGAATTTTTTTTTTGAGGGGAAGGGAAGGTGTCTAGATTTGAGACTTCATGGGTGTCAAAAAATCCTGGTTCGAGAAATTCGTTCCACCTATGCAGATAAGCAACTCATCTTCAACTTATACTCTTAAGGCAGGTTCCTGGGGCAGTGAGCAGTCAAGTGATTAGTTCTTGGACACATGAGTTTGTATTTGCTTCTGGGTCTCCTCAGATCTTTTTTCCTACCTACTACGCTAATCAAACCTCATTACCTTTTTTTAAAATAAAAGAACAACATAAGTCAATTGGTAGGTTCTCATTTTGATTCCAGAAGAATACAAGTTTCTTGAGGGTAGGGACTGTTTGGTTGTTGTCTGTGTTCCCATTGCCTGGCACATAGTAGGTGCTTTAAAAACTCTTGTTGTAGTCGCATCCTTTGCTCCAATAATTTCATATTTTCCTATTTCATTGTGTTCTTCATCCTGGCTGTTTTCTATATTTTATCACATTGATATGTAGCAATTAATTGAGGTATTTTCTAATCATTGGCAATAAGGTCGTTTCCAGCTTTTCACTGTTACAAATAAAGCTGCTAGGAACATTTTTGTACAGATCGGCCTTTTCTTCCTTTTAATAACATCCGTAGGATATAATCCTAGTAGTAGGATCACTGGGTCACAGGGTATAATCATAAAAATGTGATTACTCAGTAATTCAATCTAACGACTTGTTTAATCTTAAAACACCGAGAGGCTATTTTCAAACCACTTTGTTACCATGCTGATCTTCTGCTTATTAAAGTGCAGACTTAATGATTAATATTGAACTACATGCTAAAGGAAGTCACACCTGAACTTACCATGAGGTTCATATAGTCATATCCAATTTCTGCAGTGCTTTAAGGTTTATAAAGGACTTTCCATAAATTATCTCACCTGTGATACTTGCCTGCATGTCCTTGGACAAGTCACTAAAACCTAAATAGGCCTCTGCTTCCCTAGATGGACCAAACATTGTCTGAGGAAGGAGATATTCCACGTAAGTAATTTTTCCAGATAACTAACGCTCAATTCATTTAATACCAAGAATGTTATTTAACTTGGTCCTACGTTCTGGGTTCTAGTCCTTCCCTACTAATTTGTTGTGTGTCTTTGAACAAATGTCTTCCTGTTTCTGAATCTCATCTGTTGGATTAGATGATCTCTAAGGTCCCTTGCGAGCACCTTAGCCTAAAAGGGCCAGGGTCTCCCAAAGTATCCTGGGCCATCTCCAGTCATCCTGGTGAATATCAGGCCACTGGACCTAGATGGCTCTGGAGGAGAAGGTGAGGCTGGTGACCTCGCACAGCCCTCCCTCACTCAAATCCAAGTCAACTGCAAGTCGTGCCATCATTTCCCTGATGTCACGGTCCTTTTCCAAAATGAAGGACGAACACAAAGTCCCTTGCAACTCTCAACTTTATAATCCTACTGAGTAAGGAAGGGACTTGGCATCTGTGCCAACAAAGAAACCAGGGAATCGTTGTTGTTGTTGTTCATCCTTCATTTTTTAAGAAGACCAGTGACATCACAGGTGATGTCTTGACTCAAGTGTGAATTGGATTCAAGTGAGGCAGAGTTGTGCAAAATCATTGGCTTCACTCTCTCCTCCAGAATCACTGAAGTCCAGTGACAACACAAAAGTCAAGACACTGGCGATGGCTCGGGATGCAGGGAAGGAGCTTGGCATCTTCAACGTCTGATCATGCTCTAAGTGCTCCATAACACCTGCTTCCACTGCCTTCATGGCCATTGGAATAAACTGTTCCTGAATGAGCCCTGGATGGAAGAGAAATCATGAGTGGACTCAGAGTCAGGAATTTTCACATGGATAACATGCCAATAAACACTGAAGAAGAAAATTTAAAATACAACCCTAATCAGTGCTCTTGCCCACCTCAAATTGCTGTATTAATTAGTTTAAATGTTGTAACTCTTTAGTAAAATATGAATTCCTTGGGAGAAAGGATTATTTTTCACTTTGTCTTTACAGGCACAGCACTTGGTATGGTACTTTGCAATAATAATAAAAATTATTTTAAAAATAATACAAAGCACTTAACATGTTATCTTATTTCATCCCTACAACATCCCAGTGAGATAAGTTGGGCAGACTAAGGCTGAATGAGGTTAAATGACTTGCCCAAGGTCACACAGTTAATATCTAAGCCAGGATTTAAACTCAGGTATTCCTGAATCCCATGGTAGGCATTTACTAAATTAAATGAAATTTACTAATTAAATTGAATTTTATTAAGTTGAATTGAATCAACCCTTTTTGGTGGAAATCTTTCTGAAAATTTATCCCCATTTCCTTGATTTCTTAGACAAAGTATCCTGAACATAAGGTATATCAAAAGAAATAGCAATTATCTTAGTATGCTATAATTCAGTGGTGCCAACTGTGTGCCCCTGAACTAAATGGCCCCAGGTAGTATTTTTTAGCTCTATTGTCCGCTTTTTAGAGTTTTTCTCCCTGCTTCCCACTATATTGAGGTATCACTTCTCACTTCTTGCTTCTTTCAGTGTATCTGCCTCTAAGAGCCTCTCTCCAACCCACTTTGTTTGTTATGTTGCCCTGAGAAAATAGTTAATCAAATTTATTATGTCCTTAAGTGCTCCCATGATTCTCTATGCTTGGAATCTTGCCAATATTCTCCTCCTCTGTCCATCTCTGACAATTGAAATCCTACCCATGCTTCAAAATACATCTCAGATGGTATATCTTCCACGAGGTATCCCCTGATTCACTGTCAACAAAATAATTGTTCCTTCATCAGACTTTGGATAACACTTTTCATGTTCCCCATATTCTTATCACATTGTCTTTGGTATGAATATTATTTATAGTCAATAGTTAATAATGCTTAAGTACCTACTATGTACCAGACACCATTCTAAGCACTGGGGATGCAAACATGAAAGATAGCCTCTGCCCTCAAGGAGCTTATGCTCTAATGAAGGAAGACAACACGCAAAGGAAAGCTTGGAAGAAGGTAAGGTACCTGGCACAAGGCTATGGTGAAGTTAAAGAAATCCCAAATGAGTTCAGTTGAGTGGGGTGGGGGGGACATGCTCCATGACTCTTATTAGATTATAAGCTCCAAGAGGAATGGTGCCTTCTTTGTCTTTGTATCTTCCCTGTGCCTAGCACAACGCTCTGTACATATTAGGCACCTAATGAGTATTTGTTGAGATAAATATTGAAGAGAGATACTGAACTCATGGGGCTTACCATTTAGTAGGGGAGAATAAGGTATCTGCATATCACTTCAACATTTCAGTGGATCTATGATCTAATTGAGGTAGGAGCTTCCTCTGATCATGTAGGCTAAAGCCATCTGCTCCTTCATATTCTCTGTAATTGTTCATATTCTCCCACAACTCCTGCAGAGAGTATGGTAGAGAATGTGATGGAGAGCTTCCTCTAGGACTAAGTCATTTTACATTTTATAGCTACCTTTGATGTTGCTATCTGACCAACCCATTTGCTGGATGATATCCTTGACACCACTTTTTACATGTGTTGCATTGTTGAAAATATGCTCCTACCTACTTATACCTACCATATGTCTCTCCGTTGCCCTTTTGGTCACCAAGAATTCTGATTCTTTGGAAAGTGCGGCATTACAGAATTCAAAACCATACATCATTAGTACAATATTGATGTTTAAAAAAATCAAAAATATCCTTGATTTAAATATGAAAAGGAAACAGGCAGACTTTCCTGATCTTATATAGCACACCACATCTTCAAGAGTCTATTCTGTACATTGTTTGTACAGAATACCAAATAGTATTAGATTTAGTAGAGCAAAATGTAGTCTTAAAGGTTATCCTCCAATGGAGAATGATAGGTACATACATACATACATATATATTGGGTGGATGGCTAGAGGTAAAGGAGACAGGAAACTTCTGCCCCTTTGTTCATGGGGGATAAATAGATAGAGCACTTATTAAACATTTACCATGTGATAAGTGTCAAGAATACAAATACAAGTAACCAAGTTAATACCTGCCCTCAAAGAGCTTACGTTCTAATGGGGGAAGATAATAAACAAAGGGGAGTTGGAAAGAATGCAGTTTTGGAGCTGATGCCTGGGGAATGAAGTGAAGGGTAAGATATAGCAAAAGCTCACCCATCAGAGCTCGTAGTGGTTGGGGGTAGAGTGAGAGGAAGTAACCCCACAAGACATATATTTTAAAGCCCTGTCTTCTGCATCTGGTTAGACAAAGTCACACGTCAGAACTCTAGCCTACTCAGATCTGCCCTCTTGAGAGTTAAAGGCAAAATTGTGTGCTTTGCATTCCAAGTTTAGCCAGAAATGAAAAGTAATGGAAATTGTACCCCTTTTCCAAGGAAGGATTTACTCTTGAATCAAGGTGATTCTGAACTGTTTCTACCAAAGCCATCTCCTAAGGGGTCCTGCCCTATACATAAGAGAAAGTCGTCCCCAAAATTCAGCCAACCTGTCCCACTAGAACCATTCATCACTGAGGTTTACTCTTCTGATTAAAGTGGAGTAGGATTACGTAGGAAGTATTATGCATCATTCCATATAGCTAGAACTGAGTGCCAGCTGTTGTTAAGGACTGTTGGCAGAAAGCCTCCTAATAGGATGACATTGTGCTAATTGCATCAAGTACCAAAAAAGAAGATGTGTGTGTGTGTACATACATACACATATGTCTATAAGGGGCGGGAAGAACCTCTTTCCCTTTATAGTAGGAAAGAAAGGCAAAACCACCAGTTCTACTCCTTCCCTCTCCTTTTTCACAGTTCTTTCTTGAGGTTTATCAAGTCTTCAAAGTAACTTGCATGGCCTGGGTGCTAGCTGCCAGAGATCTGACAAAGAGCAAATGAAAACTAATACAGGAGTTTAGCCCCAGCTGCAAGAAGACATATCTGAGATTGTGGGTCCCATGGAGGGCTTGCAATCTTCTCTGAGGATGAGGAAATGGTAAAAGGAATTTTCTCATTTTGTCCCCACTAGGGGGTTTGAGGACACAACAAACAGAAAAAAATATTGACAGCTATATAAATGGCCTTTCATGTGTTTGGTGAGAGTGGTGAAACCCTTCTAACAAAAAAGCTAAAAGTGTATTGATTAGCCCCTGAGGAATGTTGGCCCTGGACAGTCTCACAAAAAAACCAATAATCCTCCAAGGAAGAGGAAGAAACTCTGGCAGCAGAAGACACCTCCAGCAGATGGCAGCAGCAGCTCAGCAGAAAAGCAATGACTGGTGACTTGGGGTAGAATGGAGTAGCAGGAAGTTCCAGGTACCATGCCAAGGGAGCTGGAAGACATAAAGCCAAGAAGCAAGCAAGGCACAGCCAGTTCTTGAGAGAGGGAGCCAGGAGAGAAGTTCTTGCTACATTAGAACCCTTTTCTTCACTCAGCTGGTTGAGTTTTCTGGTGAGTGGTCCTTCCTCAAAAGTATGGTAGTCTATGGGAGATTATAAGGGCTGGGGGCTAAGGTTGCAGACTGAGAATGAATCTACTGCTTGATTTCCATTGTTACTTACTTTGCTATTCTGTCTCAGTTAAATGCCTGACTATTTGGTTTATAGTTCCTGCCTGGTTTATTGATAGAGAATATACTGGGTGAGGGTTTGAGTTATAATTAGGTAATTATGACTACCTAAACTACATGCACACTACACCTGGGGTAGTAAAAGATTCTAAAGCTGAGCAAGATAACAATTAAAATAAATAAATTTAATACAAAGTTAAGTATGTAGTTTCATGAAAGATTTGAAAAAAATTTCTATGAGAAATTTTCATAGGAAAGAGGGATCACTGGCTAAAGGGTGAGAGAATTCAGGAGAAAAATATATAGAGGAAAAAAGTAATATTATAATTCTGTTTAGGAACATCGTTCCTATTTCATCCTTTAACTTCTACAAATGATGCCTGATTGAAAAGTGAAAAAGTTAAACTTCTTAATGCCATTTTTCTTCATTTTAATATGAGGTCATCTTAAATAGAAGGTGGTAACAAAAAGTGTGACCAAGTGACTCTTTGAATGGAACCATTCACTTCCCTTGTATCCAAGGATCTTTCACTTATTTCTGGAGATAAGAACACAAGGAAGAGAGATTTCTGACAGCATCCTTATGCCCGGGTCTAAAGACTTGTATGTTATCCCCATGGACTACATTTCCCTGGAAGCTTTGTGGATGAGAATACATAAGTCCTATAAATCATTTCTCAGAGATGCATTCAAGATGATAAAAGACAGCCCTGGAAATGGACTTCCAAAGTTGGAAAGACTGATAGGGACAGAATGAGAAAGGAGGAAAAGAGAGGAGAGGGAGAGAATGATGGAGGGTGAAGGGAGGTTACCACCATGGTAATGATTTCTTTCCCCAGAGCCACAAAATGGCTGTAAATGGCACCTCCTATACCTACGGTGGTAAATGGAGATAAAGCAGATCCTGGTGTTGTCAACAGAAGTTTTCACAGTGGGCCAGTCCCTGTCCTGTCAACTCAATGAGTGAGTATCATTGAAAAGTGGCAGAGTAATGGTTGAAGTTTCTGTACCATGAGAAAAAATTTAAGATGTTTTCCACTTCTGAGATGCACATCTATTGCTTACATTTTGTCACTTTAATTTAATCCAATTGAAGTGCTTATTAGTATACTATCACCTGAACAGATGTAAGAGGGAAAAATGGAGGTCTAGTAAAGGAAGGGCCATGATCTAGCTAGTGGGGACCAAGTAATATACTGAACAAACCATTCATTCTGGATAAGAAAGGGCCTGGAAGGGTATCATAGCAGCATGGACAAGAATGTTGGGTTGATTGACAACTAACTCTATCCATGGTCCTGATGATTCTTAGATGAGCTACAGCTACTGCTGACACTTTCCACCATTTAAAAACTCCAATAAGTTCTCCTTGGGATAGAATCATAGGGTCATTGAATGTTTGAACTAGAAGAGATGATGGAGATCTTCTGGCTCAAGGCCATCATTTCATAGATGAGGAAACAGAAGCCCATAGTGATTAAGAGGCAAGGACTAGAATACAACCAAGTCTTGACTCTGAATGTATTGCTTTTCCTGCCCTATCTACATTAGAGGAAATATCTCAGATTCTCAGAGTCCGAAGGGACCTCAGAGGCCATTCTCTTCCTACTTATGTCTGAACAGAGCTCTCATCTACAATACCCCTATCAAACAGTCTCCGCTTAAAGGGTTCTAGTGATGGGAACCTATACCCTCCTAAGCACCAAATCATTTAATTAAATGAACACTTATTGAGAGTCATATGTTTGCAAGGCCCTAAAGATACAAAGACAAAAAATGAAAAACAATTCCTGGCTTCATTTAACTTACATTTTGCTTAAGGCTGTAATGCCACACACAGATAAGTAAATACAAAATCATTCTATGAGGGAGTGAGCCCTAATAATTGGAGGCATTAGAAGAGCCTTCACATGGAAGGTGGTACCTGAGTAAAGCCTTAAAGGAACCTAAAAATTATAAGGGCAGAGGTAAGGAGGGTGTACATTCTAGCAACATTAGGAAACCTATGCCAAGACATGGAAATGGGGAAAGGAAGATAAGGTCTGTGGACAAGTAGTCCTATTGTACTGGACCATAAAGTGCGTGAAGGGGAGTAATGGGAAATATGTCTTTAAGAGCAGGCTGGCCAGTTTTCAAACAGCTTTAATTATTAGGAGTGTTTCCTCACATCAATCTAAAATCTGCCTCTGTTTAACTTTTGCCCATCTCTCCCAAATCTGCCCTTTGGGGTCAGGAAGAATAAGTCTAATCCTTCTCTCGCTTGGCAACCCTTCGAATACCTGGAAGTAGCTGTCAAGTCCCTTGTAAGCTTCCTCCAGCCTGAACATCTCTGCTTACTTCAACTATGCCTTACAATGTTGTGCACAATCCTCTAAATGTTGATGCCCCAGGGCAAAGCATCAGTTGACCTGCCCTACTTTCACCCATGCTAGAAAGGGAACCTCACAGAACCCAAAAGAGTAAATGGTCTTTATTCTTGCATCAACCAATTCTCCAGATTTTCCATAAATGTTTCCTTCTGAAAGCATCTATCCTAGTTCTAACAACACCAATTATCTTCCTTCTGTTTTGTGTGGATCAGGTACCTCCCCTGGCTCAAAATGCCACAGCAGTCCCTACTTTGAAGTTTCAGATTGCTCTTAGGGCAAATAGGAGCTACTGTGTGTTCTGAAAGGAGGAGAGACCAGATCACCTGATGCCTGAGGAAGATAATTTTTTCTGTTATGAATTGGATAGAGAAGCTAAAAGAAAAGGCTGAAGGCCTTTGAAGGCAATGAGATTTTGTGGTGAATCAAGTTAAAGTCTACGGTAATAATAATAATAGCCAGCATTTATACAGTGATTAAAGGTTTACAAAGAACTCTAGAAATATCATATATCATTTTATCCCAACAATGATCCTGGGAGATAATGCTGTTATTATCCTCATTTTACTGAGGAAACTGGGACAGAATGATGTTAAGTGACTTGTTCAGGATCATTCAGCTAGCATCTGTGTCTGGTTTTGAGCTCAGGTCTTTCTGACTCCAGGCCTAGTGCTCTGTCCACTCTACCACCTAGGTACCAGTAGTAGAAAAGAAATAAACCAAAAAAAAAATTCTGGATATAAGGAATAAGGGCACTTGGTATCTGAAACATTTATTTCTGTGCCTATCTTTCCCTCGCTTTTCCCAAAGTTAATTCAATTATCATGGAGAAATTCCTCTGTTGAAAATAAGATCATAGGAAGCTACTCTCTTGGTTTTTTCCCCCTCTTTCTTTTCCTTTCATCTTTCCTTCCTTCTATATTTTTCTTCTTTCCTTCCTTCCTTCTTTCCTTCCACATTTCCTTCATTTCCTTTCTTTTGCCTTTCTTCCCTTCCTTCTTTTTTCCTTAATTTCTTTCTTTCTTCCTTCTTTCATTTTTTCCTTCCTTCCCTCCCTCTTTTCTTTATTTCTTTCCTTCCTTCATTTCTTTCTTCCTTCCTTTTCTTTCTTTCTTCCCTTCTTCCATTCTTTCTCTTTCCTTCCTTCCTTCTTTCTTTCTTTCTTCCCTTCTTCCCTTCTTTCTTTCTTTCCTTCCTTCTCTCTTTCTTTCTTCCCTTCTTTCTTTCTTTCCTTCCTTCCTTCTTTCTTTCCTTCCTTCCTTCTTTCTTTCCTTCCTTCCTTTCTTTCTTTCTTTCTTTCTTTCTTTCTTCCTTCCTTCCTTCCTTTCTTCCTTCCTTTCTTTCCTTCTTCTTCTCCTTTCTTTCTTTCTTTCTTTCTTTCTTTCTTTCTTTCTTTCTTTCTTTATTTCTTTCTTTCTTGTCTTCCTTCCTCTCACTGCACTACAAGAACACTTACCCCCATGGTATTTCAAAGAGATCTTGTGAAATTGTGCGTGAATCACACCCACTCCAATGCCACTCCCTGATGCCCACAGCACTGGCCCTGGTTTTGTAACTGTACTCTATAACTGCTTTACAGAATCTTACTTTGGCAGCCTCTGCTGTTGCTGTTAGCTGGTTACTATGGATTCTTCACCACGCCACTCTGGCATCTTGCATTAAAAATAACTTCCCAGGCCTGTACAGAATACATAAAACAACAGGAGAAGATTAATAACTGGGTTGTCCAGCATATGCTTTCTTGACTTAATATTCACAGATGCACCTATGTGAGCAATGAAAAGAGAGTATAAAGGGTGGGGGCAAGGTGTCATACCTGGTTCCGTTTTTGTTTTCTTAAGCTTCTGAATCACAGGGGTTCTTAAAGATCAATTGTGCCTAATAATGATTATGTAAATCATAAACCAAGAAAATCTCAAGTTATAATGAAGAGATATAAAAATTATGGGGGAGGAGGGGCCCAGTAGCTACAGTGGGAAAGATTTTAATAGTTAGAACCGGAATTAGGCATTTTTATACTCAGGTAAGTCTCAAAAACCTTAGGACGAGACAATTTAGTCTAGCTAGGGGGAAAGGGTGGCAGCCTGGACAGCCTAGCATACTTTAAAGCTGCCTGGGAGGACATAGTTGTGAGGGTGAAGTAAAAGGGAGGGCCAGGCCTGGAAGCTGCTTATCTGAGGTGAGGGCCTTCAGGGAAGGAAATACTCCATCTGGTAGCTCCTTATTTTATTTAACCACTCTAGCTAACTAAGCTTTATTGTTTGCATACTGTTGAAAGATTATAAATGCTATCAAGGCCTACTAAATTTCAGCACAGTTGGGACAAAAATCTTGAAATAATCTAGAAGGTGTCCAGAGAAAATCCTGTACTATGTTAAGGAAACACAGTACCCATTGCCTCAAGGCAAAAAGATAAATAATTAATTGTTAAAAATAAGGAAGAAGGTTGAGAAAAGATCTAAGATCACACGATAAATGGAGAGGGAAAAAAATAACACAGAAATACTCTCGGAACAAACAGACCTCATTTTACGAAGTGATAATTAAGCTGACAACAGGTATAGACCCTTACTTAGATTTGTCAAAAGTAACCAAAAGTGCCTTATCACTGATTAAAACCTCCAAGATAGGGAAGATCCCATTCTAGGTGGAATCAACAGGTGAACCAGGGTGACATCCATACAAAATCAACCAACAATTTAACCACAAAAAGGCAACTAACACGTGACCGCAAGGCAGATTTGCTTACAGAAATGGAGGAATTTGTGGTAGGATCAAGTGATTGCCCCCAGAAATTACAGAAAGGTTATCCTTAAGGACCCCAAACTTATTGATTGATGAAGATTTTTACAACAAGATAATATAAACTATACAATGTATAAATGAAGGCTACAAAAAATTAGCAGCTACTAGCAATACTTAGTAAAAATACCTAGTAAGAATACCTAGTAAGACATGATCCAAGGCTAGAATTTGACAACAGAAGCCTGCTATCTTTTATGAACTAACAAATGACAAATTCCTAGTACTAGAAATACAAGCCCCTAATTGTTCATTAGAATACATCAAATATATCACTCTGGAACCAGAGCATTGTTAACCAGGAGCGTACTGGTAAACAATTAACAACTGGCTCTCTGAAAAAGAAAATTGTATACATGACAAGCTTTTAAGTTTAATCTGACTTTTTAATATTTTCTACATCACTTTAAATTCAGACAACCAAAAAAACAGTAAATCAAGTCCTAATTTGTTAGTGTTCAACAATTTCAGAGGTGTAAATGCTCACACTGAAAATGTGACAATCAGCTCTCAAAAGCCAGTTTGAGCTGGCTCCAGCACACCCCTGCCTGTAACCAGCCAGACATAACATTGACTCAGAAAAAAAAATTTAAGAGCAGTGCTTTTAAAAATGCTGCCAGACTGAATGTTCATACTCCCCAATATAAGTGGAATGATAAGCTTTCAAAATGAAGAGTCCAGGCAGAAGAAATTAAAGCTGTATGGTAACAAGACAAGGTACATGTCATCCCATCATCTTGTCTGTAATTAAGGTTGTCCCGGATCAAATGAGATGATGTGTGTAAAGTGTTTAGCACAATGCCTGGCACACAGTAGGAGCTTAACAAAGGCTTGTTCTCTTGCTGAAGATGTTTTCAGTGGCTACAGAAGATGAGAAAAGCAATCATCTACTTGCACAATTGTCTGCAGAACATATATATGAGTATAATATTTAATATAAATTAAATCGAAAAGAATAATAACAGACAGCCTAATGTCCTTGAAATATTTGTATTGGATCCCCGATGAGAAAGCCTACATGCGTATGATGCATTATGGCTCCAGAGTATTTTCATATATATCATCTCCCCTTTACCCTGGCAAAGAAGACTCTTGGTATCCCTGGCACCTGAACTGAACCTCAAGAAGAGGAGGATTCTTATGGGTGCAGATGAGGAAGAAGTGCATTGTGGGTGTTGGGGACAGTCTGAGGAATGCACAGCAGTGCGAGATAGCATGTTTAGTTACAGGCATAGGTATTGGCCCTATTCAACTACAATACAAAGTTCATGAAAGGGAATAATGTAAAGTGGGGTCAGAAATTATTGTTACTATATAGCATTGTAAAGTTTGTAAACTGCCCTTACAAACATTATCTCATTCGGTCCTCATAATAGCTCTGGGATGTAGGTGCTATTATCCCTGTTTCACAGATGAGGAAACTGAGGCAGACAGATATTAAATGGCATGCCCAGGTTCACACAGCAAATGTCTGAAACTAGATCTGAACTCAGGTTTTCCTGACTCTAGGTCCAATATGTTATCCACTGTGCCATCTACTTACATTAAAAAAAAAATTAAAAAAACAACAGCAACATTGAAGTCAGGCTAGAGTTTTATCCCATAGTCAACAGGGCTTCATCAAAGGTTTGAAAGAAGTAGAAAGACATTTGGACCTATGTCTTTTCCTGAAAGATTGTACCTTTCTCTTTTTCTCCTTCTCCCTGTTAAATTTTTCCTAATTTATGACAATTCTTAGTTTAAAGCTTTCCTAGTTTATAGGAGAACTATACTCAAGCCTCTAGATAGTATATTCCATGGCTTAAAACTAAACTTCTTAGTCCTGTATTAACCAATTAACAAATATTTATCAAGAGCCCCTATTGTGATGCACAAGGTTAGAAATGAAAAGATGTATAAATATGAATTTATAATGCAATTAGGAATTACAATTTCTTGTATTTGTATTCCCTGTTCTTCGCACAGTGCCTGGCACATAGCAAGCATTTAATAACTGCTTATTGACTGACTGAATTAGGGAGACCAATATACAGACGCACAGACAATAAAAATATAAGAGAACATATGTTTAAGTCTCCGATGAATGATGCACACAAAAAGTGCTGTGAATTGAGAGAAAGAAAAGATGATTGGGATGGCTGGTGAACAGGGAAGATTTCACAAAGGAGGAAGAACTCAAGATAAGCGTTGAAGAATGGGTGGATCTTTTCTGTGGCACCATGGAATGGGAGGACTAGCAGGAGGAAAATTAGTATTAATTGGAATTATTAGGGAAGACTTCAATAAGAAGATGGAATTGTGAGGGGTCTTGACAAATTGACAGCCTGTGGCTAAGGTACTGAAAAGAAGATGAAAATATAAATAAATACATGGAAATGGGGAAAACCTATGATGTATCCAAAAAAAAAAAAGAAAGGATATGGTAGATACTGGCCCACCTAGAGCAGAGGATATGAACTGGGAGAGTAGTGGGAGATACAGCTATATTAGTCACTTATTATCTTCTATTGTCTAATGTGTAAGAATATATATTCGCATGTGTGTATGTCTGCATGTATACAATATAGATATATATGTTGCATTGTGTATATACATAGATGTATCTATTATATATATAGATACATCTATGTGTGTCTATATATGTATCTATATGTATACATTAGAAGTTATATGCATGTATATCACATATATACATGTATGCATACATACATGTGTGTAAACACACACGTATATACAGAGTGTTCCAAAAGTCTTACAGTTTTAAGCTATTAAAGCTTAAAGTTATCAAGCAGCAATGAGATATAAAAATCAAAATTTGTGGAAGTGATAAACTAGGGGCTTGATTATTTAATTTAAAAAGGAGTTTTTAGAAAGTGAATGTCTCTAGTCAGTTTTATTGTATATTTATAGTTTATTATTATCTCATACTTCTTCTCTTGCCTTACATGGCCAACTTCATCTAAGCAGGCTCCAGCCATGCTTCATTTCAATCCTTGGCCATCTTCTTGCCTGCCTGCAGCTGACCAGAGATGCCATGGTCTGGAGAACTTAACATTTTCATGCCTGGAATAACCAGCCTAGGGCTCTGCTGTTCTGATTGGGGAGTAACCCACATGTGTTCGCTCACCACCCATCTTCTCACCTGTCATCCTGACACCGGGTACAATGCGCCCTCTGGTCCTCTCTGCCCTTCACCCGTCGTGGAGCTATTATCAGATCAGCACCACCATTACTATTGGAAAGGTTGTATTAATCTCGCCTCTGGCTACACTTACCATATTTGCAACTTTCAAAACCACAAAACCACTTTTCTATTTGTAATTTCCTATTTCTTCCCACATTAAAATGTAAGATCCCTGAGAGCAGGAACCACATTCGCTTTTGTTTTTGTATCCCCAGCGCTCAGGACAGTGTTTGACACACATTCGTTATCTCCTTGGGTCGGGGAAGGTGTCGGATATATGTGAAACACTCCTCTGGACTCTTTCTCCCAACTCCTTGCTCTGCCGGGCTGGCTCCCAGAAGGCAGCTGCCGGCTACTTCTACTCAGGCTTCTGTGATCAGGTCACCTGAGGGGCTGAGGCTCCCGACTATTACTCGTGAGCTCCCTTGCAGTGTGCTCCCCCCAAAATAAATCAACCAGTTGATATTAATCGGCGTTTTCAAAGGGACATTGGCTGACAAAGTATAGCAACGACAGAAATAGAAAACATTCCCCCAAACAAAGGGCATACTCTCCCTGGAGAGAGTGAGCTGAAGCTTAAAGTGGTTGGAAGAAACTTCACCCCCTCCATTCCTGGGGACCCACTCTTCTTCCTGCCTGTACATAAGTTCCAAGGGAAGGATTTGCTCAAACTTGAAGCTCTCTTCCAGGGAACAGATCTCGCCAAGGGCTACCCTGGGCTCTAAGAGTATTTTAGGTGGGGCAGTGGATAAAGCCCCAGCCTGGAATCAGGAAAACAAGTTCAAATTAGACTAACTGTATGACCCTGGGCTAGTCACTTAACTTCTGTTTGCCTTAGCTCCTCTTCTATAAAATGGTGGTAATGATAGTGCCTACCTCAGAGGGTTGTTGTGAGGCTCAAATGAAATATTAATTGTAAAGCGCTTAGCTTGGTGCCTGGCACATGGTGCCACGTATTTTCCTTCTTTTGCAGAGTCTCCATCAAAGTCCCTTCTGGGTGTAGCATGGCTGACAGATGAGTCTATCCTGCCCAGTTGAGCTAGTTCTTTGTAGGATGTGACATCTGAGTTTCCACGTTAGCCCTCCCACAGTTGGCCTGGGTCAAGCGAGTCTCTCAGCTGCTTGCCTAGGCTCGACTCATGGCTAAACGACCGATTCTGCTGCTGTCTCCAGTCGCTGGCCCTCTTGTGGCTCTTCTGACCCATCGAAGCTGAGAAGTTTACAGTTTGGCCTATTCTGACTCCAAAGACTCATTTATTTACTAATAAGAAGAAATACAGATGAGACACAAAGGAAAGGAAGCAATGTGCAGTCACTGACACAGGGCCCCAGGGTGGGGAAGGGGCTTTCCAACACTGAAGCTCCTCATGGTCCTTGGTCATTTCAAAGCTGACAGTGAAGAAAGGAAAAGATCAGCAGCGCAAACCTTTTGCATGTACATCCAGCCTCAGCTCAGCCTCTACTGAGTTGTTAGTCCTTCTAGGATCTCAGCCAACCAGAAGTTGTCTATGGGGTTTTCTCAGCAAAGATGCTGGAATAGTTTGCCATTTCCTTCTCCAGTGTGGCCCCATTTCACAGATGAGGAATTGAGGCAAATAGGGCTTAAGTGGCTTGCCCAGGGTCACACAGCTAGTAAGTAGCTAAAGCTGGATCTGAAGTCAGATCTTCCTATGCTCTATTCACTGTACCACCTAGCTACCCCCAGTTATTATCATCACCATCATTATTATTATGATAAGCCCAGAGTCACCAGGCCTCTGGTCTAGGGATGACTGTATTCCCTGAGCCTTCTGCTGAATTCCTGCTGACCTCAAGCAATGTTTATAGAGAAATACAGGAGTGTGCTGATAAATATTTAACAACCTGGTTCTCTGAAGGGAAAAAAAGGTATGCACATACACTTTAAAATTTATTCTACGCTATTAGGACTTTCTTAAATCTAGACAATTAACAAAACAAATCAAACCTTATTTGTAGCCAGTTTCTGAAGTGTAAATTAAATGCTTGCTCTCACGATTTAACGATTGGCTCTTGAAAGCTTGTTAGAGCTGGTTTCAGCATATCCTTGACTGTTTGCTGTTGTAGACCTGGTCATAACAATAAGAAGCTAGGCAAGAATCCAAAATGGGACAGAAGATTGTGAATCTCCAGCCGGGAGAGACCTTAGAGGTCAACTCTCTCATTTTTCAGGTGAGGAAACTGAGGCCAAGAGAGGTTGAATAATATGCCCAAGGTCACACAGGTATCGACAGAGGTACCTTGCAGCAAGACTTTTTGAGCCTGATAACTACCACCCACTTCTGCTGATTCATGTGGGCATGAATGATACTGCCAGAAGGAACCTGGAAAGTACTGCAAAAAAAAGTATGCAATCTTAGGCCAAAAAATGAAGACCTCAGGGGCACAGGTGGTGTTTTCATCGCTGATGCCAAATGAAAGCAAGAGCTTCAGAAAGAAGGGCAGACCTGGGAAGTGAACAGGTTAAGATGATGTCTGAGAATGGTATTTGTATTTCTGGACCGCGGCCTAAAATATAGGAATGACTGCTCTTGGCCAGGGATAGATACTGCAAACATGGGTTGGGAAGAATGTGTTTGCCTGGAGCCTTGTAGATCTAATCATAAGGGATTTAAACTGAAAAAGAAGGAGGAGAGAGAGAACTGACTACCTGGAGTTGTCTCAAAAATGTAAGAAAAAGGATAGTAAAGATGTCCCGGGATTCACAGGAGCCAGAAATCCAATGAAGCAGCCAGCAACAAAACCAACGTCCTCAGAGGGCACCGCACAATTGTACAAAGAAAAGGTAACATGGATGTTGGACTAGAAATTGGAACAGCAGAAAGAAAATTTGACCTCATAAATACCAATAAAATTTGGTGGAACAAAAGGAATTGATCGCTGGAAGGGTGTCGTTTATTTAAGGGGAATAGAATTGTTGGGATTGGGGGTGGTGGTGAGTAGCAAGGGACATTAAGAAAATGTATGATCAGGGCAGCTAGGTGGCGCAGTGAGTAGAGCACCAGCCCTGGAGTCAGGAGAACCTGAGTTCAAATCCGGCCTCAGACACGTGACACACTTACTAGCTGTGTGACCTTGGGCAAGTCACTTAACCCCAATTGCCCTGCCAAAAAAGCAAAAAAAAAAAATGTATGATCAAAAAAAGAGAAAAAGGACACGTACACATATATACATACATACATATATACATACATGTATGATTATGGCTGCTTTTTTTGTGGCAGCATAGAATTGGAAACTAAAGGGGGTGCCCATCAATTGTGGAACGGCTGAACAAATTATGGGACATGATTCCAGCTCCCTTTTCTTAACATCTATTCTCTCCTCTCCCCTCAAAAAGCATCTACACTAGTTTGGGCCCTCACTACCAGCAGTCCAGCCCTTTGACCCCTTCCTCCCATTGGTAAGTTCTTCCATTTTGAGGAAGGAACCAAGCCAGACAGCTTCCCTCCTCTTCTGTCTCTGTTTCTGACTTTTCAGACATTGTCACAATGTCTCAGCTGCCCTCTCACTTTGGGAGAACCCACTTTGTCTGTGGCCTTCTTACCCTAGCAGAGTCATATTCCTGTGGCCTTCTCCTCCCATTGGTGAGTTCCTCTTGGAACCTCCATGTTGAGGAAGGGCACAGGTCGGGATCTCTTCACATCTCTCCTGGCTTGGATTCTCTGGATTTTGTTACCATGCCCCCTTCACCTTCTCCCTCCTGATTTCAAGTTTGTGTCAAATGAAGATCAGCTGAAGGCATGATTAACCTAGAAAAAGAAGGTGCCTCAGAGGGCACATCTCTATTTTCAGATATTTGAAGGGCTCTCGCATGGAAGAAGGACTAATTCCTTTTGACCCCAGAGAGCAGAATCAGCAGCAACGAAGGGAAATTATAAAGAAAACAATTTAGGCTTGATATCAGCAAAACCCTCCTAACAATTAGAGCTATCCAAACATGAAAGGAGTGTCCTTAGGAACAATTGCCTCCTCTCTGCTAAGGTGGGAAGGGCTTTGGATCTGGAGTAAAAAACCTGGGTTCAAATCCTGGATCAAATCCAGATTTACAATCTGGGTGACTTTGGGCAAGGCACTATACCACTCTGGACCTCAGTTTTCTCATTTGTTAAAAAAATGGAGGGGGTAAACTAGATAACCTCTGAATTCCTTTTTTAGCTTGAAGTCTATTCCACCTCTTCATTTTACAGATGAGCAAACTGGGGGCAAGATTGGGCAAGGGTGAATCAAAGCCCACAAGCAGTAAAAAGGCAGAGCTTAAACCTGCAGATAGGGCTGACCCTTACACTATACCATGTAAAGAGAGTCTCATTTTGAGTCCAACTTGTAGAAATGGAAAGGAAAGTATACAGTAGAATTAAAATCAGCAGTTCACATGTGAACCATATACTACTGTACGTTTACTACCGGAAAGTGATACTATGGTGAACAGGAGGACTTTGTGGGACTCCTTATGACAGTGAGTAAGGATAATAATGGCAGGCAAACTCTCCTACTAAGTTTCTCTTAGGGTACCAGCCTACTTATTCACCTGTAAAGGCCCTGTCCCAAAGCCCATTGGTATGAGACTCTGTCCTCATTGGTGGAGAGGAAGACCCTGCCCTACATGACCAGTGGACAGGGGTTGGTGAGAGACAAGAGATCTCCAGCCTTTGACAGTCCATTCAGGGATTCCCCAAGAGACTTGTTGGAGTCCCCTTTTGGGACTCTTCAAGACCAAACTGGTCAAACTTCAAGTGTAGAGTCCCTTCCAGTGCTCTTGGCTTCTAGCTTTGAAAGAAAAGATAGAAGAGGCCAATCTCCCTCAGGCTGCTGAAGGAAAAGACCCTGGGTAGACATGAGAGGATGTGGCAGTCTCCATCACGTCCCTGTCCCCAGCTTGCTAAAGACTGTGGGGAATCTCCCTTTGAAGGAGATCAAGGTCATTCTCTCTTGGTTGAGCTGATTCATCTTGTTCCCAATGAGAGAATTCCTTCACCCTGTATTGTCTGGTACATATTCTCCTATGTATACCTTCTCTGATTTTCTGTTTTGCTACTGATTTAGATAAATGGATTTCTTTTCTATTCTCTGTGTGTTCTGTGTGGAACTAGTATTCGGTGGAAAAAGGGTCAAGTCTTAGATATAGAGCTTGGGATTGTCTTCCTTCTCCAAAAATGACAAAGCATTCAAAAGTTAGATGGAAATCAATCATATTCCCAAGACTAATAACATGTAGGGGAGCTTTATAGATATAACTTTAACCTGGTACCCCCTTCTTCCTCTGAGGAGGACAGAGTGGTGGTCTCCAGCCCCAAATTCCTGCTTCCCCTCTTGATAGGAATGAAAATCTCCCTTGGAGAAGGGTGGGAGAAGAAGAGGCTGAAAATGTCCATTCTACCTTCAAGACACACCCAACGACAGGCCTCACAACGCATTGGCCTTAGAACATTACACAAGGAGTTCTCTTTGTTATATCTACTTATTCTCAAACTTTGTAAAGTCTGAAAACCCCCAATTGTCCTTAAAGACATAAAATGGTTTTGAATTTCCTATTTGAGGGAGCAATAGAGGATTCCAGTCATTGGGGGAGGGGCAATCCTTGGCCCTGGATACCTTTCCCCATTAGTTTCAAGAATAGCCCTTAAAGTAAACCTGAAGGGAAAAAAATGACTAACATGAATATTGGATGCTGTTGTTTTAAGCATGTTAACCAAAGAGCAATAAGGAAAAATGTCATGGCAGCATATTAACTTTTTAAGAATTTAGGTTCTTATCAATGATGCTTCTAAATTCTGGATTATGCCCTTCGTCTGAATATCCATCACTAACATTAGTTTTTAATGCAATAAATATTATTTTTCTTAAAAAAATGGATCTTGCCTGAATACAAAACTCTTATGAATTCAATTCAACAAGCACAGATTAAGTGTTTAATTATACGCCAGAAACTGTTCTAAGCAGTGGTGACAAAATGATAAAAACTCAACAGTGCCTGCCCCCTAGGAGCTTCCATTCTATTAAAGGAAAACAACATGTACATAGATAAACAAATATGTATGTATATACACACATATCTATACAAGTGAATAAAATAAATGAATATAAAGTAATTCCATGGGGAGAGTGTGGGGCAGCTAACAATCACTGTGAAATAAAGAAATGTGTCGTGTAAGAAATGGTACTTTAGCTGAACCTTAAAGGAATTTGGTATTGCCAAAGCCATAGCTGCAGAGGACATACATTCCAGGCATTGGGGACAGCTTGTACAAAGGCTAGAATGTCCTATATAGGGAAGAGAAAGTAGACCAGTTTGGTTGGAATGAAGAATAAATGAGGAGGAGGAATATGAAGTCAATCTAATGTGTAATTATGCATTAGTTAAATCTGCCAAATTAATTTCTTTATGAATTAATCACATATAAATGCATATATAAATAGATACATATTATACATACACAAGGCTATAACTAGGGTAAGGCACTTTGCCTCAGGGCAGGAAGCTTGGAAGATACCAACAGCCAGATCACACATGGCAGAAGCAGAGTCACAACTAGCACCTGAATTTGACTTTTGAATAGTCTGTTAAGTTCAAGGCTAATGCTCGTTCCATTGCTTCTATTAAGTTAGATTAATTGGTGGGAAAGAGGAGAGGGAAGGAGAAGGAGAGGTCCTGACCTGAGATTTCATTGGAATTCCTAGTGAGAGAATTCCTTTGTCCGATGCAGATCAGCTGTGGTTCTGTGCTTTGTAGTCAAGAGAGTTCCTTGAGACTGAGAAGTCAAAGGACTTATCCAAGGTCTCATATCTAATATGTTTCAGGGTGGCTTTGGAACCCAGGCACCTGGCCTATTATCCATTATTCCATGATGCCTCTCAAGAACTCTTATCCTTCTATATAAAGTAACTCAAGGCACTAATGATCCCAACTGTTATGTGTCCTATTGCCAAGGTCATGTAAAATGGATTGAATCAAATCCAATGCCCCTACCAAGCTTTGCTGTCAGCTTCACCTTCCCCGCTCCCCTCTTACCCTCCCTCCACCTCCACAGCTCTTGGACAAGTTGCTCCCTGTAGACCACACAGAATGACTTCCATTTTGACTTTCAGAAGTTGCCTGAAATGAAAACAAAAGCAAACCAAACCACTCCTTTTTCTCCACATTCCCAAACCATGTTAGCTTCCATTCTACCCTGCCCAGCCTCTCCCTCCTCCCTCTCCAAGCTGCCTCCAAGTCAAGATCCTATCCCATTTGTGGTGTTTCTTTGCTTTGGAACTGAAATTCCTCAGGGCAAGGAACTTGTCTTTCTACATATTTGTCAAGTACCATGTACATTTAGAGAACTAAATCAATAATAAACATCATACAGCCAGAATGAGTTCATTCAATAAATACCTTGGATATTATCTCTCATTTTAGTCACATGACATCCATGGACAGGAGATCATAAGGTTTGGAGCAGGAAGAGGCCTGAGAGAACATTTTACAGACAAAGAAACTGAGGCTCACAGTACTGGAGTGACCTAAGATCATATAGGTAGTTAGAAGTAGAACCAACATTTGAACCCAGATCTAGTTACCAGTTTAATAAGGAGCTATTTAGAAAATTATGGAATTAACTTCATGTTTACTAGACAACAAAAAGAGCCTGTCTATGTGGCATACACATGTATCTAGAACTATTAATAATGATAGAATTCTAAAGTTTGCAATCATGCAGATCATGGCAACGGGTCCTATCACTTCCTGGCAAATAGCAGGAAAAGAAACAGAATCAATGTCATATTCTTGGGCTCAAAGATCTCCGCTGAGTTATATGTGTTATATCATTTGAACCTCACAACTACTCTGTGAGGAAGGTCAGATGGGTATTTTTATTTTACAGATAAGGAAATTGATATTTAGAAAGATTCAGTGAGTGCCTATGGTCACATAGTCACTCAACGTCAGTGGTAGGATTTGAACCTGAATCTTCCTGATGCCAAGCCAAGCGCTATCATCACTACAACATGTGTTGTTGTCTGTTCTCTCATTTGTTTCACTGTTTAAGTTCCCAACGGAGCTTCTGGCCCCACTTACACCAGCACTTAACACAATGCGTAGCAGGTGCTTAATAAATGTTTATTGACTGAGAGAAATAGTGAGAGATCCATATATTCTTTTTTATCCTAAAGGAGGGGGGATGCTGGAGCCAGCTCAAATCCACCAGCATTTATATCTCAGAAATTGGCAAATCACAACAAAACAATGCTTGATTTATTGTTTTTTAGAATTTATTTTCCACACAATAAAATATATTATCTAGACTTAAGAAAGGGTTAATAATGAAAATTCAACTTAAAAGTATGTCTTGGGGGCACATTCTTTTTTTAGGAGAGTCCAACACATTTACCAGGATTATCTGAGTCAAAATCGCTAAGTATTGTCTTGTTTACTTTGCTCAGGGTGAGGGAGGGAGAGGGATAGAGCTGTGAGTTCATCAATACAGCAACTCCTTCTACTCATTCAGATCATCTAAGAAGAACAGCCCCAAATCCATCCAATAGCAAACATGCGAGCAAGATACTCTTTTAGATATTAGGGTGGATATAAAAAGAAATTACAGTCTCTACCTTCAAGGTGCTTACAATCTAGAAGTAACACTAATAATCATATCAAAGGCTCATCAACTGGAGAATGGTTGAAAAATTTGTGGATGTCATGGAATGTCATTGTGGAATGTCACAAACGGCAGGGACAATTTCAGAGAAACCTGGGGAAACTTGCATGAACCGAAACCAAGTGAAGTCCATGGAACGGGATGACATTTTATACAATAAAAACAACACCATAAAGATAAACAACATTCAAAGACTTGAGAATTCCCGGTTGATGTAATGACCAGCCCATGATTCTAGAAGACCTATGATGAAGCCTCCTAATACCAACTTTCTGGCAAAGAGATGATGGACTCAAGATTCAGAAGGAGACATTTTGGGGGCTCACTGGGTGACGTTGACGCTGTCCTCAGCACCACTCTCCTACTCTCTTGTACCAGTTAGTGGTCTTGCTGTGCCGGGCAGAAGGATGAGGTATCGTCTTCTTTTCCTACTCGTCTTCTTCAGAGACATTCAAATCAAGCCCAAGCAGGATTCCTTATGAAACCAGGCATTATGCTAAGCCCAGCGGACACAAAAAAAGGTGAAAACACTACCCAGTTCTCCAGGAGCTCACAATCTCCAACAGCCTGCATTGTGATTTTCAGCTTGTTCTTAGAGACTCTTTGGGAGACAGGCAGGACCCTTTTGGGATTCCTCATGGGAAAATCAGAGCTGAAGCTAGAAGCCAAGGACGGTCTCTCCCATGGCATGTTATCAGCATCTATTCAGTGGTCAGAAGGGCAGGGGTATTCTGGAGGGCCATTCTAGCACACCCATGGCAGAAGGGCTGATGGAAATCATAGCTAGCATCTTCCTGGCCATAGGACAATGGAGGCCTTTGGAGTTCAACTATGAAGTATTTGGGGCAGCTAAGTGGCACAATGGATAGAAATGACAGGCCTAGAGCCAGAAAGACTCATCTTCATGAGTGCAAATCTGGCCTCAGATATTTACCAGCTGTGTGACCCTGGGCAAGTCTCTTAATCCTGTTTGTCTCAGTTTCCTCATCTTTAAATGAGCCAGAGAAGGAAATGGCAAACCACTTCAGTGCCTTTCCCAAGAAAACCCCAAATGTGGTCATAGAGAGTTGCAAACAACTGAAAAATGACTGAAGAACAACATGATGTACTTAGATGGTTAAATATTGAATTCTTTTTTCCCCTGAATCCTATGTATTGTTGATATTTCTATTTCTGATGTTGTTTTTGTCAATCCTGGTCTGTTTCATTTTATAATTTCCTTGAATATGGCATTAGGCATTTTTCTTCAAATTTTCTGAAATCTCCATAATCTTGAGACTGCCACCTCATGATCTATCCCTACAAGTCTGCTACTTGAGTTCACACATTTTCCGATAACTTGGATTGTTCTTGAATCTTTTGAACATATATTACGTCGTAATATTCCATTTTTACTGTAAAAAGTCTGCTAGCAATCACTCACCTCTATGATTTGTTAAGTTTCCATTAATCACTTTCTTCATTATATCTTCTTTTAAAATTAATGCTGTTTCATTCTAGCTTGACTTTACATGTTTTTTTAACTTACTTTCAAGCCGTTTTTTATTTGATTGTAAGATTCTCTTAATAGGATGAAGTCTCACTTAATGTATTTGAGCATGTCCTTTATCCATCCAGGGACATCTCGGGGTATAGGATCATAGATAGAGAGCTGGAAAGAACTTCGAAGCACATCTACCTTAACCACCTTCATCTTACAAATGAGAAAGGAGGTCCAGGTGATTAAGGCAGTCACCAATGACACAAAGTGGTAAGTACCAGGGATGAGATTTTGACCTTATTCCTCTGACTAGAGTAAGGACTCTCTCCCTGAACCATGATGCTTACCTGTATCACTTAACTACATGGTATAAGTTTTTCTATTTGAATTGCTTCTGTTGCTTTGGACAGATTCTGTTGCTCCATAGTAATATTTTTAAAGAATTTGTATTAGCCCTCTTCTTCACTTTACTCATTTTAAAATTTGGGTTGATTTTTGTTTTCATGCGTGGTTTTTCAAAGTCATTTTCTTCTTTCTGATCTTTCTCTTTATCGTTTGTTTGGTGTTTTTTTTTGGTGGGGTGTTTGAGGAGGCTGATATCTATATAGCACTAGGGGCAGGATGTTGAGTCTTCCTGACTCCAGGCCTGGCACTCTATCCATTGTGCCACTAGCTGCCCCTTGTGCTATACAGATATCAATTATTATTAATAGTATTCTCTGCTACCCCAACCAACACCTTTTTTTCTAAAAGATTTTTGTCCTCAGACACTAGCTGGGTGACCCTGGGCAAGTCACTTAACCCTGTTTGCCTCAGTTTCCTCATTTGTAGAATGATCTGGAGAAAGAAATGGCAAACCACTCCAATATCTTTGCCAAAAAAAAACCCAAATAGTATAAAAAAGAGTCAAACATAACTGAAGTAACTGAATGACAAAGATATTGCACTTTCAATGCACTTTCCACAAATTATTTTATTTGTTTACCACCCATAAGGTAGACATTATTTATATTCACTTTATAGATGAAGACCTGAAGTTCAGGGAGGTACTTAAATCACTGTGCGTAAGTGACAGAGCAGAAATTTGAACCTGGGTCCTCTGGTCTCAAATCTAGCATTCATTTGGCTACATCAGGCTTTAATTAATTTATTTAGCATAATATAAATATAACAATATATCATAAATATAAATTATTTAATTTTATTAATTACAGGAGCCTTTCAATTTAATTAAAAAGAGGAAGAGGACAATTAAACATGGGGGGAGGCATAACATTATGGATCTCAACCTGGAAGGGACCTTAGACACCATCCAGTCTAACCATCTCATTTAAAAAGGTGAGAAAATTAAGGCTTAGGGAGTTTAAGGGACTGGACCAAGATCACACAGTTAGTAAGTGTTAATGTCATAGTTTGAACTCAGCTCTTTTGACTTCAGAACCTGTATCCTTTCCACTGTATTCCACCCTGCTCCACAACTTCTATGTAAAGTTGATAGATGGACAATATACCATTTTTTCCTGTTCTTTGTGCAGCATCTCCACTGAAAGCCTGCTCCAGAGACTTATTATGACATGAAGGTGACCCTGGGTTCGTAAAGGCTGGGCCACCACAGTACAAGTACTGGCAAGTGCTTCCAAGCAAGCAAGACTTTGAGTGAGACCCAGAGATAGAGCATAGCTCACCCCCATACACAGACCTCACCTTCATCACAGTTTTTAACTTGTGAACTAATCCTTCCATTTCAGTAGATACAGAGCTGGGCTTGATTATTTTAGAAGAATTTTCTTATTATTCTCAGCTATTTGTTTTTGTTTTTTTTTAATTTCCTTATTTGGGGAATATTGAAAGAAAATATTTTTAGGGAAGAGAAAAACCTTTTTGATTGCTAAAGGTCAGTTTTTAGTTTGAGAAAGTCTTTGAATTTCATTCCTACTTTCTCTAGGATGTTTGGAAGAAGGGACAAGTCCATCCACTTGGATGGACACCAACCCTAAGATAAAGAATGTTCCTCAGGGTTTCTGCCTCCCAAGATTCATGATCCAATGTCTTAGAAAATTTCTTTAGCAGAAAAGAGAAAGGGGTCTTACTTATAAAGATTTAAAATGGTGTATTATAGTGATAGAAGCACCAGGATTATCTTACCCGGGAGAGGGGGATATATGGCCTGCCTCAACTTCCCCAGATTGAGAGAATGAGGTTTTCAAGAAATATGTGTTTGCAGTGACCTGAGTGCCATTTGATCTATGAACTGAGACATGTCAAATGAAGATCATCATCACCAAATAGAGTAATATTTATTATACCTCATCATGCAGCCAATGGCATGCTTACATTTTACTTATTATTCCAAACATAAGGCATATGAAGAAAGATGCTATCTACATCCAGAGAAAGAAGTGATAAACAGAAGTATGTACAGAATAATTTCACATGTATGTACTTATTTGTGTCTAATGGTAGCCATCTCTAGAACTGGGAAGGGAAGAAAAAAAAGAAAAAAAAGAAATCTACATGACAAATTTGTTGTATATTTGAAGGGAATAGAAAGTTGTATTTGATAGATTTGCGGTTTCATGTGTAATCATCTTTTTTATTGTACTATGTGTGGAAATGCTTATTTTGTTCCATGAATTGAAAATAAAATAAAATTTTTTAAAGGTTAAAAAATATAGTTAGTGCACATTAAGGCTCTGTCCTGGGCACTCTTGCCTCTACATTTTCTCCCCCTGTATCCAATTTAATGTAAGCTAAGGTCAAGGATTGATTAATTTTATTCTCTGTATCCTAGATACTATTAGTTTATGTATGTTTTTTTTCAATTCTTTGATTCATTTCCAAATATTCTCACTCCACCCACAGAGCCATCCCTTATAACAAAGAATAAAAATATAACTCAAAGAGATCAAAGAAAAAAAGAAAAAGGACCTGTGTATGCAAAAATGTTTGAAGCTGCTCTTTCCGTAGTGGGAAAGAACCGGAAACTAAGGGGTGTGATTAATTGGGAAATGACTGAACAAATTATGGTATATGAATGTCATACTACTTTGTTGTAAGAAATGCTGAAAGGTAGTTTCACTGAATACTAGGAAGATGTATAAGAACTAATGTAGAATGAAATGAGAGAAGCCAGGAGAACAATTTACATAAACCAGCAACAACGTAAAGACAAACAACTTTGAAAGACTTAAGACAACTGGTCAATGCAATGGCCAGCCACCAATGAAGAAAGATGACACCTGTCATCCTGACAGAGGCTTGATAGATACAGGATAGAATAAGACACATCTTAAAAATATGGCCAATGGGGGAATTTGTTTTGCTTGACAATGCATATTTATTACAAGGGTTTTCTTTGGCTTTTTTTCTTTTCCAGTGGTGGGAGAGAGGAGGAGAAAGCAGAAGGGAGAGAAAATAGATTTTTGCTCATTAAAAAAATTAAACAAAAAACAGAGAAGCAAAATTAGTTCAGCAAAACTTGTTAGCACATCAACAGAGTGTCTGACAGTAGATGAAATAGTCCATACCCATACCACCTCACCTCTTTAAAAAAAAGGCAAGTTTATCTTTACATCTCTCTGAGATTCAGCTTGGTCATTCCAGTTACATAGTATGCAGTTTCTTTGATCTCTCTATTTATATTATTATAGTCATGCTTGTTTTCATAGTCTATATCCATTTGTATATGCCTTTGCAGATTTCTTTCTCTATGTTCTTTACATTCATCGTTTGTTATGGGGCAGTATATCCCATTATATTAATATACCATCAATCAGCTGGCAAACACTTATTAAGCACTTACTTTGTACCCAGCACTGAGAATAAAAAAGAAGTAAAAGACAGTCCCGAGGAGCTCACAAACTAATGAGGAAGACAATAAGCAAACAAATATGTACAAACAAACTATATACAGGATAAATAGGAAATAATGAAGAGGGGGAAGGCACTCGAATTAAGAAGAGTTTAGAAAGACTTCCAGTAGAAGATGAGGTTTTAGTTGGGACTAGAAGGAGGCCAGGGAAGCCAATAGGCAGAGAGGAAGATGGAGAGAATTTCAAGCATGGGAGATAGCCAGAGAAGATGCCCAAAGCTGAGAGATGGAGGGTCTTGTTCATGGAACATCCAGGAGGCAAGTGTCACTGGATTGAAGAGTACATGGTTGGGAGTAAGGTATAAGAAGGGCAGATAGGTGGTGCAGTGGATTGAGAGCTCAATCTGGAGTCAGGAAGACCTGAGTTCAAATCTGACTTCAGACACTGACTAGCTGCGTGACCCTAGGCAAGTCATTTAACCCCATTTGCCTCAGTTTCCTCATCTGTAAAATGAGCTGGAGAAAGAAATGGCAAACCACTCCAGTATCTGCCAAGAAATCCCCAAATGGGGTCATGAAGAGTCAGACACAACTGAAATGACTCAACAATAAGGTATAAGAAAACTGGAAAGGTGGGAGGGGGTTAGGTTATGAAGGGCTTTGAATTCCCAGAATTTTATATTTGCTCCTAGAGGCAATGGAAAGTCCCTGGAGTTTATTGAGGTAGGAGGAGAGGGAGATGTGATCTGACCTGCACTTTAGGAAAACCACTTTAGTGGCTGAAGGGAGGATGCATTGGAGGAGGGAAAAGTTGGAGGCAGGCAGACCCACCATCAGCCATTGCAATAGTCCAGGTGTGAGGTGACCAGGGCCTGCACCAGGGGGGCTGACAATGTCAGAGGAGAGAAGGGGGCATATTCAAGAAATATGGCAAAGGCAAAATCAATAGACCTTGGCAACAGGTAGGATATGGAAGGTATGGTGAAAGTGTGGAGTCCAGGATGATTTCCAGGTCACAGGCCTGAGAGCCTGAGAAGATGGTGTTGTTTTCCTTAGTAATAGGGAAGGTAGGAGGTGGGGGAGGGTTTAGGGGGAAAGAGAATTAGTTCAATTTTGGATTTAATTGGATTCAATTTATTGGTTGCATTTAAGATGTCTACTGGACATCTAGTTCAATATGTCTGAAAGGCAGTCAGAAATGTGAGATTGGAGGTCAGGGGAGAGATTGGGGCAGGAAAGGTAGATTTGAGAATCATCAGTACAGAGATGATAATTAAATCCATGAGAGTGGATAAGATGACCAAATGAAGTATTAGAAGGGGAGAAGAGAAGGGGGCCCAGGACAGAAACCTGAGGGACACCTGAGGTTATAAGGTATGATCTGGATGAAGATCCAGCAAAGGAGACAGAGAAAGGGCAGTCAGATAGGAGAACCAGGAGAGAGGGGCATCCTGAAAACATAGAGAGAAGAAAGTATTAAGGAGAAGAAGTTGATCAACTGCGTCAAAAGCTGCAGAGAAATCAAGGAGAATGAGGTTGGAGAAAAGGCCATCAGATTTGGCAACTAAGAGATCACTGATGGTTTTGGAGAGAGCAGTTTTGTTGGAATAATAAAGTTGGAAGCCAGATTGTAAGGGGTTAAAAAGAAAGTAAAGGAGAGAAGTTGTAGTCACCTATTGTAGCTGGCCTTTTCAAGGAGTTTAGCTGCACAGGCAGAAGAGAAAGAGGGGTTAGCAGGGGTGGAAGGGGGAGATACGGGAATATGTGTAGGTAATAGAAAAGGAGCCAGTAGACAAGGAGAGACTGAAATGATAGAATGGGGATGACAGAAGGGACAATCTGTTGGAGGAGATGGGGTGGAATGGTATCAGTGGAACAAACAGTGGTATTAGACCTGGTAAGGAGTAAGGCCACTTCATGTGAGACAGAGGTGAAGGAGGAGAGAGGGGCAGAAGGCGCCTGAGTGAAAGAAGATGAAGAAGAGGGAGCTCATGGTGAACGGCCTCAAGGTTTTTTCTGTAAAGTGTAAGGTTCCCAAGGTTCTCGACTGAGAGAGTGGTGGGGAGAGAGGGAAGAGGAACCATAGGAGGTTTGAGGTGGCATGCGAAGCTTTGGAAGAGCAACTATGGAAAGTGGGATAGTGAGTTGATGAGGCAAGTATAGAAAGGTTTCCTAGTAGCAGTGAGGCTATGTAACATAACCAGAGCCAGAACAGTTATTGTGATTTTCTTCACCTTTGTTGAGCCGCATATGTGTGGGAGGGAAGGTGGTGAATGTTAGGAGTGATCTGGGGCTGAGGCTTGGAGGGGTGTAATTGGTGACATGATAAGGGGGCTAGAGATTCAAGAGGAGACAGTATAGAGTTGAATTGGTTCATCAAAGGGTGAAGAGGGGAAAAGAAGAAAGAGTGGTTAGTGCAGGGAGGATAGCCTGGGAGAAAACTGAGGGGTCAAGGGATCAAAGGTCATGGTAAGGACTAAGAGTAGGGTTTGGGGAGGAAAGGCAGAAGGAGAAGTGAAAAGCCAATTGATGATGGTCAGCTAAGAGCATTTCAGAACTCATGGATATGGAGGTGGTACATTTGTGGGTGATGGCAAAATCAAGAATATAACCATCTTTGGATGTGACTGAAGTGGGATGGAGAAGTAGTGGTCATGGGAAGTGAGTAGGTTGAGGAACTGGATGGTTAAAGTGTTTGGGGGAGAATCAATATGTACGTTGAGGTCTCTTGTTAATTATGGGGGCATTACAGTGGAAATTAGCAAATTGCATATTGGAGATGTTTTGTTTTATTGCTTTTTGCTTCTCTTCTTCCAGGTTGTCTTCACTTCAGCACATTTGTATTCTCAATCAGTCATTCTTTCTCTTGCTTTCTTGAAGAGACTCCATCGTAGATTTGAGTTTTTCTATTCGGCTAATTATTTCTGTTGTAAAGGTCATAAATTCTGCATTTGTTCACTTTGCAACTCCTAAGTATTTTATCCACTCTGCCAATGGAAGATGCAGCAGCAGCACCATTAAACAGTTGGTCTGAATCCTAAAGGAGTTAAATTTGTACAGGAGCTTGTTTACACAGTGAAGTGGTGAAGTTGTAAAGAAAAGAGTGAGTAGACCCTCATCCTTTACTAGAGAGGCAGCATGGTGTAGTGGGTAGGTCAGCGACCTAGAGTCAGGAAGACTTGGTTTTGAATGCCTAAATTTAACAGTTTAACACAGGAATATTTAACAAAAATAATAATAGCTAACATTTATATAGTGCTTACTTACTATGTGCCAGGCACCGTACTTCACAAATATTGTCTCATTGTTCCTGACAACAACCCTGGGAGGTAGAGGTACTATCATCACTTCTGTTTTACAGATGAGGAAACTGAGGCAGACAGAAGTTAAGTGATTTGCCCAGGGTCACCTAGTTAGTGAGTGTCTGAGGTCAAATTTGAACTCAAGTCTTCCTGATTCCAGGTCCAGTACTTGGCAAGTCCCAGAACCTCTCTCAGCCTCAGTTTATAAAATCTGTAAAGTAGAGACAATAATAGCACCTACCTCCCGGGGCTGTCGTGAGGATGAAATGCAAAGTGCTTCGCAAACCTTGAAGAGTTATATAATCGGATTGTGTGCCTTCTTGGGGAGGGAGGAGGGAAAATTTTAGAACTCAAAACCTTATAAAAGCAAATGCTAAAAACTAAAAATAAATATTTTTTAAAATAAAAATATTTTTAATGTTTTAAAAATATTTTTAAAATAATTTATATAATTGTTGCGATCGTTGTTAGTAATTATTATTGTTGCTGTTGCTATCATTCCTGTGCAGCTCTAACCATCCTTGGAAATAACAACTTATTCCTATTTCTATAGTTCTGCAAGCTTTGCAAAGTGCTTCTCTTACAGCATCTTTGTATGGTGTGTAATGCGTCTTTGTATCCCCGGTACCTAACACACTGCCTGAAATAGAGCAGGCATTTAACAAATGCCTGTTGATTGATAACTATTCCCATCTTGCAGATGAGGTTATTGAGGCTCTGATGAGAAATAGGATCATAGATTTAGAGCTGGAAGGGATCTAAGAGGCCACCAAGTCCATTCTCTTCATTGTGCAAGTGAGGAAACTGAGGTAGAGAGAGATTAAGTGACTTCTGATGAGTGATTTGCCCATTGCCACACAGCTGATGTGTGCCTAAGGCTGAATTTGAACCCTGATTCTCCTGCGACTAAATGTAGAGCTCTTTCTACTATGCCACCCGGGTAGGGAATGTGATTCCCAGCCTTGTAACCACCACAATATTTCAAAGGTAACATACTCAGGAGCACATTTTTAAAAATTTTCATCAAGATTACCTGGGAAAACAGAGAATGTATAAGAGTCGTTAATATTTCCTGGGGGAGAAGCTATACCTCTAACCTGTGCCAAGATTCCACATTCTTCCCAGAATTCAAAGATTGAGGGAGTGTTTTGCCCACACCCTGAATTTTTGGGAACACAGACCTTGCCATTATGTAAGGTCTACTGTTTAATAGCACTGTTTTATTCAGTCTTCCAAGGGGCATGGAAACAGCAGAGTGAAGCCGTTACCCTGATCCATACCATACTAAGGAAATAAATCCATTTAGCCAAGCTGATGAAATGTTAACTGGTTCGGAAAACTGTGCATTCTTCAGCTTAGAAATGCCCAGAGAGTGCTGTGCCTTCAAGACAGTAGCATCTGTAAGAAGAAAAAAGTCCAGGATTGCCTGGGAAACATCTAATTGTTCCAACAATCCCTTTAGCTATGAAATGGAAAGAAACTTTGCTACCAACTCCAGATCCTTGTCTGTCGCTGTCATCTGCCAGCCTCCTGGACGTGCTCCCATCTTCCCCCATCACTTTGTCTGCTGGCTCACAATACTCCAAAACATTCACACCCCTGCTACCATCAGCCTGGGAGGGTTCAGTAAGTGTTGGTGAGCCTGCAAATGCCTTCTTCTCACTCAGCTCTGACTCACATTTCTGTCCTGCTCCACTCATTTGCCAGGGTGGTCATACTCTAGAGTCTAGACCTTCCCGTTGTTGGAAACTGTACCACCTCTCAGATGCTGAACAAAACTTCCAAGTCTGGCCACATTCTCCTATCTTTTCACTTTTTCTACTTCCTGATTCCTCCTGTACCTGGGCTTTGTCATCGTAACACTGAGTCCCATGATTCCGCCCTTTTGTCCAGTCAATTGACCCATATCTGGCCTCAGTCTCCTCCCTAACACAGCATCCTTTTATATACTCACAGCTTTGAAAGTGATTACCATGGCTTGCAAATGAATTGGATTTAAGTGAAGGAGGGCTGTGCAAAGTCACCAGCCTCACTCTCTTCTCAGGAGCCATCTGGGTCTAATGGCAAGACAGACATCAGGACCAGAGATGGCTCCAGATGCATTGGGAGACATTTGCCTTTTTAAAGCTTATGATTTTCATCAACTTTTTAATTACTTCTCTCTCGTCCCCATTCCCATTCTGTCTCCTCCTGTCTTCACTCACTCTTTTACTCATGCTGTCTTAAATGCCTTGATTGGACTCCATCTTCTTCCCCCAAACTCCCTCCAATCTCTGTCCGTCCTTCCTTTGTGAAGCATTCCCTGAATCCCTTCCTCTCTCCCTGCACCCCCATCCCTAGGCTAAAAGCAATCTTTCTCCTCAGATTTCTTATACCATATTACCTGGACCTCTCCTTTGCACACACATTTTCTCTTGTATCACAGTTATTTTCCCCCTATATTCTATTGTAAACTTTTCAAGAATCTGAAGCAACCTGGCATAAGTCAGAAAAATGTTGAACTGGGACTCAGGAGAAACATGGGTTTGAAAACCTCCTCAAATACTTACTAGCTATGAAGTCCTAGACGAGTCATTCATTGTCCAAAGTTGACTTAGTTTCCTCATCTGTAAAATAAGGATAATAATACTCCCTACTTTATGGAGTTGCTGTGAGAATCAAAAGAGACATTTGCATAGTGCTTTGCAAACCATGAAGAGCTTTATAAATTACTTAATATTGTTGTAAGAGGCAACATGACTTTGTAGATAGAGCATTGGACTTCGGAGTCAGGAAGATCTGAGTTCAAACCCTGCCTTGGATGTTTGCTAGCTATGTGACCCAGAGCAAGTCACTTAATCTCTCCTAGCCTCAGTTTCTCATTTATAAAATTTAGATTTAAAAATTGGACTCAGTGACCTCTAAGTCACTTTTTAGGTCAAATTCTATGATCCTATGATTCTGTGTTACTTTGTTCTTTTCATCTAGTTCAGATAGAAATGGTCTTGGGACAAGTAGCTATCCTGGTATTATTCTTTTATATTTAATGTTGCGTAGAGTATTATGTAGGTGGATAAAACACCTACTTTTGTGGCTGAAGGATTAGGATTAATCCTAATTATATGTATTTGTAATTATATGTATTATATGTATTAGGATTTAAACACACTGAAAGCATCCTCCGTACAAATCCAGTAGGAGAAGGCATGATAGGGATGATGTGTACCTCATCCTGTTTCCATATAATTTTGGTTCCTTGTGCTAGATCTTTATATTTTAAGAGCTTTTCATACCATGTAACTTGGAGATTATAAGGATCTGCTATGGTGGCACCTAATAAAATCATTGTTCTTGGGTTTTAATTAATCAGTGATACATTTGGGCGATTGTGGACAACATTTCAATCAATGATAATAGTTTCATCCCAATATTTTATCCCAAAAGACCATTATCGATTGAGTTTTCCAGGATATTTTGAGGCATGTATTTTGTAGCATGGGGACTTGTCAGCTGTCAGTACAGGAACAAAAGTGAGCAGTTCTAGCCAGTCATGTTTTGCTACATACTCAATGGATGTAAAATTTTATAGCCTGTGGTAGTGTGCTCCATGGCTTCTATCATTTCCTTGCATGATCTGCATTTGTCACTGAGTCCTGGCACCTTAAGAATATATGTTTAATGACTATTATGGATATGTTTTGCATGACTACACATGTATAACTTATATCAAATTGCTTGCCTTCTCAATAAGAAGGGGGTGGGGAAGGAGGAAGAGAGAGAATTTGGGACTCCAATTTTTAAAAACAAATGTTAAAAATTATTTTTATGTGTAACTGGGGGAAAATAAAATTCTAAATAAAAGCTAAAAAAAAAGAATATATGTTCATAGAGGCAGTCAGGTGGTGCAGTAGATGGAGTACCAGCCCTGGGGTCAGGAGGACCTGAGTTTAAATCTGGCCTCAGATACTTACTAGCTGTGTGATCCTGGGCAAATCACTTAACCCTGATTGCCTCCTATACATATAAATATATAAGTATATGTGTGTGTATACATATATATACACATACATGTGTGTACATGTATATGTGTATGTACACATACACACATTTATACATGTATGTAGGTGTATATGTGTATATGTATATATATGCATACATACACAGATATTTGTGTGTGTGTGTATACACACACACATATATATGTGTGTGTGTGTGTGTATATATATATATATATATATATATATATATATATATATATGTGTGTGTGTGTGTGTGTGTGTGTATAGTTTCTGACAGCAATGACCTGGTCCTTCATTGCCATCATAAATCTCTCCATTCCCACTAACATATCTACATGATTCAGCCATTTGCTCCTTGCTGCTCTTTCATGCTTGTTGGTTGATGGTTCTGTATCAAAATATTGTTAGTTCAATTCTAGTGGCTGTTGTCCTTGGAGAGCCTTTAGATTCTACTCCCGGATCTTAGCCATTTCATAGGTGCCATCCTGAGGTAAACCATGTTTATATTAGTGTCAACAAATCTTATAATATGTACCTGTTGTCAGTCTCTGTTGTTGTTCATAAAGTGATGTCCATTTGTTTCCAAAAGTATTTCTGTAGGTTTTTTTTACTTTACTTTTTATCATGTGCTCTGAGAGTATCTAGTGATCTTCTTCCTTTTTTTTCAAAGAATCTTTTTAGTAAAGTTAATCTTTTGGTAGAACTATAGTGGACTTGAACAAACAAATGAAAAAATATTTATTAAATGCTTACTATGTGCAAGTCTTTGTGCTGGGGACATGAACAGAAAACTAAGCCAGTCCCTGCCCTCTTAGATCTTATATTCTAATGAGGGAGATAACACACATAGAAAGTTTCAATTGTAAGTTCGATGGAAAAATCTCATAGTTCTTAGGGTACAGCTGTAAAGCAGATTAGTAGTGTATTTCCACTAAAAGAACCATATCAGCTTCAAATGTAGTACTATTTGAGAGTGCCAAGGACTTGGATGATAAAGAATTTCTTTTTCAGGTGTGACTGCAACACTCACAGAAACAGTTGCCAGGTTATGGCTCCACATTCCACAAAAAGATGAGATAAAAGTTGGGCTGGAAGCAGGATTCATGATCTGGTAGGTGGCAGTCAATAAGCAACTGATGATGGAAGTGGGAAAGGTAGGCCCTTTCTCCACAGAGATTCCCATCTTCAAAGTTGGCCTCAGGGTCCAGGCTGGAAGCAGAGCGAATGCTCTGACGCTGTTATTTCCAAAGCTCTTGGGTTCAGGGTGCTGCCACTCCCAGGACTCTTGGGTCTTGGACTATTTCCACTGCCATCTGAGAGTTTGACTTGCCTGGAACAGTGCTGTCTCCTGTCTCTACTTCAGGGTGCCTTGGGGCTTCAGCTAGACTGGATCACCTTCCCCATAGGCAGCTGCTGGTCAGTAGTTGCTGGGAATGGCTGACCATTTCTCTATAAGACTTGCTTCCGTAGAAGACATCTCCCCGAAAAAAAAAAGCAATGTTTTATGTAAATTGTTGATGACTATTGTGTCGGTAGCGGAGTATAGCTTTCCTGTACATCAAATACTCTAGTGTTCTTATGATAGCTGGATCCGTATTATATATTTGTATATTGTGTATATTTGACTAAGCCCCAAATGGGTCAAAGCCTTGGTAATAATCAATAAAGGAGATATCAACATGTTGGTGCTTTGCAGTTCTTCGTTTTTTCAAATCAATGAGGAGTAGGTCTTTACTCTCCAGGAACTTCTTGTTAAGTTCTTAAGCCAAAATCATGTTTTCCCATAAGAGTTAATTGATTTTTCTTTGAGAGATTCAAACTGTGAATATTTTGTATAAAGTCCAAAAACACATAGCTGGCCAACAATTGATATTTGAAGGAGCCATTTGGAGAAGATATGTAAAGCCTTCTGTTGAGAATAGTAGGATCCGGCTTACAGCTAAAAAGAAGTCAGTAGAATGCTTTGCTTGTAATTCACGCACTACTGTGAAGCATTTGAACCAGTAATTATGGATTGTCTCCAGCCCAGCCACTTTCCACTTTTGCAGAGAAGCTAGAGTTTCAGTCACCTCCCTTGACGTAATTGTTCTGTCATTCATTATATTAATGGTACCCAAGTTTCCTAGTTCTCATTTCATCCAACTTGCATTTTCATTATGTTGGACTTCTTGTCACTATCCAACCAATCAGAAATTTTCCACATCTTCCTTCTTCAGAGGTTCTCCTCAGACTTTCATTTCTTTTTAATTTCCCAAGCCTCTGTAATAAAAAGGGGTTTTTCCCATTGATAATGAATTGTTTGTTCCATTCTTTGCATTTCATTGACTCCTTATACAACCTTAACCTTTTGGTTTTTACTTTCAATTTCTGATTAAGAGAATCTAGATTTCCTGAAATTTGTTGGGTTTTTTTTTTAGGTTCACTTCCATATTTCTTCTTTGCTTCCTTTAATTGGGCAATATGGCATTCATGTTTTCTGCAGTATGTACCAACTGGTAAATGATACAATCTCCTAATGCCTTTCCAAATATCTTTAATAACTCTCATGTTACTTCTGCAGTGGTGCTGTTTGACCCCTGAATTTAGAGGAACTACTTGATGGCCACCACTACGTAGTCTGTTGTGAGCATGTTGCCAAATACTGTGAGGAAAAGCATCGGTTCATGGTGGTTATAGCTGCTACTAGCTTTTTCAAAATACCTTATTTTGGTTTAGTTGTTCAGCTAGTTAACAAAAGACATCAAATTTTAAAAAAGGCTTTCCTCAAAATTCCACTCTGAAGTATGCCCCTCTCCTCTCAAATTCAACTGACACATTAGTGTTCTTTTTGTGATCAGTTTTCTGAGATAGCTAGCTGGGTATTATAATGGGTAGAATGTTACAGTTAGAGTCAGAAAGCCTGGAGTTCAAATCCTGCCTCAAACATTTACTAGTTTTATGGCCCTGGGGAAGTCACTTAACCTCAGTTCACTCATTTTTAAATGGGGATAATAGTACCACACAAGGCTGTTGTGAGGATCGAAAGAGATAATTTTTAAAATCTTAAAATTCTACGTAGGGCAGCTAGGTGGCACAGTGGATGAAGTACTGGGCCTGAAGTCAGGAAGACTCCTCTTCATGGGTTCGAATCTGGCCTCATACACTTACTAGCTGTGTGATCCTGGGCAAGTCACTTAACCCTGTTTGCCTCAGTTTCCTCATCTGTAAAATGAGCAAGAGAAGGAAATGTCAAACCATTCCCAAATGGGGTCACGAAGAGTCAGATACAACTGAAAAATGATTGAACACCACCAACACACTGCTACCATTAAAAGGGTCCTCACTGTATGTTGCCTCCAGCAGGCATTCTTCTCCTTTCTATTGCACTGTCCCCTTACAACATTGACAATGGGTTGGACTTAGAATGGGGTTATCATCTGCATCGTGTTCTTCTCACCTTTTTTGATGAATTTCTGATAGAAATGATCCTGGGATAACTTTCTATCTTGCTATTATTTTTCTATATTTAATATTCCACAGACTATCACACAGTTAGATAAATCAAGTCAAGTCGACAAGCATTTATTTAGTGCTTACTCTGTGCCAGGCACTGTGCTAAGTACTGGGCAAGCAAAGAAAGCACAAAATTATTCCTGCCCTCAGGGAGCCAACATTCTAACAAAGAGATAAAAGTTTTTGTAGTTAAAGTATTAGGATGTAACCTTATCTTCTGTTAGCTGGCTGGAAACATCCTCGGTATAATTTCAGTGACAGGATTATCCTTATTATTATCATCAGTGTCCTCATCATATCTTTATATTACCTTTACCCATCCCCCTACTCATGTACCTTCCACATGATTGACCCCGAAGACATGTTTGTTGAATTACATCAGGTCAGAATAGATGGATGGTTGATCTCAATGCTTATTTCCTTTCCCTCTAAGCAGCAAAGCTGAGAATACAGCACACCATGGTATAGGAGAGGCCTTTGTTGGAGGCCTGGTTTAGACTTATATTTCCAAACTGTATTTCTTCTTCTTTTTTCCAGAAACAGCCTGCCTTTGTGCCAACTCCTAAATAACCATAAATTTTGTTTTTATAAACCTTAATGAATGCTTGGCCAAGATGCTGTAACTATTGGCTTCTGCATTGGAGTATAAATGGAAAGAAAAAAAAGTGTGCACTGTGAAAAACTGGATAAAATGGAAAAAAGATCACAGCAAACCCCAAGTCGCAATTTGCCTTTAATGTGAAGGGAGCCTTGTTTCCGTGGCGTGGCAGTTTTCAGTGTTTTTCATCTCAAAGTGGCTGATCAATTTAAGGTAAGTGGCAGGCATTTGGCCTACGTCCCAGGCTCTGCTTTGCTGGAAGAAAAGAAAGGATTCAGTCAGACACACAGACAACAGGCATCATCCATGGCTCCCACATTCCAAGCATTTCAGCCCAGATTAAGTTGGAATGGTTTTGCTGTTTACTCCAATCTCCTAGGTGTTACATTTTTCCCTCCCCTGGCTCAAACTAGCCAGGTTGAGTTTCTCAGGTCAAGACCTTCCTAGGCCGAACGGCACACGGGGCCTTAAAGAGGAAAGGCTACAAGAAGGTCAGGAGTTCTTAGTAAAATGAAATATCAACAGCTAAATAAAACAAGACATAATTTAGGAATTGGTTCTCGAATGGCGCTTACAACAAATCAGAGCTACTTTCCATATATTCCCAGGAGAAAAGTGAAAATAAGTTATTAACTTGGGGTGTCTAGAAATAACCAACAGATTATTAAGAGGTTATTTTGAGTTTTTCCGCTTTTAGATGTCCTAGATTAAAATGCATAAACAATGCACCAAAAAACACTGAACAGAAGTAAAGCAAAAATCAGAGTCCAGATGGTTTCCCCCTACAATTTTACATTTTTAGAAGTTACCTAAACTCTCAAAGGAATATAAGGGGAAAATATTACTTGATATGATCTTTTTGCCATTCTTAAATTTTCTTGGAAAAATTAAATTCAGCAATTCATCAAAAATTTATCAACCCCTCCACTTCCGTCATTATGCTGAGCCCTGAGAATGCAATAACAAAAACTGATCGATGCCTGTTTTTCCAAAACCGTGGGACTCATACATTAAACTGAATAATACATACTTCCATTTTATCCACTTCCAAAGTAATGCATAACTTTTGATTGCTACTTCTCCACCATCTACTCACTCTTTAACCACCCACTGTCACATCTAGCTTCCATTTCAAGCATTTACTAAAATTGCTCCTTCTAAGATCACCGAAAAACATTCGAATGGACAAATTTCTCAATCCCCACCCTCTACGTTCTTCCTATAGCACCTAACACAGTTGGTCACTTTCTTTTGTGGTATGCTTTGCTTTTGGTCTCTGTGGCACTGTGGCCTCTTGGTTTTTCTCTTACTTTTCTGACATACAAGTGGTGAATCACAGAACCTCGGAATTAAAAGCACCTGACCTCACCCATTCTCTCTGTCAGTCACTTCCTAGCTTTTGTCTTCCTGTAATCTTTTGAACAGAAGGCATAAATTGTTAGACTGTTCAAGTATTGAATTCCAGTTCACTTTCTGAAATATTTTACTATTACTTTGAACAGGCTAAAATTGATTCCAATTGATTCTGAAACTCCAGAAATTTTTAATGGGTCTAAATATACCAGATCTACCATGTATATTGTCTCACTGAAACCTATGTCTTGCATGGAACCCTTAAAAAACTCCAGATAGTCATTGACTAGAGAAGTCACCATTCTATGGCCAGATAGACAGTCTTCTAAGAAATCTAATCCATCAAATTTCTTCCAGTGAGTAATGTTCTCTTGATTCCAGGCACTGTGAAGTATTGGGGACTTTCCTCCTGGATCATAACCACTGTCTAATTAAAGGAATAGCTTATGAACATCTAAATGGGAAGCAGTTTTCACAGAGCCAGAATGGCTTTATAAAAAATGGATCATGCCAGAACAATATTGTTTTTTAAGATACTATTTGAGACAACCTGTCATGTTATTCTTGTGGACAAGATGGAGAGATGTGATCTGTGGCTAGCAGAGAATGTGGTGGCACCTCTGAATTTTTCAAGTGAAAGGTAGATCCAGAATTCTTAAGGGAGTTATAGTCATTTATATATGAGAACAGAGAATAACTCTATTACTTGATTTTCTCTTGCTATTTGCATGAATTTTATGTCTTAGTTAAATGTTTGGTGTTTTTTGCTATTGAATTTGTGGCTACCATGATCTACAAAGAGAGCATGTTGCAGTGGTTTGAGGATGGGCTATGAAAGTACTTTGATTTTTTATAATTAAAGTATTAGGATGTAACCTCATCTTCTGTAGGCTCATTGAAAGCACCCTCAGCACAATTTCAGTAGCAGACAGGATTATTATTATTATTATTATTATTATTATTATCATAACATCATATCTTTGTATCACCTCCACCCTCCACCCACCCACCCTTATTCATCACGCCTACCATATGACTGGTACGTAAGACCAAAACAACCTGCGCTGTACCTGGGAAAATTAGTGAAGGGATCAGAATTTTCAGGGGCCTGCTTTTTACATATAAATTGTAAAATTTTGCCAGCAATCAAAGTGACCCTCCCTGTGGTTTGTAAACTGCACTGTTGTGTTTTTTTGGTTTTTTTTTGGTTAAAATTAGAACCAATTAGGAGAGGATAAGAGGGAAAGAGGCGGGAACTAGAAAGGAAGGTAGCAGATTGATACACAGGTCTGACCACAGCATAATAGCCCTGGGGCTGTTAAAAAACCTTCAGTGCCTCCCCATGACTGACAGAATAAAAACAATCTCACATCCAAGGCTCTTTATTATCTGGATTCACTTTTCCTTTCCAGAATTATTTCATACCATTCCCCACCTGCACTCTATACTTGAACCAAACTAGATAACTATATTATTCCCCAGTCTCTTTGTCTTCTCTTGACTGTGGGCCTGTACATATAAAAAAACAGAGATTTGAGTGCAGCTGCAGGACAAAGGTCACCAACTACACTCTGTCTTCACTAGTCTTGTTAGATAAATCTCAAGGACAACCTGTTGTTAACCAAAGGAACCTATTGGGAACTGGGAGGAATTTAGTGGTCCCAACCCAAATATAAAGTGGGACTGGGGTATGTGGTTCTGAAAAGAAAGCAAAAGAGTCCAAAATACAGATCAAAGAGAATTTCACTGTGCTGACTAGATGCAGCTTTGGGGTCTGATTCACAAAAGATTTAAGTTCCCCTGAAGCTATGAGCTAGGTGTGTGTGTGTGTGTGTGTGTGTGTGTGTGTGTGTGTGTGTGTGAGTGAGAGAGAGAGGGAGAGAGAGGAAGAGAGAGAGAGAGACAGACAGACAGACAGACAGACGGACAGAGAGACAGAGACAGAGTCAGACAGAGACAGAGAGAGACAGAGATGGAGAGAGGAAGGGAGGGAAAGAGAGAAAGTGAGAAAGAGGGAGAGGGAAAGAGAGAGAGAAATATTCCAGATGGAGAACCAGCTGCTTGACTTGATCCAGAAGATGATAATCTCAGCTCAGCGGGGAAAGTAGCAGATGACAATACAGAAAAGACAGCAAGAGCTCTATAGGGAAGCAGAAATTGGCCATTTCAGAAGTACAGAGATGTTCTGTGTGGTATATAGTCCTAGAAACATGGGTTGTCAAAGCTTTGTGGAAATCTGTGTGTGAATGAACCCCTTTGTGTATGGATAGGGAGCATTTTTCTTGATCTTCTGTTTAATTAAATTTTTTTAAAATTTGTCCCATTTGGGGCTGATAGCAAAGATATCAAATGACGGCTCACAAACTACTTATGATGCCCCAGGCAGTATTTATACTATTCCCCCATTTGGAGGAAGAACTTTCCCCAAGTCTCTGCTTATTGCCATCCTTTTCTCCATCCAAAGCTCAGCTCAGGTGCCACATACCCCATGATGACTTCCGTAATTACTGCTAACCCAAAGTAATCCAGTTATCCCTCCATCATACTTTCATGTCACCCTGTTTGACTGATCCTAGTCTAATATATCATAGTTGTTTTTGTACCCCCTCTCCCCCACTCTTTGAGGACAAAGACTCGTATTTTTCATCTTTGTACCCATAGCTATGGGGGGAGTTATCATATGTGTAACAGGCATGAATAAATGTTTGTTGAGCTGATCATACCCAAATAATAGTCACACCCTCCCTTTTATTCAGTTTACTTTTAGAAAACTGTGCCCATTTAATGCATTCTGGAAGGGTTTTATATTTTTCTTCATTCTATCCAGAACTCTTTTTTTTCTATAAAGTGTTTTCTCCTATTTAACATCCCCTAAATATTTTTCTTTAATGATTTTGGCAGTAGATGTTCTCATGAATTTTTCTTTTCTGTGGGAACTCATTCAAAGAAGGTGCCTATTTGGGAATTTCTTAAATACATATATGTGAATTGTACCCATTGGCAATCTTTTCAGAAGCAATTCCTGTCCTATTAAGAGTAGTAACTCAAAAAACAATGCCTCCTAACAATTAGCCAGCACTTATCTAAAATTAACCGAGAACGACATGGAAGGGTTTCTTCCAAGCCTATTAACAGAATTAAGCTTTAATCCAATTTATATTAAGGGTATAATGAGAAATCCTCAATATAAATATATCTAGGAAATAGCAAATTGAAATAAAAGCACATATTTTTCTTGCAATTATTTTAGCACACAAATACATTTGTATTTTCTATACATTGATAAGCCTTATTTTGGGCTGGCCCAAGGTAAAATTAAGTTGATCAAATTTGATGTCAGCACACCTTTACCATCTTCCCCTCCCCCCATCATGCTATGTTTGGGGACCCTGCCTCCTTCCAGTGTTTCCCCATTCTCATGTACCCCAGCAAAGCATCTGATATATTAATTCACAGTGAGGTATTGGCTCCAAAATATTAACCCTCCAAAGATTCTTTGAATTTTAAGAGATGACCTCAGGGAGATCTCAGTACTTAACCCAAAGGAATGAAACTAATCCAGTAATTCCAGGTACTGTGACATCTGGGAAAGGCAGCTATTTTTCCAGAGATATTTTTTTCCTATAGTGAAAAGAGCTCCAATAGAACTCTTAAAATTACTCCCAGATTTAGAGATGGGAGAGACCTTGGATGTCCTCTAATCTGTCTCCCTAATTGTACAGATGAGAAAACCCAGGTATAAGGGGATTGTGTCACACAGGGAGCAAGTAGCAGGTTTGAACTCAGGTCTCATGATGCCTAGTTCGGTATTCCAAATTCAGTGTTCCTTCTACTATATCTAATAGTCATGAAGAAGAAAGTGAGTTACAAAAGCCCAATTTTGAGAGACAGATGGAGAGGAAGAAATGGAGAGTGCAAGAGATGAGCAGCATTGGGGGACCAATATCCCCAACCCTATGCAGGACTTAAAAAGAATTGGTGGAAAGGGGACAACAACTGGAAGGAAGGCTGAACCATGGAAGAGAAATGGAAGGTCAAGATGGACCATCAGGCCCTACAAGCCTCTAGAAAGAGAGGGCTCAGACTGAAGGTGGCACAGCAGATGAAGCGCTGAGCCTGGAGACAGGAAGACCTAAGTTCCAATATGGCCCGAGATGCTCAGACCCCTTCACCTTAATCTGCCTCAGTTTATTATAATGTAATAAATTATAAATATAATATAATAAATAATAAATTACATAATATAAATAATAAGAGCCCCTACCTCTCAGGGTTGTTGTGAGGATCACATGAGGTAATAATTACAAAGTGCTTAGCACAGTGCCTGGCATTTAGTAAGGTCTATAGAAATGCTTTTTTCCCTTTCTCCTTCCCCCTTTCTGTTGTACTCACCTCTTCAAAGATGGAGAGTTCTTCTCTTTCCTCACCTTCCTCTTCACCTGTCCAGTCACAGATGATATAGTATATTCTGCTTGTTTGTTTCATCTCAACATTTTCTGTGTTCTTATTATGCCTGAAATATAAAGAGGCCAGTTAGATCAAGATACACAAAATTTTAAATTAGGACATAAAGCCAAACCCTTGTTTGAATGTTGGGAATTTTCCTAACTGGGGGCTTTGAGTTATTATAATTGTATTAATAACTTTTCATCTGATATAAACTCCAAAGAACAGCATAGAAAGGAGAGCATAGGGATCTGAGGGCCAGTATGTCACCTCTAGGCTAAAGGTGAGCTAGTTGTTGCAATAGGGTATGACTGATTAAATCTCCAACTTCTGATTTGGGAAAGGAAAGGAGGCAGGGTGTAAGTAGATGTGGCCCGGGTGAGATAGAAAATGCCAGGGAGAGATTCAACTCTACTGCTTCCAGAAAGGAAGGGGAAGCCGAAAGTATCGAGTACCTTCCACAGCACTGTGTACCAGCATTACATAAGTATCTACAAAATAAAAACAAGGTAGTTTTTATTTTTATATATAAAATAAACACATCAGTGAATCACAAAAGTCTTCATGTAGAAGGTGCTGCTTGAGCTGTATCTCAGAGGAACAGAGGGATTCTATGAGGTAGAAAGGAAAAAAAAGGGAGTGCATTCTTGGCATGGGGGTGGCCAGTATAGACACAGAGACAGGAATACCATGTATAAAGAGCTAGTAACTCAGCAATATCCACAGTGCTAGTTAGGCATCCCTAGAAGTAAACTGTGGCTAATGGCAAAACATGAACTAGTGGTAAGTTGGGTATGTGGCTACCTAGAGCATAAAATGTGGGAGGGGAGGGAGATGGGTGTACAACAAAGAGCACTTTTCAATATTATTTTCTATAAATGAATGTTTTCAATGTGAAAAGGTCTCACTTTCCAGGGCACATGGGTTTTCATTTTGTGATAAGGCAAATCATCTGTATTAACTGCTGAAGGCTCAGATCTCAGTTGAATTGTAACCCCAGAAGGACTCAATTTTTAAACCTTTCCTAGGGCACCAAATACTTTGTCACAGCTATAAATATGATGCTCCTTGGAGCCAGAAGAGAAGGGAATCCACCAGAAGCCTAATCAGAGATATGAGAGGTGGAGTTTACTTCAGGGGTGGCAATAAGGTGGAAGAGCTAGAGCGTATAATCTGCAAAGGAGGCCACCAGAGAGAAGGGCGGGGAGGGGGGTGGAAACAGAATATGGGAGCATATGGAGCTCTGTGAAATTTAATCTGACAGCTCAAGGGACTTCAGCATGAAAAAATAAAGAACTACTAGAATAGAAACATCTCCAGCTTTCCCAGAGGCACATTCCTTGAATGTACATTCATTATGAGTATGCTCCTAAATCCAGCTCTCCACAGATGGGCTAAGGCTCTTTCCGCATTGGCTCACTTGACCATCCTGGCTCCAAAATAAATCTTCACTTTGATGCTGGCTAGTTACGGAAGGGAGAGCAAGGCATTCTGGCCAAAGCTGCCTAGAAACAGGCAGCTATTCAGTGGGAGAAGCAGGATGTTGAGTACCCAACAGTTTAGAGAGTTAGAAAAGACTGGGGATCATCTAATCAAACTCCTGTATTTTATATACAAAGAAGGTTAAGTGACTTGCTCAGAGTCATACAGATTGCTAAATAGAAAAGCCAAAATTAAAAACCAGGCCTTTGGATTTCAAAGCAAGTGATGTTTCCACTACACCGTACTGCATTCTCAGAAAATGTTTTATTCTACCAACTGAATGTTAGAAAGCACATCATTTTTGCAAGTTTAAAGAAAAGCATATAAAATGCTTGTGTCTGTGCCACCAGATTGGACCAGAGTGATCAGGGACCTCGAAGGGACCCTAAAAGTCATCTACTCCCACTCTGTCATTTTAAAGATGAGTTAACTGAGGTCCAGACTTGAATGACTCACTCAAACCAACAGAAGGAGTAAGGGACAAGGGAAGGAGTTGAACTCAGGTACTCTGACTCCAAATCCAGTGCTCCCCCCACCCCCACTGTAGAATATTTCCTCTATCTATACTTCACAACATAGATGTGGTAGATGAGGGTTCTGTGTACTGTGAGATGTTTGTGTTCAATATGTGCATGAATGTGTGTGTTTGTGTGTGTCTCCTGACTTACTTATTTCTGCCAAAAGTATCATCTCCCAAAAATTCAACTTTAGAAGTTTGGAATCATTTTGACTTTTCCTTCTCCATATCCAGTTAGTCACCAAATCCTGTTGTTTTGTCCATCATGTCTCTGGAATCCATCCTTTCCTTTCCTCTCCCACTGTCGCCACCCTAGACTTGGCCGTCATCACCTCATGCCTGAATTATTGCAATAGCTTCTGAGCTAATTTCCCTGCCTCCAGGCTCTCCCCCCTCAAGTTCATGCCACCACCATCAACATGATCTTCTTAAAATACCATTTATAGCATTATATCCTCTTACTCAAAAAACTGCCAATGTCTCCCTACAGATCGCTCACAGATTAAAGTCTGGCATTCAAGAATTGAAATTCATTTTGGCCTCAAACTACCTTTATGACCTTTTTACCCATTAATCCCCATCATCAAAGTATTCCAGACTGAAATAAAAATCACATATGATATTACTTCTACAAAAAGGCATTGGAAAGGACGTCAATAATTACTGACCAATATGCCTCCAAATCTCTCATCCTTATAAAATCTTTAGGACAATGATCTACATATCTATCTATCTGTCTATCTATTCAACTGTTTATCTATCTAAATCTTTTGAAAATTTGGAAAGGAAAGAGATAAGCTTTCACGAATGATTTTCTACAATGGACCATATTTTTTCAGTCATGTAAGTGGCTGAAATGCGCAAAGAGTACAGTATTGACCCATGGGTTTTGTAATCAACAATGAAGCTCTTAACTTGGTTGAGAAAAGTACGATCCTAAAATCTATCCTCCAGCAAAGAACCTCTCTTGAGTATATAACGATCATACATTGTTTCTTGATAGGTGGAACAAGAGAGTCTAACTAATTAATATCAAATGAACCTAAAACATGGGGAAGATATGTGTTTACCAAAGCCATTCCCCAATGTCATGAAGGATGTCCAGGGCAGTGTCCAAGTAAGAAAGGGCTTCTCTGTAGATGTTAAAGTCTTCTAGTAGCTCCTGTCTGTCGATGATATTGTACTGGTTCTGTCATGCCCTACAGTACTATAGAGTTTTATCCAACCATTGAATTGGTCCATTATTACATATGCTTTGGAGAGAAACTGCAGACCAGCAATGACATAGGCCCAAAATTGAGCAGAAAAAAGAGAGAGAATAGATTGCATTTCACAAAATCATGAAAGCTGAGAGTTGGCTGAAACCTCTCAAGTCATCTGATCCAAACTGTACCTTTCTGGAAACAACCGAGTTAAGATGGCAGTTAGAAAGATCCTAGCCACCCCAGCTCCCACTGAAATTTTGTTTTTGTTGTGGAGTTGTTTCAGTTGTGTCTGACTTTCCATGACCCCACTTGGATTTGGTTTTGTTTTTTAGCAAAGACACTATAGTGATTTGCCATTTCCTTCTCCATCTCATTTTACAGATGAAGAACTGAGGCAAACAGAGTTAAGTGACTCATCCAGGATCACACAGCTAGTAAGTGTCTGAGGCTGTATTTGAACTCAGGTCCTCCTGATACCAGGTTTGGCACTCTATCCAATTTACCATACAGCTACTCTTCTCACTGAGAAATACACCATCAACGATCTAAAAGGGCACAAGAAGAAACAATGATCCAGCAAAAAAACAAGGTTATATACCAGTGAGCTCCAATATCAGGTTTAGAACTCTATAAGAACATGTTCAGAAGCTTGTGACCTTTCTGAGGGGAAATGCTTGAGCTTGGTGGGAGAGGCAGAAGCCATTGCAAACTTCAGTAAATAGGGCCTGAAGCCAGCAAGATTCTTGGTATCTTGGCCCTGACCTGTCAGAGCTATATGGATGGAGAGGGCTACCAGAAGGTCCTTCTACAGGGAATCAGGACAAGATACTGCATACCTCAGAGCCTTTGAAGAGTCCTGAAGCCAGAGTCCTTAGCCAGCCAAAGCAAGAGACAATGTCAGTTCCAGGTGGATGCAAGCACCCAGGCAGCCCATATGTCAGGGAACCCCCCAGAGGGCCTGAGACAAGTTCGGTCTCTGACATCCAGTCAGGATGTCTTAGGGCCACAACAGTGGATAGTAGCTGCTGTCAAAATAAATTGTCCTGGTAAATAGGTTGAGGAGAAATAATTTAAGAATCATCCAACTCATGAAAATCATAACCAAACAATAAAACTGGATCCCACACTTCACAGCATCATTAGAGAAACTTACCTGATGTATTAGAACTAGAGGGCAAGGTGAAAAGAGAAAATCCATTGGTCACCTACTGAAGGGGAAAAACCTTCAAAATTCAAAATACTTAATAATACCATAGCCAAGATTCCTTTCTATGTTGTATCTCCCAAGTACTCACAAAGCCTTTGCTTGAAGAACTCCAGTAAATGAGAACCTACTATGACCCAAGGCACTCCATTCTATTTTTGCATTAAGAAGTTTTATTCTGACTTCAGTTTACCTCTTTGCAATTTTCATGCTTTACCGCCAGTGATACCCTTGGTCAGAATAAATTCAATCCCCATGACATTATGTCCTCCCGAAGCTTCTCTTCTCTAAGCTAAACATCCCCAGTATCTTCATCCCCAGTACCTCTGCACTGCAGAAAATTTACAGCAATCTTGTTTGCCCCCCTCTGGACATTCTCCATTTTTTCAGTATCCTTCCTAAAACATGGTACCCAGAACTGAACAATGAATTTCAGAGGTGATCTGACCAGCACATCCACCACCACCACATCCTAGTTCCTGGTTCCTAGTCTTTCTTGATGTACCTGTTTCTTAGCTGTCATTTCTCACAGTTGATTTCATATTAAGTTTTTGGTCCACTAAAATTTGCATATCTTTTTCAGATATACTTTTATCAAACTATACCTCCTCCTCACTCACCAAAAAAAAAAAACATGCCCTCAGGGAATTAACCCTTTCATTCCCAGAACATCTAGGGCCCTGACATCATAATCAATAGTTGTTTCACTTTCTCCATTACACCCTGGCTGTGTAGACTCTGGATAAGTGACTTACCTTCTATCTGCCTCAGCTTCCTCATCTGTAAAAGCGGAATAATAATAGGGCCTACGTCCCAGAATTGTTATGAGGATAAACATCCGTCACATGGTAGACACTTAATAAATGTTGATTGATTGATATATGTAAAGCACTATGCAAACCTTATAGTGTCCTACAAATGTTATCTATTGTTATTATTCTAGCTTGTCAAGATCTCTTTGTATCCTTACTCTGTCATCCTGTATGTTAGCCATATGCCAGTCTCAGGTCTAACTTGACCAACTTTCTATGGTCAAATTAGCCTCTGTGCAAAGTCCCCAGTACATCTTCCTTGTTATCCATACTTTGTGTTTTTGTAGACATCTGAGCTACTGATTTTATTATTGACTCTTTCTTTGGATTTTGTCCTTCTTACATTGCAGCTACTCTTTGTGATAAGTATCTTGTTTGGTGGATATGTACATTATATATAGATATAGAGAGATATAGATGGAGATAGAGATAGAGATAGATGTAGATGTAGATGTTGATAGAGATGGAGATGGAGATAGAGACAGAGACAGAGATAGAGATACAAATAAAAGCAACCTTCTCCTTTTGCCTACCTTTAAGTCTTTTGATGAGATTTTCAAATTAAGCATATAAGTGTACTTTAGGCAAATACATTCTGACAAACTCTTCAAAGGTTTGACTTATGCTTGGCCAAGAGTCTCTTAACCATTTATTTTAGGTCCTAAATGCCAAGCCCTGTTATAAAAATTGAAAATGAATGCCTGAAGACTTTGCAAACTATCTTAATGCCTTATGTGGAAAAAAGTTAGCATCTGGTGCAAATCAGGAATGGGCTGATGCCTTCTACCATCTTCTTACCTCCCATATCTTCTCACTTCCCAAGCTTACCTGTCTATTCTGAAGTCCTTCCATTCAATCAGCAGCAGTGACAAAAACATTAACTCTATTCTTATGGTCTTCAGTTTCTTACTTAACCCTTCATAATGATTAATAGACCTTTCTAGATTTCTTCTAGCAGTATGGCATGGGGCCACATAAATCAGCTGTGGTTTGATAAGTCTTGAGAGATCTACTACATCGTGGATATGTGCTCTGGGAAGACAAAAGACAAATAGCTATCTCTGTGACCTTCAAGAGGATGTCACCAGTCACCATCACTTATCTCTTCTTCTTCCTGGAAGATCTCTCTCCTAATAGTATTTGCATATCCACATCATCATTCCTTCAAAAAGAAGCAGTTACTTCCTCTTCAGATGGCCCAGCTCTCTCTTCCTTGGGATGAGATTCACATCCGTCTCTCAGTTCCAAATACTCAGAAGTCTTTTCTCTTCCCTTTTCTACACAATATTCTTCAGCCCTCTAATATCCTGATATGGGTCAAGATTCTCCTCTGCTTCCTCAGTTGCTTTTTCTTCATTTCCAGATGGAAGACCTTTTTCCATTTGATTTCCATTCCGTTGTTAGCCCTGCTAACCTACAGTGAAGGGAGGTATTCCTCAAGTCCCTTTAAACTCACTTCTGGAAAGAAGACCAGGCTGCACTTTGAGCACAGACAGCAGCCCTTTGGCTGGACAGAAAAAGAAACATTGCCCCTCTACACAAGTCATTGCAAATTTTGTCCTGCTCTCCATACCTTAAAAAAGTGAAATCCTTAGTCCTTGCCTGTCTTCCTAACAGTACCTTTGAGAATTGCTATGGCTAATTTTATAAAGGGTTCCTCAATGCTAGAATTGTTACTCTCTCTGTTAGCACCCAACTTCTTATCTTGTCTTACCAACTACCTTCTCCTTGATCCCTTTTAATCCTTCATCTTGAATGCTTCTTTTTTCTTCTACTTCTCCTTCCCCTCAGGTCCTTCACTTTCTCCCTCTACTCCTCAGAACCTTCAGTTCAAGCATTCCTTGAGATCGGGAAGTTTTGCAGCTTTTTTAAGAATCCCAAACTATTTCCTGAATTTAAAAAAATGCATATTTTAGCACTAATTTTTTATAGGTACTACATGTTTTTAAGTCATGGAATACCACAATCTTCAAAGAATCAAAACTATAGGTGAACTAAGAAGCAATAAGAGATATATGGCAATATAAGAAGGCTGAAGTTGACTACCATTGATAATTTGTATTTGAGAAGGGTCATAAAAGATACATGCAAGAAAATGTATAATCTGGAAAAAAGGTGGGTTAGCCATTCAGCAAGCATGAGGAATAACAATATATGGTCAAACCATGTGCTAGGGAAAGGCCTCTGTCATGTTGGAGAATCTTCTAGAAGAGTGTGAACATTCCCCACAATATGATAAATTATGGATGGGCTGTGAACGCCCCTGCTGGAGGAAGTGCCCACATTCATGAGATTTGTTGATCCACTGGGGGGAAAAGTCTCTGGAGAAACTCTCTGCTTCGCTTCAAACAGACTGGTCTACTTACTCCCCCCCTAAAAAAAAATACCATGCTCATTTCTAGCCTGCCCCAGATACTACGAACTTTTCTGAAGTCTCTTTCATATGAACTCAGAGTATTAAATCTGTCATTTAATTAAACTATGCAGACATACCTCATATAAGATTGTCAGAACCAATGTCCTTGTATAATACTACCCTTAATTCAGCCCTACCATTGTAATATCACTGAGTCAATCAGCCAATTTAAATCTCCATAATACCTCTGGCTCTAATGCCTCTTTGTGACGTCATTTCACCTCATGTCATAGGAACTGACGAAAGAAGTTGAAATGCCCATGAGGTCTCCCTCACATGTATGTCTAGCTTTGGCTATATAATAAGCTCCTTGAGGGGCTAACAATGCCATATACTTCATCAAATGTTCCTCCCACTCCCCTCCTAGTATCTATTCACCTAGTACATACTCAACAAATAAATTTATTAAGTTAGTTAACTAATGAATTAGTTTGGTGGTTGTAAAGGGGCTAATTTTCATATGATGATATATCTAGTGGTGCCTTTAAAACACACTCCTTAACTTATTGAACTTTGTCTCTTCACTCTCCATTTGGTGTCCCGGTGCCAGATTTCTTTCCATTTTCAAATTCAAGGAGCATCCTTATCAGCTGATATCTTCAATCTCTTTCTTTAAGCCACCCTGTGTATTCTGTGTATTTGGCCTCTCTCTGCCACCCCCCAAAATTCCTGGTTAAAATATGTGCTGCAGAGTCTTTATTATTTTTATTTAACCCCACTGACCCGGGGGCAGCAAAGAAGGTGAATGGTGACTCTGAGAAGGAGGACACCCACAGGATGGGTTAGGATGGGTTAAATAAGAATAATAAAGACATTAGCACAAATAATGGTGTCTCAAGAGCCAAAGAACAAAGGCAGTGACTAGACTTTGAGAGGTGATGGAAAGCGGGGAAGAGAATAAGCATTTATCAAGTGCCTTCTTGTTCTTGTTGTTGCTCACTCATGTCTGACTCTTCGTGACCTTGTAGACCACAGCAAGAGAATACTGTCCATAGAGTTTTCTTAGAAGAGATACTAGAGTGGTTTGCCACTTCCTTCTCCAGTTCATTTTACAGATGAGGAATTGAGGCAAACAGAGTGAAGTGACTTGGCCAAGGTCACACAGCTAGTGTCGGAGGCTGGATTTGAACTCAGAAAGATGATTCTTCCTGACTCCAAGTCCAGCACCCTATTCACTGCGCCATTATTCCAGTAATGACTGCAAGAGAAAGAAAGGTATTTTTAAGCCACTAGAGACTTTAACCTACAAGATAGATTCTTAGAGGCAAAGAAGATACCAAATAGCAGACTTTATTGCTTGTCCAGAAGGAAAAACAAAATGAATTGATAAGATTCTTAGCAAAGTTGCAGATGGTGGTAACCTAAATGGCATCCTAATATTTTGAGGGCAGGGATAAAGCTTAATTATCAAGAAAAGGAAGAAATCTGACCAGGACAAGCACAAGGTGGTAAGTATATTAGAGGCAAGAATCAACAGTGTAAAGCACTGTAAAGTGTAAAGAAGAAACTGCTGAGTACAAATCAAAAAAGAAAATATACTTAGGGATCATAATTGATACAACCTGAATGAGTTAATATAATGGCACCATGACCAAAAGCCAGCGCTATATTAAAGCATATAGAAATGAAGTGCGAAAGGCAAGGGTTAGGCAGGAGAGAAGACAAAATTGTATAAAAGAGATGTGGGGGTAGGTAAGTGTCGCAGTGGAAAATGTACCCTCCCTGGAGTCAGGAGGACTGAGTTCAAGTCCAGCCTCAGACACTCACTATCTGTGTGACCCTGAGTAAGTCACTTAATACCAATTGCCTGGGGTGGGGGGGTGGAGAGGGAGAGAGGAAGAAGGAGAGGGGCAGGAAGGGAGGGAGAGGGAGGGAGAGAGATGTTGTATCACAGATGGAAACAGGGGAATAAGGGCCAGGAGACTGACCTGCCCATCACCAGTCCTGAGCTATGTCATCTTGGGCCAATCACTTGATACCTCTGGCCTTTCCTCAGGTACCCCATCTGGAAAATGAAAGGGATTAAATTATGCACTATCTAAGGTCTCTTTCTTTTAACTTCTTATGAAATTTCTTTAACTTTCTTTTAACCTCTGTGAACTAAAATTCAATCTGCTATTTTTGGCAACCATTTCATTGGATTCATTATTACAATTGGGACCCAGTTATATTATAATGTCTGGTTTTTGTCACCACATTTGAAAAAGGACATGGAGAAAAAACAATAAAGGTATAGAAGGAATAGTTCTTGATAATAATAACAGCCAGCATTTAGATAGCACTTTGAGGTTTGCCAAACACCTAACATATGTTATGTCATTCAATCCTCACAACAACCCTATGGAACAGGTGCTATTATTATCCCCATTTTGCAGATGGGGAAGCTGAGGTGGAGGAAAATTCAGTGATTTGCTCAGGGTCACACAGGTAGTAAGTTCAATCTTCTTATAAAAGATGGACTTATAAGTATATATCCAAGAGAAAGAAGTTAAACTGCATGCATGATGGTTACTTTCTTCGAGTATCTGAAAAGTTTTATGAGGAAAGGATTGATCTGTTGCAAGGAAATGGCAAACCACTCCAATATCTGCCAAGAAAACCCAAAATGGGGTCACCAAGAGTCAGACACAACTGAAATGACTACACAACAACATGACCACAGATCACTGAAGAAGGAGAAATGGATTTAAATTTAAGGAGCAAAAACTCATAATACAAAAAGTCATAATAGTCGGAAGAATAAAACATGGGGGGGGGTCTCCACCGCCAGTTGACACATGAGACTTAAATTCACTTGTGGAAAAGTCAAGTGAACTCATCGAGGTTCCTTCTATGTCTGTGCCCATAGGATATATTCTTGTCAACCCAGGCACAGTCAACAAGGTCCCTCGAGTGCCATGTAGGACATCTTGCTTGACACTGGAACCCAGAATATTGCCCCCGGAGAATACATACTCTATATATTCTAATCAACAGGATCCCTCATCTGCTCCCCCACCACTAACACCAATTTCTCTGAGCATTACCCAAAGAAATAAAACTGTGCCTTTATTGGTACAACAAGAAAAACAAGAAAACTAGAGAAAAACCTCTTAACTTGACCACTCTCTCAATCCATTCTCCTTTTGTTGGCTGAAGGGAACTTGTTTAGGATGTCCACGCTAACAACCAACACAAGGACTATAGACATGACATGGCCACAATTATTATTAAAAAAAAATGCCTCGTGACTCACTGCTTCTTCCTTCCTGACTCATCTTAGGCAAATACACTGTAGGCAATTCAAAATCCTTTCATTTACCTTCACATGAGGAACTAGAGAAGTCAGTTTCTGACTTTAGTAAAGAGAGGAAGGTGGCCTAGTGGATAGAGAGCCAGCCTTACAGTAGGCATGAGCCGAGTTCAAACCTACCTCTGACACAGACTGACTCTGAACCAGTCACCTAATCTCTGTTAAATTCCCAGACCATCCTGATGCAAAGATTCCTAAAAACAAAACCAATGGTTTGGTGCCTGAATCGAGGTCACAGGCAGTCATGAGTCTATAAATGATTCCCTAGTCATCTTTTTTTTAAATTACCAGCCCATCACCAAAGACATTATTTTTTTGTCTGCAATAGAACACACAGTCATTCATAATCTTGACACTTACAAGATGACTGAGCCTTCAGTTCTAAAAGACATGAAGCCACAATTCCTAACCTCAAAACAGTGGGGAGGTCCTCTCACAGCTGGGACAGCTCCAAGGAGAAAGATCATAGGATCATAGATTTAGAGCAGAAAGGGACTTTAGATGCCATCCAGTCTGATCCCCCTCATTTCAAAGATGAGGAAACAGAGGCTAAGATAATGAAAATGAAAAGCCCAAAGTCATACAGGTAGCATGTGTTTCAATGAGGCTCGAACATCATTCCCAAATAGTGTACGATTCTGCTGGAATTACACTATGATTCTGTATTGCTTGGCACTCCTTTTTCTGTGTAAGAATAAACTGCCTGCCCCATGCTTGACCAACCAACCAACACGAGGGCTATAGCCATGATATGGCCATGTTCATTACGAAAAAAGTACCTCATGACTCACTGCTTCTTCCTTCCTGACACATCTTAGGTATATATTGGGTCCTTTCCTACCAGAATCAAAAATAGAATTTTTTTTTCAGGAAATCTAACATGGCAGTGGGAAGAAGCATATAATTCCCCTATTGAGAAGTCAGGTAGCCCCAGAAACAATGAACCCAGGTATGGGATGTGTATTGTTAAAGGTCATTCCATCATTCTCTGTCTTCCACCAAGAAGGCTGAGCTAGCTAGCAAGCTAGCCATAGTGCTAACGAAGAAAGTGAGGACCAACAAAGGGCAAATGATTGCCCGAGGCCCCATAGATAGGGGGCACAAGTGGGATTTGAACTCTATTCTTCTAAGTCTTAATGCAGGGTTCCATCCACAGAACTGTGTCACATCCCTTAAACTCCAGAGCCTTGCTGGTGCCTCTAGTCAAACTGACAAAATTATGTCCCAGTTTGAGGAGGAAGAATGATCAGGGGTTAGGAAGCTCCACATCCTCTGTGCCACAGCATGATTTATGACAAAAAGTGAAAAAATCGATCTTTCCTTACTGTAATCATAAGGAGTCATTTAGATAGACATAACTCATATTACAAATTAGCCCAAGATAAAGAGCCCCGGGTGCCTATAATGAATGCAAGCTGGCCAAGTCCTCGGGTTGACAGCTCATCGAGAAGTTAGCCCTTCAACAGTACAGGAGTCTCCTTGTCGCATGTGGGGGCCATGTGGTTCAGCCCTGACTCAGACAGAGGGGGAAGAGGGCTACTTCTGAATCACTATCACCACATCCTGCCGCTCCCTGGGTTTTCCTTGGAGGTTGCCCATTCGAGGCACAAGTCTCTTTGGTGAGATCACCACCCAAGGCATAGGGTTCAGGTATTTTCAACAAATGTCTGCTAAGCCTAAGAAGTCCCATTTTTCCAGGAACCTTTTGTAGCCCTGGGCCTTTGCTGCTGCTGCTGCTGCTGCTGCTGCTGCTGCTGCTGCTGCTTCAATGTGTGAATCGGATTGTGAGTAATTGTAAAACTGACAGTCTGGGTGGGAAGGTGATCAAGGCAGGTTTTGTTTTGTGTTTGAGCATTGTGGTTGGTGAAGGGGGGTTTTCAAACTAATAACTGACTCCATGTCTCCTTTTTTTAAGCTTCTATTTAAATTCAAAATTAAATTCTTCATATCCTTTGCAATTGGAGGTACGTGCAGGACCTGTGATGAAAATGCCAGATAGATAATAACTTGGTAAGGCTGTGCTCTTTCTGGGTACTGCGTCCTATAGACACGAATTCATTTTTACTTTAAGACCAAGGAAGCATTTCTTCCTTCCTGACTCATCTTAGGCAAATATACTGTAACCAATTCAAAATCCTTTCATTTACCTTAGTATAAGGGACAAGAGAAGTCTCTTTCTGACTTTATGTCTGGTAAAAAGAGGAAAGGGGCATAATGGATAGAAAGCCAGCCCCACGGGTCAGATGACCTGGATTCAAATCCTTACTGGCTGAGTGGAGTGCCTGGTCACATATTGGTGGGATTCTGTACAAGTGGCTTAATCTGTCAGTTCCCCAGACAAATTAACTATACCATTATTAACTATAACCAGAATAACGATAAGATGCTCATGACTATTGGTGGGTAGAGTTTCCCCATCTGGTAGCCCCCTAAATTTGTTAAATCCCAGGTCTGGACCAAGAAAAGGACATTCTAGCCCATAATCTACCACGGTCGGTCAGACTAGTGATTTTTCCAGTTCTGACTTATGAAACCATTAGTGGGGAGAGATGTTCTTTGTGCTCCCTCAATTCACACAATCACACCACTATGGGTCCTGAACACTTTACCTTCCTGGTTCTGAACCATCAAGTGAGGAATTTCTTTCATCCAGCCAGATCCTCTTTCACCCCAGTTTGATAACTATTCCCACTTAACCTTTCTAAGACTCCTCAATCTCATGTCCAAAACTCTACAGGACAATTAAGTGACAAATACACATACATATGTGTGTGTACATACATACATACATATGTACATACATACATACAGTATACCAGACCTGGAGTTAGGAAGAACTGAGTTCAAATCTGGCTTCAGACACTTAACCCTGTTTGCCTCAGTTTCCTCATCTGTAGCAAGAGCTGGAGAAGGAAATGTCAAACCACTCCAGTATCTTTGCTAAGAAACCCCCAATAGGGTCATGAAGAGAAGAGTTGGATATGACTAAATGACTGAACTACAACTCTTATCTCTCTCTCTGTATGTATACACATATACATGACTATATATACACACATATATGACTTTGAATCAAGGTCATCCTAACTGTGGGGCGGACTGGCTCTATCTACTTTCCCCCTTCTCTTGTCCCTCGTCCTAAGGCAAATATATGTGTGTATGTGTACGGGAGATGGGCCCTAGAGGACAGGACTAGGGGCAATAGGTAGAAATTTCAAAGAGGTAAGCTTGATATATGGAATAATGTCCTAAAAATCAGGTCTTTCCCCAAGTGGAATGGCCTGCCTCAGATCTTCCAGCCCAGGATGTATGATCACTTTTAGAGTGAGTTGGAGACAGGATTTTTGTTCAGGTATGGTTTGCACTACATGGCCTCTTAATAACTCTGAAATTCTGTGAATCTGTAATGGGTGGAGATTTTAGGGGTGAAGCACAAGGGGACAGGGAATTTGTTCTTGGCATGAGGTAAAAGAGAACAAAGTAAGATCAGGAACTAGTTCAGTTTGGCTAGAGTGTAGCATACTTGTAGCAAAACTCATTAGTGTTGTGAAATTAGGCTGGAAAGGGAGATTGGAGCCAGAATATAATGGGTCTTGAATGGCAGGTTAAGTAGTTTCTGTGTTATTTGATATGGAAAAAGAAGCTACTGAAGCAATTGATTAAATCTGAGAGGTGAGAAAAAAAGGAAAGAGCCAAAGAATATTACCAGCTGACATTACCAGCTTGGGGAATTGGGAAGATTATTTTTAATAGAAAGAAGAAGGTTTAGGATGACATATGATGGGGCTTGTTTTGGATATAATGAGATTGAAGAATCTCAACAATTAAGTAGACCTGCTCAGCAGAGGTTTAGAAATACACCAATGAAGTTCCAGGGAGAGACCAGGGCTGGAAGGTAGGATAGGAGCTATGATTTTACCAGTATAGGAAACCCCTTGGTGAGGCCAACACTTTCTTTGCAAATTGGCAGTCGTAGAGATATGCCCGGAACACCAAGAGGTTAAGTGACTTGCCAGGAGTCACACAGCCAGTACATATCAGAAGCAGGACTTGAGACCAGGGCATCTCTACCTATTATACCACAGTGCCTCTCAGAGCAGGCACAGAAATTTGTAATTCACTTTACATAAAAATGATAACTGAAGCCACGAGGACACATGAAATAACCAAGGGAGAGGAAATAAAGAAAGAAAAGTCCCCAAACCAGAGCCTGCGGTGGTATACACACTCAGGAGGATAGAGGAAGGAAAACTGACCAAAATAAGGGAACCCAAAAAATAGAGATAAGTGGTGTCAAGACTGAAAAAGTTTTGAAGAAAATAGAGACAGGGAGTTTGTACTACCCTTTCCAAAAGCTTAAGAAAGACTCATTTACTCTGAATAGGTTGGACCACAATAGGTCCCTGCCCAAGCTCCACTTAATGGCTGTATTTTGGGCCCTCCTGGCTTAGAGTGAATGTCAATGGTAACTGTTTCTCTTTGGAACAGTGACCCTAAGGGTCTTCACCTCTGGCTTGATTTTTTGCTTTTTCTCTGATTAAAGGGGCCAACCTTTGACTCACTTGTTAAAGAGGCCTATTCACTGAATGGGCGCTACCTCACTCTAAGTGAGTACATGAAAAGGCCTGAGCCTAAAAGGGCCAGGGTCTCCCATTGCATCCTGGGCTATCTAGAGTCATCCTCGTGAATATCAGGCCACTGGACCCAGATGGCTCTGGAGGAGAGTGAGGCTGGTGACCTTGCACAGCCCTCCCTCACTCAAATCAAAGTCAACTGCAAGCCATGTCATCATTTCCCAGATGTCATGGTCCTCTTCAAGAATGAAGGACAAACACAAGAAGGATGCATAGAAATAGGATAACATATTGATAGAATGGCAGAATCAAAGGTAAGCTTACTTTCCTAGGGTAATGGAGACCTGACTATGTTTGTAGGCAAAAAGGAAAAGAAGAGGTTAAAGAGGAAGAGGAAGAGGAAGGCAAGGAAGAGCAGGAAGAGAAAGAGTGAGAATAGCTGATGGAGTAAGTTCCTAAAGGGAATGGGAGGATTAAGGGCACAAGGGGAGAAGTTGGCCTTAACTAGGAAAAGAACCACCTAATTCTCTAAGACCAGAGGGAAAGCCTGAGAGATGACAAAGTGAAGTTTTGAAGTACAGAAGAGAAGAGTTTGGGGAAGGAATGAGCAGAAGTGTATTATTGCTGGATCTGTGAATTAGTGCCACCATTTTGGAAAACAATTTGGAATTATGCAAATAAAGTCACTAAAATGTCCATATTCTTTCACCCAGAGATTACATTACCAGGCTTATACTCCAACAAAGTCATTGATAGAAAGAAAGTCCCAAAATATTTACAGAAGCACCTTTTATGGTAGCAAAGAAATGGATACAAAATAGATTCCATCAATTGGAGAATGGCTAAACAATTTGGCATACGTGAATGTAATGGAATGACACTATGCTCTAAGAAACGATGAACACGACAAATAAACAGAAATATGGAAAGACTTCCACGAACTGATGCTGAGCAAAGTAAGGAAAGACAAAAAAAAAAACACTAAATCAATATAAGTGGAAAGGACAGTAACCACAAAGAAACAGAAAATGAATGCTGCAAAATTAGAAAGAACAAGCATGACCTCAGAGAAGTGATATGAGAAGGCATTTCTCCGAACTCCTTTGCAGAGGTGGGAGGTCCATGGTTGTGGAACACTGCATATACTTTCAGATTTTATCAATACATTGATTAATGTCAATTTTTTCTCTTCTTTCTCCTTTCCTTTTAAAAGTTTTCTTTTTCATTTGGGTGGCTTTTGGGGGGCCATCTCCAATTGTCCTGATATATATCTGGCCACTAGACCCAGATGGCTCTGGAAAAGAAAGTGAGGCTGGTGACTTTGCACAGCTCTCCCTAACTGTACTCCGATTCACTTGCATGTCACGGTATCAGTTTCCTGATGTTATGGTGCTCTTCGAGAATGAAGGACAAACCATACAATGGGAAAGAAAGGGGAAGGGATGCTGGGAGAAATTTCATTAATGTAAAAATAAAAGATGTCAGTAAAAATTTATTTTAAAAAAGAAAGTGATAAGGAAACTTGGAAGAGAAGATGATTTAGAGAGCAAGTAATGATTTCTGTTTGGAGAGTGAGAAGGGGATTGGGATAAAGAGAGGCTTACCTTCCAGTCTTGGCTGGAGAAGAACTTGAGATGAGCAGTATTCCCGGTCAGGGAACCAAAAAAATTAAGAGGTTAAATCAAAATGATGATTGTTAGTGAACCATAGGTTTCCACGTGAAGAGGTTTAAAGAAAAATGATGATGGTAGGGAACCATAGGTTTCTAGGGGTGTGAGACCCCAAAATACTGACACGCCGGGTCCTGCTGAAAGAATTCAACTTAAGCCTTCTCAGCCAAGAGAAAAGACAAAGTTTATTAGGGATTCACCATAATAGGTTGTCTTAAGAAATCCTACCCTTTGTGATGCCTATTTTCACAAGCAGACCAGATTCAATCTGAGCTGAGCTAGATTGAATCTGAGCTGAGCTAGATTGAACCTGAGCACCTTCATGGAGGCAAGATGGAGATTATATACACAAAGATTGTAGGAGGGATTGAGGGGTAATCTGGGATGACTAGAGGAGGGCTTTAGGGAGGGTCTTGAGGAGGAGTCTAAAGATAAGGTCAGACTCCCGGAACCAAGAGAATGGAATTAAGGGCAGGAAGTGGCTGAAGGAATATCAGGGTTGGGAAGTAACTGAAGGCATGCATATTGATAGTAACAATAGAGGGCAAGACTTAGGTAGAGATTTTGGCCTAATGATAATGTAAGGCTTATGGCCTTAGGGGAAGGCCAGATCTAGTTGGAAGATTCAAGGAGAATTCAAGGAGGCTCCCAGAGACTGTATTCCAGATTCAGGGGGGTTCCCAGAGACTGTGCCCTCATCAATTAGGATATCATTAGTAATTTTAGAAAGAGAAATTTCAGATGAAAGTTGGAAACCAAGTTGTAGAGGGCCAAAAAGAGGCAAGGAAGTGGAGGCACAAAGTATAGATGGCTTTTTCAGAGGGAGAGAGAGAGAGAGAGATTGGATAATAGGATCTAGTTTTTTTAAGCATGAAGGAGACTTGATTAGGTTTGTAGACAGCAGAAAAACAACAAGTGGCTAGGTAGAAAACAAAGATTAGAGAGGATATTAGAGAGGGATGATAGTGGAGTCACGCCCTTGAGAGATTGGAAGGGGAAAGATTCAAAGGTATAAATAAAAGAGTTAGTGTTTGTAAGAACAATTTTGTCATCAGAAATCAGAGTTTAAAAAAATAGTTGGGCATGATGTCAACATGTTGTGAAATGAAGAGTGGAGAAAATGGAGCTCATTATACAAATAAAGTTAGACCTAAATAAATGAAGTAATATTTAGTGTTCATGGGTAGGTAAAGCCAATATAATTTTGAAATGACAGTTTTACCTAACCAATCTGTTTATGTAATCCCATCCAAATTAAATTTCTTAAAAAATTATCTTACTGGGTTAGAAAAAAAATAACAAAGCTCATTTGGAAGAACAAAAGGTCAGGAACTTCAAAGAAACCAGGGGGAAAAGATGTAAAGGAAGCAGTAGTATCAAGACCTTAAAACATATCATAAGATGAGAGCATTGTTGAAGTATAAAATGGATAATTTTGATTATTTTAAATTAAAATTTTCCTGTAGAAATAAAACCTATGCAGCTAAGAATAGAAGGAATGCAGAAAACTGGGGGAGAACTCTCATGGACAATCTTTCAGATAGAATGTGATTGGGTTGGAATATTGATGTGGTGGAGGCAATGATGTGCTGATTGATTTAGAAAAACATGGAAAGACTTGAACTTATGAAGGAAGAAACCTTCGGAGAAATAGATAAGTGGAAATAAGTATAATATGGATTTACATATATGTGTATGAGTATTTAAGTGTATATATGTGTGTATATATGTATGTATTGTGTATATATTATGTATATATAGTATATTATGTATACATAATATATGTATATATATACATTGATAGATGGATAGATAGATAGATAGACAGATAGATAGATACATAGATAGATGGATAGATCTCCACACTTAACCATAGTCCTGGAAGAGGGGGAAAATAAAGAAAAAAGTACACAGCACAGAACAAAAGAAAACCTACAGGGAAGCAAAGAAAAGCTGGACAGCATTGAAAACAATGTGTAGTATTTATTATGCAGGTTTTCTTGAAAAGGAAATTTATTGCTTTATATTGAATCTTCTTATGTTCTGCTATGTACATGACAATGCTTTTTTTCTTATTTTGTACTCAAGTTTAAGTTTTAAAACTTAAAAAAAAAGCAAAGAAAATGGAGCTCAGTGAATGATGGTGGGGGAAGAGGATACAGGTACCCGGCTGTCTGAGGTCCATTTGCCTCTGGGGTTAGGTGGAACCTCTGGTGGCTCTGATGTGTCTCCTCAATTTGTACAGCTGCCTGGAGGTCATTGGTGGGGAGGAATCCTTCTTGCAGGCTTGGTTAAATTTCTTCCACCATTTGACTATCTGGCTGTTAGAATTCATGATTCTGAACTGGCTTGCTATTTTATACAAATAGACCCAAAGGTATGTCTTATTCTAGCAGCCATTCGCAAGATATTTCCTATGTGATGTCATCTATCTTTATCCAATGACTAGAACACTTTATTCTTCTCAAATTGATTAAGCACTTATTTACAACCAGCTTCCCCTTGATTGATTCAGCTGTACTATCTGAGCCTTCAGTGGCTGCATTGTGTGTGTATGTGAATAAAACACCTCAAACCAAGCCCCAATGAGTAAGTGCTCAAAGCATACGAATAAACAGTTTCCAAAAGAAGTGCAACTATTAACAAACTAATAATGTAAACTAGTATATGAAGGCTTGCTCTAAATCACTAACAGCAAAAGAAATGGAAATAAATCAAAACAATTCTGAGGTTTCACTTCATATTCAGTAAATTGGTAAAAATTATAAAAGATGGGAATAGTCAATATTGGAGTGTTTGTAAAAAGATGAACACTATGAGGAAGGATGGAAAGCAACAAGCATTTATTAAGCACCTACTATGTGCTGAGCACTGTGCTAAGTGCTTTACAAACATTATCTCATTTCATCCTCACAATAATTCTGGCAAATAGGTGCTTCCCATTTTATACATGACAAAACTGAGACAAGACATAGGTCAAGTGGTCATGGTCACATAGCTAGGTCTGAGACCAAATTTGAACTCAGGTCTTCCTAACTCCAAGCCCAGAACTCTAATCACTTGGCTGCCTCTGGTGCTATGAATTGGCCCAACCATTCTGAAAAGCAATTTGGAATTATATGACTATTCTGACTAAAGCGCCTATCCATTTGCCATAGAGATCCCACTGCTAGGCATATACTCCAAGAAGATCAAAGACTGAAGTGTCCAACTTCCACCAAAAACTGAATAGCAGCACTTTTTGTAGAAACCGGAAACTGGGGGGAAGAAAAGTAGATATCCATTGATTGGAGCCATGGCTAAAGAAAATGTGATGCATGAATGCGATGAAATATGACATGAACATGAAGAATGCAGGGAGACATGGGAATATACATGAACTGATATAAAGTGAAACAATCAGAACCAAGAAAAAAATGCATGCAATGACTACATCAATAAATGAATGAATGAAAAAGCATTTATTAAGAGTTTATGTATATGTAAATGTATATGTAAAGTATATGTAAATCACTTGGGATAAAAATAGAAAAGTAAGACAGTGTCTGATCTCCAGGAGCTCTCATTCTTAAGGGGGAACAAATGGGGGACGGGGGGGACCAGAATAGAAGGTTTCACTTTAAAATCAGATAGAAAGACTTCTAGAGCTTGGGGCGGCATTGGTGAAGCAAATGGTAACACATTACCTTTAATGCTGTCTCCACTGATAAAATCCTATCAGTTTTAAAGTTGAACCATTTGACCATGCACAGCAACAACAATCAAAAGTGAATGCTGGGCAATTTCATTATAACCAGGCTTAAAGCTAATTACGATATAATGGCTATGTCTGAAGTACAGACATGAGAATTCACCTCTGTTCCTTCTATGGAGGAGGAGTGGGGGAGAGATGGACTATGGAGGCAGTATAGAGTATTTACTGTTGAACTTGAGTGACAGCTTAAGTGTAGCTTAGATTTGTTGAGTTGCATTATTTCATTTTTCATTTTAAATTTTCTTTCCTATTCTTTATTAAAATGTAAGGTCCTAGGCACAAAGAAGGAATGAGGCATATATTGGGATATTAAGGGCATATAAAAAATATCAATGAAATTTTTGAAAGAAAAGTACCTCTGGGATAATTTGGTGGATCTGTGGTCTCATCTACGTAAATCTTTACACATATATAATCTTTCATCTTGGGCGATTTTTGCCCATGTGCATTTATAAACCTTGCAAAGGGGCTCCACCTATCATGGGGCCTTTCCTTGCCTTCTCTTGCCTATCAATGTCAATGTAGTGTGGAGGCCATGCATCAGTTATTCTTCTCTCTCACAACATGAGCCACTCATCTCTTTCCCAATCATACATCTCTCTGATGACATCCTTTACAACATATCTCTTAAACATTTCTTTGTTGGGAATGTGTTGCAACCAACTCACATCTACCATTTGCCTTTCACATTTTGGGTGACCTACAACTTTAATTCCTTGAATAGTATGATATACCAAGACTCACAACTATATGACAACACTGGGAGATTATATTTATTTTAAAAGTTGGACTTTTGTTTCATCGAGAAATGAGGTTATCAAAAGGACAATGTGATTTCCCAAAAGTGATCTAGCCTGCTCTCCTCTTCCTACTCAATTTTGGGCCGGGATCATTGACCAAATGCAGCATCTGATCAACAAGATGGATGGACCAACTCTATGGGTTGTGCTTCTAATTACATATCATAGTTTAGACTAGCAAACTCCAAACTTTTTTGATCACACACCCATCAGTAAAAAATCTTTGATCACATACTCCCAATATGTGTATTATTTCACATGTATATTTATTCTTTTTCAATATATGTATTTATTCATGGATTAAATAACATAATACTGCAGTAGTGGTTATGCACATTATAAAATTTACACAAAAATAGAAAAATTTTAAATGAAATAGTATTTGATGCTGGAGTAAGTAAGAAATCTTGGAATTTTTTTAGTAGGAGAGTGATAAAACTCAATGGTTGGAGTTATACTTTAGGAAAATCACTATGTGGAGAAGGGATTGGAGGAGAGAGAAACCTGAGGTAGGGAGACCAATTTTGAGGCTATTGAAATATTCTAGGAAGTAGGTAATGAGGGCCTGACTTGCATTGGCAGCTGTGGGAGGAGAAAGAAGGGGACACATGGGAGAGACATGGAGGTATTTTGCAATCGATTGACTATGTGGATGTGAGGGAAGAGAAAATGAGGTGTCAGTCATGAGAATGAGGTTGTATGAACCTGAGTGACAGGAAAAATTTGATAGTAATAGGGAAGTTTGGAAGAGATTTGGGTTTTGGGAGAAAGATAATGCAATGATATCTATGCTCCAGATTACAATCCATCTGTGTCTATTAATCTTGTGTGACTGTCTCCGTCCCAGGAGATGAGGCTCTTTCTCGCTACCAGTAACTGTCCTCAGATTCAGACCCCACAGTCCCCTGAGGTGATTTGGTTGGGATCAGTGCCCTGTGTAATTTTCCCAGTGATACGTGTCCATTTACTGTGTGTGTAATGGTTACTTTATGTTATAACTGCTCTCAGGGGTAATACCTAACTCATAATGGGGGAGGTTCAAATCCAGACTCAGCCACTTACTAGCTGTGTGACCCTGGGCACATCCGTTAAACCGGTTTGTCTCAGTTACCTCATCTGTAAAATGAACTGGAGAAGGAAATGGCAAACCAGTCCAGTATCTTTGCTAAGAACACCCCCAAGTGGGGTCACAAAGAGTCAGACATGACTGAAAAATGACTGAATGACAACAAGAACAACAAATGGGGGATGCTGGGAGTTGGTACAACAGAGGGAATGGGAAAAAGTGTAGTTGGTTAGAGACAAGCCCGACAACTGGGTTTCACAATTAAGGTAGGATGTAACCTTGTCTTTCTAGTCTCTGATTACATCTCCTGGGATCAACTCCCCTCCCCCCAACCCCCGGCCCCAGGGGCAATGACACACTACCCACTTTGTAAACCTTTGGGTTAGACAATACACATTTTTCATCCATTTGGTTTTTCTGTATGGAAGGTTTGGCCAAAATCTGAATGATTACAGATAGCATCCTCTTGGGCTCTCTGTTAGACGTCCTCCATGAAGGTGACAGACTTCTCTGGTAATCATGGATCTCCCCATTTTGGGCATCAGTTAATATTAGCGATCAAAGTTATCTCTGTTGTTATATGATTTAAGAACTCTTGTATGATTTTGACTATATACAATGCATTATTTAAGGAATGCCTCTATGGCAGCATTTTGCTTTTATCAAAGCTTAATCAAATGCTTTTATTTAATATTGGACAAATACTAAGCACAGTGGGATCTTGCATTACTTATATATCTTCCAGCCCCACAGTAAAAAGAGATGTAGCTTGGGAAACTCAGCTAAGCAGAGCTTGGAAAATTCATCTTAAAAGTTGAACTGAAATGCTTCCCAACCTTGAGTTTCTACTGAAATGAGAGCCTACAGAATCCACTGGTTTGGAGCCCATCCGCAGCTCCAGCAAGCTTCCATGAGACATAGCAGACAGACGTACACAGGTTTTATCTGGGGACTGTGATCATAAAATCCCTCACTCTCATGGGACTTTAGGACTGGCAAAAGAACAAAGTTAGAACTCACCAGTGCGGCTATTTTTAATATCTCACATGCTCCAAATACAGTAATTGCATACCAGCCCTTTAAAATGAGGGAATTTTGCTGACAGGTCTTTCGTGTGCTGGAAATAAAACATTCTCAGGAAGAGCCTTTATTCTTCATAAATATGATGCAAATTCAGGTTTAACTTTTGCAAATCATACTATTTGAGAAACTTAAGCAATCTGCTCCCTCCACTCCCCCCTCCTCTCCTCTTCGGTGAGTGAAGAATTTAAGGCGCAGGGAAGTTTAAAAATTTGTCCAAGGGCACACAACTACTCAATGATCATGACAGGGCTTGGTTCCCAGACTCCTTGATCCCTAATCCAGTGGTGTTACTACTGGAACCCTACTATACCCAGCTATAGTCTGGTCCTAGTCCTGCAAACGATACAGTAATTCTGAACTAAGGTTAAGAAATGCACAAACTTAACCTTTTCCACATATGATTCTATCTGCTTTGTTTCTTCTACTTCTAGGGAAAAGCTTAGGTCAGAGAATGAGTTTCTTCAGAGTTCACCAAAGTCAAAGGGTCAAAAACATCAATGCTAGGAGCATTTACAGGTTTGGTCGGTTTACCAGGCTGGGCTGAGGGATAAGAAAAAAGAACAGTATATAGGGTACAAAAGTAAAGGGGGAGAAAGGGGAGATCAGAAATATCAGAGATCTGAATCGAGACCCTAAGGAGGGGGAGTGGATTATCCAGAGTCACAAAGACTGGATCTGAACCCAGGTCCTAAGACTCCAAACCGAGCATTCTTTCTACTGCACAGAGTATGAAGTCAAAATCAAGAACAGAAGTTAGTAAAGAGAATGAGATCCAGTCTGTGTTCATGGGTGTAGAGCCTCAGATCAAAAGTAGCCTGTGTATATCATCTGAAGCCATGCTTTTGGCTCCTTGAGCATCCCTCTGGAACCAGCTGAACCAAGCTGGCAGGGACCAGCCATGATACAAGTTTGGCTTATCAAATCAGCCAGTCAGAGTAAAGGGGATTTCTCTGGCCTCATTTAAAATTTCAATTTACCGAATCTAATCTCTAAAGCGCCTTCTCTCCTCTGATCCAAGAAGAGATGCAGATTTTAAAGAGGTGAAGATATTAGGGAGTTGGAGTGGGAGCCTATTGTCTTGACTCTCTTTATAATAAGGAGCAAGAATTCTTTAAGAATACTAAGTGTTTAGCTACTTTGATCAAGACAATTACAAAGAACATGTAATGAAAAATGCCATCCCCCTTCAGAAAGAGAATGGATGAACTCTGAGTGCATATTGAAGAACCCTTTTTTTTTTACTTTATTTTTCATTTGCGTGTGTGTTTTCTTTTGCAACACGGCTAATATGGAAATATGTTTTGCATGACTTCACATATATAATCGCTATCAAATTACTTGCCTTCTCAAGGAAGAGGAGAGGGACAGGAGGGAAGGAGAGAATTTGGAACTCAACATTTTTTTAACTGAATGTTAAAATTTTTTAATGAAACAAAAAATATTTTTAAAACGTTAGACGTTATTTGGAGTTCTTTCTTGTCAATACAAAATATTATCTGCTCATTTCACATCATCTGCTTTTTTGTCACCACCCTAAGTTATCTAAGTTGCCATGTTTGGCAAATTCCTAATTATAAGGCAGATGTTTGCTTTTGGCCGTGTTTGGGAATTTGAAAACTTCCTTTCTCTTTATCTGTCTCTCTATATCTCTCTGTTTCTCTGTTTCTCCTTCTCTTTCCCTTGCCTCTTTTTAAAAGTTTTCTTGATGGTTTTTGGTTTTGCACCAAGGTCACCTCCCATTTTCAAGACTCCTATTGAATCCTCCCATGTAACAAAGAAAACCAGCTAGGCAAAACAAACACAGAAGGACTCTGATGACAGCACAAGCCACGTTCTACATCTAAGCTCCCCGACCTCTCCACGGAGGAGAGAGAGACCTGTCATCATCAGTCCTCCAGAGTCAAGGTTGACCATTACAATGAATCAGAATTCAAATGCATGTTAGCATTGAAAACTTTAAGTCTTTTGATGAAATACAAGGACAGAGTAGCTATGCCCTTTCTTAATGCCCTTTGATAATTCTCAATCTTGTAACAAAAGGAATGATTTACAAATGTAAATGCAGATCTATTTATTTGGTCAATATTTATGAGTTATGTCCCTCTCAGGCTATTCCTGACACAAATATAAAAAAAAATTCTAGAAAGAAAAAAATCTGTTTCTGCTTGATCCTGTCACATGTGCTAGCTAAGACAAGATTCTCTCTGTCATTAGAAGTTACTATAGTCTCACAATGCTTTAATAAAGGCAATTTATATTCAAAATGAGTTTTGAGTGTTTTATTCATTTTCAAACTGTTCTATTTTTCAATTCTCATGCTTTATCAACCTGTAATCCTGGAGTTATATACGGCTCCAGACTTTGGTAAAGATTAAAATGCTTCTGCCATATATTATGCCTAGAATAATGCCTGGCACATTGTTGGCATTGAATAAGCATTTTTTTGAATTGGTAGATGGAATAGATATGCCCAAACAGTAACTGGATGGTACCTAGGGCATAGTGATTTCCCTCTGTTCTTGGAAAGACGCAACCAGAGGGATTCTGGGACTCCTTTCTTTTTATCCCTAGAACTTAGTGCCTGGTTCAAATAAAACGTTTGTTGACTTGACTTGATTAAACATCCTCTGACCCTCTTTTGAATTGAGAATTGCCCACTTTAAGCCAGATGCCACTGACTGGTTAAACTCTTCCTTGAGAGATGGAAGGTAACATCAGAAGCATCCATGCAGTAATAACAGTTTTGTATTCCAAAAGATTCCTGGAAGCTCCCTACTGACGATTTTATCCCCAAATTTTCCCCTCTACCTTTGGAAACTTAAGATAGCTAAGTTTGTACCCAGACCAAATGCTGGGTGCTTCACAGATCTCATGTATTATAATGGTGTAGGGCAATTCATGACAAACCATTTTGTTTTTCTACTGAACCTGTGATTTCATCAGTTTTAGGAGTCCCTAGAAAGGAACTTCTTTGCAGGTTGGCTCCTCCTCTGACACTCTGGCAGCCCAGAGCCAGTCGGGACACTGAAAGGTTAGATGACTTGCCCAGGATCACACAGCCAGCATGTGTCAGAGGCAAATTTGAACCCAGATCTGCCTGACTCCAAGGCCAGCTCTTTATACACTCTACCTTCCTGCCTCTTGTGACATCCCATCAACCAGTGTAATACAGTTAGGATCTCAGAGATATTCCGTATTTGATCCCAATGAAAACCTGACCATCTAGTCCTAAAAAATCCAAAGACCAGAATCACCAGGATTGAGAAGGCATGAATGGGGTGGGACCTGAACCACTGGAGGGAGTACTAACATCAGTGAGATCTTGGGGAATCTATGATTTCATTGATATGAGAAACTCCCTCTACCAATGCAGGTCAGCAGCACCTTCTATGCAACTGTCTTAGAAAGCTGCCTAGAGCATTAAGAGGGTATGTGACTTGTCCAGACTCACACACAGGTAGTATATTTCAGAGGTGGAACACAAACCCAGATCTTCCAGGCTTTGGGGATAGCTCACTATGCACTACATTGTGCTGACTCTTGGGTCCATTGAAATATCGGCATATTTTTCTAGTGATTTATTAGCACTTAAAAGCCAATGCTTTCAACAAAAGATTAGAATGTTGTGGATTGTTGTTTTTGTTTTGTTTTGGTTTGGTTTTCAGAGAATGGGAAGGAGCCAAATCCTAAGAAAGTTGGTGATAGGACAGAATTATTTACCAGAAATGATTAATAGAATATGAAGAATAGATTCCACATCAATCTTGAGACTATAACAGTCATTCACAGTGTACCCACATATCTAAGTAGGGAAGGCATGAAGGAGTCTGGGGTATTTGAGCAGATTCTCTTCCTCCCATGCCATTGGCAATAAAGCAATAGGGATGGGAGAGGAGGTCCCTTTCACGCTGTATTTCATGGTTTTCTTTGGGGAGGAGTCCTTTCTTATTTTCTTATTTTAAAAAAATGAGGGTCTCTTTCTGTTGTCATGGTTCTGTATATCCCCCAGTAAACTGACAGAAGAAATTTCAATTTATCACAGCAGGAGATAGTCAGCCTGGAAGCCAAGTGGTAGGACGTCTTTGTAATTGCTTGACAAATCATATTAGGGCAAAAGGACTTTGCCCATTAGGAAGATGGACTCAAATATTCTGTGGCCAAAACTAGTTGACAGGCCATTTGCGGATGCTGTCATGTTTTAGAGGAACTTGATTTTTTTTCTTGGAAATTCCAGGGTTTTTTCCCCTTTCTACTTTTTCTTTTTAGGTTCTTACCATTAAATGCTCTTTTCACATGAACTTTCCTTTTTGTAACACTTTGGGGATGGGATCAGTGTCCCAAAGTAACAGTAAGACGGGTTGTCAAGGGAACTCATGGAATCTCCTTTCCTGGAGACGTAAGAAAAGAAGATTTAAAAACCCGGAATAGTTTAATGTAGCCATGTGCAAAAGCAAAGAATATACTAATGACCCCTTGGGGTCCCTTCCAGCCCTAGGATTCAATGGCTTTCTTGTTTAGCATGATCTTTGGTGCATAAATTTGTCTATTATTTGAGTGACAGTGCAATACAACAGACCCCCAATCAGGTAAAGGAACGCTACCAATAGAAGATTGTCTTGAATAACTGCCCGGCCAAAAATGGACACAAGGGAAAATCTACATGGATAAAGAAGTCTTGAACCAAACCCATGTGTCCAATATGCTCTATGAACTCCATCTTTCTCAGTAGCTAACTAACTTTCTTTCTGATAAATATTTACTTATTCCTACCGAACTTTTCTGAATTTAAGAGAGTATCTATACATTGACAACTCCATATGGGATTCGTTCTGCAAACAAAAATGAGGAGTCAGGAAGATAAGAGAATATGGCATTTTAAGCAACAGAATTTGGATATTCAGATTTCTTAAAGCTCAATATTAATGCAATGATTTTTTTTAATTGGCCAAAAGACTGCACGGGAATGTTTACACTTATTTTCTCTTTTAGGAACTGTGAAATCATAAATTAATCAACTTGGTGGAATTATAGGATGGCTAGCCAGGTACATGGTGTCTTTTAAAAAGTAACCTTGCCAACTCTGGAATGTTAAGACAGAAGGAGCTCCATTGGTTGAGAGACTCATTTTTGACAGTCAAGAAGAGAAGCTCTCTTTCTTTGTGAAAGAAGAACCAGCTCTTAAGAGGAAATTATTCTTTGGGGTTTTTTTTTCCCTTGACTCTTGAAGAGATTTCTTTCTGCTACCCTCCCCTCCAATGGCATTGTCGTCTTGCTGACGAGCAACTTGGCCAACCCAGAAGAAAGTAACATGAAGATGAGGAGACAGAAGAAATGCTATTGGGACTTTCAGGTCTGAACTGACTTTGCCACAGGCAGGTGTTGTCTATATGTGTGTCTCTCTCCAATGTCCTCCGTACACTGTGTATGCTCACTCTTCTCACTGACACTGTGTATTCATGGAGAAGCTATGGTAGCTAGGCAGTGCAGTAGATGGAGGGCCAGGCCTGGAGTCAGGAAGACTCATCTTCCTGAATTCAAATCCAGCCTCAACCACTTAGTAGCTGTGTGACCCTGGGCAGGTCGCTTAAGCCTATTTGCCTCAGTTTCTTCATCTGTAAAATAAACTGAAGAAAGAAACGGCAAACCACTCCAGTATCTTTGCCAAGAAACCCCAAATTGGGTCATAAAGAGTCAGACACAAGTGAAACAACTCAGTGACAACAGCACAAATGGCACCTGCTATCTTTACTAGGAACTAGGAACAAGAGGTTTTTCATCTGGATGTATTGTTTCCCAAAATGAGAGTTACAAGCTTAGCAAAACAGCCTATGCCCACAACTATCATCACGCCTTTCTTCTTTTCATAGACAAGGTTAAGGTTGAGATCTGTTCTATAACACAGCCATCCCCTTGCTGCTCATTTCTCTCTAAGTAAATAAAGAAAGATTTCACAATCTGTTTCTCTTCTAAGCAGCATGGAAATCTTGTCAGACTTTTAAACTTTTGTTTGTTTTCTGGTAGAGATATAGAAACAATTACAGGAGGATTAAAAAAATTAGAACCATTGTCTTAAAGCAGGATTAGAAGAGTTGTTTGTTTCAGAAGATGCTTTCTTGGGTGGGAGAAAGAGTATGCTGGAGCCAGCCATTACTGACTGACGTGTACTGATTGTTAAATGCTCAGTGGGAGCATTAATCCCTCAGAAATTGGTGAATTTTTAAAATTAGGGCTTGATTCATTGTCGTATTGATTGTCTCAACTTAAGAAAGTGATAAAGAAAATGTTAGTGCAGATTAAACTTTAAAATGTGTCATGCTTTTCAGAGAACTGGTTATTAAACACATACCAGCATACCTCTGGTTGGAAAGGTTTAGAAATCTTTCCTAATAATGTAGATTAGTGTTAATCAATCATTAATTATTTGTTAAGGACTGTGTACCCAGGACTGTGCTAGGCAATGTGGAATATAACAAATATACAAATGCAAGTGTATATCTTTGGGAAGTGAATAGCTGGTTGAGAAGACACTGTTTGAATATAGGATTTAGATTTTTGGATCATGGCTTAAAATGGAGAAATGAGAAGTTCCTGACCAGGTATGGAGTACACCTATCTAAGACTCAAAAGAATGCCTTTGAATGTCTTGCAACTCTAATTAAAGAGAGTAGAGATTGAAAATTAAGGGAAATGGAGAAAAAACTCACTACACGTAATAAGAGAAGTAGTCAATCAAAAGCCAGTCCTTGAAGCACGTAGAGATATTACATGACTCATTTCCATTGAAGTGAACATGTGGAAACTTGGGAGGATCCAGGTTTCAGTCTTGATGACTCAGAGTTAGTACTATGTGATGATGAAAAGTCTTTTAATTGATTTCAGAGCTAGAAGGATTGATGACTCAAGAGAGGATGAGCTAGAACTGAGTGTACATACAAAAGGTTTGAGCTTCAGATCTTTCCCTTCCTTCCCTGGAAGTGTTCAAGTGAGTCGGATTTTCTTTGAGCTCCAAGTTGAGAAAGAGACGTTACCCACCTATCCACCACTACTATCTGGCCTCTGTGGGGCTTTGAGTATGTCAACTCTTTTTCTTCTGTGTTTCTTTTTTCCTGATCTTACACGAATGACTTTTCCAATGTGTCTAAGAGGAAAGTGTGCTTCTGGTTTGGGGAGAATGAATCTGTAACTATTGTCCTCACTCTATCTGCTCATTAAGTGCCTTTTTCTAAAATCTAATAGAACTCTACTGGTTGACTGCTCATGAGGAGTATGCCAGATAGGGGCTCATGAGTGATGTTACTAGAAACCAATGCAGGATAACTATTAGAACTGCTAGAGGAGTCATAGTTAGCCACCTTCTGGGGTCCCTTCTCACCAATATGAATGAAAGTTGGGAGAATGAGCCAACAGGAAGTGCTCCATGCACTGTTCACCAAACTAAATACCAAATGGAGTAGTTATAAGGTAGGAAGAAACACACTTAAGATATCCAGAAGTTAAAAGGGGGGGTGCAGCTAGGTGGCACGGTGGATACAGCACAGGCCCTGGAGTCAGGAGGATTGAGTTCAAATCTGGCCGCAGACACTAGCTGTGTGAACTTGGGAAAGTCACTTAACCCTGATTGCCTCAAAAAAAAAAGCTATCCAGAAGATCATAAGAGATAAAATCCAAGAAAGGACACAACAATAAAACCCATGGCCTCAAATTTCTATACACAAATGCACAAAATGTGAGAATCAAGTAAGATGAATTAGAAGTCCTAATACAATGAGGCAAATCTGATCTCATACACAATATTGAGTCTTGGTGAGATGACTCTAACATAGTTCTGAGTGTACATATCTTTTAGAAGCAATAATAACAACCACCATGCAGAGGAGAGAAGGAAATAATGGAGGGAGAAAAACATTGTGAATTGAAAAGACATATCATTATAAAGACATCCAGGAATGAAAAAGAGAAAGCATCATAGAGACCATTTTAGTAAAGATCAATGAAGGCAGAAACATAAGGGAGTTTGCCATTGGAGTATACTACTCTAAAGAACACCTGAACAAAACAATAGAAAATAGACGAAGAGTTCAAGGGGAAAGAAAATCACAAGCCCAATGGCATCATATTGTAATGAGGTGAAATAATTATCCAGGCATTATCTGGAGCTTTCTCTTTCTAGTGAAAATAGAATAGCTTAAAATTTCTTTATTTGTCTTAATAATGATTTTGTCTTTTAAAAGGTGAAAGAAACAACAGGAGGAAATTCTATTCTGAATCTGAGTCTCAACAACAGGGAAGAACTGGTTTTTCAAGTGAAAATGATGACTACCATTGAAGCAAGTGACTATGTCTTCTTAGAGTTTATGATCCAAAAGGAGAGAAAAGCTAGGCACAGTTTGACAAGAACCCCAAGTTTAGGTGAGCAGATTTCAATGCATCTCAAGAATGTATGGATAGGGTGGATAGGCTCCCATGGAATAAAATGCTATAAGGGAAGTCAGTCCTAAGTTGGCACTTCTAGTAGATCTCTACTAGTTGATTGCTCATGAGGAGCACACCAGATAGGGACTCATGAGTGATGCTACTAGAAGCCAATGCAGGATAACTCTTAGAACCACCAAAGGAGTTGTAAGTTGGGGAGGGTGAAAAGGAAGGAAAGGGAGGAACCAAGAATAAAATCCTAAAAATGCAAGGACAAATAATTCCAACAAGGTAGAAGAAGGCTCATGTCTGAAGAGACCTATGCACATGTACATGGAACTTACCAAGTAGGAACATAGGGACAGGTAAAAGAGCCTGAATGCAAATGATATTTGTATGATAGTCTACAAACAGTGTCAAATACTCCAGATAGCCAAGGCTAGCATGGAAGGTTAAAGTCAAACAGAGTCCTTTTGGTCATATTGGGGGAAAGAAGGTGATTAGAGAAGAAACAGGACCAATCAATGCTTAGAATGGACAGGAGGGTCATGATTTATGAAAGAAACTGATGAGTATTTATTTTCCTTGTTTTTTTCCTACCAAGAAAAAATGACCCTTGGACTAGAAAAGACACAAGAAAAGTGACTAAAAGGGGGCTGATACCCAAGATACAGAAGAAGATGGTCCCCTGGGTGAATTCAAGTCATCTGGACCAGATGATAGCTAACCTGAAGGACTTGGCAGGTATGACCACAGAACCACCAGGAAAAAAGATCCTGAGAACAGGAGAGGTACCACTGGAAGGCAGAAAAGAATGTTCTGTCAGTTTTCAAAAGAAGGGAAAACAGAATCTGGAAACTATAGATCAGCAAGTATAACTTCTATTCCTGGAAAAAACATTCTAGAATATTACATTAAAGAGATGGTTAGTGAAGATCTAGAAAAGAAAGCAGAGATTGGGGGGAAAAACCCCAACTACACCCAGCCTAATTTCAGGAGCACAGATTTTGCCAGACTTTTTTATTTTAAGAAAAAAGAACAAGGTTAATAAACTGATAAATAGATCAGGGGAACATTGTAGATATATTATTCTGATAATGCCTTTCAAGCCATTCTTTTTGAGATATAGGCTCCATGATGCTATGATTAGATAGATTCACAATTGGTTGAATAGCCAGATCCAAAGAATATTCATTAATGATCTGATGTCAGCTTGGAAGGAATTCCATCATTGAGTGCCTCAGGGACCTGTGCTTGACCCTGTGCTGTTTAATATTTACATCAGTGACTTGGATAAAGGCATAGATGACATGCTTATTAAACTTGTAGATGATGAAAAGTTTAGAGAGAGAGTTCATCCAGTAACACTGGATGTGAGAGTCAGGATACAAAAATATGTCGTCATAGTTAGATTTTGATAAACCTAATTAGATGGATTACTTTGGATTCATTTCCAACTACTTGGAAATAAAGGTAAAGCCTTACTCTTGGATTCAAAAAGCAAGAAGAAGGAGATATGATTAATAGCAGTTTATCTAGACTAGACAAATCTTTTTTAAGGGTTTTAGTGGACAACAAACTCAATGAGGGTGAGCATGGTGGCAACCAAAAAACCAAATGCAAACTCAAGCTACATCAAGAGACATCCAGAACTAGCAAGGTCAACATTCTATTTATTCAACTGCCCTGGTTAGAATACATCTTGGAGCACTGTGGTCGTTTCTTCGTTTCACATTTATGAAGGGCATCAGTAGACTAAAGAGCATTTAGAGAAGGGGAACCAGGAAAGTAAATAAACCACAAGTTAATGCCAGAAGTTGATATGCAGATCAGATGAAGGAAATGGGGATGTTTAGCTTTTAGAAAAGAAGACTCACAGGGACAAGATAGAGATTTTTTTCTTCTAAGTATTGGAAAGGCTTCTATATAGAAGAATTAGATTTGTTTTGTTTGGTATCAGAGAGTAGAATTCAGAGCAGTGGGTGGAAGTTACAACAACAACAACAACAACAACAACAAAGATGATTTTAGCAGAGATGTATGGAAAAATTTCCTAATAATCAGTTATGTAAAAGTAAAGCAGGCTGCCTTGAGAAATTTTGGGTTCTCTATCATTGGAAGTCTTAAAGCAAACCCTTTGGTGCTAAGTTGTAGAAATAATTCTTTTGGGGCCACGAGTTGAACTGGATAGTGGATGAGGTGCCTTCTAGATCTGAACTTCTATCCACAGTTATATGTTTCCATAAGATCATTAAAGGTGGTTTAAAATCATTGTCTCATATAAGATATGAAAAATGGAAGGAAGACATCTGTGTGGATTAACATAGAACTGTAACTGGGTGTAACTGGCAACTACAGCTTTGTCCCAGGAGGACAAGGAGGACAAGAGTGCAGATAGAACTTATACTTGGGGAGATAGAAACAATGGAACTTATCATCTAATTAGCAAGAATAATCAGTTAAAATATAAAACTTTCAAATGAAGTAGTCCCACCTCCTCCCATTCTCATCAGCATCCCAGATGAGCCCCACCCTATTCCCTCATTCAACATCTGACTCAATCTGTTCTGAAAACTCTGTCATGAGGTCTGACTGTTCCAAGGTTTCTATGTCCCCATTGTGAAAAATGTCCCTCCCCCAATCAGGTCTTATATTCCAAAGTCCAAGCTCTCTTCCTTAGTTTTCTCTCCCCACAACTGAAATTGTCTTAAAAGATGTCTTTCCCACTGCTTTCCCCAGGAGCATTTTGTGGTGTTTGTCCTGGTCACCAGAGTTTTTAGTTACACCTCTGCGTTAATATAGTTGAGGAAAATAAAATGGGGGAGTTGGACTTAAGCTGGATTCTGAGTTCAAATCCAGCTTCTGACATTTAATAACTGTGTTACCCTGGGCAAGTCCCTTAACTGGCAAAATGGGGATAATAATACAACCTTCCAAGGTTGTTATAAGGATCCAATGAGACAATAATTGTAAAGCAGTAACTGCCGCACAGTAAGCACCATACAAATGTTAGCTATCATCATCATCATCATCATCATCATCATCATCATCATCATCATAATGTTAGAGGACAGGTATATTGCACAGAACACAAGGATTCCCCTAGAAAACAAGTTGGGAAATTATGCTTTAAAAATATCATCAATCTGATATTTCCAATAAAACTGCAGGATGGAAGAAGTTGGAAGTATTCCAGGGGAGACAAACTCCCTTTATTATACACTTGAGCCAAATAGAAGACAGTAGATTGTAAGCCCCTTGAGGTCAGGGAATGTATCACTTATACCATTTGTCATTTTTATTTCCACAGTACTTGGCACAGAACTTTGCATTAAGTAGGTCCTTAAATATTTGTTCTAAGTTATTATTTTTTTTTGGCTGGGAAATTAATCACTTGATGGCAATAGATTTTGACAAACAGTCTTTTCCTTTAGCAGTTACCCCTTTATTTACTCCCATCCTCTACTACCTAAATTTAGTCCTCTCATTGGCAGACAGACTTGCAAATAAATTAAAATTATTTACTCTCTTTACCTTAATATTCTCATTCTCTCTCTCTCTCTCTCTCTCTCTCTCTCTCTCTCTCTCTCTCTCTCTCTCTCTCTCTCTCTCTTTCTCCTTCTTCATATTCCATAATGAAAATTATACTTTCTGCAACATTTCAACCTCAAAATTACTCTGTAGATGAATTAATCTGGAAAATTCTGGCTTCAAGCATTTCATTTCAGGTAGGGTTTTATAATAAATCCCTAGATAAATATTTCAATAAGTACAAAATGATGAGGCATTACACTATTTGACAATAATATACCAGTTTAAAATGGATAACATATCACTAGCTCTTTCAAGAAAATAATCGTCCCCTGCAATAAACCTCTCTATAGATGCTCTGTTGGAGCTTGTGTGGCCTGGAGGGAGACAGTTTAGTCCAGAAGCAAGTGTTTGAGTGAGACAGAGAATAAAAGCACCCAGAGTTTCCTTACTGACCTCACCACTACATGGTGGTGAAACATTTAGACTAGTCATTTAAGTCCAGTTGGCTCAATTTCTGCAGTAATGATGCCATTGGCCACAACATCCCAAGGAAAGGCTCACCAGTTGAAAAGTCCAAGTTCTATGTATGAAAAAATGCTTATTCTAGGCATCCAGAGGCTCTTTGGTCAGTCAACAACAAGCATTTGTTAAATGCTTACTATGAGACAGGCCCTGTGCTAAGCACTGGGGATACAAAGAAAGGCAAAAACACTGTCCCTGGCCTGAAGGGTCTCACATTCTAATGGGAGAGATACCTTGTAAAAAAAATATGAAGCATACAAAATATATACAGTGTGAATAGAGTGTATTATCTCAAAGGGAAGACACTAATATTACAGCGGTATGACTGGGAAAGACCTCTTGCAGAAGTGTGGCATTTGAGCTTAAAGGAAGGAAATCAGGAGACAGAGATGAGGGAAAGCATTCTAAGCATGGGGGATAGCCCATGAAAAGGCTAAGAGTAGGGAGACAGAGTGTCACATCCAAGGAACACTTTGGCACCTGAGTGGAGAATGGATTACATTGGGGAGAGACATGAAGCAGAGATGGCAACCAGAAGACTATTACAATAGTCTAGGTACGAGGTGATGAAGACCTCTTCTTAGGTGGTGGCTTGAGAGAAGTTGACACAGACCAGAAATGTTGAGAGTAGAAACAAGACTTGGTAATAGATTTGGATAGGAAGGGTGAATGCAATTGAAGAGTTGAGGATGATACCTAGGTTGCAAGCCTGAATGACAGGAAGGATGGTGGTGCCCTCAACAGTAATATGGAAGTTGGGGAAAAGGGAGGATTGGCCAGGGTGGGAGGGGTGAAGAGGGCAAGATAATTAGTTCTGCATAGCGATACAGGAGCTGATGAGATCATCAAGTGAAATAGTATAGAGTTATGTGAGCCTTTACTAGATAACTCTGTACTCATTTTCTATGAGGTTGTCCTAGGTTCCCAGATCTAATTCCTTGGGATTGGTTCTCCTACCTAAAAGTTGGTTCCCCAACTTTTAGTAGCAAATACTCTAAATGGATAATTATTAGTCACCATTACCTCCACACCACTAAAGGGTAAAAGCAGAATCCAACACATAAACTCATGTAGATTCTAGCAGGGTTTATTGAAGGATATAAGTTATAACCAGGTGGATTCTAGATCAGTCACGAGTGCAGGAAGCAGGTCTGGTGCCTCCTGATGAGAGGCACACTCCTGGTCCTCCACCAGTCTTCTCTATGTGAATAAAAGCATCTGTGTCTCTATGAGATTGTAGAATGAGTCTTTAGAAGTAAAGCAATTTGAAGCTGGATCGTTCTTGATTCTACAAAGAAAATGTTCCACTTCTGGTATCACCCTTTATCGAAGGTACAAAAGTACTCATTGACCAGAGCACATATGCCTGAGCTTCTGGTGAACTTTTTCCAAACATATGATTGGTTTTCTATAGTAACTTGTCCTTGGTACACATTTGATTCTCCCAGTGGCCTCAGATGGAGGTACTTATTGCCTGGAGAGAAGTCCTGATGGACTTATTCTCATAATTAGCCTAAACATGACATAGTCAGTGGCCTTGGGTGGTTATGTCAGGGTGGGCAGTCTACCCAGCTTAGGTACTAAAAATTATCCTGAGATCAACCATGGAAGAAGCTACTACCATCTTAGAGTGGCAGAGGAAAGATTTTTATAAAACTTTGAAAGAAAGGGGGAAAAACTATTCAATTTTTTATATTTTTTGTAACTTACAAGGCTACAAGAGTCCATGCTTCAAACAAACAAATAAAAAAGCAAAACAACTTATAACAAACCATACTTAATACAGGTGTTTCTTCTATGTAAAACTCTCCGAAAATGGGGGTTGCATTTGCAGTTTCAGTATAGAAAAAGTAAAAATTATAATTATGATTCAATCAATCATTTAACTTCACTTCTGCAGGGAGAAATGCATACATCAATAGGATTTCAAACCATGAGGTAGGTTATAAGAGTCAAAACAAAACATTTGCTAATGAAAAAAGCCATCTGGGACACAGGGCTAAAGGTAGTATTTTCCCTAGGTCAAGTTTCTTTATACTCGTTTGTTTCTAACTTGAGATGGGTTTTTCCCCCAGTCTCAGACTGAGGAACTCATATGTAGTCTGCTTTCTGGTGTCTCCTAAAGCTAATAATAATATTTACTTCAAGGATTCTTGATTTTGCCCGTGTGTTTCCCTCCACTGAAGCAGATGGCAACCTCTTTATGACTTGGTAGAAAATTTTGGAGAGTTGCCATGGATGAAAAATGTATCATCCTAGAGCTACATGGGTACTTTGTACCAGAAGCACAGTTTATCAGTGGGTATGTACTAGAAGCTTTTCTAGTATTTGACCTGCCCACATTAACTCTCCTTTGCTATAGCCTTTGAGAACCCAAAGAGACCTCCATTTTACAATGAGGCATCAGAGTAATACTTGAGTAGAAGTATGTGTGTATCTTATACCATATAGCATACTCCTTCTCCAAGGGAGATTTTGATTACTGCCAGGGGAGTAAGTAGGAGGTTGTGACCTGAGGATGGCTATTCTGTTCTCCTCAGAGAGAGGTGGTAACAAGTTAGAATTATATCGATCCACTCCCATAAATATTGTTAGTCCAAGGAAAATAATTTTTAGGTTCAAGCAGTGTTCCTAACCACTAACCCTTATTGGGGGAAGGAGTATCCAAGGCTTGCCTCCTTTCCCACCAGACTTCAGTTCGAGAATGAACATACAAATAAACCCATTCATCCAAGCAAAACAAAAATCAGAGAAAGGATATATAGGAGAATATATACCAGGCAATGCAAAATGAATGAGTCCTCCCATTAGGAGTGAGATAGCTCAGCCAAGAGAGAGAGACTCATCTCATTCAAGGGTAAATTTCCCAAAGTCTCCTGCGTAGTAAACTAGGGATAGGGCTGTAATAGAGATTGCTGGCTCCTTTATACGTTGACTTCTTCCCCGCCCCCCCAAAAAATGAGTACAGGGTGACTTCTCTTTAAAACTGGAAGCCAAAAGACCAGGATTTCTCTTCTCTCTAGCTCTCATCAATTCTACCCCATACCCAGACACCGAGCATTGATCAATCACCCTCCAGAAACGAGAATAGTCCCATGCAAATGGACCTTTGATCCAAGAGTGACATATTTATGGAGGAGGGAGAGGAAAAGGAAACATAGTGACCAATGCTTGGCCCTATTTGGCATTAAGGACCTGTGCTGAAATATTCAGCCCCACCTGACATTCATTCTATCCTAGATCAGAAGGGGCTCTGGGGCAATTGCCAAATGCCTGTGTTTCTCTCTTGGATCTCAGACAGCTGAATCCCACTCACTCCTTGGTTCCACCCCTCTGTGGGTGGTGTCACTGTTCTCAGAAATCTAGATGTAAATTATCCATCAGACCCATAAATATGTTTCTAGCCTTCATCCATTTTAGGAAAACTCCTCCGCTTCATTCTGTCCCCTGCTGTTATTTTGTTAATGTTCATACACAGACATACTTATATATAGACTTTTAAATCAAAACAGTAGAAATGAATTAGAACGAGTTAGAAGAAATGTAGCCAGCATTCATGCATTCACCAACCCATATGATCCTCCTTCAGACCCCATATCGGTTTCTCAATGGTAAGCAGACCAAAAAACCTAGAAGCTAATCTAACAGGAGCCTTTAGTCAGGGTTTGTTCACTTATAGATAATAATAATATCACTTATTTTTATATTAATAATATAATAACTGACACAAAGTGCTTTAGATTTGGCAAAGTACTACACATAGATTAAACCTCACAACATTACTCTTAGTTAGACATCACAGATTTGATTATCCCCATTTTATTGTTCAGAAATTTGAATTTGAGACAGGTTGAGTGATTTTCCCAGGGTCACGGAGATAAATAAGTTTCATGGGCTGCATTTGAACACAGGGCTTCCTGACTCCAATTCTAGTAGATGATCAAGTATGCCACACAGGTAAACCTCACTGGCACATCAGTGCCCAGGCTGTGAATGTGATACAGGAGCCCAGAAAACTCTAGTGCTTCTCTCAAAGAACAGAAAAAGTGGCTGAGCAAAAGAGCAATACCCCTTGTCAGTCCTGCTTCCAGATAATTTTGTTCTAGGATCTCCAGCTTTCTCAGTATGTTCATTTAATTTGTATTTCTGTCTTCTGTACTACTAGGCAAGCAGTTTCCTAACAGTAGGTTAACTGCCTGGTCACCTAAGTCCTGCCAAGACTGTTGGAAGAAAATTGACACAATCCCCCGCAAGAATATCATCATTTACTCCTATCTCCTTCTCTATTCACCTTCAAAAGTGCTCATATTCCAGAGACATCTCACAGTCCCTCCCTTGCATTTGTCATCCACTTCTAGACATAAAACAAGCAAGGAAAATTGAGATAAATGCAATGAATGTGTTGGAAAACCCTTCCATAACGCACTCATCCTCAGAAGCATGAATAAAGACTCAGACTTAAAGCCACAGATCCCTAGAATTACAAAACATTTCTCCCCAGCAACTCTTACTCTTTCCTCCCAACCCAAAGTGCAACATCAGCTCTGAGAACAGTCCAATTCAGATAAATAAATTTTTAGAATGGGTCTCTCTTAATCTCTCTCTCTCTCTCTCTCTCTCTCTGTCTCCCCCACTCCACCCCCGCTAAAATAAAGGAAGGTTGTGCAGAGATCCTATTTTAAAAAGGAAAAAAAACCTTAAAACTCCCAAGAATTTCAGGAAATATTTAGGTTTCTTTGTGGTAAGCCAAGTAACCCAGCACTTGAATGCCTGCTGCTGGGGAAGTCTTAGAACATCAAGCCATAAGCCCAGGAAGAGCACTTTGGAGATCTTCTCTGGACATGTCTTCTCCAAAGGTTAAAAAAGCACTTCTTCTCAGTTTTTTGACCATGGAATAGTGGTAGCAATTATGGTCAATCAAAGAGAGAAAAGAAAAAAAATGATGAAAGTTTCCTACATAATCAATAGCCAAACTCTCCCCAAATGTGGTCTACTAAGGAATTCCTCTTGTGGAAAGAGGTAAATTCAGCTCAAAGACAGTTCAAGAGTTTTGAATAACAGTAGATTGCATCTCATATTCAACATTAGTGAATAAGTAGTGCGATATATTGGAAAAGTGTTAGACTTCAGAACAGAAGAAAGCCAAGTTCAAATTCTTATCATGACATTTACAAGCTATGTGACCAGGAGTGAGTCACAGAACTATAGAATCTAAGAGCTAGAAGCCATCTCAGAGGCCATCTGATCCAACTCATACCTAACCAAAGTTCTTTTTAAAAAAAACTTTTTTTACTTATTTTACAAGCATTCGTTATCTTTCTCTCCCATTGCCTCTACCCATGAGCAACTAGCTTCTTCTCCAATTATTTAGGTCTGTCTTCATTTCTGCAAAGAGTGTTTTATTTTTGGATTCATATGGTTTCTGGATGTACCTTGGTAGATACGTTCCCAAATATTTTATGCCTTCTACGGATTTTTGAATGGAATTTCTCTTTCCAGCTCTTCCTGCTGAGTTTTGTTGGTAATATACAGGAAAGTTGATGGTTTATGTGGGTTTGTTTTATATTCTATAGCACTGCTGAAGGTGCTAGTTATTTCAATTTATTTTTGGCTGAATCTTTAGGATTTTCTAAGTAAATCATAATATCATTTGCAGAAAGTGATAATTTTTTTCTTCTTTGCTTCTGCTTATTCCCTTGATTTAACTTTCTCCTGTTATTGCTGTAGCTAGCATTTCAAGGACTAGGTTGAACAGTATTGGAAATAATGGGCATCATTGCTTTATACTTGATCTTATTAGAAAAGCCTCTAAAGTTTGCTTTTGTTTTAAAAGAGAAATTATTTATTATATTGAAGAAAGTTCCATTTATTCATATACTCTCTGATGTTTTAGCATAAATGGGTATTGGACTGTTAAAAAGCCTTTTCAGTATTTATTAATGTTTTTGGTTTTGATTTATACTATCAATATGATTTATTATACTAATAGTCTTCCTTATGGTTGAAGTAACCCTAAATTTCTAATATAAATCCAATCTAGTGATAGCATAGAAATTTTCTGTTGTGCTGTATCTTGTTAACTAATGTTTTATTTAAAATGTTTGTGGTGGGGGCAGCTAGGTGGTGCAGTAAGTAGAGTCTGGAGTCAGGAGGACCTGAGTTCAAATCCAGCCTCAGATACTTGATACATCAAATCACATTGACATGTCAATGTTCATTAGGGATAGTGGTCTTTAATCTTCTTTCTCTGCTTTGTCTCTCCCTGACTAAGCTATTACAATCATATTTGTATCATAGAAAGAGATTGGAAGGGTACCTTCTTTTCCTATTATTGCAAATAGTTTGTGTATTATTGGGAATAATTGTTCTTTGAATGTTTGATAGAATTTACTGAGAAATCCATCCGATCTTATAGTTTTTCCTCCTTTGGTAGTTCATTTATGGATTGTTAGATTTCTTTTTTTTGATATTGTGTTATTTAAAAAAGCAATTTCTTCTTTTATTTATCTTGGTATTTTATATTTTTGTAAGCATTCATCTATTTCCTTCAAAATATCAGCTTTATTAGCATATAATTGGGCAAATATTTTCTGACAATTTTTAGGTGCCATGTACAGAAATATAAATATATGTAATTCCTCATTCAGCGACTGCTGGACAGCTATCATTTCTAATAAGTTCTATTAAGGTTCTTAATGTCTTTCTTTTTTATCTTTTGATTAGATTTGTCTAGGTTTAAAAGAGTTACATTGAGGTCCCCCACCTATCATAGTTTTCCTAGCTCTCTCTCCCTCTAATTCAATTAACATTTCCCTTAAGTATTTAGATGTGCTACTATTTGCTGTACATATATCTAGTAGTGATACTAATTCACTATCATTAAGCATAACATAATGTCTCTGCTTATCTTTTTTTGTCACATCTATCCTTACTTTAGCCTTATCTGAAATTATGATTGCTACCTTTGCTTTTTTTCATTCAAGTGAAGCATAATAGATATTGCTCCAGCACCTAATTTTTGTTCTATGTGAATCTTTATAGATCAGGCAGTTTGTAAACAACATATTGTTTAATTGTTTTCTAATCCATTATGCTATACTCTTTTGCTCTATGGGTGAGTTGATCCCATTCACATTCATGGTTATAATTTTCAGTTGTGTATTTTACTCCATCCCGTCTTCTAATATTTTTCTCTCTTTACTCCCACCCCACTTTTTACCAAAAAAAAAAATAGAAGAGAGTAAAAGAGAGGGAGTTTGCCTGACACATGTTGATAAATAAAATGTCCTGCTTCCATTTGGTTGCAGCTGCTCTTCTCTGCCCTTTGTCCCACCGCTGAGGCCAGGTCTTTATTCTTTCATTCTTTCCTTTCCCTGCTTCACATTTCTTTATTTCACATTTGAGTTTATTTTCTTTATACTCTATACTTCCTTCCTTCTTAAACTCCTCCTCAATCTTCCCAATACCTACTATTTTCCTCGTAAATTTAATTTACTTCTTTACAGAGATCTCAATTTGTGTGTAAGAGAGGAGGGGAACTATAATTGTGTTTGCTCCTCCTTTATCCAGTTCAAAAGAAAGTGAGACTCATGAAATGCCTGTTTCCCTCTCCCTTTCTCCCTCCTCTTTATATTATGCCCTTCTATCATGTCATAGAGACTTCTGTCCTCTTCCTCCTCCTTTCATCCCCAATGCAATTCCTTAACTCCCCCTTTTTATCTTCTACTGAGACTATCAAAACAGAACAAAACCATATTTGCCCCAAGATTCCTCCTATAAATTTCCTCTACTTTGTCCACTTTGTCCACTTTGAGACAATTCTAATTATCAGAAATATCAAACCTAAATTTGCTGCCTCACAGTAATTTCTATTCATTGCTACTAATTATGTACTTTGGGCAATCAGAAAAATTCTAATCCTTCTTCTACAAAAGTTTTTCAAATACTTGGCACGAGCTTATATGTCCCCTTCTAAACTTCTGCTTCTCCAGTCTAAGCACCCTTACTTAAATCTCCTAAATCATCTTAGAGCCTTAGTTTTCTCATCTGTAAAATGGAGTTGATCATACCTCACAGAATTATTATGAGGATCAAATAAGATTTTATGTATGTATGTACATGTGTATGTATATAGTATTTTGTAAGCCTTAAAATTCTATAAATTTTTTATATTTATATTTATATTTAGTTTAGTTCTGTTTGCTCATTCAAAAACTAACCTCTTCACACTACTGCACTTGTAAACTGGTCCAACAAAATGAGTATCTACAAATTGGGGAATAGCTGAATAAATTTTGGTATGTGCATAAATGGAACATCATTGTGCCAAAATAGACAGTGAGGGGTAGCAAAGCAGAATGGAGAGAGCTGGCCTCAAAGTCAGAAAGACACTGGGTCAAGTCCTGCCTCTCCCCCATGTCTGTGTGACTCTAGCCAAGTCCTTTGAAATGGCTCTTAAAGCTGTAAGTTGCAGAGAAGGTGCTGACAGATATTGGTAGGGAAGTTTCTCAACCTGGAAGATTCCTAAACCAGTGAAATTACAGGTTCAGCCCTTATCGCTAATACATAGCAAATGTGAGGAATTCAGAGAAATGGGTACGTTTGTGTAACATAATACAAAGCTAAGAAGACAGGACCATGAGAAAAGATGCAAAATGATACATAAATACATAAAAATCAGTATGAGCAACCAATCTTGATTCGAGAGAACTAATGAAAAATGTCACCACCACCACCACCACTCCCACCTTCTTAATAGAAAGGTGGTAGGTTACATCAAGGGCAACCAGGTAGTGCTGTGGATAGAGTACAGGGCCTGGAGTCAGGAAGACCTGAGTTCAAATCCAACCTCAGATATTCACTAGCTGTGTGACCCTGGGCAAGTCACTTAACCCCGTTTGCCCCAGTTTCCTCATCTGTAAAATGAGATGGAGAAAGAAACGGCAAACCACTCCAGTATCTTTGCCAAGAAAACCCCCACTGGGGTTATGAAGAGTCAGACATAACTAAACAGCAACGGACTACAGATGTGAAATGCTGACTATGTGGACAAACATGGCCCATGCATATGTCCATTTGTTTTAGTTTAACTGTTTATTTTTGATGCAATAGAGGCATACATGGGGTCTGGGGGTTATCAAAAAGTGACAGCGATGTAAAAAAAATCAACAAATAATTCTAGATCCTGTTTCAAGAATACAAATGAACCTTAATAAAAAATGGTTTTAACCAGTTTATGAAATGAACTAACCATGGTTTGTGTCTACATTGCTTTTGAATTTAATCATCAACCAGACAAGTGCTCTAATCTGAATTTAGTTTAACAACATGCATTGTCTCTCAGCTCATGAGATTGGAATTGGTTTTGGCTGCTCTCCTGGCTGAATTATTGACCTTGGTAAAGTGCTGTGACATTTGCTGTCACTTGGAAGGTTTGTGTTTGCAGGGTTAGTTCTCAAGAGGCTATTTATTTCTTCCTATACACTATGCCTAGAATTTGGATGGCTGCCACGCGCCAGTGATATCTGACTATAGCTCTTTAAAATTCAATTGTCTGGGCTTCCCAAAGGCACATATAACTAAGTCAAAGAATGCACAATAGGGGCTTAAAACACAGAAAGTCACATTTTTCCAAATTTGAAAAGAAAGCACACCGGAAATTCACTGAAGTCATTACTGTTGTCCAGTCATGTTCAACTCTTCGTGACCCCATTTGAATTTTCTTCAGAAAGATATTAGAGTGGTTTGCCATTTTGTTCTCTAGTTCATTTTACAGATGAGGAAACAGAGGCAAACAGGGTTAAGTGACTTGCCCAGGGTCACACAGCTAATAAGTGTTTGAGGCCAGAATTGAACTCAGGAAGATGAGTCTTCCTGACTGCAGGCCTGTCATTCTATCCACTGTGGTACCCCCTGCCCATTCATTTGAAATCATCCTCCCCTAAAAACTCATGCATTTTTCCACTGCCAATGATAGAATGCCCATTTTTTTTCTTGGAGAAGAGAATGAATGGGAGGATTCTCTATTAAGACACTGGGTTCTCAGGATAATCATTCTCTTCAAGTGATACTCCCAGCAACTCTGGCCGATCCCCAACCCATCAGGCCAGCTCTGGGAAGTTGTCATTTATACCAAATTGAAAGCAGTACAAACTGGTCTAAATCTGGAGAGAGATGACTGGAATGGCAACATTCTAGACTTTATATGGGCATTGAATGTATTATGATGCCATCCAGACTACGTGCCTCTGGTCTTTCAGGACCATATAATTCATAATTGTATAATTCATAAATTATATCTGCCAAACCCCACTCACGTGGTACATAATAATTGATTTAAATGACATCCTAATCTGCTTCTAAGAACTGATCCAGCATTCTACACATGTCCTGATGAGCCTACGTCACATTTTGTGATACCAGTTTTATGCCAGGCTGAAGAAATCAAGTTCCTAACACACACAATATTTCCAAAGAGCTTCTGGCTAGGTTACCATAAAGTTGACAGGTTCCTGAAAAGAAAAGCTAGGGTTATCTTTTTTTTTCCTTTTAAATTATTTATTTTTAGTTTACAACATTCAGTTCCACAAGCTTTCAAGTTCCAAATTTTCTGCCCCTCCCTCTCCTCCCCCCACCCTAGGACAGCATGCAATTCTATATAGGTTCTACATATACATTCACATTAAACATAATTTCATATTAGTCATATTGAAAAGAAGAATTATAACCAATGGAATGAACCATGAAAAATAAGAAATAAAACAAGAAAAATGAGAGAGAGCAAATAGTTTGCTTCAATCTGCATTCAGATTCCGTAATTCTTTCTCTGGATGAAGATAGCTTTTTCCAACATGAGTCTTCTGGAGTTGTCTTAAAACTTTGCATTGCTGAGAGGAGCCAAGTCTATCAAAGTTAGTCATCACAAACACAAGGCATCTGTAATTGTGTACAATGTTCTCCTGGTTCTGCTTCCCACATTCAGCTTCAGTTCATATAAGTCTTTGCAGGTATTCTGAAGTCCATCTGTTCATCCTTTCTTATAGCACAATAGTATTCCATTACATTCATATACCACAACTTGTCCGGCCATTCCCCAATTGATGGGCATCCCCTTGATTTCCAATTCTTTGCCACCACAAAAAGAGCTGCTATAAATATTTTTGTACTTGTGGGTCCTTATCCCATTTGTATGATTTCTTTGGGATACAGCCCTAGAAGTGGTATTGTTGGGTCAAAGGGTATGCACATTTTTATAGTGCTTTGGGCATAGTTCCAAATTGTTCTCCAGAATGGCTGGATCAATTCACAACTCAACCAACAATGTGTTAGAGTTCCAATTTTCCCACATCTTCTCCAGCATTTACAATTTTCCTGTTTTGTCATACTGGCCAATCTGACAGGTGAGATGTGGTACCTAAGAGTTGCTTTGATTTGTATTTCTCTAATCAATAGTGATTTAGAGCATTTTTTCATATGATTTTATACACACACACACACATACACACACATACATATATATATATATATATATATATATATATATATATATATATATATATATATATCTTTAATTTGTTCCTCTGAAAACTGCCTGTTCATATCCTTTGACCATTTATCAATTAGGGAATGATTTGTATTCTTATAAATTTGACTCAGTTCTCTGTATGTTTTAAAAATGAGGCCTTTATCAGAGACACTGGTTTTAAAAATTCCTTCCCAGGGGTGGAGCCAAGATGGTAGCTGGAAAGCAAGGAGTTGCATAAGCACCCCCCCAGGTCCCTCCAAACAACTATAAAAATGACTCTAAACAAATTCTAGAGCTGCATAACCCACAAAATAGCAAAGGGAAGCAGGGCTCCAGCCCAGGACAACCTGGATGGTCGCAGGGAAGGGTCTATTGCACAGAGCTGGGAGCAGAGCGGAGCAGAACCCAGTGTAGCGGCGCCAGGACCAACCAGACCAGGAACCAGGTGGAACAGGTATAGTGCCCTGAATCGGTAAGCTGTGGCAGTTACCAGACTTCTCAACCCACAAACACCAAAGACAACAGAGAAAGTTAGTGGGTAGAACTGCTAGAACGGAGTGAAAGGAGTTTGTGGTCAGCCACAGCCCCAGGGACAGCGGAGGCGGTATACCTCTGGGGCTGCTTCCAGCTGCAGTTGCTTCCGGCCCCAGGCCCACCCTGTGGGAGGAATTAAGCAGCGGATCAGAGCAGGAGTGCAGAGCCTGCTTGGTTCTGAGTCATGTTCAGGTTGGCAGTTCTTGGGGGAGGAGGAGCGCTGCTGTGGCAGAGCTTGCTGTGTAGAAGTAGCTCTGAAAACAGCAGCACAGCCCCTAAAGCTTGGGACAAAGTGCTCTCTACTCTACAAGCAGTCATATCCTGACAAAAAGCTCAAGGGTTAAGTAGTTAGTTGGGAACATGAACAGGCAGCGAAAATGGACTCAGATTCAGACTCAGACTTTGGAATCTTTCTTTAGTGACAAAGAAGAGCACAACATACATCCAGAAGAAGTCAACAAAGTAAAAGAGCTACATCAAAAGCCTCCAAGAAAAACATGAATTGGTCTCAGGCCATGGAAGAGCTCAAAAAGGATTTGGAAAAGAAAGTAAGAGAAGTAGAGGAAAAATTGGGAAGAGAAATGAGAGTAATGCAAGAAAACCATGAAAAACAAGTCAATGACTTGCTAAAGGAGACCCAAAAAAATACTGAAGAAAATAACACCTTAAAGAATAGACTAACCCAAATGGAAAAAGAGCTCCAAAAAGCCAACGAGGAGAATAATTCCTTGAAAGATAGAATTAGCCAAATGGAAAAGGAGGTCCAAAAGACCACTAAATAAAATACCACCTTAAAAATTAGATTAGAGCAAGTGGAAGCTAGTGACTTTATGAGAAACCAAGAAATTGTAAAACAGAACCAAAGGAATGAAAAAATGGAAGACAAGGTGAAATATCTCATTGGAAAAACCACTGACCTGGAGAATAGATCCAAGAGAGATAATTTAAAAATTATTGGACTACCTGAAAGCCATGATCAAAAAAAAGAGCCTAGATATCATCTTTCAAGAAATTATCAAGGAGAACTGCCCTGATATTCTAGAACCAGAGGGTAAAATAGAAATTGAAAGAATCCACCGATTGCCTCCTGAAAAAGATCCCAAAAAGAAAACTCCTAGGAATATTGTTGTCAAATTCCAGAACTCCCAGGTCAAGGAGAAAATACTGCAAGCAGCCAGAAAGAAACAATTTGAGTATTGTGGAAACACAATCAGGATAACACAAGATCTAACAGCTTCTACATTAAGGGATCAAAGGGCTTGGAATATGATATTTCAGAGATCAAAGGAGTTGGGATTGAAACCAAGAATCACCTACCCAGCAAAACTGAGTATAATGCTCCAAGGCAAAATATGGATTTTCAATAAAATAGAGGAGTTTCAAGCTTTCTCAGTGAAAAGACCAGAGCTGAATAGAAAATGTGACTTTCAAACACAAGAATCAAGAGAAGCATGAAAAGGTAAACAAGAAAGAGAAATCATAAGGGACTTACTAAAGTTGAACTGTTTTGCTTACATTCCTACATGGGAGGATGATATGTATAATTCATGAGACCTTTCTCAGTATTAGGATAGTTGAAGGGAATATACATATACATCGACAGAGGGCACAGGATGAGTTGAATGTGAAGGGATGATATCTAAAAAAATAAAATAAAATTAAGGGATGAGAGAGGAATATATTGAGAGAGGGCGAAAGGGAGAGATAGAATGGGGTAAATTATCTCACATAAAAGTGGCAAGAAAAAGCAGTTCATTGGAAGGGAAGAGGAGGCAGGTGAGGGGGAATGAGTGAATCTTGCCCTCATCGGAATTGATTTGAGGAGGGAATAACATACACACTCAGTTGGGTATCTTACCCCACATGAAAGTAGGGGAAAGGGGATAAAAAGGGGGACAATAGAAGGGAGGGCAGATAGGAGGAAGAAGTAATAGAAAACAAACACTTTTGAAAAGGGAAAGGGTCAAGGGAGAAAACTGAATAAAGGGGGACAGGATAGGAGGGAGGTAAATATAGTTAGTCTTTCACAACATGACTATTTATGGGAGTGTTTTGCATAATGATATGTGTGTGGCCTATGTCAAATTGCTTGCCTTCTTAGGGAGAGTGGATGGGGAGGGAAGAGGGGAGAGAATTTGAAACTCAAAGTTTTAAAAGCAGATACTCAAAAAAAAAGGTTGTTTTGCATGCAACAGGGAAATAAGATATACAGGCAATGGGGCATAGAAATCTATCTTTCCCTACAAGAAAGTAAGGGGAAAAGGGATGGAGGGGAGGGGAAGGGGGGTGATATAAGGGAGGGCTGACTGGGGAACAGGGCAATCAGAATATATGCCATCTTGGAGTGTGGTGGGGAGGGTAGAAATGGGGAGAAAATTTGTAACTCAAAATCTTGTGGAAATCAATGGTGAAAACTAAAAAATATGAAATAAGAAAATTGAAATAAAATTCCTTCCCAATTTTCTGCTTCCCTCCTAATCTTGGTTGCATTGGCTTTGTTTGTACAAAAACTTTTCAACTTAATGTAATCAAAATTATCCATTTTGCATTTTGTAATGTTCTCTATCTCTTGCTTTGTCATAAATTCTTCCCTTCTCCATAAACTTGGTGGGTAAACTATTCCTTGCTCTCCCAGACTGCTTATAGTATCAGCCTTTATATCTAGATCATGAACCCATTTTGACTTTATTTTAGTATATGGTATAAGATATTGGTCTATGCCCAGTTTCTGCCACACTATTTTCCAGTTTTCCCAGCAGTTTTTGTCAAATAGTGAGTTCTTACCCCAGAAGCTGGAGTCTTTGGGTTTATCAAACAGCAGATTACTATAGTCTTTGACTACTGTGTCTTGTGTACTTAACCTATTCCACTGATCCACCACTCTATTTCTTAGCCAGTGCCAAGTAGCTTTGATGATTGCTGCTTTATAATACAGTTTAATATCTGGTATGGCTAAGCCACCTTCCCTAGCATTTCTTTTCATTAATTCCCTTGATATTCTGGACCTTTTTTCTTCCAGATAAATTTTGTTATTTGTTCTAGCTCTATAAAATAATTTTGGTAGTTTGATTGGTATGGCACTAAATAAGGAAATTAATTTAGGTAAAATTGTCATTTTTATTATGTTAGCTCAGCCTAACCATGAGCAACTGATGTTTTCCCAATTATTTAGATCTGACTTTAACTGTGTGAAAAGTGTTTTGTAATTGTGTTCATATAGTTCCTGAGTTTGTTTTGACAGGTAGACTCCCCAAGTATTTTGTAATATCTATAGAAAGTTTAAATAAAATTTCTTTCTATCTCTTGCTGTAGGACTTCATTAGAAATATACAGGAATGCCGAGGATTTATTTTATATCCTGCAACTTTGCTAAAGTTATTTATTATTTCAAGTAGTTTTTTACTTGATTCTCTAGGATTCTCTAAATAAATCATTATATCATCTGCAAAGAGTGATAACTTAGTCTCTTCTTTGCCTATTCTAATTCCTTCAATTTCTTTTTCTTCTCTTACTGCTAATGCTAACATTTCTAGTACCAAATATCTTTTTAACAGGTGATAAAGATACTCAAATGTATGTGTGATCTCATCAAATGTAGGTGGTTCTTCCAGCCTATCCATGTTTCCTTATCCTGTGCTCATCATTGTCCTCCCAGGAATTCACCATGGAAGCTATAATCATACAATGTGCCAGGGGTCTTCTTCACTTTTTCTTGACTTTGTAAGGATCCTAATGGAGCACACAGGCTGCACATCAGTCATCCCTCACTTTTGCTGCATTATCAGCCTATCTCTGTTGCTCACTCATATATTCCTTTAATGAAATTGATTAGTCTATTTCTCCCTCACAGTTCCCTATTTGTAATGGGATGCAGCCCACTCACACCCCCTAGGCATCTTTCTATCAATTGAATATATTTTTAAAATGAGGCTTTGTTTCAGGGAAAAGTTTGGAGTTAAAAAGAATTTAGCCAACAGAAAGTTATGTACAGTAACAGCAATATTGTTTTAGGAACAACTTTGAACAACTGAGTCATCTTGACTATTATAAATACCCAAATTAACTACAAAAGAGCTATAAAAGAGCTATCTGCATCCAGAGAAAGAACTGATAAATAGAAGTATGTATAGATAGAATGATTAAATATATATGTATGTGTATGTGTGTGTGTGTGTGTCTAAAAGTAGCCATATCTAGGGGTGGCTGGTCATATTAAGTTATAATGATCACTTTACTATATATTTAAAAGGAATAGAAAAATTGTGCATAATAGATTTGCAGTTTCGTGTGCAATCATCTTTTTTATTATACTATGTTATATAAATGTTTGTTTTATTCCATAAATTAAAAATAAAATAAGTATAAAAGTTTTGAAGAGTTTAGCCTAGTAATCTAAACAGAAAAAAGTGGATGAAAATGCCTTTTGACTAGACTATGATAAGCAATTAGATGAATAATAAAACAATATGGGTAGTGGATACAGGGCAAATTTAGCCTTAGGAAGATGTGGGCTCAAGTCTTGCCTTTAACATATATTGCCTGGGTCAATCAATAAGTAAATAAAAATTATTAAGTGCCTGTTGTATGCCAGGCCAACTTTGTGGGAATACAAAAAAAGCCTTTGTTCTCAAAGATCTCACAAGCTAATGGCAGAAACAACATGAAAACAACTATGTACAAACAAGATAGATACAGGATAAATTGGTGATAATCAATACGGAGGAGTCACTAAAATTAAGAGGGACCAGGAAAGGTTTCTTATAGATGGTGGGAATTTAGCTGAGACTTGGAAAAAAAAAGAAAATCAGGAGATAGATGAGGAGGGAGAGCATTCCAAGTATGGGGAAAAGTCAGCGGAAATGCCCAGAATCAGGAGATGGAGCACCTTGCTTAAGGAAGCAAGGAGACCAATATCACTGGATCATATGGTGGGGTGTAAGGCGTAAGAAGATTTTAAAAGGTTGAGGGGGCCAGTATGAAGGACTTTGAACACCAGAAGGAAGATTCACAATCTTCCATAGTCCTTCCCCGTAAGAGTTTATAAATGAGTGTATATTCTAAATTGAAGTTGCCCTTCATTTCCATATTTCTCCACTTGGCAAAGAGATCAAATAGTTGCTAATTAATGTAGTTTTTAGGGTCTTTTGGTCGCCTCTTTATGACAGTCTATTTCCACTGGCTAAGCTTCAATACAAAACTTATAATCTGTGTTATAACTTGTGTCAATGTCTTCCCTCCATTCTCATTTTTGGCAACAATAATTTAAGTAGGTCAGTTTTGAATTGTTTTAATTACACACCCTGGCCTTTTTTCCTCTCATTTTGCTCTTTTTTTCTAGCTTTATATCAATTTTTATCTTTCCTTTATCAAGTCAGCTGCCTGACTATACCAAGACAGTTGATTCAGGAATGACTTCCACATTAATAACAATTCACTTCCTATTTGTGATGTTACTTGTTGCTTCTCATCTCCTTCTCTGAAAACTAGAATCAAATCAGCAGTACTCTTTTCTCTGGAAGAGCTGTGTTAATGGAATGCTCTATTTTTCATAATGCAAGGCAAAGAAGACAAAGTACAGAATGTATTTTGAAACATACTTCAGACATAAACAAATGGATTTCATTCACAGTGTCAAACACAATTGAGCTCTGAGACCAAACTTGGGAACAGCTTAAATCCAAAGCTCTGAAAATTCTGAGCACATAAAAAATCAAGAGGGCTCTCTAAGGTAAGGATGATTTGGTAGCCCACATTTACTACTGCAAATGCTTTGTACCAAGAAAAAGATGAATGATTGGGTTGGGCAGACATTATTTATTGTTAGAACAAAATAAAGTGGAAGAAACTGCAATATTTGGGGACCTGTCAAGAAGTGAGGAAAGCCATACATAGGATTCTGGGAGTGTCTGATTGCAAAGGAAATGGCTACAGGATGTTAAGAACTGAATCATTCATGAGATGAACAGCAAGGCAACACAATGCAATGGCTTGCCATCAGCAGAAAGGCATCTTTCACACTGAAATGACAATGTCTCCATCTTCATCAGCATGATCATCATAGCTGACATTCACCTGTGCTTCAAAGTTTGTTGGGCTTTTTAAATACATTGTCTTTTGACCCTCACAGCAACCCATACCTCAGAATTGTTCCTGAAAATTAATTTATCATTTAGGGGCTAGTTATTTGAAATTATGCTTGTTATTGAATTTATACCTACACACGATTTTTCTCTAGTGTAGTCTTTCTAATTTAAAAAAATTACTGTCTTTTGTTTTTTATATTACCTTCATTTTTTTTCAATATAGCCCTCCCCCTTCCAGAGAACTATCCATTATAATAAAGAATTTTTTAAAAAGAGAAGAAGAAACAGTTCAGCAAAACTAACAAAAACACATTAACCAAGTTAGACATTATAATGGAACATTCCACCTGTATCATATCTACCTCTACAAAGAAGGGAGGGAGGAAGATGCCTTCTCATATCTTCCTTGTGACAGTCACAGTCTTTATGATTTCACAGCATTCAATTTCTGTTTTATTGTTGTTGTTCTTTTCCTTTACATTGTTCTAGTCATTGTGTAAATTGTTTTCCTAGTTCTGCTTCTTTCACTTTTCATTACTTCGTCTAAGTCTTCCCCTACTTCTCTATATTAATCATATTTATCATTCCTTACTGCACAATATTCCATTATATTCATGTATTGCACCTAAGCCATTCCCCCAATTAATGGGGCAGTTATCTTGTTTCCATTTCTTTGTTACTACAAAAATGCTGCAATAAATATTTTGGATGGAGCCTTTCTTTTTAACCTCCCCTGAGGTATATACCTAGCAGTGGGATATCTGGATCAAAGAGTATGGACATTTTAATTGCTTTCACAGCATTTATTGCTTTTCAAAATGGTTGGACCAATTCATTTCTTTCTCATTTGAGCTCTGGCCAACAGAATTATCACTCTGTATCCTCTCAATATATACCACATCTATGGATTTATCTTTTGGGGATTCCAGGAGAGGAAATCCTATGACAATTTCCACCAGGCTATATCACAATATTAAAGCCTAGTCATCCAGCTTCCAAATCTCTTTTATAAAAACACTCACATTTTGATATTTCATTGATCTGTGACATCATAAGGGTGTATACTCCCTCCTGTGCTGGTCGCAACTCATTCATCCTTGACAGTCCTGTGCCACTTTTGACTATAGTACTGGCAGCTTTCTTCCTACTTCTCTTGATATTGAGTGAATATCATTGGTGTAGGCACTGCCCCAGACTTCCCAAGTTTTCCCTTGTCCTCATTATGTGACTGGCCACCTTTTTTTCTGATCATACATCTTTCCAATAACATTCTTATACTGCTTCTCCCGAGTGGTATAAGTAAAGCTCATACCTACCAGGTACCTCTAAGACTTGAATCATGGGATTTAAAGCTAGAGGGAACCTTGCATATTACTGGGTCCAACCACCCTCATTTCACAGATGAGGGAGCTAAAACTCAGATAGGCTGAGTCACTTACCCAAGTAGCATAAGTTACTAAGGAGCAAAGCAAAGATTCGAGTCTAGGTCTTCTAATTCCAAATACAGTGGTCTGTTACATTACCTCACATTGACTCAACAAAACTAAATCATGGGGGGGGGGCATAGCCAAGATGGCAGAGTAAAAGCAGGGACATACTTTGAGCTCTCCCCCAAACCCCTCCAAATACCTACAAAAAATGACTCTAAACAGACTCTAGAGCAGCAGAACCCACAAAATGACAGAGTGAAACAAATTTCCAGCCCAAGATAACCTGGAAGGTCTACAGGAAGGGTCTATTGCACTGGTCGGGGAGAGGAGTGCAGTCCAACATGGGCTGGGCAGGCACAGGCAGGGCAGAGCAGGCCTCAGGGGACTGAATTACTGGCAGCTGAGGCAGTTTCCAGACTTCTCAAACCACAAATGCCAAAGACAACTTTGTCAGTAGGAAAAGGTCTATGAAAGGAAAGGAAAAGGTCAGTAGGAAAGGTCTGTGAAACCTGAATGACAGAGGAGTTCAGTCTGGCCCAAGCCCTAGCCTCAGGGCAATGGTGATGGCAGTGGCTGCTTCCAGAGCTCTTGGCCCACTGATGGTGGGGGAATCAAGTGGCTGATCAGAGTGGGGTTGCAGGGATCTCTTTCCTGGTGCTGAGGCAGGATTCTCTTGCTTTGCTTGCTCTTGGATCTGGGTGACTGTCCTTTGTAGGGGTCCTAGGGTGAGGAGGAGTGCTAGTGTGGAGGAGCTTGTAGCTGCAGTGGAGTGGGAATCCCCACAATTGCAAGGCAGAAAAGAGTGCTTGTGATCACTCAATGACCAGAGAACAGGCCAGGAGAGGAGTACACACCTCTCCTTTGACCATACAAACTTGGGAGAATTGAAAATTTACAGGTCCCTAGAAATATCTCTGAAAATAGCAGCGCAAAACCCCTGAAGCTTGAGATGGTTCATCCTCCACCCTGGAAGCCGAGACCTACCTTAACAAAGAGTTTAAAAGTCAAGTAATTGGCTCAAAAAATGAGCCAACAGTGTAAAAAAATCAGACTATAGAATCTTACTTTGGTGACAAGGAGAAGTCAACAGAAGAAGACAACAAAGTCAAAGTTTCTACATCCAAAGTTCTACATCCAAAGACCAAAGAATTGGTTACAGGCCATGGAAGAGCTAAAAAAGGATTTTGAAAATCAGGTAAGAGAAGTGGAGGAAAAATGGGAAGAGAAATGAGAGTGATGCAAGAAAATCATTAAAAATGAGTCAACGGCTTGCTAAAGAGACCCAAAAAATGCTAAAGAAAATAACACCTTAAAAAATAGACTAACCCAAATGGCAAAAAGAGGTCCAAAAAGCCAATGAGGAGAAGCATGTCTTAAAAACCAGAATTGGCCAAATGTAAAAGGAGGTACAAAAACTCACTGAAGAAAATAATTCCTTAAAAATTAGAATGGAGTAAATAGAAGGTAATGACTTTATGAGAAATCAAGAAATTATAAAACAAAACCAAAAGAATGAAAAAACAGAAGACAAAGTGAAATATCTCACTGGAAAAACCACTGACCTGGAAAATACATCCAGGAGAGGGAATTTTAAAATTATTGGACTACCTGAAAGCCATGATCAAAAAAGAGCCTAGACATCATCTTTCAAGAAATTATCAAGGAAAACTGCTCTGATATTCTAGAACCAGGGGGGAAAATAAATATTGAAAGAATACGCCAATCATCTCCTGAAAGAGATCCCACAAGGAAAACTCCTAGTAATATTTGTAGCCAAATTCCAGAGTTCCCAGGTCAAGGAGAAAATGTTGCAAGCAGCCAGAAAGAAACAATGTGAGTATTGTGGAAATACAATCAGGATAACATAAGATCTAGCAGCTTCTACATTAAGGGATCTAAGGGCTTGGAATATGATATTCCAGAGGTCAAAGGAGCTAGAATTAAAACCAAAAATCACCTACTCAGCAAAACTGAGTATAATACTTCAGGGCAAAAAATGGATCTTCAATGAAATAGAGGACTTTCAAGCATTCTTGATGAAAAGACCAGAGCTGGATAGAAAATTTGACTTTCAAATACAAAAATCAAGAAAAGTATGAAAAGATAAACAGGAAAGAAAAATCATAAGGAACTTATTAAAGCTGAACTGTTTACATTCCTACATGGAAAGATGATATGTGTAACTTGAGACCTTTCTCAGTATTAGGGTAGTTGGAGGGAATATATAAATATATGTATATATGTATATATATATATATTATATATACTCATATATAATATATATATACAGAGAGAGAGAGACAGAGACAGAGGGCACAGGGTGAGTTGAATACGAAGGGATGATATCTAAAAATAAAATTAAAGGATGAGAGAGGAAGGTACTGGAAGAAGGAGAAAGGAAGAGGTAGAATAGGCTAAATTATCTCACATAAGAGAGGTAAGAAAAAGCTTTTACAATAGAGGAGAAGAGTGCAGAGGTGAGAGGGAATGAGGGAACCTTATTCTCATTGGATTTGGCTTAAGGAGGGAATAACATACACACTAAATTGGGTATGGAAACCTATCTTACCCTACAGGAAAGTTGGGGGGAAGGGGATAAGAGAGGGGATATGATAGAAGAGGGGGCAAATGGGAGGAGGGGGTGATCAGAAGCAAACACTTTTGAGGAGGGATAGGGTCAAAGGAGAGAATAGAATAAATGGGGGGCAGGATAGGATGGAGGGAAATATAGTTAGCCTTTTACAACATGACTGTTATGGAAGTGTTTTGCATGATTACACATGTATAACCTATATTGAATTCCTTGCCTTCTCAATGAGAGTGGATGTGGATGGAGGAAGGGAGAAAATGTAGAAATTAAAGTTTTAAAAACAAATGTTAAAAACTGTTTTCACATGCATCTGGGAAATAAGATATACAGGCAATGGGGTATAGAAATCTGTCTTGCCCTACAGGAAAATAGAAGGGAAGGGGATAAGAGAAGGGGAAGGTGATAGAAGGGAAGGCAGATTGGGGAAAGGGGTACTCAGAATGCATGCACACTGTCTTGGGGAGGGGTGAGGGGAGAGATGGGGAGAAAATTTGGAACTCGAAATCTTGTGGAAGTGAATGTTGCAAACTAAATATAGATTAATTAATAAAAAGAAGAAACAAAAAAAACAAAAATTAAATCATCAATTTTAAACTATTATTAATAAATTAGAAAAAAAGTAAAGGAATTTTGTAAAGGGGTTTTAAAGAACCACAGATAACAAATAGATAGATATGCTTATTACACCAAGTTTTCAATGTTCAAGTTCACCGTTATTCATGAAAAAAATAAGATTTAAAATATGCTCAATGAGATGCTTCAAACAAAAAGTTTATGGTCTGTTTAATCTGATTTTTCTTTTAAGCCATTTAAAGTTTGGATATAATTATTGCACTAAAGTATCATAAACCAATACAGATAAAAAGTGTGAAAAGAAGAAAACTGATGCTAAAGACACTTTGTGTGATACTTTCATTGTGTCAAAAAGCTTTGAACAAGCCTAAAGCAGGATCTCATGCAGAGCTCCAGTGACAGTCAAACTGAAAAAAAAGAGCTGATTTTAGATACTCATCAAAAACTTGAAGCATTTTTTTTTGCTCTGAAAACCAGGCAAGACATCTTGAAGGAGCAGTCTTGCAAGATTTCCAGTACTTCCTGCATTCAGTTAAGGCAGCAAACGCCATGAGATGAACCTTATTTATTTTGATATTTCCACTTCCTGTCAAATGCAGCACAAACCAGTAGGTTCAGAGATGCATGAACATATAAGGACACAAAACCTGCAAAACATTTTCAATATCTCACCAAGAAACAAATTATTTTGAACTTGTAGCAGAAATTTCTACAGTTTTCATTGGCATCATTCAAGTTTTAATGCAAACATGATTTACATTCCACCTCTCCACTCATTCCTGACTAGGTCATGGATCAAGGTGGTTTCTTCTCTCTGGGAAAAATGATTTAAGCTTTCATGTGTTACATTCCCTTACCAGACTCTAAGGCAACCTGTGATCACTACAAGCCAATATGGATGCATGAGGATTAGAAAATGCTAGAACTCAGTTATCTCCTTTTTTGACAGTTAGTAAGCAGGCAGAGCAATGGAATTCTGGGGACGTAGCTTATATAAATTTCAGGAAGGCATTTGACTAAATGTTATAAGACGTCCCTATGAATAAGATGAAAAGCTGTGAACTAGAAAACTGAGGCATTACTTGTTTTCAGAACTGATTGAATACCTTGAACATATAGTGTACTAAGTGATCAAAGTCAGCATGGAGAAAGAATGCAAATTGGACATCATAGGGTCTTCTCTTCTTCTGACCCTTCTCTATTAAACACTTTTATCCAAAATTTAGGTAAAGACAGGTTTATCAACTCCACATATGGCACAAAAGGATGCTGAATACATTGAATAATAGAATTAAGAGCTAAAATACTGACGAGATGAGCCAAATCCAACGAGATGAAATAGGGACTGAGACCTGTTACTTCATTGGCACGGGGAACTCCTGCGTGAGAGAACCCTCACTCCCAATGCAGGTCTGCACCTTGCCAGAATCGCAGCTCTGCCTCACTTAAATCCAATTCATGTACAAGTCAAGACATGACCTTAGTGATGTCATTGGTCCCTTTCAAGAACAAAGGACGAACAACAACTCTTAGAACATTGCCTAGACTTTCATGAGAGGTAAAATGATTTGTACAGGGTCATGTCAGGGGTGAGTATTAAACCTACATGTTCCTGGCTCTGAAGCCAGCTCTCTAACCATAATGCCACAATACCTCTAAAGTCTTTCACTTGTGCTATCAAAAGATCATTTGAACAAACACACTAGGAAAACAAATTGTGAGAAAAGGGCCTAGGGGTCTTAGTGGACTACAAGTTCAACATGAGCCAATAGGGTGGCACGGCAGCCAAAAAAGCCCATGGGCTCCCAGATGACATTAATAGAAGCATGCTTTCCTGAACCAGGGAGTTAATAGCCTTACTACATCCTGCCCTGGTCAGATAACACCTGGAGAATTGTTTCATATATGGCTCACATCTGGAGTAGTACAAAGGCCACTTTTTATTATTAGCAATGACTGATGTTTAGAAAGCACTTCAAGGTTTACAATGTGTGTTACGTAACCCTCACCAACAAACCTGTGCATGTGTGTTATTATCCCCATTTTACAGATGAGGACACTGAAGTTCAGAGAAGCCAAGCAATTGACCTATAATTACATAGTGTGCATTGGAGGTAGATTTGAACCTAGGTCTCTTCTGACTCCACATCCCACCGTTAAGTTAAAGCACATCTGGGAAAGGGCAATGAGTGCTGGAGGGCTCAAAACCATGCCATACAAAGACCAGCTGAAGGATTAAAGGATCTGTACCTGGAAGGGATCTTGGACATTATATTGTCCAACCCCTTTGCTTCACAGATAAAGAAATTGTAACCCAAGGAGGGTAGTGTCTTGGCCAAGGAAAGGAACTAGGAATTGAAAGATTTGGACTGAAAAATGTAAGACCTGAAAAGACGAGGAAGGGAGGAAAGGCAGACACGGTCCTACAAGTGTTAAAAGCCGGCTCCATGTGAAAGGGAATTAGCTCTATTTCATCTGATCCTCAAGGGCAGAAGTAGGATCTATGGGTAGAAGCCATAAAGTGACAGATTTTGGTTCAGTGAAGGGAAAAACTTCCTACCAGCCAGAGTAGTTCTAAAGCAGAATGAGTTTCCTCCAGAGGTAATGAGCTCCTCATTAATGGAGGTTGTCATCTGAAATTCTATGATTCCATGCTGCTAGGTATTATATGATATCTTATCTTGACTTTGTATCTCACACCATCCCCATCCTACAAAGAATAGGCAGGGAATAAATATTTGTTGATTTGAACTGAATGATCCAACCTAGCAGAGAGGTAGACATTTACAAGGCTATTGTGCATTCCACAGTAATTGAAGTTAACACAAGCATAGTCATTATCAAACCAATGTAAGAGTAGGGTTGAAACCATACCATCTCATTTCAGTGTTTAGATTTAGATATCTTAACTAAGTAAGAAAATGCTTCAATCAATCAAAAGAAGACCTCAGACTAATTGCAAAAAAAGTCTTTGAAAGTCACTTGATGAAGTGAATTAGGTTCATTCCAGTTGGCTGTTGGATTTCATTATGTTCTCTAGGTCTTGTGGAAAGGCATTGTATTAGCTGGCATGAGAAGTTATTCCAAAAACTGGAGTCAATATGGTTTTCTAGGGCACCATGGAGAGGCTTTGCCCAGTTGTCTTTCCCACTCCTTTGACCAGTCAAGAATGTTCCAACTTTGAAGGGTCTGGAACATGCTGGATTTTTCATCATCCCAGCAATGTGCCAAACATCATCTCTGGATCATCAGAAGCTAAGGACAGACCAGACTTTATACAGAGCTCAGCCAAAAGACTACATCATGCTTCAGTGGAACTCCTTGAACATCCCAAGAATGGGAGACAAAGACTTTTCACAACCAAGAGCCATGGATTAGCCCTCTATCTACTTTCAACATTTGAATTAATCAATCATTTATTTATTAAATGCCTACTGTGTACAATGTACTTTATGTACTAGTCTCTACAGCTACAAAGAAAATATAAAACCCTATCTGCTCTTGAGAGTTTATATTCTATTAAAATCCATGCCATCAAACCTACCAACTCTTCAAAGAATCATTGGTGAAGTTTGCAATCTATTCATTACCCCTCCCCCTTCTTCTTCCACCTTCCTTGAAGGCTTTATTTAACTCCAGACTCATGCTCTTTCTCTCTCCCCTTTCTCCCCATTTTTCTTGATGGTGTCAACAGCCACATAAAGAGGCAGCTAGCCAAATCAATGGAGAGAACACTGAACCCAAAGTCAGGAAGTCCCGAGTTCAAATCCCATCTCAGACACTTCCTATCTGTATGACCCTGGGCAATTCTTTTAATCTCTGTATGCCTCAATGTCCCTCTCTGTTAAATGCAGATAGTAATAGCATCTACTTCCCAGGGGTTGTTTTGAGAATCAAATGAGATAATATGTGTAAAGTGTTTACAAACCTTAAGGCTCTATATAAATGCTAGCTGCTATTATTACTATTATGAGATCAAATTACATTTATTCTTTTTCTTATTGTATATTTTCCTGGATCTATTAATGCGCTAGTTGCCATATGAGCATTGTGAGATAGATTACAGACAGAATTTCTAGGATTTAACCAACTTACTAATCCATCTCATTACTTTGAAATCACATCAAGGCTCTCATGTGCCATCTTATTATTTTTACGTACTTCCTCGATTATGACAAAAAAAAACCAATTTCCTGCATGCATTATCAAAGAACCTACTTACAAAGCACAATGGATACCCCTTAACTTGAGATATAAAATCCTTCCAGACTAACACCTGCCCTTTACAGTTAAGTGCTAAAAGACAGGTGTGTTTACACTTTCAGTACCACCATGTTACTTTCCATAATCATAACATGTCACTTATCTGAAAATCGATAATTCGAAAGGATTTCATTGCAGTATTCCTGTTTCATGTTTTACAACCAACCAGCTGAAAAGCAAACAAGCTTTATTCATGCCTGGTGGTAAACCAATTCATTTTGGATCCTTGTCCCAGTAAACAAAGTTCATAAAGTCTCAAGTAAAATATTGTGTAATTCCTTGTTTCTTTACTTTTGGGAAAGTGGGGAATCCTCCTTGCAAATTCCTCTTCTTTGGTCGACGTAAATGAGGAGATTGACTCAGTTCAGTATGGTTTGGATCTGAGTAGACTTTTTTTTACCTTGAAATATTCAGAATTCATATATCTAGGGAAAGGTTGTCAAGGAGATCCCTGAGACCCTTTCATGGGGCTCACAAGGTCAAAATTATTTTCTTAATACTATTAAGATGTTTTAATTTGTTTTTTTTGTTTTGTTTTTTTTATTTTTTTTGGTTTTTTTAGATGTTTTAATTTCTAATACAGAAAATATCAATAGATTAACCCACATAAACAAAAATTTTGGGGGAGGTTCTCAATAATTTTAAGAGTTTAAAGAGATCCTAAGACCAAAAAGTTTGAAACAGCTGGTCTAGGGACTTGACTGATACTAGCGTTCACTAGCTGGGTAACTTTGGGTAAGACAGCAAACCTCTCATCTGGAAAATGGCAATGATAAGGTCTATAGTCAAAAGGGACCTGAGGAACCACCTAGTTCAACACCATAATGTAGGTTTTGTCTATCAATATTTGCTGTATTCAAAATTAAAACTGATAAATTTTAAAATATATTAATTCATTTTAAAATAATAAACGCATTGCATAGTAACAATATATTTTGTGGAATATAACTGTATTATAGAAAAAATCATTTGGTGAGAAGAGAGGCTCTGTACTACATATTTTTGCAAGTATTTTTAATGGCTGGTTTCATAGAAGACTGCTGGATTCTCCTATGTGCTTCTGAATTCAATCTGTTCTGATATGTTCTTTTCGCTGAAGTCTATGAAGAACATCTGGCCCCACGCAGCTTTGTAGTAAGCTCCTTGAAGGCTCCTTTAACACACCAGTAATGTCTTTGTATTATTATGAAAATAATTTTGATTTTAAGAACCCTTTGAGGGGGTCTTTGGGATCCCTAGGGGACCTCAAACAACATTTTGAGAACCTCCGGTTTCTGTAATGTCAGCAATACCTCTTTCAATAACACCTTCCTCTTGCTCCTTCCTAGAATACTTCAACACCTGACTCATGCCCTGTCACTCTACTCCATCCCCTCCCATCCTTCCTGGCAAAGTCATTATTCACATAAAACTGTGATGTGCAAGAGAGGTGTGGCGCACACAAATGGGAGCCTAAAGGGAGCCATCAGCTAGCTACTATGCACAGCTACTAGGTTAAGGACGATCCCTCTGTCCTCACATTTACTGAATGCCCATTTGGTATGGAGCACTATTCTAGCGGCTTTCATGGAAGGGAAGGAGAAGAAAGAAAAAAAAGATGTACTACTTCATTTGGAAAAGGAGGCATTCTTTCATTTCGTTCATTCAACACAAATTTATTACTAAGCAATGAGCTGCTGAGGATACAAAGACAAAAGAGAAATACTTCCTGCCCTCAAGGAGCTTATGTTCTGTTTCCTCTTGGGAAACCAATAAGCACAAATAAAAACACTTATAAATCAACATACAAGAAGCATCAATGATAAAATGAAAACCTAAGAAGTAAGGAAGAGTGTAACTAGCAATTCTGAAGCCTGGGGGAAGTTTTATGAAAGGCACTTTCCATTCCACTTTTTCTTTAAAAAAAATAAATTTTTATTGACAGCTTTGTTTTTAGGTTGCCTAAATTTCCCCCTGTATCCTTCTCCCCCATCCCCATCTAGGAAGCCATCCTACATCCTATACAACATCCTGCATCCTGTATAACAAAGAATTTTTTAAAAAAGAAACAGAGGAAAGAGAGAAAAAACAATCAGCAAAAGCAATATATTGAAAAAAATCTGAAAATATATGCCATGTTCTACACCCATGGCTGCCCCCTCCTCCATCTTTGCAAAGTAATGGTTAGGGAGTGAGAGTGGAGGTGTTTTCTCAGCTCTCTTTGAGACCGTTTGTTTTTTATACCTTTGCAACATTCACTTTCTATTAGCTTTCATTTATATTGTTATAATCACTGTGTAAATTTTTTCCTTGGTTCTGCTTCACTTTGCACCTGTTCATGTAAATCTTCCCATTCACCTCTTTATTTATCACGTTCATCATTTCTTATAGAACAATCCTATTGTTACATTCATGTAGCAGAATTTGTTTAGCCATTCCCTTTTCATTTGGCACCTACTTTGTTTTCAATTCTTTGCTACCACAAAAAAAATGCTTTTATAAATATTTTGGGTACATGGGGAATTTCTTTTTATCGGTGATCTCCTTGGGGTATATGTCTAGTAACTGCATCTCTGGTTCAAATGGCTTGTACATTTAGTCACTTTATTTGCATAATTCCAAATTCCTTTCCAAAAACAGTTGTGCTAATTTGGAGTTCTACCAACAATGCATTCCTGTATCTCTTTCCATTACTTCTCCAACAATGACTATTCCAATCTTTTGTTCTCTTTGCCAATTGTTGGGTGTGAGGCAAAAGCTCAGAGTTGTTTTGATTTTCATTTCTCCTATTTTAGTGATTTAGAGCATTGTTTCTTATGGTTGCTAATAATTTGCAATTCTTCTTGTGAGAAATTCTTATTCATAACCTCTGATCACTTATCTATTGGGGAATGACTTTTAGTTTTATATATTTCTTAATTGTCTATATTTTAGATACCAAACCCTTACCTGAGAAATTTGATATGATTTTCCCCCCATTAGACCATTCCCCTTCTTATTCCAGAGGCAATCATTTTGATGCCGGTGCTTTTCAATTTCATGTAAACACAATTGTCTATTCTTCTATTCCTTATTTGGTTAAGAATACATCTTTTGCACCTAGCTGTGACCGGTGTATGATCTCTTTGGTCTGATCCTTATTATTGAAGTCAAATACCTATTTCAAATTTACTGTGGAATATGGTGCAAGATATTAGTTAAACCTAATTTTTGTCAAATTGCTTTCCAGTTTTCCCAAAAGTTCCTTCAAATAGGGAGTTCTTTCCTAATAAGTCTAGGGTTTGGGGATTATTGAGCAGAAAATGATATTAAAAAGTGGGAAAGGAATGGTGAAGACCCTTGAATTCATGCTCTATGACACTCAATTGAAGGCATCAGGTGGTTTACTCTTGAGAAGAAATGACTTAATGGGGAGGGAGAGGAGAGACATACTTGTCTTCAAGTGTTCGAAGTGCTATCACATAAAAGAGGCATTAAAGTTGTTCTGCTTGGCTCCTGGAAGCAGATCTAAGACCAACAGGGAGAAGTTGGAAAGAAAGTGAAATATTTCATAATAATCAGCCTTCTAAAATCAGAATGGGCTGCCTTGGGAGGTAATGGATTCTCTCTCTTCAGAAGTCTTCAGGCAAAGCCTAGATGACCATAAGATGTTGTAGAAGGGGCTCTTTTTCAGGTTTGGGGTGGCTTAAATGGCAGCTGAGGTAGCTTCCAAATGTGAAGTTCTATAAGTTTGTGAACACATGCGCACACACACACGTATGAACTATCATTTAGTGATAGTTACAGAAAGGAAAATGTTGAATGGAGGGGGCAGTTTAGGAGAAAGAATAACTAGGATTTGGACAAGGATCTGATGTGGGAGCAATGTATAGGGACTGATTTGGGATTCCATGCTGTAAGGAAATCTAGGATGAGGAAACTCCTTTTACTTGTGCAGGTTGACACCTTCTCTGCAATTTATTATGTCTAAACCTTTTTTTCTTTATGATTCCCTTGGCAGTTAGACACCTATAGACCTGTTCTCAGAAAAAAAAATTTTTAATAATTAAAGGAAATTCAGTGAGAGGTTAGTGAAATACAGATGCAATCTCTTTTTCCTATCCAAGTTCAGAAACTCCTTGAAATATACCAATAGACAGCTTGAAGATCCATGGGTCCCCTATTTAAGAACCCATGGGTAATAGAGGTGCCTAGAGTACCAACAGTAAGTGACAGGCCCAAGGTCCCATAGCCAATATAGGGCAAAAGGTGAAATCTGAATCTACGTCTTATTTGATTTGAGGTCACCTCTCTCTCCACTGTACTATTTCGCCTTTCAGCAGGTCTTAGAACGAAAGGGTAGAAGAATCACCTCTTTACTTTGTGGGAAAGAAGAGTAAGACCTCAGTTTTCAATGAGTTTTAGCTGTTGGCAAGATTTCCAAATGAAGTACTTTAGAAAATGTAGTTGTTTGAGGAAGGGGAGGAAGGAAAAGCAGTCACCAAGGAGGAAGAATTAGTTAGAAAGGACACAGTAGTATCACTGAGGTTGAGAAAGAAGAATTTCAAGAAGGTGAGTGGTCAGCAAAGTCCAACGAATCTGATAGGACAGAGGTTAATGTAAAAGAAAAAAATACGATCTGGTCAAGAGGAGGTGACTTTAGTGAGAATAACTTCCATATTGTGCAGAGGCCAGAAATGGGGTCTTGGAGGGAGTGCCTACTTGAGAAGCTTGCTGTTACTCAGCTAAGTCTTAGATGGACTACTGGCTGAGGGTATTGGGGTTGGGGTAGGGGGACACCTAATACTAATTCATGATGTCAAGAGAATGTATTTTCCCCCAGCATGAAGGCATGAAGAGGAGAACTAAATTCACTATAGATCATGATGTAACAGGTATTTCCCTTCAGGGGTAAAAAAAGAAAAAATTCCCCCTCCACTCCATTCCAGCTGTCGCTAATATCTTCAGCTTTGGTCTGTGGGTGTTCTGCTGACTTTACTAAGAAGTTTTTTTGGCTGGACATGGAACATGGAATCAAGCCCACACACATTGCTCTAAACGGAATAGAAACAACTTGATTGCACACCAAATGGTTTAAGTGGTAATCGCTAAATGTAGATTACTTAAATACACAGTATACACAGTCACATTCTTACAAAATCAGAAGGGGGTTAACTTCACTGAAAAGCTAGCCTGACCATTACCATTCTTTTTGCTGTAGTCAAATTCTAATAGCATGGTGACTCCTTTGTTTAATTTTCCAGTGTAGACGATGCCGATGACAGTGCGAAGAATCTGATACCCACCACATTTTCTATAGGTTTCACCACACATTGTTTCTATTGCATATGCTATTTTAAATTTTCCTACAATATTGTTGTAAAATGTGTGTTTATAAATTGTAAGTTCTGTTTTTCTAGTTTCTTTATCTATGGTTTTTTTTTTAATGTGGAAGAATTCCAAGAAAACCAGAAACAATATCTAACAAGATCTGAGTAGAGGAAGTCTAGGAATAGCTTTCCAATGTTTTGGTCAGGAAGACATCGGATCTTTCAGTGTGTTCAACAAATGGATTTAATAATGCACATTTCAATATAAAACTTAGTTCAAAACAGAAATATTTGCTGTGCAGCCCATTTATCCTGGGAATTGCACAACATGGATGATTTTCAATAACTCTTTTCATTATAATGATTTCCTCCTGCTCAGGCAATGTAGATGTACAAAACCACTTTAGTTGGGAAATGTAATATGTCTAGAAATAAACATATTAAAGGCATATTACAATAGTATCACTTTGGCCACTTTGTGGCAGAGCTATCCTGACTGTCTCCCAGGGTGATTCTGTCTTGATTCTTCATCTAACACAGCAGATTCTACTTTCCACAGAATCCAAAAAACCAGAAAGCTCAAATATCCAGATTTTTTTAAGTACATACAGAGTAGGTGCTCAATCAAGAGTTTATTTACCGAATGAATGAAAAACGGATGCTCATAATGATGGCCCCAAAGCATTGCAAAACCCTGAAGTGCTTTCTGAATAGTTAAAAAGCCATTAAAGTATGTTCTGTATCATTTGAGTTTTCAGTACATTTTTTGGTGTTATAGTTCTTTGAAAATCATTAATCTGTGTTGTATATACACATGTGGTAATATTCATTTAACCTGAATATTTAATTAACCAGGATGCTCAGTTTTCCCAACTGTTCTGAATAAATGAAAGTTTGTTGTTATTTTTTAGAATGATCACACTCAAACGGAAAGATTTGCATTTGAAGTTGGCCCAACCAAAGGCATCATTTCCCTTGCCAGGTTGCCTACCTTCAGAAGGCTTTGCATCTGAGAGGCATGTAGGTGTCACAGCCAGTGCTGCAACATCCATATTACTTTGACTGTGTCCTCCTTGGTCTGACAACATGGAAAATAGAGACGACTAAGTACGCTGACCCCAAGGATAGTCCCTACGTTACTAAGAAGTATCTGTTATCCATAGGAACATAAGTTGCTATCCTCAAGCTGGATGGGATACATCAATGGGGCATTTATTTATCAATCATTCAACAACTCTTCATTAAGAGTGTATATTTTGAAAGGCTATGCAATTGTGGAATAGGGATGATACCAAGGTAATTGATTAATATTTTTTGTCTTCATGGAATTGATGATTCTATGGGCAATTAGGACAAACAAACAAATATGCAACACCATACAATCAAGCAACAAGCAACATATTGAGCATTTATCATATGTCAGATATTATGCTAGGAGCTGGGAATACAGAGACAAAAGTGAAGTAACGCCTGCTCTTAGAAAATATACATGCAGTAAAAACATAACTAGTGCAGGACAAAATATATCAAGGTCTAAAAAGTTTTGCCAAACCGGTGAAAGAAAAGTCATTTCCAACAGAATGTCTTAGGTGTTACTCTGCAAAATGTAAGCTTATCTTTTAATTTGGCAAAGGGCGCTCTGAAAAAGCTGGGGCAGGGATGATAAAAGTAATTATAGCTAGAACTGATACAGCACTTTAAGGTTGGTGAAACACTTCACATATATTATCTCATTAGATTCCCCACGGTCATCCTGTCATATAGGTGGGCTGCTGTTATCCTTGTTCTGCTGATGAGCAAAACTGAGGCTGACAGAGAAACAGAGACAGAAAGAAAGAAATGGGGGGGGGGGTGCAGATTGAGAGAGGGAGGGAGGGGAAGAGAGAGAGATTCCTCCATTTGCCCAAGCTAGAAAGTGTCTGAGACAGGATCAGAATTCAAGTCTTCCTGATTCCAAGTCCAACATTCTATTCAATACGAAAGGGGCTGGCCTGGAGACAGAGGAAACATCGCTCAGCCTCTATCATTGTGGAAGGAGGCAAAAGAACAAGCAGACATTAATTTCACTTGTATAAGTCAAAACTTTCCCAGAGTATTTGGCTAAAATTCTTGTGGGGTCCATATACTCATATTCATGATTTATGCCTGGTGCTCATTAACACCATGATGGACTAGAAATTCTCTGCTCCCCCACTTCTCTTGTTGCTGCTACTTCAACCAAAAAAAAAAAAAGGAAGCACATGGGGACCTAAAAAGGTAACTTTTCCATTAACTGTTTCTTTCATTCAAGTTTTCTGTTAAATTAAGATTTACAACTTGCACTTCTGTGTTTAAGAGTCTTCACTGGATTAGCACTACAGAGAACACACAGAACTTGGGAAGCATGGTGCTGACCACAGCAGCTCCTATTCAATAAACTCCGTGGCTCCCTATTGCCTCCAGGATCAAATATAAACTCCTCTCTCTGGCTTTTGAGGCCCTTCTTAACCTGGCCCCTTCCTACCCTTCCAGTCTTCTTACACCATAGTCACCCCTCACTCTCACCAATCCTCCTCACTTACACTTCCATCCAGCCACCCTGGTCTCCTTGCTCTCCCAGGAACAAGACTCTCCGCCTCTCAGTTTCCTGAATTTTCTCTGGCTCTCCCCCTTGCCTGGACTGTTCTCCCTCCTTATCTGTGCCTCCTAGCTTCCTTCAGATCTCAATTAAAACCCTACTTTCTTTAAGAAACCTTTCCTGGTTGCCCTTAATGCTAGTTCCTTCCTTCTGAAATCCCCTTCAATTTACTTTGCATACATGCACATCTTGTTTGAACCCAGTTGTTTACATGCCTCCTGCATTAGATTACAAATTTCTTGAGTGCAGAGAATGTTTTTTGCCTTTTTTGGATCCTCGGGATTTGGCACAGGGCCTGACACATAGTAGGCGCTTAATAAACACTCAAAAACTTGATTAGTCAGTTTAAATACTGCAATCTATTAATCAACAATCATTTACTAATCACTTACTTAAATGCTGGTCACTGAGCAAGGCTGTGAGAATACAAAAACAAAAGGGAAACAGTTCCTGCCCTCAAGAGGTATACATTTCCCTGTAAAAGAAGTTTTCATCTTATCTTCCTCACTAGATTCAGAAGGGAAAATAATTGATTTTTGGCAAGAACCTGGTATGGTCTCTGCTTGGTAGCTTAAAAAAAAAGCATTGTAAATTTCATCAGCTGGTTTTTTTCCTTTGTGCTTTTTTTTTTTAACAGTTTGCAAAACCTTTCTGTGGTTTCAGATGGTGCAGAAAGTCAGTTATATTGGGGTTTATAGAAGCAAGCAAGATTAGCTTGCTTGGCTTTGTTTCTTTCAGAAAGAGCTGCCCAGAACGGTCCGTTTCATTCTGTTCATGCCAGTGGTACCTGTTTTGAAAGTGAGAGTTGTTGAGACAATTTAAAATGAGACATTTTAAAAGCAACTACTTTTGCACACCTACTGTGTGCAGAACACTGCGCACTAGAGTTAGGAGGAGAAGGGGGAGTTTAGGGAAGATATGGTCCCTATCTTTAAGAAGTTTTATTTTAGATGAAGGATGTAACACATATATACAGAACTATAATAGATGCACTAATAGCAAATTATAGGTTCACCACGATGATGCTATGTGCGTGGTGGTAGAATAAGGAGGGGACAAGAAGGTTAAGAAAAGCTTCATAATAACAATTAAAAAATGGATTTATATAAAGGATAAGAGGTGGCTGATGAAATTCTAAAGGACCTGCTGACCCATTAGACTCAACATTTCTCAGGATCATAAATGCAGAGCTGGAAGGGAATTCACAGGTCCATCCAGTCCAGCCCAGGGTAAATGAGGCACGGGAACATGAAGTTGGTTTCCCCAAAATCTTGTAGTGAAGCCAGGATTCAAACCTAGATCTTCTGATTCCAAATCTGGGATTCTTTCCCTTTCTCTCTTATTTCTTTAAGGGGAAGAGAACAAAGCTCTAGATTTTGAATTTCAAAACGAAGCTGTCATTAGTGGGAATGAAAGCCGCTGTTTAGAATTTCGTTTTTAAACTTGTGCCAACTTCTACCTGTGGGTCTGGATGGACAATTTATGCAGCTTATATGTTAGCAGGTATGTGTATGTGTGTGTTTGTATATATCTTATGCAGCATTACCCAGTGTACTTCAGGATCAGTTCCCTTCCCCACCTCAAACCCTTCAACTGGTCTGGATAATAGAAGTAAGCAATATGAAATTTAAAGGGATAAGTGCACAAACACACACACATGCATACACTGATAGACAAAATCTACAGTTTGTCCATTCAAATCTATAAGAAAAAAGTTGGAACAAAGTTGCTGGGTTTTCTTTTTTCAAATCTAGGTCTTCATATTACCCCAATCTCTCCAAAGCATACGTACCTCACAGGGTTGTTGAGAAGCCCAAATGAAACAATGTACGAATCAAAAACATTTAAGGGCTATGTAAATATTAGTTATTACTAGCACCCAAAAAAAGGATATCTTTTTTTGTAATTAAAAAAATTTTTTACAAAGAATGTCCCCTTTCCTTAGTTTCTTCAAGTCCCTTTCAAAGACTCATAATGTGTGTTTTTTCAAAAAATTGATGGTCCATGAAATTGAAAGTATATTCAGACAGATTAAGTATTTGAGTACTGTCATAGGAAGGTCACAAACCTACATTTCCACGTGGTCTCCAGTTCTGGTTATGCAAGGAATGATAGGTGTTATAATATCCAATCATTTCTCAGTTTGATGATTTGCTTGGCTCAGAAAGTGTGTTCAGGGAAAAACAGCTACCTTGCAAAGGCTTTCTACATAAAAGACCCAATTTCCATTCTACTTATTCTACTTAGATGTCATTAATTGCTTTAGTAGAAAATGGAAGTACTTTCAATACCACAAGTCATTTATTAAGCACTTATCTGTACATGGCATTAAACAAAGTGACAATGCAAAAAACACCCTTTCAAAGTCTAGGTTCTAAGAGCCTGAGCAGTATTGATAGATACACATTAAAGAGAGCCAGACAACTGAACAAACATTGAGCTAGAATAGATAGCATTGACTTTTAGGATTGTAGATCATACTACAGCTCCTTCCAGTTGGAAAGATGCTTTATAAACTTTAAAACCCTTTAGGAAGAATTCTCAAGTTACTACGGCTTATTATTTTTACAGCTGCTTGCTCAGTACACTGTTGGATCTCAGGTTGTTGAATGTATTTAGGTGGTGTTGTTGTTGGTCTTTCATTTTCCAAAGGAACCAATAGCACCATGGGTGACTTGTGAATGAATTGGATTTAAGTGAGACAGACTTGCATAAAGTTGTCAGCCTCACTTTCTCTTCCTGAGTCATCAAAGTCTGGTGGCAAGACGAAAGTCAAGATGACTGGGGATGTGGTAGACAACCTTGGCATCTTTGATGTATGACTAAGCTCTAAGTACTCCACAGCACGAGCTTCATCTTCCTTCATAGCTACTAGAACAAACTGTTATCCACCCATTCCAGCAGGGGAAGTCTTCTCATGCTCGAGGCAGGCATCTCTCTCCTTCACAGGTTTGAAGCCTATTGGTTACCCTCAATCTGGTTTAGCCTGTCTGCCAAGAAGTTTTACCAGGGTATGGCCACTGCACATGCCAGAGCTTCTGGAAGCCACAGGTGAGAGGTGAAAGGTCAATACCAAAGGTGGATGAGCAGCCCTGAAAAGAGCTCAGATCAGAAAACTCTCACAGCAGAGGTGCTAGTCCTCCTGGATCGTCCCATGTATTCAGGTGTAGCACGCAGCAAATAATGGAATTTTCATGAGCAATTACCAATTGTGAGACTTTGGGCTCAAAAGAAACATTATTAAGTACCAAAGTCTTTATAACTTTCATAAAGGGGTGACACCTATATTGCACGGACTTAAAGGTCTCTAAGCAAATTATTTAACTTCTCAAGGACCTGGGCAAATTTCAAAGACTAAAAAACAGAGGAGGTGCTGACCTGCATTGGTACAGGGAGTTCCCTCTCCTAATGAAATCACAGGGTTCAGTGCCTATCCTAAAAAAAAGGAGATACTCATCCTTTTAGATATATCTAAGAGTAAGCAGCTAGGTGGCTCAATGGATAAAGTGTTGGGCCTGGAGTCAGAAAGGCTTGAGCTCAAAACCAACCTCAGACACTTATTAGCTGTATGACCCTGGACAAGTCACTTCACCCTGTTTGCCTCAGTTTCCTCATCTGTAAAATGAGTTGGAGAAAGAAATGGCAAACCGCTCCAATATCTTTGCCAAGAAGACCCAAAAGGGGTCACAAAGAGTCAGACATAACTGAACAAGAGTAGGTGTTAGTAGCCTACAAAATACTACAACTTCCAGCAAGAGAGGTCCTATAATTTTACTGATTGGCTGAGCACTGACATCCACCAAGATATTAAAGAGAGAGAAATATGTTCACAGAAGATGTTCTCCCTTGTTATGGAAGGCCATGCTTTTCTGGGAATACTATAAGCTCCTAGAATCAAAGCTAGAAGGGAATTCAGAGGCCCTCTAATCCAAAGAGCTCATTTTACAGAAATGAGAAAACTGAGACCAGGTAGTATGACATGGTAGATAGAGCTGGCCTCAGAGCCAAGAAGATCTAAGTTACGTCTAGCCCACATTCTGGCTGTATGATCCTGGGCAAGTCACTTAATCTCTTGTTGCTTTAGGCAGCATCCTAAAACATAAGTTGCTTAATAGAAACCAACCCCTTTCCTTGGTTGAGAAAATTTCTTCATCCAGGGGTTCCATATCCTGATGAAATCGAAAATCCGGTCCTTACCCTTTTCCCTCGCAGAATCACAGAACTGAAGAGTTGGAAAAGATCTTAGGGGCCATTTTGTTGAAGCCATACACAAAAGGAATCCTCACTATGCTCTTCCTGACAGGTGGGCATCGTGCCCTGGATTGAAAAACTCCAAGGAAGGGGAACCTGCCCTTCAGGTAATCCATTCCACTTTTGAATGGCTCGAATTGTTAGGGAGTTTTTTCCTGACATCAAGCCAAAATTTGACTATTTGTAACTTCCACCTGAAGATTCTGGTTCTGCCATTTGGAACAAATCTATTCTTTTTTTCTATATGACAGCCCTTCAAATACTTGAAGGCAAATGGCCCCCCGAGTCTTCTCTTTTCCAAGCTAAACAGCCCCAGTTTCTTCAATTTATTCTCACATGACAGGGACTCAAGCCCCTTTATCATTTTAATTGCTCCAATACCTATCGTAGTACCTTGAACATAGCTGCTTAATAATTACTTTCTGCATATTGGTGCTTGTTGAATAAAGGAATATGTTTTTATATCACTTTAAGGTTCCTAAAGCACTTTATATATTTTATATTACTTGGTCCTCATTAAAAACAAACCTGTGAGGTCAATGTTATGGATCCTATTAGTCGCACAATACAAATGAGAAAATTGAGGATCAGAAATGGTAGGTGACTTGCCAATGATCATACAACTGGTAAGAATCAGAGGTAGGTCTTTCTGACCAGAAGTCCAGCAATCCATCAACCCTGCCATGCTTGCCCATCTTCCTCCCATGACCCTAGAGAACACCTTCGGTGAACATCTATCTCCCCATTTAACACCCTGCTGGATGCCGTTACTCAGAGGATGCTAGAACGAAATTACCTCCATAATTCTATGTTGCATCATTTTGATATCTGCATGGTAGCCGCCTTGACTGAAGACAGCCTTCGAGGCTTTATTTTCTTCTGAGTTAAATATTAATTTAATAATAAAATAATACTTATTATTTACTGATTAAATTAGCTATAAAACTAATATATGTATGCAAAAAGCACTGCCTAATGCTTCCTAGTGGATAGAGAGCTAGCCAGCTTCAAGGTCTGGAAGTCCTGGTCAAGTCTTGCCCCTGATTCGTACCAGCTGTGTGACCGTGGGCACAAAGTGACTTCTCAGTGATGCAGTTAACTTTCAGGTACAACGTAGGGAGCTCTGTACACTGATGTCATCATTTCACAGATCCAGTTTTGTTTTTAAAAAAAAAGCACTTAAAATTGGTTTATTACTTTAAGCTCCAAGTTCCTCTTTTTTCAGGAAAGCATTTTTTCTCTCTTAAAGCTACTTTAAAAACTGTGGCATCTATGCATAATACATTTTGAAAATTCACATTCTGCTTGAAAAATTGGCTTAAGAAAGCTAATGAATGAAGGGAGTGAAGGGCTCTTGCGAAAACTTAATTTTTACTGAGCCCGAGCAGAATAGCACCAAATTGTGTAGATGGATTACTGGATTTGGTATTATTTTGTTTTAACTATTACAAAGCTGTGTCATTTTGGGCCAATAATTTGCTTCTAAGATACTCTTCTTAAAAAATTAGACGGTTCACCTAGGTTCCTTCTACCTCTGAGGCAGGGATTATTAAACTGGGGTCTGTAAACAAAAAAAATTGATAACCGTATTTCTCTATGATCTCTTTCCTTTGTAATCCTACGTATTTTTAAACATCTATTTAAAAACTTTTTTTTCCTGAGAAGAGATACATAGACTTCAACTCTACCAAAGTGGTCTATGACCCTGCTAAAAGGTATATAAAGTGCTTTGTCAAGGCTTAACATAGAGCTATATTAATGTAAACCCTCTCAGTTGTGGAATAATAGTAATAAATGACAAATGACATTTCTATAACACTTTAAAAGTTACAAGGTTCTTTTTTATACATGATGGCAACATAGATTTCAAGTTGGAAGAAATAAGGTCATCTGATTCAACCACTTTATTTTACAGACAAGTAAACTGAGCCCCTGAGCGCTTGAAAAAGGTTACATAGTTAAGTGTAAATGTAAACTTCTTGAGAGGACTGTTACTTTTGTCTTTGTAGTTCAAGTGCCTTCCAAAAAGCCTATCACATAGTAGGTGTTTTAAAATGCTTGTTGATTGATTGGTGAAAAAACATCAGAGTTATGATGTAAAGCTAAGTCTTTCTGACTCCAAGTCCAGATCTCTATTCCCTATAGTCTGCTTTGCTTGATAAAGATGTTTAAGGAGAATTAATTTGACAGTAATCTGCAGAATGGATTGGAACAGGAAGGTCCTAGTGTTTAGGAAAGCCACAGAAGTTGTTGATGTCTTTCACTGTGGGCCTAGATTATAGGTAGATGAGTGAGTAGGTATTATATTCACCATGGATTTCTAGAGCTAGATTCCCTCAGAGTCAATACGGTGCATGTCTCATTTTAGCACTAAGGAAACTGCAGCTAAAAATAAAGAAATTCTTATTGTCCTATATAAGGCACCTCTCAGGTGTTGCCTTCTCTCTGATTGTCCACATCTTGTCTCTATGGAAATTTCACAGTACTCTGTATCTTTCCTATGCACTTAACATTTGAGAATATAGGTTATTGTTACTCATTTTCACATCTTCTCTCTCCTCCTAGATTCTGAGTCCCACGAGGTCAGGAACCATCTTATCCATACCTATAGTATCTAGCACTTAATAAATGTTTGTCAAATTGAACCACCAGGGATGTCACAGGCAAGACTAGAATTCAGATTTTCTGTGTCTCAGTTCGGAGTTCTTTCTGCTGAACTATATTACCTTCTTTGCAGAGGGCAGAACTATTTGTTTGCATTATCTAATCTTTTTTGATAGCATCCTTCTGAAGGATTATCGCTTCTTAGAAACAGCTCCAATTTATGGATGTAGACACAGAAGCACTGGCCTCTAAGATCTGAGGAAATGTGTGAGGAAGAGCGAGGGATAAACCCACACCTCCAGATTCAGGAGTCAAGTACTCTGTCCTTTAGGACAGTGGTTCTTAAATTTTTGGTCTCGGAATTGCTTTACAATCTTAAAAATTATTGAGGAGCCCAAAGAGGTTTTGCTTGTATGGGTTACATCTATATTTATCACACTAGAATTCAAAATGGGTAAATTTTAAAATATTTATTTAAATTCACTTTAAAATAACAATAATGAACTCATTACATGTTAACAAAAATAACATTTTTATGAAAAAATATACCAAAACAAAAAAAATTATTGAAAAGAATGGCATTTTTCTGTATATTTTTGCATTCTCTTTAATGCCTGGCTTAATAGGACACAGTTGGATTCTCATATCTGACTCTGCATTCAATTTGTTGTGATGTCTTGTTTTGGTCAAAGGATATGAAGAAAACTTGGCCTCACAGAGATGTGTAATTGGAAAAGGGAGAAGTATTTTAATAGGCAAATAATGTCTTAATATTATTGTGATAATAGTTTTGACATTGTGGACCCCATGAAAGAATCTTGGTTGACCACACTTTAAGAACTATTGCATGAAGATTCAGCTCCTGCAGAGATAATAGAACTATCGAGTATAAGCAAGCTTCCCAAGACCAGAGAGTTATGTTGTATCAAACTTACTTCATCACAGCTTACCTTTGGCTTTTTAAAAACCATTAAAATTATTAATGTTAATTAATTAAATGTTCTTTTTTTCTTCTTTTTTCCCCTCCCAATATGAGTTCACAATGTGGCATTACAAAAATGTAGACATTTTAAATTACCTAAATGAAAAAAAAATCCTAAAATTTACTTAATACCTTTTTAAAGTTTTTTTTTTATGTAAATAATCATTAACATCTACCCAGACACCTGAACCAAATGGCAACCTGAAATCTGATTTGGCTTCAGCCAAGGAAGCCAAATTTCCCAGTCACCTGAATGAATCCTCAAAGCATCATTTTAAGCACAAGCAAATACCAAGTATGTTTAAACATTCTCCTGGCTATTTCAAAGCCATCATCAGTCATATTCTGCACTAGTTCTTTTCTGAGACAGATCAAAAACCATCTATCTACAATGATGCTGGAATTAGTACCTTTATCCTTAATAGAATTTCATGAAAACTGTTCACCTGATGAGTTATAAACATATTTCTAGTGGCATCCTTAGAGATGGAGATGGGGGGAGGGTATGGGAATTCTAGAGGCAAAGGCTTGATTTTTTTTGGCGGGGGAGGAGGAATTACCCTCAGTTCATAGATACAGAAACTAAGGCAGAAAGGATTAAGTGACTTTAGGAAGAAGTTAGTTGGTTGATAGCAAAGGCTGAAAAAGAAATGGTAAAATCTTTGATCCACAGAATGATGCCTTACTCTTGAAAATGGCCACAGGTTTATATTTGGTTTATGCTATCTGTGTACAAGGGAAAAATATAAAATAGGAAAATATAAATCAGAATTACATGAATATGGATACATTAGCTAGATAATCTTATTTAATAAGACAGATTTAGCTGCATAATGAGACAGACATAAATGCAGTTCCTTCTTAAAAACATTAGGTTGCCTAGATACTCCCTGTCTAGTGTATTCATACTTAATCTATTGTCCCCACAACCTCATCATGTGCTTAAAACATGTGCTTAACTCACAAGTACCTGTGTGTGCCCAGCAGCTCCCCAAAGACTCTTTCCAGGGATGACTTTCTTTGTCTTTTGTTCTACAAACAGTTTTATCACCACACCCTATCCCTCAAAAAAAAGGGGGGGGTTGGTACTTTGAATGGCTAATCTGAAATATTCATCTAAAAAAACCTCATCATATATTTTGGTAGAACCAAAGATGGTTCTGGCAATGCAACTGTGGGGTCATGTTTTAAGTAAAACATAAAATCATTACAACTTTTAAAAGATTAATAAAAACACTGTGGCTCTATAAGATTGATATAAATTCAAAACGATCACTATCATCTTTCACAAATATGGTTTTGTGGTATTTTTCAGATTATTCAGAGTTCCCAAAGAAGTTGTATAGGATCTCAAGAACTGGTTTCAAAATATGCTGAAACAACATGCTATTGCCATAAAGGTATTTGTAAACTATATATATATATAGATAGATAGATACATATCTATCTATCTATCTATCTATCTATCTACCTACCTACCTACCTATCAATTCTTTAGCAAAAGGGGGAAAGGAAAGAAGGCTAGGTGCTAATCTCAAACAGGACAATTATATAATGAATATATTAGACATACTGCACAGTAATGATAGAATATGAAAACAATATTCTAAATGGTAAGAAGTGTCTAAGTATTTTTCCTTTTTAATTTTGAAGCCCTATTAGATTGTAGTTACCAAAGATGCTTTTTTGTTTTATCTTTTTACAGGAAATATAAAAATCTTTTGATCTTGCACTACTCAGAGTTTACCAGGTCAGAATTAACAATAAAAAGGTAAAGAACCTACAAGTCACTTTCAAATGGGTGACAAGTAAGATTATATCAAAGACTGAAACACAAACATGAAAAAAATCAAACTTTTAAGAGACTAGAACGACTTCACATAGGACTTGTTTTTACATGAAATACAGAGCAACATGTCAAGGCTCTATTTTGAAAAGAAGGAAATGAAAACATCATGGAAAAAAGACGACATAACACTGTATTCTACTATCTGTTAGAAAACAGCAGCTTTTAGGCTAGTTAGAAAGGTAAAATTCACAAGATAAAAATCATAACTTTAAAATTTCAGGGAGCTTAGCTTAAAGAAATTGAGGACGTAGAAATGTTTTTATTGGAACAGTAAAGGTTTGACTTTTGTAGAAAAATGTGTAATTATACATAAATGATGGTGCAAACCCATCTGAGCATTTTTTGAAAAATATTTTTATTTTTTCAAATAGTCAACACAATAAAATATTTTTATAATTTAATAACAATAATAACAGCTGGCATTTACACAGAGCTTTAAGGCTTACAAAACATTTTCTATATCTTATCTGACAACAATCCTGTGAGGAAGAAGCTATAATTATCCTTATTCTCAGGCAAGACTACCATTTGTATACCAACCATTTTTTTAAAAATTCCATTTTAACATAATTATTTACAAACATTTTATCTATAAATCTGTTTATCTTGCAGTTTTCTAAAGCAACCTACAATAGCATATTTAAAGAAAATGAAATCCAGAGAATTCTAATTTTCCAACATCACATCAATAAGATGGTTTTTGAACTCAGGATTTCTTATTAGGGCAATATCAAAGTACTGATACTAAGACAGTGTTCTTGAATACTATGTTGTGCTCAGTAGAAGACCTTATCAAATGGAAACCAAGTTTAGCTCATTGTTTACAAACTTCATACACATTTTGTTGTGATAACCTGTTACCTTCAGAAGATGTTATCCATAAACAAAAACATTCTGGTGTTGACTAACTGTACTTAACTGAAGATAAGCCTCTGGGCACTTTTTTACTCAACATGACTTGGATATAAATTAATCATAACCAAGGAGCAACAACAAAAAATGGATGAACGAGGCTAAATCAACATAAAAGGTAAGCAATATGAATGAAAGCATATTATATAAAACCATCTGAACTGTGTGTTAAAATATATATGACTTGTTTCACTGTGATTTATGTGAGCAAGACTTCTCATAACACTCAGTTGAGGAATTTCCAGCCAAGCTTTAAATGTTGACCAATTCAGTGACAACACAGAAAGGAATTCAGTGTAGACAGGATCCCCTTCTGAAATTCTTAAAACTGTTCACAGCTCTTTTTGTTATATTTCAAATTGTTTGTTTACTGAAACTGTTCTAATTGTGGGTTAAGTCTGTGATCATTTCTTTACAATTGCTTCTAGTTTAAAATGCCTTCATTAATACTAACTATATCCTTGTTGTTTTGATTTGGTTTTTAAAAACACTAATAAGTATGATAATCACCAATGGTACTTGCAATTGTATGTTTTAGGCTTTAATTTTATGTGACAATCACAACATATGATACTTTATCCATTTCATGATGGGTCTATAAATACAGAACTCTCTAAAATCTTCAAGGTATGTGAGCTGCTTAGAGACATCTCTAAAAAAAGGTAGTTTGGTCATAAATTTATTTAAAATAAAAGATAACCTTCTTTACACAAATTTTATTTCAAACAATCAAGTTTATGTAGCAACGTTTTAGCTTATTTTACACAGATTTAGTCCTTTCCATCATTTAAAATATATTTATAAGTTAGGATAATTAATTTAGTGGAATTCAAAATGTGGAGCCTTGAAGATTTTTTTTTAAACTTAATCACCATCACTTAAACAGCTATATAGAATGTAATCTTTTGTTAATGAAGAACAAAAATCACACTGTGCAATCAGTAGCCTGGAAAATTAAAGTTTAATTCCACAAAGCCAGATACTATTTGCAATGAGAATATTTTCAAATGCAAATCAGAATTTTGGAGGATTAAAATTTTTCCCACAAAACAAAAAAAAATACGATTTCTTAATTTGAATTTAAAGTGTTTCTGGAATTTCACAAATAAACGATATTTGCTTTGGGACACTTACCTATTTGCAGTATGGCACTCACTTAAAAAAAATTCTTCTGTAAGATAAATCATGAAGATTTTCCCTTCAAAAATCTCCTTTTCATCTCGATTAATTTTTAAAGTTTTTCTCAGCAGGTCAGGTTTTTTTTTAATGGTTTTATATTTCTGCATTCCAAATAATGCATCTGAGTTGCAACTCATCAAATCACATTTCTAGTTTTTCCTTAACTATTATCTTTATATCCTTTTTTTTTTAAAAAACACTCAAGTTCAGTCTTTCAGCTTACCAGAAATGCTTTAGTGAGCCTCAGCAGCTGGTAATTACTTAATAATTGTGAACCATCCAGCCTCATCACCGAGATCGTTAACTATCAGAGTGCCTGACAGCTCCCAAAGGAAGCGAAGAAAACAAAAACAAATGTAGCTCATCCTGAAAATGAAAAGTGCTCGGACAGAAGAGTATTTTGCTCTCTGCAAGCTGTTCAGGCAGGCACTTTAAAAAGGGGTGGGGGGATTGAGCACAGCTCTTGATTTGCCCTGATTGTGAGTTTCTGGTGCAGTGTTTACCCCCTTGGCCCCTCTGAAGGACTCTGGGTTGTTTGGGGTTCTCCCACCCCCTCCAGCCCACAAGAGAGCCAGAATCCCGGCCAGCTCCAATTCCATTCCGCACGCATGTATTAAACGCCCACTCGGGCTCGGCGCTCGGCTCCGTGCTCCATCTCCTGGGCCAGGTCGCTGCCCTCGGGGAGTTTACCATCTAATAGCTCCACCTCGGCCAGCCCACCCCAGTGGTCCCCGAGAACCCAGCCTCGACTTTCTCCCCCTTCTCCACCCCCCACCCCCCAGTGAAAGCCGGAAACTTTCATTTAGGAATTCCCCGCCCCCAGCTCGGGAGTGCTGGCTGCGGGGAGCAGAGCAGAGCAGGAGAGGGGGCCCCCGAAGCGGCCCGTCTGGGGCTGCCTCTCCTCCGGAAGGCTTTCATTTGCACATTCGCCTTCAGCTGCGCTCCGAGCCGGGACCCCAGACGGTGCCTCGCGTCCCCCCGCGACCCCCTCCCTTCGGCCGGGTGGGGCTCTGGGAGGGAGCCAGTCTCCTCCTTCCCCCGCCCCCGAGTGGGGCCCAGCCCCGGCCCCGGCCCCGGCCCCAGCCGCTGCAGCCGCCGCCGCTCCGCTGGTCTCGGCTCTCCGGGCCCCCCTAGCCCCCCGGCCGCGCTGTCCCTCCTCCGGCCCCGGCTGCCGGGCTACCTGCTCCGCGCGGACTGCCCGACACGTGCGGAGGGACTGACTCCCTGGACGGCCGGGGGGGAGTCGGCCGGGCCCCTCCAGGTGAGGGAGCTCTGCGAGGTGGGGGGGGGGGGCGCCTGGGGAAGGGGGTGGGGGGGCCTGCGAGGGGAGGGGGCGTCGCAGCCCTGGCTCGGGTTAACCCCTTCCCCGCCGGAACCCCCGAGGGTCAGGGTGAAGGACGCTTTGGAATGCAGGCTGGGGGAGGGGTGGGGGTGGTCACTTGGATGGCCGGCTGCCCTTGGCACTGGGCTGAACTGCCTACAGTTACTCGCGCGGCCCGGAGGCATCCCGGACCCCAAGCGTCCCCCCATTCCCCTGCACCCCCATCTCCTGGCGGGCATAAACACAAACACACAGCAGCCCCGGGGTTTTTCGGCCTCATCGGAACTTTTCCAATAGGAACTTTAAACTGACATCACACACTGGCCAGTTAGCATTTTTAAAACCCTTGTGCATCTCCTCCAGGGACACCCTCGCTTCCCAATATTCCCCCCAGGTATTTCTTCTCTTCCCCCTTCACCCGCGTCCTTGGTGTTGCTACTGGGGGAGCTGTTAACTCCCCTCCACGTGATAATTAAACAACAGGCCCCTAGATGTCCACCCCAACAGGCTTGCAAAAGTCCTTGGACTTGTGTCCAAAACCCGTCGGCGTCCACGTTTTTAGGGTGACGCTAGAATATACATTTGCATCCGCTCCTAAGTGATGCTTCCGTTTAAAAAACAAAACCCCCAGAGTCACACTCTTCCCCGCCCCCCTCCACCAAAGCCCTGGAACCCTAGCAAAAATACGTGGCCCTAAGCTAGTGCCCCGGGGAGCGACTAACTTGGCCACGTGCAGGACACATATGGTCTGTATGCATCCATGCACACGCACGTCTTTGCCGACGTCTGCGCATTTGTGCGTCGCTAGCTGTGTGTCTTTTCCCCTGGCTATGGCTCGCCTCTTGTCATTGCGCTAGTGGCGACCCTGACGGTATTTGGCAGGCTTCTGCTGAGGCACATGAAGGATTTCATTGACTGTGAAGAGAGAGAGCAGAGACAGAAAGCAGAAGGAGGCGGCTGCAGCCTTTGTAGTCGCGGAGGAATGCGGAAATGTTGAAGCACTATGTCAAACTTTTTTGAAATGGGGTCAAGTCACATTCAGCCAGCGTGGGAAAGCAAGGAAAAAAAAAAGTAAGGGAGGGAGAGAGAGAGAGAAGGGGGGGGGGGGGAGCACCAGCTCTCCTGCTTGTGTCTTAGACTGAGCCTGGGCCGGCAGCAGAGAAGGGGGGCTGGGGAAGGGGAAGAGGCAGAGGGAAAGGAAACCCAGAAGAAAGAAAGAAAGAAAAAAAGAAAGAAAGGGAAAGGTGAGACGAAGAGGCAGAGAGAGAAGTGAGGGAGAAAAAGACGCTGGGGGCAAGGAGAGGATAAGCCCAGCAGAGAAGCCCCCCCTAGAAAGGGAAGGAGGGGGTGGTGCGTCTAGGCACTACCGAGGCAACTTTGGACTTTCAGGCTTATTTTTTCCTCCGGGGGTGGGACACCTCTAGGCTTTGCCTCTGGTGACAGGAAGGCTCCTAGCCCGGCTGGGCACCAGTCCTGTGCTAGAGGATGGTGTCTCAGGATGGCAGAGCCGGTGCTCTGCTGCGGCTACCTGTGTGGCCCTAAACCCACAGTGGGGAGGTCCTAGTGAATCTATTTAGCGTGTTTCCAGTGATTTCGCCCTCACCATTTAAGGAAAACTTTTGAGCGACGTGTGTGAGTGTAGGGGGATTTTTACACAGTTCTCTGACTTCTGCTCTCCATGAAGTCTATTGTGGTGGCTACTTTCATTCATTATCGCTTGTTGCTTTGTAATTAATGAGCAAAGGCGAGCGGACCTGGGGTTGAACCTCTCAGGTACTTCAGAATCAGCCAATTCCGAGGGGTTGCTGGGGGTGAAAAATGCAGGGCGGGGAACGCAGGGGGGTTGGGGTGAAGCAGCAAGGTCAGAGTGGATGAATGGGGGTGGGGAGAGCGGGGTCTGCCCTTCTCCAGGCCCCCGCCCCCAAACTGCAGGCGGTCCCAGGGGCTGGAGCATTGTCCTCGAAACTGTAACCGGTGGAGATCTCTCCTAGGAGGCTGCCACCCCACTCCCCCGGGGTTTTCTTAGAGCTGTTTCAGCCCCGATTAGTCTGCATTTCCCTAAAGTCCAAAGTTGGAATAAATTACCGGCTACCTGGTTGGCATCTGAGACCTGTGCAGGGTTTGGAGGGAAGAAAACAGAGCTGAGGTTCCCAGGCTGGTCCGTGCCCACAGGGCACAGAACTGCCTTGCCCCGCCCGGGGCAAAACTAACTCCACCCCCCCCCCTTCCTCGAATACCTCCAGGGCTCAGAATTTTCTTCTCTCCACCCCCCCTCGCCCCATACCTTCTGTAGTTGGAGGAAGAAAGGGTGGAGGGTGAGTGTGGGAGTTGAGGCTTGTTCTAGGGGAGGAACCCTTGGGAAAGAATTCCAGGGAAATACAGAATTAGGCTAATCTCCCTCTGGGATGATTGTAGAGGAGGTAATATGAAGGAATATGCATGCGATGCTCCCCTGGGAGAATTGCTCCCCGCTGCAGTCGGTTTCCTCTCCTTTGTCGAACCCCCTCCGCCAGCCACCTCCTCGGTGTAAGTTCGGGGCAGAGACTTGGGCCGGCTAGTGCTGCTTCTAGGGGGGAGGTCCTCACAGTCAAAGGAAAGAATGCTATTGCTCCCATCCCCCTCCTCAAAGATGGGGCATGAGAGTCCCCCAAGTAAGGACTGGAAGCCAAAAAAAAAAGCATTCCTCCAGTGAACCTTACCCAGACTTTATTGCACCCCCACCCCCAATTTTGCCCCGCAGGGTTCTTCCCACAGCTTTACCCGCAAGTTACTCCAGCGCTCCCACCTTTCGTAGTGCACTCCTTACACTTACACACACACACACACACACACACGTTTAGCACAGTATTTTAGACTTAGTAAGTGCTTAATAAATGCTGGTTGACTTGACTGATTTGCGAATCCCACTCCCTGGAGGCAGTGCGAGGTTTTGGCAACGCACAGAAACTATATTTAGTGTTCCCGTAGTCGTAGTAGCTTTGAACCTTAATAGCTTAGAACCACAAAGGCTTTTGGGACGCCCTGAATATAAAGGTGAAGATTAGGAGACGAGAGTGCCCCTAGACTCCCCCCTTCCTATCGGATCCCCACGGCGCCCTCCGCCCGCCCCTTGCAGAAGCTGTGTCCAAGCCGATTCCCTCCTTCCCCGCGGGGGCCCCAGCCACTTCTCCGGGGAGCTCCTGGGTACAAATACAGGTCAACCTCGTGCAGGGAGAGAAAGACGGGCTGTTTCCTTACCGGCCTGAGCGCAGCCAAATGCCCAGGGAACCCTAGAAGATTCAAGGGCAAGGTGGGGGTGGAGGGGTAGGAGGTTTGGGAGGGATCCGGGAGAGCTGCCCCCAACCTCGAGATGCTTGAAGGCACTTTCTTCTCTCCCTCCCCCCCCCTCTCTTTTAGGTGAAATGGTTTGGCATTAAGGAGCGCTCCCCGGAGACCCTGCGATCGTCTGGACCGCAGCAACAGCATTGTTGCGGGTGGGGAGCAGCCCCGGTGCCCGGAGCAGGAGCGAGAGGCGTGGGGGCTGGGGGCGCACGCGCGGGGGTGAGGGTAAGGAGTGTGTGCAGCAGCAACCCAGAGAGTGCGAGAGGGAGAGCGGAGGAGGAGGAGCAGCAGCGGGAGGAGGAGGTGGCGGCCGCCGCGTCCGTCCGGTAGCGGCGGCGGCGGCGGCAGAGGCAGCAGCGACAGAGGCAGCAGCAGCAGCAGCGGGAGCCCGGGCGGCAGCGGCAGCAGCACCAGCACGACCCCCGTTCTCCACCGCCTCCTTCTCGTCCTCCTCCTCCGCCCGGGGCAGCACCGGCCCGGCGTCCCGGCCGCGGCGGCGGCGGCGGCATGGACAAGGACGGCCTGAGCCGGGCTGACCAGCAGTACGAGTGCGTGGCCGAGATCGGCGAGGGCGCCTACGGGAAGGTGTTCAAGGCCCGGGACCTGAAGAACGGAGGCCGTTTCGTGGCGCTCAAGCGCGTGCGGGTGCAGACCGGGGAGGAGGGCATGCCGCTCTCCACCATCCGCGAGGTGGCGGTGTTGAGGCACCTGGAGACCTTCGAGCACCCCAACGTGGTCAGGTGAGCTAGCGCCCGGCAGCCCAGGGGGACTTCGGGGGCCGAGAGCGCGCCGCGCGCGCAGGCGGGAAAGGACTCGGGGACTGGTGGAGACTCGCGGACCGAGAGAGCTGGGTCAGAACAGGCAGGGGCCCCATCCCGGTCTTGGGAGGGCTGCCGGGGAAGCTAGGCGCCCTCAAACGTTATGATCCCCATTTTACAGGTGGGGAAGCTGAGGCTCGGGTGAGTGAGTGAATCACCTTGTCCGACTTAATGCCTCACGCGTCTCCTATAAGATAGAAAACTCAAGCGTTATATTTTCGTTTTCTAGATGGGGAAACTGAGGCTTAGAGGAGGGAATCTTGCTTGCCTTTGTTACGAAGCTTTTTAATAACTATCTCCTATGCTACACATTACGTTGGGCCACGAGTGAGCTCCTGGAAGGCCGGCAGGGAGGTTTTTTTGCCTTTCTTGGCACCCTTCGCACTCAGCACAGTGCCGGGCATCTAGTGACATTAATAAGTAGTAATGCTTGTTGACTTGCCTGCCTAGCCCGGGTGTGCCCCAAATGACGTTGCCCCAGCCTTGCCAGCAGGACGGTGGGAGCCAGCCCCTTTGGGCTGTCTTAGGGACCTGACCAAAGAAACCCTCTGCGGACCCCTACGCGTTTTTATTTCGCTCAGTGGGGAATTTTCAAGAGATTAAAAATGAGACTGTTAGTGGAGCTGAGTCGTTGGCAGTTCTCTGGGGTTTTGCAGAAAATGCTTAGGGTTTCAAGAATTTTCACCAGCCCAGTGGCTTGGCTAGTCATACCCACATTTTATCTCTGTGTGGTGTAACATTTAGCGATGGGGCTGCTTGAACTGTTGAAGGGTCTATGTGCCTTGCATGTCATTTTTTACCAGAAATATGATAACCCCAAAGGTTAGTTAATTTACAGCTCTGTGCTAGCCTGTTCATGATGTATTCGCATCTCAGTTCTAGGCTCCCCCGATCCATTTTGGGGGGAGATTGAGTGCTTCTAGATTCTAAATAACCTCCCATCCAGCACTGCTTTTTCTGGAAGGATTGTGTGTGGATGAGGAGGAAGCTTCCCTAAGGTCTCCTTAGCATCCTTCCCAGCTGGTAACTCTATGGATGACAAGATGTTGATAAATACAGCCAGATAGCTCCGTGGGGATTCTAGCGGGAAGGGGAAAGGGAAATTTCCTATCAGTCAGAGCTAGCTCTCCAGCAGTGGGGTGGGCCGCCTTGGAGGGTTGTCCCTTCCAGCCCCACTTACTTGAAATCTACCTGCAAAGTATGCATAACCACTTGTCCTAGATTTAGGAAGATTTCTTGATCAGATAATGGATTGGACTAGACCTAGCATAGAATCCTAGTTTTAGAGGTTCCAGGTGTTGTGGAAACAGGCCCCAAAAGTTTAGGGGTTTGCCAGGGTCACAGGGCTGGGATGTGAACCTAAATCCTTCTACTTCAAACCCTGTACTTCCTCTATTCCTTTGTAATGTCCTTCTAGATGCCCCTTCTTCCCTGACAACCGAACTGTACTTTCTCTGCTGAAATTTTCCCCAAACTCCTGGGCTGGATCTCTACTTTCCCACAATCACACCCTACCTTGAATTGTAAAAATGCCTGTTTGAATCTGTCCCTTCTCCCGGAAGAATGCTAGTTTCCTCGCAGTAATCGCAACATTTCTTTTTACTAATCGAGCTCCCTGAGGGCAGGGATTAAGGTGTTTTGTTTTGTTTTCCCTATTTTGGGTTGCAAGCTCCCTTAGGGCAGGAATTGAGCCATTTTCTAACTTTGGGTCTCTAGCATCTGGTTCTTTCAGCTACTTAATGAATACTTATTGGACTGAATTGAATTAATAACCCAATTAACCACCAAGCTATTTGTTTTGACTCTTGAGCTTTCGGAGGATTTTCTTGGCAAAGACTTTGGAGTAGTTTGCTATTTCCTTCTCCAGCTCACTTTACAGAGAGGAAACTGAGGCAAACAGAGTTAAATGACTTGCCCAGGGTCACACGCTAGTAAGTGTCTGAGGCCATATTTGAACTCAGGTCTTCCTGACTCAGATGAGGGCACTCTGTCCACTTGGCCACCTGGCTGCCTAGTATTATGTAGTAAAGGGAATTCTAGAATAGGAGTCCAAGCATGTAAGTTTGAACCCTGGTTCTACCACCTGTGCAAATTAGTTCAGCTTCCTAATTAGCCCTCAGTTTCTCATCTGCAAAATGAAAAGGTTGTACTTGATCACCTGTAAGATTCCTTCTAGCCCTAGATCTCTATCCTAGAATCTTACTCACCTGAAAGCCCTATCTACTGTTAGTATAATCTAAATACCAGAAAATTATTTCTCCCTCTGTCACTTTGGAGGGTGTCTGAAATGTTAATTCATAGCTATGAATGCCTCTCCAAGGGAAAAAATACATCCCTTCCAGATAAAATGAGTATCTTTCAAGGCAAATCCCTCATAACCTAGAAACATGAAACCCAGTGGCCAAGAACAAATACCTCTCAGGTCCCTCAATGAAATTCATCTCAAAAACTCTTGGAAAACTTAATGAAAATCCCTAAAAAAAAATGGTCATTTCCTTTTAGGCAGACCCTGTGTCCCTGTAGTAGTAAAAAGGTGAAACATCTCTGAGAGACATAATTGAATTCATTTATTGATACTGCCCTTTCCTAAGATCATAAGGACAACCAAAACCTGGTCTCTGCAGTTTAAAAATGAATAAGCAATGTCAGGATTTGTTTTATTTTATTTTTAAGGTTTCATTCTAACCTAAATTTTGTAAGCCTAATTGCCCTCGAAAACATCTCTTTTCCCAATCAATTCAATTTAACACAACAGTCATTTAGTAAACACATCTGGCCTGGCCCTTTGCTAGATGCTGGTGGTACCAAGGCAGAAATGATTCAGACCCTCACAGGGCCTGTCCATTTACGAGATTGTGTGTATCTGTGGGATGAGGGGTTTGGGGGGAAGAGTCTGTTTAGTAACTTTCGAAATGAAAATGTGTGTGAGAGGGTTATGCCACCATCTTGTTCTCTTGGTAAAGATTCATGGTTTCAAATGAAAAAAACCAAGGCACAGAACAGGGTTGTGGTTTTTCTATCCACAACTGGTAGAAATCTGTAGCTCATTGATGTTGCGTTGCTTGGGAAAGGGGGATGGAGGGGGTGGCCCTGTTGTTTTCTCCATGGCTACCTCAGCAACTTTCCCTGCTGGTCAGTTTATGGATCTGTGGATGATATTATGTAAATAAGAACCGCTAACTATGTCTGTAAGAATTCGAACAATTTAAGATGAGTCATCAAAGCGGAGACCCAAGAATGACCTTTGAAATACCAAATCCCATATTCACCCTGGGAATCCAAGTGTCTACACAATCTTTATGGGGAAGTTTCAGCTTGTCTCCCTATACCCTTTGTGATCTGTGTGTTGTTTTGTCATAGCAATAAGGTCAGGGAAGGGATATGTGTAATTTAAAGGGTGCAGCAAGGAAAAAAAAAATAGACCAACGAAAGGATGGATACCTTTGTACAGTATACCCTCTCGTATAACTGTTGCAAAGGGTGTGGTATTTGAGAAGGCAAAGAGGAAAGCCCTCGATCAAGGAGGGGGATATCTAAGATGGGATTTGATTCAAAGGCTGCATGTTTCTCTTGTTTTTTTTAAATCTTACCTCTAACCAAGAAAAAAACAAAACCAAAAACCCCAAACAAACCTCTTCTGCCATACTTCTGTCCTCTTATATTGAAATAACTGAATGGAATATGAATGGGACAGCTATTACCCCCCAAAGCCTAAAATAGCCATAATCCTGTGCTACTTTAAAGGAGAAACACTCCCCATAGAATTTCATTGATTCATTCATTCTCATTTGCTAACTTTCCACTCTGCGCTGGGCAGTGTGCTGAGCTCAGGAGGCAGATGCCCAGTGGTCCTCCTTTGATAGCCTCTATCATCTAAATGTCCAGTTTTGAGGTAATTACGCAGATGCATTTAAAGTGCTGTTCTTCCTATGGAGAACTGATTCTACGAGCCCCCATAGGGGAATATGAAGGGACATACAGTGAGGACTTTGAATTATTTTTCTAGCATCAGGTAATGGATTTATTCTGCGCAATCCCATAGACTCTTGGGATTCTTGGGTGAGTCCTTACTCAGGTTATTCTGGCTGTGCCAGGACAAGTCTCAGGATGCTCTTGTGTGTCATTTCTGGTGGACATTCATCTGAATTAAAAACAAAAGCAACTGCTGCCTATTCAAGGAGATTAGGTGGAACCCTTTAGGCTCTTAGAAATTTCCCAGTAAATCCCTTAGTTGGCAAGATATCTATCTATCTTTCTACTTCTGAATTAAAAGAACAACAACACTGCAAGATTTGGCATCCGGTTTTTCAGAAGGGAATCTCTCTCAGGGTCAGACAGCCTCATTGTTGATGGCCTCCCATCACTTCCCAACCTATCCTCCTTTTCCTGACTCCCTTTCTATTTCCACTCTTTTTCTCTTGGTTGTTACTGTTTTGTTTTTTTCCTGCCTTTGCCTTGGGCCCGTTGTTGGAAGCCATGAGCATTGCTTGGCTTCACTGGGTGTTCAGGGCTTTAGAGACGGATGAATAGGAGTCATCCAGAAAAGAGATCAAGGAAAGATTATACTCCTCCTCATTTCCCCCAAGGGGCAGTTTTTGCTAGAACCCGGTGCAAAAACCTCGTGATTTTTCTTACATAGTTCAGGCCCTCACTACCTCTCCCTTGGCCCAATACAATAGCCCGCTAATTGGTATTCCTGCCTCTAGTCTCTCCCCTTTCCAATCCATCTTCCTCACTCAGTTTGGAGAGTGATTTTCCTAAATCAGAGGTCTGACCGCGTCATTCCTCTCCTCAGTAAACTACAGGGGCTCCCTATTCTAGGAAGAAATGCAAATTCCTTTGCCATTTAAAGCACCTCATAGCCTGGCCTCAACCTGCCTTTCCAGCCTTACTCTGTATTACTCTATTGTGCATTTAAATTTACCTTTTTTTTTTTGATTGTATGTGTATTCCCAGCAACTGTGTCAGCTGTGGTTGACACCGAGTAGGTACTTAATAAATGCTTCCTGTTTTTATTGATTGATGAGACCAGTCTGGTCTCCCTGCCTTTACACAGTCTAATAATTAGCCCACCTCCTCTTCATTTCTAACTCCCAGATTTCCGAGTTTTCTTCAAAGATCAGCTCATAAGTCACCTTCTATAAAAGCCTTTCTTCACATCCCATCCCCCAGCTGCTTAGTGACTTCCCCACCCCCCCCAAAAAAATTTAACTTGTAGCCATCTTATATATATTTTGTTTCAAGTTTATGTAAACACGGTATGTCCTACAATAGAATGCAGATGTCTGGAGGGCAAGGACTGTTTCACCCTTGCTTTAAGTACCCAAAGTCTGCAATATAGTCAGAGAGAGAGAGAGAACTGTGACTTATTTTACATAATACCAATATGACCGTTTGGAGTTGAATAATAATCATACCTGGCATTTATAGAGAGTGCCCTAAGATTTTCTGTTTATTATCTTATTTTATCCTATAAGATAAGGAGTGTAAGTATCGAGAGCCCCATTGTACAGATGGGGAAACTGAGGTAAGAAGTTATGATTTGACCACATATAATAATAATGATGATAATAATAACAGCTAGCACTTACAGAAGTTTAAGGTTGGTGAAGCACTTTTACAACCACCCTGGGAGGTAGGTGCTGTTACTGAGGCAGCGGTTTCATGACTTGTCCAGGGTCACGGAAGCTGACAAGTGTCTGAGGCCTGATTTGAACTCAGTTCCTAACTCCAGGCCCACTTTGGTACCCACGTCTCCACCTGACTGCCCTGTAAGTGTTAGGTGGAATTTGAAACCAATCTTCTAATTCCAGTTCCAATAGACTCTTACTACTACACCGTCTCCCAGGAACATTTAAACTCCTTCAAGTCATCAGTTGTTTTGTATTTTGATCCAGGACTGTGATTTCATTGGTGTAGGGAATGTCTAATGAAGAAACTTCCTTTTACTAGTACAGGTGGAAAACTGGTCTGCACTTTTATTGCCTCAGAGAATAGCCTGGGGCACTCTGAGATTAAGTAGTCTACATTCTGTGTGTCTGTGTCTGTGTGTGTGTGTGTGTGTGTGTGTGTGTGTGTGTAAGTGAGTGAGTGTCAGGATTTGAACTCCACCCTTCCTGACTACCAGGCCAGTTTTGTATCCATTCTGCATTGTTGTGTTCTAGTTAAGAAACCCTGATCTTTTTTTTTTAAGGCTTTTCTTTGCCTCATTTTTTATTAAGCCTTAATCACTGAATGGGGGGCTGCCTCAGTCAAACTGAGACTTGCTAAAGACCGTAGCTTGAAAAGGCCAAGATCCCCCACTGCATCCTGGGCCATTGTCCTGATCCATATCTGGCCACTGGACCCAGATGGCTCCAGAGGAGAAAGGCTGGTGACCTTGCACAGCCCTGCCTCAGTGTAATCCAATTCACTTGCATGTCATGGCATCACCTCCCTGATGTCATGGTCCCCTTCGCCAATGAAAGACAAGCAGCAACCATAGTTTATGGGCTTCTTGAGAATTGGTAAGACTTGAAGCATTAAGTAAGGGGAATGATGTATAACTGTGAAACACAAAAACAGATTAATTTGTTTATAAGCATTCTTTATGGAGAATTCTGAATTTAATTTTGATGCTTTTTTTTTTAATCGTGTGGTCCCATGGTATTTTTTGCCTTTACTTGCCATCCTTATACCCAGGTCACAACAGTGTTGAGTTGATGGCAATATGCAGTTTGATAAAGGAGGCTATAGGCTCCCATCATCGAGAAGTTCCTTTCTTAGCACATTGGAACACGCGTTAACATGGTTAGGTCACAGAATCTCAGGAGGAACCCTGTTGATTCTCTTGTTCCCCCTTGAAAAAGACTCTTCCCTCCAATGCCCCCTCATCCAACCTGGACCTCTGGTGATGGGGAAGCTGTTGCCTCCCAAGACAGTCCGTTGCACTTTGGGAAGGATCTGATTCAATGTTGAGGCACGCTCTACCCCTTCTGCCCACTGCCCTCTGTCCTCCCCTCAGGAGCCAAGCAAAACAGGTCATTTCACTCTTCCATGTGACATTTTTTCAGATTCTTGGACAGGGACCATGGACCCTGTCAGTCTTCTCCTCTCCAGACTGAGCATCCCAGCTCCTTCAGCCAATCCTCATGGAACACAGATTCTGGGCTTCTTGCCATTTTGATCACCTTCCTCTATGTATTTTTCAGCTTGTCGGAGTCTTTCCCAAAAGAGAACACAACCCCAGATGAAATACTCTACCCCATACGTGACCTGACTAGAGGCTAGACGCCATCACATTATCATCTTCTGTTCATATTAAATTTAAGAGATTGTATAGGCCCAAGGAGGTCATACTGCTCTTCTTCTGACTCCAAATTCAGGATTTCTTTCCACTTAAAAAATTATTCTTAAAGGGCATGTTAACAATATGGCAAATATGGAAAAGTAAAAACGTATTTAAGCAAAAACAATTTTCTTTGGAGGACTGTTGCCCTCCTCTCTTCATTTAAATATTAAATATTCAGCAACCACCTGATTCCTTTGAGACTGAGTGAAGAAATTAGTTTTCCTTAAGTTTACACATGAAAATTTCAAAGCCCTTGGCTGTCATATCAACCAGGCTTAACCTCACTTGTAACCAATTTACTCTTCATGGGTATCAGTTGTTACAAAACACACACACACACACACACACACACACACACATTGTCCAAACCACAGATCTCATGATGTTTCTTTAAAAATTCACACCTCTGCATGCAGCCCTGGAGTCAGGAGGACTGTAGCATAAATCTAGACTCAGCTACTAGCTGTGTGATGACCCTGGACAAGTTACTTAACCATAATTGCCTCAAATAAAAATACTTAAAAAAATTCATACCTCCATCTTTTTTTAAACGGAATATTTTGCCATTTTAAAGCAGTTTGACAGAGCATCCCATCCTTGCAAGAATTTCATATTCATTAAAGTTGGTCTATTTCTGTAAGTAGAAACAATGATGAGAAAGCTAGGTGGGAGTTATCTGCTTATTGCGGATCTGGAAGAGAGTCTGGTAACCAGTGTGACTGTGGGCAAAGCCAACTCCTTGGGGCCTTACTTTCCTCATTTGTAGAGGGTAGGCCTACATGACCTCTCCACTGTTTCCCAGCTTTCTTATAAATCTTTGAATTTGACTTTAGGCATATTATGCTCAGAGCCAGATGAGGCAACTGACTTGCAACAAGGAATGGGTGGCCTGAGTGTGTGGTATCTCCACCATGACAAGGGGATAAGAGGAAGGGTCCCAGCACATAAGTTGGATTCCCCCTCCCCCATCAGGATTTATGGGAGGAGGGAGAAGGGTCTCCCAGGATGGACAGGCATGGTAGGTTGTGCTCTGCACCATTGAAGGAAATGCCCACATCGATGTGACACAGGCCCAGTGCAGGAAAGGGGGGAGAAGAAGCTTCAGTTATTTGGAAATTTCCCTTCGAGGGGGATGAGCTGTCTGACAGGATGGCATATGAGTAATACATACATACGAGAGAACAAGGGACTGAATCTATTAAATGCCCAGCGCAGTAGCAGAATTAATGAGTTCTGGACTGATCCATTTCCCCCATGGTGAAATGAGAAGACTGGTAGGTGGAGGGAAAAAAGGTTGGCTAGTCCCTCCCTCAGGACTTAAGAAGGATTTTGAGTCAGTTACCCAAGACCAGTCAGCGATAGAAATAAAATGTAGTAACAGACACATGCACACTCATATTGCACGCACACACATGCAACGGTTTGATGGATAGAGAAAGGGTTAGGGGGGAATCCTGGGGGACAGACCTGAACCAAGACTGACATCAAATACGATCTCAAATCCTTTGGAATATTGGTGGAAGACCTTCCTATACCTGGTGATGGCGGTGGGGTCTGCATATAATATTATAATAATAATAATAATAGTAGCAGTAGTTTGTATTTTATAATGTTTCAAGGTTTGCAAAGCACTTTATCTACGTTCCCTTATTAGATCCTCAATACAACGCTGTGAACTAGGTGATAATTATTATCCCCGTTTTACAGATGAGGAAACAGAAATTAAGTGATTTGCCCAGGGTCACACAACTAGTAAGTGACCGAGGCTGGATTTGAACTCAGATCTTCCTGCCTCCAGGCTTAGTGCTCTATCCTCTGCATCCCCTCACTGCTGCTGATTTTTGTAATTGGAAATGATTAAGCATTTGGGCAGATGTAGTTGCATTATTAGAGTTTTCAGTCACTGTTAGAAAAGGGAGGAGAATGCCCCAGACAGCTCCATGATTGTTGTATAGAGGGAAATTCCAGTCTTCTTCGAAGTGCTCAGTGATAGATCACGTAACAACATCAATATAGAAGGAAACCCTGCTTCCCTCTGGGAAATCTTGAACATCAATCAGTGCGAAGAAATCCGGGGGATCATGTAATATTTTCTAGGACTAAAGCTTCATTTAGGTGATCTTAATGGCTAGCGAATCCTTCTGAAGAAGTAGATATGTTTGAACTGTGGCTATCCAACACCCTCATTGGGACAAGTCCCAGTTAAAACAGGAATTTGATTCTCCCCACCCACCCACCCCTTTCCAGTTTTTCCACACGCAGTATGTGAGAGGTATTTCTGTTCTTGTGTTCTCTGAATGTTCCTTGAAAAATTTCTAATTATCAAGGCTATTTAGTAAATATTTTGACAAATGCTGTGCCCCTCCCTTTTCTTGTTCCTGCAAAAGAATTTGATAATGCTGAATTTTTGACATTGCAATTTCATTCTCTTCCTCTGCTATCATAAACATAGAATTATTAGAATTTCTTTGTGGGATCAAGGAGAAAGTGGTCAGTAAGTGGGAAACTCTTGTGTAAACATGGGTGTATTCTTTGCTATTCTTCTTTGTTTAAGTCGTGAGTAAATGAAGATGGGAGGATGGAAGTTGTTTTTGTATAAATAAATGTCCTTTTCACATATGTCAGTTCTTAACATGCCTTTAAAGCGTCCTTCTTTTTTTTAAGTGGAAAAAATCCTGAGGAGAACCGGATTCATATCCTGGTTCTGACACCCGCCTCAGTTTGCCCATCTGTAAAATGAGGGAGTTGGTGTAAATGGCCTGTAAGGCTCCTGACAACTCAGTCTTTGATCTTGGTGCATTTTTATGTCAGGAAATTCACGTTTGTTGGTATGCAAAGTAAGTGGACTTGAGCATCTTGAGTAGGAAATGAATTTTTAATATGATATGCAGAGGTTAAATTGGTTCAATACTGATGCAGCATTAATGTGAGTGCAGGTCTGTTTTGGAAGAGAAAAAGAAATATGTGTAGATAAAGAATAGAGTTTGCCAGGAATAAATGACATGGCAGGGTCAGGAAATTCCTGTGTGTAAAACTGGGAGCATTCCTTGCTGAAATATTATCTATAAAAATGATCATAATCACAGCATATAATTCCATTTTATAATGCATTGTTTCATAGCTTAATTTCTTATTATTTGTGATATAAATAGCTCCAGCTAAATAATATTGAGTCTTTTTTCTTTGCTCACAGGGAAATGTGTGAAATCAAATGTTTCTCATTTAAGTCAAATGAATTAAGCAAATTTAGGTATTTTATACATAGCACAGCCTTGAAAGTAGCCCATATTTTTTTGGTTATTCAGAGTTTTCCAAAATATCCTCGCCCCCCCCAACTTCTGGACAGTAAATTTGATGGGCTGTGGCCTTCCTTGCTTATTGGGGTTTATTGATTAGGGTTATGATAAGATAGAGAAATAGTCCCTTTAATGTGCATACTACCCAGTATCATAGAATATCTTCCCCCAAATTGCTAGTAAGTAGAGATTATCAGTATTTTTTTAAAAATAAAAGTAACCAAATATCTCAGGCACTTAATAGCTATATGACTGTGAGCAAGTCACTTCTGTTTGCCTTAGTTTTCTGTGCTATAAAATGGGGATGATGATAATAATAGCATCTACTTCCAGAATTGATGGGAGGCTTGAATGACATTAAATTTGTAAAGCGCTTAGCACAGTGCCCAACACCTAGTAGGTACTAAATGCTATCATCATCATCATCATCATCATCTCTATTTTTTTTTTTTAGTTCTTTAGCCACAAGAAACTCATGGAGAACATGAGACACTCAAAATTCTAGGAATTTAAAGACTAGCTTGGACAACAGACCCTAATACAAGTGGTACAGGATGGCAGGGGATGGGGGGACCTGCAGCCTCAAGGCCACATGTGGCCCTCTAGGTCCTCAAGGGCAGCCCTTTGACTGAATCCAAACTTCACAGAACAAATCCTATCCTCAAGGCTGCAGGTTCCCCACCTCAGGGATATAAGGGAACATTTGGTAAAAGTTCAATTCGGTAAAGCTCTATTAAGCACCTACTATGTGCCAGACACTGCGCTAAGCACAGGGGAGACAAGTAAGAAAAAGAAAGACAGCCCCTGCCCTCGAGGAGCTTATACTCACTAGGGCAAAGGAAAAGTAACTGAGAAATTCAAGGAGGGAACGGTCCCTGCATCTAGCAGGGTGATCGGAAAGATAAAGCCTCCTGAATGAGTTGATACCTGACTTGGGTCTTGAAGGAAGAACACTTCAAGTGGGAGAGTGCAACATTTTATAGGACTTTGGTTGTGTTGTTCAGTCGTTTCAGTCATGTCCGATTCTTCGTGACCCCATTTGGAATTTTCTTGGCAAGGAGGCTGGAGCGGTTTGCCATTTCCTCCTCCAGCTCATTTTACACATTGGGAAACTGAGTCAGGGAGTCTTCAGTGTACTAGAGAGGAAAGAAGGGGCTGTGGATTTGCCATCAGAAGACCCGAGTTCGAATCCTAGATTTTCTGTTTAATGCCCACATGACCTTGGGCAAGCCCCTTCTTGTTCTTGTTCTTGGTTTCCTCATCTGTAAAATGAGGGGGTTGGCCTAGCTGATTGCTAAGCTGCTTTTTCTGTCCCAAACTCTGTGGTCCATTCCAGTGGCCAGCCCTCTGGCAACCAGCCTGTCCAAATGTGGTGAGACAATTGCTCAAGTCTCTTCTGGCCCATGGCAGGGCCTTTTCCAGCTCAGTGTGAACCGCCTGGACCATGCATTTTGTTGGCTTCTACTGCCCTTGAGAATCGAGAATCCAGGGTAGAGACCTCTAGAGGACTAAAATGAGGCTTTGCTGATTATTCTTTACCTAAATCTTTCCTATCCAGAGTTATTGGATGGCCTGTCATTTCCATAAATAGCTCAGTGATTTAAGCATATATTTTGATTTTATTTTTTGATGTCAAGCATCTCATTTCCATCTTGTAGGATTTTTCCAAACTCAATGACTCCATTTTTTATTTTTTGGTGTCCTTTGGCCATCTGCCGAACCCTATGGATCCTTTCTCAGAATAACATTGTAAAATGCATAAAATAAAAAGGTTACAATACATAAGATTTCAATTATCTTGAAATACAGTTATCAAAAAAAAATACACAGGCCTCAGTTTAAGAATTCCTGCTTCGAAGAGTGAAATACAGAATCTAGTTGAGAGGCAGGATGGTATAATAGATATAATCTTGGACTTGGAGTCAGGAAAACCTGGGTTCAGATCCCACCTCAGTCATTAATTGGATGATCAGGGACAAGCACTTCACTCTGTTGGCTTCCATTTCCTCGTCTGTAAAATGGGGATAATGATAGCACCTACCTTGTGAAGATCAAATGAAATAATCACTGTAAAGCGCTTAGCACAATGCCTGGCCCATAGTAAAAGCCATAGAAACATTAGCTAGTCCAAGAATAGGTAACAATGCGGGCAGTGGCACAAAAGTAAAAAAAAAATCAACACTCACTCAGGGATATTTTGGCTGGAGCGTACATGGACAGAATAAGGTTAGAAAGGGAGGAGGGCGCTGGTTTGATGGAGATTTTTTGAGAGACTCAAATACTAGACAAAGGGGTACAAACTTCATTTTAGTAGGTGGAGAACAGAGAATCATTTATGCTTTTTGTACACAGTAGTGCCACGATTGGATCTGTCCATGAGGAAGATGATTCTGACAGGTACGAAGGATGGATTGGGGGGTGGGGTGGCAGTAGAAAAAAAGAAGGAAGGGACAGATTCAAGAGGTTGAATCAAAAGGGCTTGGTAAATGATTGAATCTGAGAGATTGGGTGGAAATAAGGATCAAAAATAAAGTCACGGTTTTAAACATGGCAGGTCAGGCAAATGACGGTATCATTAACAGCAATTATCACGTACAAGAGAGGAGCTGTTTTTTAAGGGATAAGATAATCTAAATTTGAGCTATGTGGAGCCTGAGATGCCGGTGGGACTTCCAAGTATTGGTATGGAGTTCAGAAGGCAGTGGGGGTCAAGGTTGAAGATAGAGATTTTCCTGTTGTCTGCTTAGAGGTCACCATTGAAGCTGTGCTAATGAAGGAGATTTTCCGAGGAGAGAAGTAGGAGAAAGGACAGCAGGAAGATGATAAGTCAGTGGAAGAGCACAGAGAAGGACCTGTTTGAGAGGTAGGAAGAAAACTAGGAAAATACAGTATCTTAGAAACCAAGAGAAAAGAGAGTATTAAGTAAAAGGGGTTGGTCAGAGAGGTCAAGGGGAATGAGGACTAAAAAGAAAGGCCGTTGGATTTATTGATCTAGAGCATATTGAGGACCTTTTAGAGAGAAATTTTAAGGGAACAGAGGGGGCAGAATCCAGAAGTAACAGATGGCAACAATTATTCTAGAATTACATATCTTGAACTATGTAGGAATGGTTCTTTAAAGTATAAATGAATTTCAAATTTTCTGCCTAGTTCAAGTATGTATTCTATCGATTATGCTGTAGCATATCCAGGATAGTAGATCTTCACCAAGATGACTTGGCATATGTTCCTTGGCAATGAGAATACCAAAAGATACCCACACAAAGTAATAACAGTAATTTATACGCTAATACTGCAAGGATCTATTACTTTGGTCAATATCCATACTTCCTCCACTGACACAGATTGCATCGTGTTTGAAACTTGGAATTTGATGGAATTTGCGAGTGGTTGTAACCAAAATAGTCATCACCCTGTGGTCAGAGCAGTGAGTCTCTCTGAATTTAGACTAGTCTGTAGATGTAGAGCTTAGAGGTCATCTGATCCAAACCCCTCATTTTACCGATGAGGAAACTGAGGCCCCAGTGCTTTAAATGAAATCCCAAGGTCACCCAGCTAGTGGGAATTGAATACAAGTCTTTCCACGCCCAAGTTCATCCCTGTTTTCACTGGATGAAACTTTTTCAGGTTGATAGGACTTGTTTGCTCTCTATTGACATCCAGAGCCCTCTCTATTAGGATTTTTTTTTTCCTTTTGGCTCAGAAATCAGTGATTCCATTGCTGTGAAGAATTTCCTCTACCAGGGCACCTGTTCTGCAGTTTATAAGTCTGAGAGATCAGTGAAGGGTTAATTGACTTGCTACCCAAGTCAATAATGAACTTTCTACTCCAGTGGTTTCCTGTTGTCTCTGGGACCCCTAGAATCAAGTTCAAAATGCTCTGTTTGGCATTTGAAGCCCTTCCTAACCCAGCCCCTTCCTACCTTTCCAGGCTTCTTATATCTTATTACCCATCACCTACGCTTCAATCCAGTGACACTTGCCTCTGGGCTGTTCCTCAAACAAGACAATTCATCTCTTGGCTCTGGTCATTCTCTCTGGCTGCACCTGCAATGCTCTTCCTCCTCACCCCTTCCTCTTGACTTCCTAGGCTTCTTTCAAGTACCAGATAAAATCCTACCTTCCACAAGAAGCCTTTCCCATCCCCCTTAATCCTAATGTCTCCCCCCTGTTGATTATTTCCCAATCATTTAGTAGATAACAAGTTTTGTATGTTTATACAGTTGTTTGAGTGTTGTCTCCCCCATTAGATTGTGAGTTCCTTGAGAGCAGAGACTATCGTTGGCCTTTATTTCTCTTTCCAGAGCTTAGCACAGGGCCTTGGCACATAGTAGGTGCTTAATAAATTTTATCGACTGAACCTATTTTTCTATAAGCACATAACAGGTGCTTAATAAGTGGTTGTTTGGTTCACCTCATAAATGGATAACAGTGTAAATTTTGTATAGGACACAGACCCTGGAGTCAGAGGACTTGGGTTCAAATCCCAACTCCAGTGCTGACCACCAGTGTGATCTTAGGAGAGTTTTTTAATCTGCTTAAGCTTCAATTTCCTGTCTGAAAAATAAAAGAGGATTGTATTAGATAAACCCTTCTAGCTTCAAAGTTATGATGCTTTCATTAACCTTCATCAAAGACCTTATCTCTATTACCTATTCTTTATCCTCTATGATCTCATTAACTAGACTGGGGTAGGGGGAGGGGGGAATATCTGTATATGTGGTAGGCTGTTCATACCCACCGTGTACCTCTCCTTTGCCTTCTTCATTCTTGATGTTGTATTTTCCCATGCTTCCAACAAGGAAGATATCTAGAACCAATCAAACAAAGAATAAAGTAGAGTATAAGGCAACATTTGAAAATACTTTGGAGATAAAAAAGGCTAAAATGACATATGAATATAAGATATGGTTGCTTAAAACTATTTTGTTTTAATGTCCTGTTTTTTTACTTTGTTTTCATTTCTTTTTGACCAGCTCCATGGAGAATGTTTCACAGAAGACCACAATGTTAAGCAGTGACCTTATTAAATCACGTGTCAGAGAGGAGAATCCTGTTCAAGTTTTACATCCTGTTTCTCATCTTTCACATTTGGTCAGGAACTCTATTTTTATGTCATTTGCCTTGGGAAATCTCCCTGAAGAGACCCATCCCAGGTTTTCATGGTGTAGGCCCAGTCCCTCTTGCTTATTTATATGGGGCTTCGCCAGGTAAGGGAATAGGCCCTGTCCAGGACTTTCTGAAATCTTGGAACTGAATGGAAAGGTTGTTTAGTCATTTTCAGGTGTGTTCCGCTCTTCATGATCCCATTTTGGGTTTTCTTCATGAAGATACTGGAGTGATTTGCCATTTCCTTCTCCAGATCATTTGACAGATGAGGAAACTGAGGCAAATAGGGTTAAATGACATGCCTAGGGTCATGTAGCTAGTGTCTGAGGCCAGATTTGAACACAGGAATATGAGTCTTCCTGATTCCAGACATAGTACTTTATCCATTGGGTACCTACCTACCTGCTCCAAATGGGAAGGTTAGGCTTGAAAACAAGTCCTCTAGGCTCCATAATCCAATCCATTTCTTCCATCCTTCATTTAAGTCAGTTCCTATCCTCAAAGAGTTTACCGTCTCTTGGAAGAGGAGATTACACTCTCAAAGGCCACATAGCACTGCATCTCTGGAATTCTGTGTTGGAGTATTATATTGTACCATTCACTGGTAGTCTGTGTTGGAGAGAGGCTTTTAGTTATTTTGGTTAAATTGGCCCCTTTGGTCCAGGCCCAGGATGTGTACCACCATGGTTACTCAGGGTGGCTTTGTCAGCTCTTCCAGTGGCATTGAGCGCAGAGTCTGGGGCGTAATTTTGAAGTTCATTTTCAGGCAGCTGGAAGAAGAGATGGATTCTACGTCACTTTCTCAAATCTGGAAAATATCTGAGAATGCACCGAGGGGGGCTTGCATTTCCAAGTCTCCCCTGGGAATTTTTTTCTTTCATTCCATTTTCTGTGATGGCTCAGATTGGCCTTCCAACTGCGAAAGGAAGTCTCAGGGCCCCAGGCTGAAACCAGTGAGAAATTCTCTCCCCAGCAGTGAAAGCAGATCTATTTTAGGGAACAGAGGTCTCTAGTGAATTCTGTTTCCTCCTTTGCTTCCTTTTAATGTTAAAGTTATGTCATTGCTTTCTTTGTCACAGAACTCCCAGTGGTTAGCATAAAGCAATTGATTTTCATATGACTTTTCAGTCTTTAAAAAAAAAGGATATATAAAGCTGGAGTTTGAGTAACTCTCATATAGATTCAAAGAAGAAACAGTAAATCCCAATTGGAATTGTACACAAAAAGGATGAGATTGCCTGTAAGAGCTCTTTTCCTGCTCATATTCTGATTATAATCCTGAGACCAAAGGGAATGTTAGGCACAGGACATTTAAACTAGGTGCAACTATCCCTAAAGGAGCGTCTGTGTGGCTTCACATCATTGGAGGTCTTTGCATAGGCAGTAGAGTGAAGACGCACTTTCCAACCATGTAATCTTACAGAGAGATGACTTATCGTTAATCTGATGGCCTTCCTTAGATCTCAGTTTAGAGAAGGTTGATGGAAGTAATCAGGAAGCAAAAGGATGATTTGGAAATTGGAAGCAAGGTAGAATCAGAAGAGAACCCATGAGGGATTGTAGAATCAGGAGGGACGTCAGCGATAAACCATTCTATTCCTGCATTTTATAGGCAGGGAAATGGAACTCTACCCTGGGGTGGGGAACCTGTGGCCTTTCACATGTGGCCTTCTAGGTCCTTGGGTGCAACCTTTAGACTGAGTCCAATTTTAAAGAACAAATCCTTTTATTAAGGGTATTTGCTCTGTGAAGTTTTGATTCAGTCAGAGGGCCATACTTGAGGATCTAGAGGGCCACGTGTGGCCTTGAGACTGCAGGTTCCCCACCCCTGATTCTAGACCCTCCCAAGACACCTAGGTAGAAATTGAGAGGGCCTGGTTTCGAAACCAGATCCTTTGACTCCAAATCCATTCCTTTACCTACTAAACCATGGCATTATTACTTCAATAGGATTAAAGCTCTTTGAAGGCAGACAGAGGTCTCAGTTTTATGTTTGCATTCCTAGCACCTCTCACAGAGCCTAGCACATAGTTGGAGCTTAATTCTTGCTTAATGTTTGTGGATTGAGATTGTACATTATAGCATTATAGCCTTCATGAGGAACTGCATATCTGGTAGCTAAGGCCAATGTTTGTTCTCTTTCAGGAGCTCTCCGAGGGTGGGAATTACACAATAAAGCAAGGGGGCACTCATAAGTACACCACAAGGGAAAGATGTGATCTACTGTCAGTTATTAAGTAATATTTATTGTAATATGCCTTAATATGAGCCAACATGCTTAGTTAGTCTATAGTGCCAATGATGGCAGGATTGTGAATTCAGCCCTCAACCGGGCCTCCGTACACTTTAATCATTCTTCACCGGAGCTGCCATCTTGTTGACGTGGGTGGGTCCAGTGGTGAGGATCACAACCCATCTAAACCTCAGCTTATGTCCTCCGTAGAGGTTGTCTCCATCTCACCGGAGGACTTCCTGTAGTTCTTTCACATTTCTCAGCTACCATTGCAGCTCTTGGTGGGTCCATTTGTTTTCTACCTCTCTTGCCTTGTGATTGGCCCACCTCCTTTTGGGATCCTGTCTTTTATGTCACTTCCTGTACATAAGCCCTTGTGAATAATGTGATGGCGTTTACTTGTGACCACCATTGACTTGTAGGTTACCAAGATTTGGGTTGGGGGGTGGGGTGCTGTTTTTGGTAAATCATGGGATTCCATGCTTTGCAGCCATGGAGAATCACTGGGAAAAAATGAGTTTCTATGCCAGGAGGCAGTTTGGGATCACTAGAAAGACTCTACAATTTTCCAAATGTCTTCTGGCCCATCGTCTTCCTCTGAATTCTGAACCTAGTTCATCGTACCAGAGCACCTGATAGGTGATGGTGAACTGACTTAGTGGGCCACCTTTGTAGCTGTGTCAGTCTAGACCAGTAGAAGAATATGGTCCCTGAGACCTATTCAAGAGGTCTGCAAAGTCAAAACTATTTTCATAGTAGTAGTAAGATCTTTTCATTTCTGATATGATAAATAGTGATAGATATAACCCATATAAGCAAAAACTTATAGGAATCCTCAGTAATTTTTAAGAACATAAAAAGGATCCTGAGACCAAAAGGTTTGGGAACTGATGGTCCAGACAGTACGAATTCTTCATCTGGTTTTTCCCATGTGGATTGTCAGGCCATTCTTCTTTGAATGTTCATGAGTCTCATTGCAGATGTTTTGAGTAATTCTAGGCCTTGATGCAGACACCACAATAACATCTTTTGTAAAGAGAGGCATTTGGAGGACCTTAACCATCCATAGGTCTCTGTTCTCCTATTTGAACTCTGCTTAAACTATCCTCTATAATAGTGGCAAGTAACTTTGAGAAGCATAGGATCACTTGTTTTATGCCTTGCTTGATTGTGACCTTTAGAAGATTTTCTATGCGGCTGTATCCTTCGAGGAATCTTGTGTAGGAATTGCCATTTACAGGGGAGGTGCCATGGTGGGAGGAGGGCCTTTAAAAAAATAAACAAATAATAAACACAATGGGATCTTATATTCTCTACACTTTTAATTCAGATGTATGACTCTCAACATGTGTCTGCTTTAGAAAAATATTTGTGAAATCTACCATACCCTTCTCATAAGTCAAATTAATCAGGCAATCATGAAGCATTTATTACTATTATTGCTATTTATTATTAAATTATCACAATTTATTTCATTTATTACCACTAATATGTGCCAGGCACCATGCTAAGGTGCTGAGAATATAGTGAGATATTCAAATTAATTTGATTTTCCATTAATTCTAGCTACGTCTTGGCTTGTCCTTCATAATCTGACTCGACTACAGTGTGTGATCTCATCAGTTTGGGAGTTATTCCAAAGATACGGTTTATATTGCATCTATACCTACCCATTCTATATGAGTCTTTTCCATCTCCTATAAAGTCTTCACAGGAGACCCACCTATCTTGCTGGAGGCCTTCTTTGATTTCTACTGTGCTGGGGGAAAAAATGGAAACATCCTCAGGGAACTTACATTCAAGGAGAGGCAGCTAGGTGGCCCAGTAGATAGAACGTCAGGCCTAGAGTCAGGAAGGCTCATCTTCATGAGTTCAAATACAGCCTCAGACACTTAGCTGTGTGACCCTGGGCAAGTCACTTAACCCTGTTTGCCTCAGTTTCCTCATCTGTAAAAATGACCTGGAGAAGGAAATAGCAAACCATTCTGGTATCTTTGCCAAGAAAAACCCCAGACGGGGTCACAAAGAGCTGAACATGACTGAACAACAACAACAACGTTCAAGGGACATTCGAATTGGTAGAGCAAAAGAAATCACCTTATTGGGATCTCCTCCAACATTTCCACCATGGATATGAGAAAACAATTTTTGGGGGGAAAATAAGGTGTACACTTATATAAATGCGTACAAAGTAATTTGGGAGGGCACTATCAGTTACGGAAAGCAGGAAAGATCTTGTGTGGTAAGTGGAATTTGAAGGAACCTAGGGTTTCTAAGAGACAGAGGTAAGGAAGGAGTGCATTACAGACAGGGGATAGTCGGTGCTGTTTTGTATGAAGAACAGCAGGTTGGCCGGTTTGGTTGAAACATGGAGTACATGTATAATAAGCCTGGAGAGGTAAGCAGGACCCAAGGGCACAAGAGAGTGGTATCTCTGTTATCCTGGAGGCAGAAGGGAGCCTCTGTAGCTTTGTGAATAGGGGAGTGTGACACGGTTAGACTTAACACTTTAGAAGAAATAACTTTGGCAGTTATGGGAAGTATGGATGGGAGAGGGGAGAGACTTGAAGCAGACTTTTGCAGTAGAGGTGGCTCAAGAGAGAAAACTGATTTGTGGCCATGTTAGTGGAGAGGATTCAGGGTAGAGGGCTGTTGATAATTCTCATAAAGATTTTCTAAGCCATTGATCATGCAAGTGATTTAAAATACTTGTAAAGAATAGGAAAGAGAATAATATTTTACTCAGATTTTATAGCAATAAGAAATTGGACATATAGGCCAGTAATTACTGATGTCTTCCTTTCTTTTATAATGGCATTAGATTTTTTTTTCCATTATTTCATCCTCCTTTCAAGTATCTCAAAGACTGATACCTCAGTGTCTTCAAAATTGTTGTCTCCAGCACAGATTTCTTCTTTGTGTACTTGGTTGGGTCCAGCTGCCCTTCTGTTTTTGTGTTTTTTAATGCCGTATATACTTCCTCCTATACCACATGTAACGATCCAAAGGGGTGGTTCTGTCATCAGAGATGAGATTGGTTTGTTAGAGTAACACAGAAGCATCTGTTCCATTTTTTTCATCTTTCTTATCCTCCTTCCAGTTTTACCAATTGAGATGACCTCACACTCTGAAGATCATAGTAGTCTGTGCCAATGTCTTTTCCTGTAATAATCTCCCATTTTTCACTGTTGGAATAGGTCAGGTTTGAATAGTTAGCTTCGTAGGGAAATCCAGAAATGCCATTTGTTTCAGAGGCACACATTTGCACCCCTCATCCTGGTGAGATCTTTTTCATAGTGATGCTCTCAATTGCAAAGAATATAGGGTGAGAAAATGGAAGTGTCTGTGGAACCTCTTACCAACCTTAGGGAAAAAATAAGTCAGTGCTCATGCACTACTGATGTGGTGATGGGTCAAAAGGAACAACTTTGTATAGAGATGGAAGGCACGGATTGGGTTACCCTAGTCTGGATGAAGTTAATTGATGGTTCTGAAACTACTGAAATCTATTTGAAAGGGGAAATTATCATCAATCATAAAAGGACGATAAGAGAAGGGGAGACAACATAATGAAGGGAAACCAAAAAGATTATCCACATATTTTTAGTCCTGATAATGAAGGCAACATTAAGGAAATATAGGACCATGCACATAATTTTTATACAAGTGGATCTGTAGAAACAGGGCCCACCTGTGGCACTAGTTGGCTGAGCTATAGTAACTATCTGTCTAGCACAGACTATTATAATTGGTTGTCCTGTGGACACTGGTTGACCTAATATCGATTGATCACTTGGCCATCCAAAGATTGAGGGATATAGAAACCCTAAAAGACACTGGACACATCCTCCAAACCTAGGCAGCCACCAGAGGACCTTTGCTGGACTTGTGGCAGTACCAAATCCTCAGACTTCTGTTTCATGTTTCCCTCATTGCACATAAGTCATGAGACAAAAGGAGCAGGCATCTAGAAATGAAGGTGATGTTCCCAAATACCCTCAAGTGGTTATGGCCCTGTGGGTAAGGGATCTGAGTTTAGTAAGTGAAGGGATAAATGAAGAGAAAATCAGAAGTTCAGGGTGTTACATGGTGTAAAATTCCCAGATGTTTGCAAAATTGTTTGAAAGTGAATCAAAACCTGATATATTACCTACTATTTGCAGTGATATTTATTGAATGAGTTAATTTCATGATACTACACTAGGACAAGGATTAGACCCTTGATTTTATTCATATAGGGAGCTTCCAGGTAAGAAAATTTCCTTTACCAGTGCAAGCTGCAACTCCTATTCATTAAAAATTACCTAGAGCGCTGAAGGTAAGCGTGAGTTGCCCAAGGTCAGGGGGCACACATAGGTGGTCAGAGATGGGTCTTGAATCTGGGTCTTCCTGGCTTTAACCACTACACCATACTGCTTCTGATAATTCTTCTAATACCATTAATCTACGTTATGGTTATTTGGAGTTTTATGTTTCCTTGCCCCTCCCTCCACTTGATTGGAAGCTCCATGCAGACAAGGACCATGTCTTATCCAGTTCTGCACAGTATCTAGTATAATATGTTACACTTGATGCGGACTCAGTTTTTGCCTTGGTCTGAGTGAAGATTTGTTGAATGACTGTCTAAATGATTATTAATTAATTAATGATATTAGTTATTAATTAATATTAAAATACAGGGTTTTTAGATAAATAGAAGGTGAGAAATTATGTCAAGTTCTTGGATGAAGAATTTAATTTCTGGTTAAATAAATTTCTAATCTAAGTATGTATTATTGTGGACGGAGTTTTATGCTGGGATGAATGTTACATGATTTTTAAGGGAGTTATGTATTAAGTGACAGAATTGGGTTAGAAGTTTTGGTGGATAATTTACCATGTAGTTTCAGATTTCTTAAGTTTTAAGAAGTTTTTGTTTCTGAAGTTTTAAAAAATAGGTTTTATTTCAAACTTATTAAAACAAGAACCAAGATGAACGTATTCAAAATTACTTATGATAAAATATGCTTTAACAAAATAATAACAATCAAGAAAGGATAATAAGAAATAAATAAATCAATAAACAATAACACTAGGGAAGGAGTGAAGAGAATAAACACTCATACAGTGTCTACTATGTGCCAGGCACTGTGCCGAGTGCTTTACAGATATCATGGTCATGAACTGGGCTTCAGAAACTAGGCTTGAAGTCAAAAGTCCTGGGCTGAAGTTTTAGCTTCAAACTTAATATATGACCGTGAGCACATGATTTCCCCCCTTTGCGACTCAATTTTCTCATCCCTCCTCAGTCAACTAGCAGTTATTAAGTGCCTACTATGTGCTAAGACCTGAGAATACAAAGAGAGGCAAAAAAATATTCCCTGCCCTCAAGGAGCTTACAGCCTAAAGAGGGAGACAACAACTGTGTACAAACAAGAAACAGACAATACATTTGGAGATAATCAAGAGAGGGAAGTAAATAAGTAAGGGTAGTAACAAAAATAAATAATAGAATAAAATGGTAGCAGTAAAGGCAGTAAAATAAAACCCTATACCTGCTTCTCAGAGTTGTTGAAAGCATTTTTTAATCACTTAAATGCTTCGTAAGTGTGCTGTTAATGTTACTTGTTTGCCTATTTAATCTGTTTCTATTTTAAATCTCGAGAAATTAAAATTAAATCTCGATAGAAAGGTATAGAGAAAGAATGGTGTACTTGGATGCGCCTGAGATCAAACCACACATCTGTGGTCCTACTATGGACAAGTTTTCCCTTCCCCTCTACAAGACTGTTTTCTCATTTTTAATCCCGCCCCTGACGCTTACCTGTGTGACCTTTCCCAAGTCCCTGGGCTTCAGCTTCCTCCCTTGTACAATGAGGGGCTTGGATTATATGGCCTCTGGGATTCCTTCCACCCCTAGACCTAGGATCCTGTGAAAATGGCATTGAAGATACCGGTGGAAGGTACCACGCCCCTACTTCCAGGGGCGTGCTGAGCAAGCTCATACAAGCTCACTTGTTAAATTTTCAGCATGAGCATTTACACCTCAGAAATCAGTAAAAGCTACACATCAAGGCTTGATTTGTCATCTTCTTGATTGTTTAGACTTAAAGTAATGGAGGAAATATTTAATAATACGGAGTAAACTGAAGAGTGTGTCATGAGAGTGAGTGTGTGTGTGTGTGTGTGTGTGTGTGTGTGTGTTATAGAGAGCTGGGCTTTTCTACCTACTTCCCAAGATTGTTGTTAGGATAAAATGAGATAAAATTTGTAAAGTGCTTTGCAAACCTTAAAACACTATGTAAATGCCAACTGTTATTGTTATTAGTAATAATAATAAAAATAATAAATTATTAATTCCTTAAATAATGGTCCAGAGTAAGCTCAGAAACTCAAATTTGGATATTTACATACTAAGTTTTAGAGTCTGAGTTTCCAGCCTGCAGCTTGACCGCTAGGGTGCTGCCATCTTGGATGGGGGAAGGGGTGGTGTTGGACGCATGCGCCTCAACTGCTTCTCCCTTAGCTAGCCTGCTACAGATGAATAATGGAGATGGTACTTGTACTGCATTCCTTCATTTGCATCTTCAGTTGTGTCAGGGTTTCTCTCATCTCCTCTACTGGTACCAACTGCAACCCATCCAGGCCTGCTTATCCATTGATCTATTTTATATCTGTAGTAGAGTGCTCATGTTGTCCAACTCCTGGCCTTTGCTTCTGCCACATGGCCAGCTCATTCCTGTTTCCTAACACGCATTTCCTTATGCTTCTTCTTAAATGTAGGTCATCTGGAAATGGGCCGCAGCCCATTCGCTCCCACCATGTATCTCTCCATTGCCCTGTGGGTCAACCACAGCTTGAATTCCTTGGAGAGTGTGGTGTTCCAAGATTTGCAACCCCAGAGCATTTCTGGGAGAACACTTAAGTTGAGGAGATGAGTCTTTGCGCCAGGGAGTAGCTTGGGATGCTTGAAAGCACTTCGGAATTTCCCAAAAGCAATCCAGCCTCTTCTCTTCCTCCTATTAAATTCTGAGACCTAACCTTCCCATTTCATGTTTACCTAAATGTATAGAATTTTGCATCTTAAAACATTCATGTGTCAGGCATGGGATGCAGACAACTTCATGTGGTTTTGGGGGGGAAGTATTACCCTCTGAACCAAAGTAGTTTTTCCATTAAATTTAATTTTAAGCAATTAATTCTTTTAAAAAGTTGAAACAAACTGAAAAATGGGTCTACTCTGAATTAATTCTTTGCAGGAATTTCCCAAGTGTCTGTGAAAGAACAAATTCTGCATGCAAATGATCATTACAAGTTTAATTGAAACTCGTATATTCAAGATTGCTCAGGGTGCTGTCTTAAGTGTTTTGACAGAGACAGGAAGTGAATAAAACAAGATCTCCATGATTTTTCTCATTTTCTGTGAAGCATTAGCCACTCTTTTCATGTGTCTTATTGAGGCTTTTGGTTGTGAGGCGTAAATGACTCAAGGTATCTATTGCTGTTTAGCACTTTTAGGGGGAATTCCCTCCCCCCAGCATATTCCCCTACCCCCCCCTCCAAAAAAAAAAGCTAATTATATCCCGGACATTTGAGTGTATTGTTCCCAATTTGTGAAGTCAGCATATTTCTCGAAGTTTTCTCTGAATGTCGTTCTTAGCTGTGCTGATGCTTTTGTTCACCCCTCCTCTCTGGAGGCAGCCCCCCCCCCCATACTGAAAGGACCCAATTCTGTCGCTATTTTTTTCCTTCCTATTTGATGTGGTAGTTTGCATACAGCTGCAAAGTAGACGGTTACCTTTGAAAGGAACATTTGGCTGCTTTAATTTGATTAGAGAAAACCACCTCAATCATTTTTAGACTAAGAACGTTTTCATTTTAACTTGGCAGTAGGAGTTGGGAATGTACGGGCTGCCCAGAGATATGTGGGGGAGCCGTCGGGGAACCGGACCGGCCGGCGGAGCTCAGATGGGGAGAGCTTTTGTGCAGTTCATTTGTTTTAAGTCAAATCATGTCACATTGACAGTGGTTTTTCCCCTGTAAACTTAGGACGGTTTTAATTTTAATTTCCGATCCGCTTTTTCAAATTGTCTGACTCAGTAATTACAGTGGGTAGATTGGGGCCAGAAGCGAGGCATTAACCTAAAATACTATAAAGGATTCAATACTTGGAGGAGGCATAGTGTCATCATTCGTTCATTTCATTTCATTCATTCATTTTTAAGCACTTTAATAGCAACTATTTAATAACTAGACTCCTGGTATATAAAGACTGGTTTGAAGTAGTTCCTTTCCTTAAGTAGCTTATAGTCTACTGGATTCTGTATTTCCTCCTGTGTGGATATTCTCTTCCCTCATGCAAATCAAAATGAAACTCTTCTTGACCCAGGCAACAGTTTTGTAAATTGTTGTGCCACCTCCCTCATTATTCCCAGAACTATCATCCCCTGGTGACTAATCTCTTGGCAGTGAAACTCTCTGAACTTAACAATGTATCCAAATTCTGTTCTTTTAACTACCTGTGTGACCTTGGACAAATCACTTAACTTTTCTCAGCCCCAGTTTCCTCATCTGTAAGATGAAGAGATTGGACTAAATGACCTCTAAGTTAATTTTCAGCCCTATCAGCCTCAGTATAGGAAATCATAAAGTTAAAGTGAATTTTGATTTTTTAAAAAGTTTATAAGCTCATACATGTAAAGTTGGAAATGACCTTGGAGGTCATTCAGTTCAACCATCTTAATTTTACAGAGGAAGAAACTGAGGAAGGAGATTAAATGACTTGCCCAAGGTAGCATTGGTGAGACATAGTTGAGCCAGGATTTGAACTAGGGGATTCCCGAGTTCATCTCTCTTTCCCCTATACCAGTCATAAGTGAGCTTCTTGTCTACTTGACAGCTCTTTGTTTAAAAATAGAAACAATGTTACAGATTGCCGTTAAATTCCCAGACAAGTGTACAAAGTATATTTTAGCCAGTAGCATCGAAGAGATAGCAAACATTTTTTTTTTTTAAGTAGAAACTACCTATTTCTGTGACAGTGTGATCTGTGCTTCTTCCCTCCTAAACCCCGGTGATTCTACCATCTAGCCATTATCTTGGGCAGCTAGGTGGTGCAGTGGACAGAGGACCAAGCCTGGAGTTAGGAAGCCCTGAGTTCAAATTCGGTCTGAGGCACTTCTTAGCTCTGTGACCCTGGGCAAGTCACTTAGCTCTGATGGTATCAGTTTCTTCATTTGTAAAATGAGCTGGAGAAGGAAATGGTAAACTACTCTAGTATCTTTGCCAAGAAAACTCCAAATGGGATCGCAAGTAGTCAGGCACAACAGAAACAACTCGGCAACAAACAACAAAGGCATCGTCTTCTTTCCGGTTTTCTTTGGCTACACACTTTCCCTTCTCTGGCCTGTCTAAAATGCTCCTGCTAGATTAATCTAAATTATGCACAGATCTGGTCCACGTAGCTCCCTTGTTCAAAACCCTTAAAACAGCTCCATATTTTTTCCCAAGTTTAAACCCCTTACTCCAAAATTCCAGGATCTTCCATGACTTGGTGCCATGATTGATTCATTTCTAGACTAATTTGCATACTTCAGGAGAACTGAACTACTCACCGTTCCACAAATGTGCCCTCTACTTTCCTACTTCCCTATTTTTACTCACAGAATCAGAGAATTTCAGAGTTGGAAGGGCGTGCAGAGGTTATTTTTGTTACTGTTCTTCAGTCATTTCAGTCGTGTCCAACTCTTCATGACCCCCTTTGGGATTTTCTTGGCAAAGATACAAGAGTGGTTTGCCATTTCCTTCTCCAGCTCGTTTTACAGATGAGGAAACTGAGACAAACAAGGTTAAGTGACTTGCCCAGGGTCACACAGCTAGTAAATGTCTGAGGTCACATTTGAACTCAGGTCTTCCTGACTCCAGGCCTAGTGCTCTATCCACTGTGCCACCTAGCCGCCCAGAGGCTATTTAGTCTAACCAATCTATACCTGAACAAGAATCCCAGTAGTCACACTTTTCACTGCTTTGGGGATGTTATGCCTGCTCCTTTTGCTGTCTGAATCTTATATGAACTTTGACCTCATTGATTTCCTTCTGGACCTCTGCTTGCCAGGTTTTCTTACGCTTCTTTTCCCCGCTTTTCACCCTCTCGCTGGTGTTGACTGATTCCCAGTACAAGACCCCATGCAGGGATTTGGCAAATACTCCTACCTCATTCCTGCTTCCATACTTCTCACCTGTGTTCCCTAGTATACCATTCCAGAACTACTCTGACCAACCCCTGCCGCAGACTCTTCACGCCCTGCCCCAAGATTGCCTGAGATGAAATTAACTGGTGCAAAATGGGGTGGGGGAACATCATTGTGGAAGATAAAGTATAGTGTACGTACATACCTGAGAGGATAGTGGTATAGTAGATATGGAGGTAACCTTGGAGTTAGGGATCTCTATGTTCAAATACTGTGTCTGAGGGTCCAGGCTAGTCACTCCATCTTTTCATACCTCTAGGTAACTTCTAAAGCTACAAATTGCAGGGCAATTATAAATCTGCATCGAGGGAGTATCTTTACCTACCCATCTAGACCAAAAAAATTTTCCTCGTGAGGAAGAAGAAAGGAGGTGGTAGGGAAGAATTAGTTTTGCAAGCTGGTCGCCCTGTGTTGCTGTTAGCCCAGGACGACTTGGTCCCAATGGAGAACTCTTTGTGGGGAAGGGAAAGGACAGGATGGGAATGGAACAGAACAGACATGAGTGGGAATGTTAAAACATGCTTATATGAGACGTTTTCAAGTTGGGTGTTCGTAACCTGAGAAAGAAGTGTACCTATTCTTATTTTCTAAGGCATCTTTTGATTGTGTGTGTGTGTGTGTGTGTGTGTGTGTGTGTAGATTATTCAAATTGTGCCTTTGAGCTCTAAGATTCTGATTCTAAAAGTCAACTTAATGGTGAGTTCTGTCCCCTAAATGTATCTTCATTTGACTTACCTAATTAGAGCCAATGTGGCAAGTTCCATGAAATTATTAAAAATTCCTAATGAAATAGGAATTAACCAGTCTATATTTTAATTAGTCATAATAATCCTATGATTAATTTGGTGTCATAGGACAGGGCGTGCCCAGTTTGGAGCCAGAGGACCTGGGTTTGAATCTTAGCTCTGCCCAAGACCAGCTGTGTGAACTTGAGATAGACATTTCCCCTGGGGCTCCCTTGGTTCTAATCTAAAAAATGAACAATGGGTTGGATGAGATAACTATCCCTAAAGCTATCAGTCTATCATTCTAATGCTTTGTTTTTATAGAGATGACACTTTGTCATTTTCAAAGAACTTTTGCTTTTATATCTCATTTGCTTCTCATTAAGTGTGTTAGGCAGGCTGGTAGACCTGCTAGCTTTTAGTGTCTCCATTCTGAGCTGAGAAAACAGGTTTCAGAGCTGGTAAGTGACCTGTTCAAGGTCACATGACCACTCAATAGCCAAGGGAGGACTAGAATCCACCCCCTCCCCTAATTTGTGGCTCTCTCATTATACCACATAGGTGCTACCTGCAGAATTTGAGTGGATGTGTCCAGATCACAGAAATCTGATTGTTCACTTCTGATTTTCTCTTTCCCAACTTAATTCAGGGAACATTTATTAAATGTAAGCTGTGTCCAAGCACCCGGGTTAGGCTGCCGATGGCTTTTATTCTAGTGGGAGGATATGAAAAGTATCATACAAGAGTAAGACAAGCATAGACCAAAGTTGGGGGAGTGATGGTGAGAGAAGGGAGATCCAGACTGTTCGAGGAATATTTGAGAAGAACACACTCAATCTTGGGGTAGCGATTCGGGGTGGAGATGCTAGTGCTGAAACTTAAGCCTTGTAGGGAAGGAGCGAAGGATTGTGAAAGGTGAGGAGTGAGTGCATTTTACGCAAGGTAAACAGTCTGTGTGGATGCACATAGTGGCAGGGGATTGATCTTCGCAATAAACAAACCTTTATTAAGCATTGTCGGGGAGTGGGGGCTACAAAGAGAAAATTAAACAGTCCTGGTGCCCAGGGAGCTTCAGTTCTGTCTGGGGAAATGACATGGATGATATAGGTATATAAAAAAGACCCCCAGGGATGGCCTGTCACTTCGGGTGGGAGTCTCTTTTGGGGGGGCAGTAGTTTGGAGGGAAAGTAAGGAGAACTGAGGCAGGAAAAGTAAATCTCTGTGTGTGGGGAAATTAAATATATAGAAACTGCAGGATGGAATGCAGTTTCTTGAAAAGCAAGGCAGTGTAGTCAAGTGAAAAGAGGGCTAGCTTCGGAATCAAAGGATCTGAGTTCAAATCCTAACTCTGAAGCTTGTATAATCTATATGACAACTCTCTTAACCTCCCCAAGCTTCAGTTTCCTTAAATGTAAATGAGGGGATTGAATTTGACAACCTCTGAGGTTCTTTTGAGCTGTAAATCTATCATCCTTTTGTTGTTTTTGAGTCTGACAACCCTTTCTGACCTCATTTAGGGTCTTCTTGGTAAAGATATTGGAGTGGTTTGCCATTTCCTTCTCCAGATCATTTGACAGATCAGAAAACTGAGGCAAACAGGGTTAAGTGACTTGCCCAGGGTCACACAGATAGTGTCTGCAGCTAGATTTGAACTCAGGAAGATGAGTCTTCCAGATTTCAAGCCCAGTGCCCAATGCACCACTTCACTCTCTCATATTCAACCTGTTGATACAGTCTTCTCTGATAGACTGTGAACTCCTTGAGGCCAGGGACGATCTCTTGACTCTTTTCCCACATGACCACTGTAGAGCCTTGCCCATAACAGAAATTTGCCCAGTAGCTGTTTGTAGAATCAACAGATTTTTAATCCTTTTCAAAGTCGAATCATGAAGTTATATAATTTATTTTCCCAATAATATGTATATGCAAAGCCAGTCCCTGTGATGAACGTTGGAAAGTCCTGGACAGGAGTCACACAGTATGTATGGGCATCATCAGCCGAGTTGCATTGGATTAGTTTTTCAGCCATAGTAACTCTAAAAGATTCACTGCATGGTAAAGGGATTCTGACATTAATGAAATCATGGATCATTGATAAATTGAAATAAAATCTGGTGAAGTTTTCCAAAAGGCTCCTGTTCACAAATGATGTTGGAGCCCCAGAAAACTACAGAAGTCCACTTAATGACCAGATTGATGTCGATCAAAAACATATTGCTCAGACTATTACATGCAACTGGATAGACAGGCCCATTGAGTTAGTTCATCAATATGTGTATCTTGAACAGGTAATGCAGATGCATAATGAGTTGAACCTGGAGAAATTAGAGCTGGGTTGCATTTAGAAAGCTGTCCAAAGCCTTAAGTGATTCCAAACCACCGTTTCTGTAAAGCCTACTTTTATTTAATACCAGTATGCTTTTGTAGATGATACTATATGGCTCTGCCAATCATGGAACGCCATTGTCTTATTAGAATTAAAATCCCAAATACGGCAGCACAGAGATGCACATTTGGTTTATTCGGGATGCAGGACATTGTTAACAAGGACTTGCATAGGATAAGTGATGGATAAGTGATGTAGAAGAAAGTCTCAAGTATAGGTGACTAGAAAGGGAGAAGGGATTGGACAGTCACCTGTTGAGAATGAATGACAATAGAGGAACAAATTGAGAGATGTGTCAGTATCTGAGGTATTAAAAGAACGGTAGGAAGGCCTCCTTAATGGAAGATTTTTGGGAAAGAATTACACAGAATGAGAAAATATATGAGTTTCGATCTGTATTGGTGGAAGGAGGGAGAACACAGAGGGATAAAAATATTTAAAAAAGTAAATCCTCTTTTAAAAAAAAGCCTGGATGATTTTATCATCACTTGAGGTCAGGCAGGAAACGAAGAAGCAAGTGACAAAATAGAAATTTAAAGTCAAAGTCAGAAGAAGAAAATGGAAGAAATAAAGATTGTCTTTACAAAAAGTTTTGAAATGGGCATTAAGTGGAAAGAAAAATTAATATGAGGAAAACTCCTCTCCTGAGGTAAAATGGGAAAGGGACAAGTCCCAACTAAAATCTCACATTCTCCAGGAAGCCTTTCCCAATCCCCTTAATTTTAGTGAATTCCCTCTCTTATTTCCAGTTTTTCCTCCTCGCTATTTCCAGTTTTTCTTCCTCACTGTAGCTTTTTTATTCATAGTTATTTGCATTTGGTTCCTCCATCAGATTGTGAGCTCCTTGAGGGCAGGGACTGTTTTTTGCCTTCCTTTGTATCCCTAAAGCTTAGCTCATTCCTGGGCCTGTAGCAGGCACTTTGTAGATGTTTATTGAGTGATCAAAAAAAAGACTATAACAAGGATTTTTAATCTAGGGTCTGTAAACTTGAATAGGAAAGCCATATCATCTTCATTTTGACCCACCTTTAACTGAAATTTGTCGTTTTCTTCAATTATTTACACATCTTATTCTGAGAATTCTTCTGTAGGCTTCACCAGACTGCCAAAGGTTCCATCACACACAGGGTAGGAATCCTTGAACTATAGTGAAAGGTGGTTGGGGGGGCCAGGGGAGGGTGGGGAGAGATAAGAGAGAATAAGTAACCGTACAAGGGAGTCATTCTGTGTGTCTGCTGTCTCTGTGACTTTTAAGTAAACACATTTGCTTCAGATGTTTGAGTTGGTAAAAGCTACAGCCTTGCAGTGTGTGTGGTTCATCTGGCCTTGTTGACGTGTGGACTGCAGTCTGAATAAACACAACATGGGTATTTTCCTCATTGTTCCTCCTGTGGGAAACAACACAAGGTAGGTTTATCTTGCATTCATCTGGCCCCCTCGGTTAGAGTTTGAAAGAAAGGGGTGAGGAAGTTGTTATGCCTGACATTCATAGAGGGGTTTTTGGTCTCTTACCCATGTTGTAACATTCCTCATGGTTTTAATGTTGGCATTACCATAAAGAATCTTCTCTGCCCATTATCTGGTTACACAGGAATTCTGGTCATGTTCTGCTTTGCTGTGAACTGATGGTGGATCCAAGTATACTCAGCCCTAAACTTGTGGTTAAGTAGTAGCCAGCTTAGGATATTATTAGGATATATCATTTTGGGTATGAATTCGGTTATCATTTCTTCTGTCTTCCTCAGATTCTGCACATTCAAACACACACGCATACACACACACACACGTACACATACACACTGTATTGTTACATGTGTTGACATATTACACCCCCCCTTGCTCATGAGGATTTGTTTGGTCTAATGACTATGACATTAAAAAAAAAGGGATGGACCGGAATGAAGATAAGAGAGCAGGGAAAACCACTGGCAGCCAGACAGTAAAATCTGAGAATATAGCTGCTTATGTGTTTACTGATAGATTGGGAGTTGCAAGGAAGGAGTTCTTCCTGTCTGACTGTGGATGAGAAGAGATAGGGATGTTTTACAGAACTGGGAGTGTATTTTTACATATCCTAGAAGTCAGGGTCAGCACTTTGCTCAGTAGTTAGGTTAAAGAGTCAAAATATGAAAACCCGTTCTTGACCTCAGAGAGCTTACATTCTGCTAGGGAAAAAAAATCACCTAGTTCTTTTAAGTTTGAGGATTCCATGCTGTCAAGAGTTGAGAAGTTTCAAACCATGTTTTCATTAGGAGCATTCAAATCAAGGCAAGACGGAATATTTTATGTTTAAAGCCAAGAGAAGAGAAATGGGTGGTAATTCAAAAGGCAACCAATATTAGTCCTGTATCTTTTCTGATTTGGAAGGACAGATGTGATCCACACAATTAGCTCCTTCAGTGGACCTATCAAATCCTTTAGTACTCCCTGGTCTTCAGCTGAACTGAGACTAGCAACTCTACCAAGGAATAACTTAGCAGCGTTTGCCTCCATGAAGAAATTTCAAGATATCCTGAAGTTATTATCATGTGCATCCTGTCTTAGAAGTTGTGGAGTTGAAAGAACATTGGGATTGGCGTCAGGACGTTGGAGTTCTAATCCTACTGACAAGCTTTGTGACTTTGGGCCACTTTGTGACTTTGCTTGTTCTGTAAAATGAGAGGGGTTGAACTTTACTAGGTAATCTGTAAAGCGTCTCTCTCTCTCCACTAAAAACAATACTGTAATCTGTGATCAAGTGCAAGATAAGCAAAAGCAGTTTGTAACTGACTGCGCTGTTAATATTGGGTGGGAAAACTGTGGTTTGTCAGTATTTCTTTCACAAACTGTTTCCATCACCATTAAAGAGGACAGAATGAGGAGGAAGAACATTAGGGTCAGATCAAGTATACCCAGAGGAAATCGCTCTTGGTGGAGATAAAATTTTGAAAGCATTCATATTTCAATTTTAAGGAAATCTGAAAGAGGAGAAGATACTGAATGATTAGGGGTGAGATAGGTAATAACATAGTGTTATATTATTACCCATACTATAATTCATGATTATATTAGTCCCCAAAAAGACAGCGGACATCAATAACTATTGACCTATGTGTCTACTCTTTCATCTCTGCAAAACAAACAAAGAAATTTGGAAGCCCCAAATAAACCCCATAATAAAATATAATTAGAACTGTTTACATTTTAAAAATCTAAATAGTCTTTTGACTAGTAATAATTATAATAGCAGTGTATTCCCTCTTTGTGTCTTTCCAGTGTGCATATAAAAGGTTAGTTATGGTTTTCTATTGTTAAAGTGTGTCTGGGTTTTCCTGATCCTATTTCCATCACTTTGGCTTATTCCATTTGCCTTTCCTCATATTCTCCTTTTTTGTGGTGAAGCAGTATCCCTTTACATTGATTTTAGAGATGGAGAGGTGTGGAGGGCTGGACTCACAGCCAGGAAGACCAACAGTCAGATCATTCCTCAGACACATAGTGGTTGTGTGAATCTAGGCAAGGCAATTAGCCTCTAAGTGTACTTAGAGTGTAACTCTATAAAAAAGTATAACTCAATAAAAATTGAGAAGGTGCTGACCTCCATTGGCACAGTGAGTTCCCTCACCTAGGAATTCCTTTCAACAATGAAATCATAAGTCTATTCCCAGTCAGTCTCTAAGGCCCTATCCTTACGTTTATTTGCCATAATTTGTTCAGCCATTCTTCGCCCATCGAATATTTAGGTTGCTTTCCCCTTCCTTCCCTCAACCTAGGGTCACAGCTGGTAAGTATCTGAGGCTGGATTTGAACTCAGGTCCTCCTGACTCCAGGACTGGTGCTCTATCTACTGCACCACTTAGCTGCCTCTTCCCCCCCGCCTTTTTTTTTTTTTGCCATTACAAATAATAAAATGGTGAATATCTTCATAGGAATGTATTTCATTTGCTTTTCTCTCTTTAATAACATCCTTGGGGTTATAATACTGATAGTGGAAATTCACTGGGGATATCGGGGGGAGGGGTACATGTAAAAGCTTTTCTTGAGTTGGTTTATGAAAGCCAGAAGTTGAGGGTCCATGTTAAGAAGAAACGAGATTACGTTTCTCTCTCTTAAACAGAAATTTGGGTTTGCGTGGCTGGAGGACACCTTTCATGTAATTAGAAACACTATCTGATGCTGTGCCTAGCAAACCCCAAAGGTACTTCTTTGATCCTGGACAGCTTAAGTAAAGGAAAATGCCAATGTGAGGGTGTTAGTGAGGACATGCAGCTGCATGGGCATGTACAGGCACCGCCGGGTTACCAGCTCTCTCTCTTTGCCAAGTCTAGCCACTCTGTAAGTACCTGCCTTGGGGGTGTATGTCATGTGATTCAGCTTCTTGCACGGGGACCTCAACTTGCCTGATATCCATCTTGTTTTGCTTATGGGGTTTATTTAGTTATCTTGCATTTGGTCTTTGAACCTAGGAGGTATTAAAATTCATGGGATCATAGATTTAGTTCAAGAAGCAATCTCATCTCCCTTCTCCTCCATTCCCCCATTTTACAGATGGGAAAATTGAGATGCTAGCTGATTTCGTCCCAAGTTGCACAGTAAGTTGCAGCTGATCTTCTGACCTCAAATACTCTTTTCACTCTACCAAGCCGTCTCCTGATCTAAGTCTATGATTTTATTCTTTCACAGGAAAAAGATTAGTCTAACATTAATATTAGGTGGGAAGAAATAAGGAAAAATCAGGGCTATCAATCAAGGCTAAAAGGAGAATTGTGGCTTAAGACCATCTAGACCAGGGGTCTAGATGAGCTGCAGCCTCAAGGTCACACATGGCCCTCTAGGTCCTCACTTGGATTTGGTCAAAGGGCTGCACTTGAGGACCCAGAGGGCCACATGTGGCCTCGAGGCCACAGGTCCCTGACTAGACCTACTAATCTTTATAGAAGCCATACATGTCAGGAGTTCTTAGCCTTCTCTGTGTCATAGGTATCTCTGGCACAGTCTGCTCAAGCTTAGGAGCTCCTCAAGTCAGGTCAAGTCAGCAAGCCTTTCTTCTGCCATTGTGCTAAATACCAGGGAATCTGATGCAAGCCTTGCCATCAAGGACTGGCAGTCTCATTGGTGTGTGGCAGGGTTGGAATTGGCTAAGGACAAGGTTCAGAATTGTGAGAAAGGGTAGGCAGGAAGAGGAGGAGATGCTTAACTTACTGGATGAGAACTTCAGTGGATTTGGACCTGCTTTGGGATCAGGGAGGGGGGGGGGCGGGAATTGAAGCTTTAGTCATTGTAAGGGAGAGATCTAAGGGGCTTGGGGGGAGGCAGGGTTTATGAATTGGCCCTTAAAAGACCGCCATTTCACAACTGAAGGAAAACAAGATGCTGGGGGCAATTCTGAACAATTCAGAACAAAAACTGGATTATTTAGGCAATTATCTCCCTGCCCTGGATTATTTAGGCAATTATCTCATTCCTCTTCTTTGCAGTGAGATGTGGTAGATGCTATATATACAATGCCAGGCATTTCTAAAGTAATGCCAGTTAATATGAAATGATTAAATGATGGCATGTGTTGAGGTCCAGTAATCCAGCTAAAACTAAAATCAATCTCTCCATTCAGGAATAGCTGTAAGAAGGTGGAGCATGGATTAATATGAATGTCATTGGCACCTCCCTTTTCCCAGGCGCCCCAGTCGCAAAACTTTGACTCATCCCTCCTCTTGTCCTCCTAGATTCAGTCAATGACCAAGTGTCCTGGAGATTTTTTTCATTTATATCTTAACTTCTTTTCTGGCCTCACTGCTTATCCCCTCATATCTGTGTTATCTGTGTTATTGTAGTATCCTTCAAAATCTTGTCATGTCTTCCATTCCCAAAGAAAACTAGCCAAATAGACTTTTGCAGGATTAGTCTTCCTCAAACTCCACTTTAATCAAATCACTCTCCTGCTCAAAAGCTTTCCATGGCTCCCTACTTCCTGGATTCAATCTCCACTCAGTCCTCTATCTGGCAAGCCTGGTCTTATGGCCATCATCTCTCTACGCTTTCCAGCTTTCATCCCCATTACTCTCAGAAAGAGCCCTTTATTCTGGCCTTGCTGGTCTTACTGAGTTATGAACACACCACGCTCATTCCTACCTTGAGCCTTGGCTTTCCTCAAATGCCCTCCCTCCATCCTTCTAACTATCCACATCCTCCTGTCCCAGAAGGCCGAGGTGGAGTCCTCCCTCTTACTGGAAGCTTCTTTGCTTGCCTTCTCTGGTGTTCAAGGATCCACCTCTCTGCTAAAATTGTACTTTGACACTCTGTACTAAATAACTACATTCTTAGGGATACACTGCTCTTTGGGCTGATTGTCCACTTTCATACCAAATGTTATTTATTTGTAAGAAGATAAGGATTAGGTCTGAGGCTTTCTCTCCATCTGCCCTAATGTGTCTGGTCCATAGTGGGGATACAAATAAACATTCCTTTGAGCACTTAGTCAATTGTGGATTTGAAGCATCTTCTTCTTTTGAATAATTACGTAATTAAAATACAATAAAAATTGAAAAGAGAAGTTTATTTCAGGATACCCTGTTCTTTGAGCTGATAAACAAAAGGAATTATTTTTAAAATTCAATAAAAGAATGCTCAGAGTGAGCTAGATTTTTCTCTACCCTATAGGCATACACAGACACATGCACACGTGTGTATCATCCTGAGGCTAATGGCATTTACCAACCAATGGTAAGTTCAGCATGCAAACTGAGAGGTGGCAGTGGCATGGCATGGCAGGTAGACTGAGCTAGGCTTAGAATCAGGAAATGGGGTGGGTTCGAATTCTACCTCTTGGTACGGCTTTGGGCAGGTCACTTGACTTAGAACTTTTGTTTCTTCCTCTATAAAATGGGGGAGAATAATACTTGTCAAACTTGGTTTCTCTTGTCTGTCAACCCCATCCCTTCAAACTATCAGAATGTGTCTCTTCCCATTCACAGCCAAATGCCTGGAAAAAGTCAGTCAGTCAACATTTATTAAGCACCTACTGTCTGTCAGGCATTGTGCTAAAATTCTGTCTACATTCATCACCTCTACTTTGTCTCCTTTCCCTTCTCAACCTTTTGCAATCTGGGGTTCCAACTTCATAATCCAACAGAAATTGTCCTTGCCAAAATTACCAGTAATCTCTTAATTGCCAAATGAGATGCCATTTTCTTGGCCTTCAGTCTTTGATTTCTTTGCTGGTTTCAAAGCTGTCAATGGCATCCTGGAGACTCCTTTCTGGCTTTTCATGATACCTATGTGGCAGCTCCTTCCTGTTCTCCTTTGCTGGATCATTATCCATACGACTGAGGGCAAACCTGCATCCAGGTCTCTCTTCTGCGCCTCCCCCCCTTTTTGAAACAACCTCCTTTTTGGTAATCTCATAGTTCAAATCCATATTCCCAGTCCTTATCTCTCTCCTGAGCTCCATTCTGATCTGGATACCTTGGGCATCTCAAACAGTATGTCAAAAACTGAACTCATTGTCTCTCAAACACTTGCACCTTCTCTCTACCATCTTCTGAAGGGCCCTATAGATGCTTCCACCCACATTCAAAACTTTGGAGTTATCCTCAACTCCTTCCTCTTTCATCTCACATAGCTAATCATTTGCAGAGTCTTGTTGATTGTATCTCCAAAACATTATTACTATCTTTCTCTACTCAGGAACTTAGGTTAAGTGACTTGCCCACAAGCGTGTCCAAAGCAGCATTTGGATTCCAGTCCTCCTGGTGTCCAAAATAGCACTCTGTCCACCGCTCCTTTGGACTTTGGGATCTGATTCTCCTGGGCTTCCGGTATTGTTTTTCAAATATTTTACCTTGGGGTGGGTCTTTTCTATTGAAGATTGCATTGGCCCAGGTAAGGTGATCTGGTCAGATCCAGTTCCTGGGGCTGGGATGCCTCAGTCTAAATTCATGCTTTAAGAACTCTTCTGGGTTGAGGAGGAGAGGTGAGGAAACTAAGTACCTAGGAACAGTTTATGAGATAAAACCATTCATTAATCCTTAAGGACCTGAAAAAGTTAGTTGTTCAGTCCTGATTAACTCTTCATGACCCTATTTGGAGTTTTCTTGGCAAAGATACTAGGGTGATTTGGCATTTCCTTCTCCTGCTTATTTTACAGATGAGGAAACTGAGGCAAACCAGGTGACTTGCCCTGGGTCACACAGCTAGTAAGTCCTCAGCCAAACTGAGACCTGTTAAAGACTAAGGTCCCCCACTATATCCTGGGCCATGTCCAGTTGTCCTGATCTATGTCTGGCTACTGGACCCAGGTGGCTCTGGGGGAGAAAGTGAGGCTGGTGACTTTGCACAGCCCTCCTTCACTTAAATCCAATTCACTTGCAAGTCATGAGGTCATCTTCCTGATGTCCTCTTTGAGAACAAAGACAAACAACAACCACAGCTAAAAGTATCTTAGGTCACATTTGAACTCAGGTCTTCCTGACTCCAGGCCTGGCAGTCTATCTACTTTGTCACCTAGCTTCTCTTAAAAGAAGCTTGAGAACTGGGAGTATCTGTCCCATTAGTCATTAAATGTAAAATTGCCTTAGTCTTTAAAAGCTTACACACAAAGGGAGGAAACACTTTTTTTTTTAAATCGCCTTCCTAGTGTAATGAAAACAAACACTCTTAGTAGGAGGATCAGGTCAGAGTAAAGCGTTTGCTTTTCTTAATGTACTTCAGGTTTGTTTAAAACAAAATGTGGTCTAGTGGAAAGGAGAGGAAGCAGGGAGGAGTCATGGAAAGAAAGAGCACTCACTGGCTTTGGAGTCACCGGACTTGGGTTTTAAATTCCACCCCGGACTCTACCTGTGTTGAACTGGGTCTCAGTTTCTTCATCTGTAAAAGGAGGGAGGGGTAAAATGGCCTCTGAGGGCCCTTCTACCTCTCAATCTTTGATCCTTTGGTTCAGATGCCTGCTTTGCCCTTTACTGCTGGGGCCCATCATTTAAATCTTTCTGTACCTTGGTTTCCTCACCTGCAAAATAAGAAGGGAGGGTGGGGAGGAACAGTCTAGATTAGCTCTGAATGTCCTTCCAGCTCTAATTCAGTGATTAAGGCATATTAGAATTTGGGCATGATCTGAATTAGCTCACTGGCCTGAGGAAAATTCTCAATTTGGAAAGTTATTTCAGAGCCCACATTTTGACTTGTTAAAGTGAAGGTTTGAAGAGTTGTTTTGGGGAGTTGTCCCTCCCTACCACCATCTTCTTCCAGCCAAAGAGGAAACAGAAGAAAGCCTTATCTGACAAGTCAGCCTGATTGTATTCTATCTGGAACTGATTAAGCTCTAGGTAAATTCTTGGAGACTGGGTGGGGTAAGTAGCCCTTGGAAGCCCTACCTCTGATACATTTTGCTTAGGTCACCTTGGTTAAGTCTTAACTTGTCAGGGCCTCAGGCAACTAAGACTAAAAATGTATTTGTTTATATATCTATATCTTTCTGTATATCATGTCAGTATCTTTATATCCATACCCATATCTATATTTCTCTTGCTACTATCTAGTCATACTTGTCCATATCTATACCTACACCTGTACCTATATCCATATCCATATCATACCCATATCTATATTTCTAGCTCTGTGTCAATATCCATACCTCTATCCATGTTGTTGTTGTTCAGTTGTTTCAGTCTTGTCTGACCTTGTGACCACACTTGGGGTTTTCTTGGCAGAGACACTGGGGTGGTTTGCCATTTCCTGCTTTAGCTCATTTTGTAGATGAGGAAACTGAGACAAACAGGGTTAAGTGACTTAACGCAGGGCTTCCTGACTCCAGGCCCAGCGCTCTGTTGGCTTGCTGCCTAACCACTTACCTGTATCCATACCAACCTTTACTCGCCTCTGTACCTAAATCTATGCCTATATATCCATATTCATCCCCATACCTATGTCTATAATTATATCTATATATGATCCACAGTGATAGCTTTAGTTATATCTGTATCTATATCATAGTCTGCACTAGTTACCCAAACAGATAAAATCTCAAGCCTAGAATGATAATAATAATAATAAACTTTCATATAATGCTTTAACACTTATATGGTGTTAGTTAAATATATTCTCTCCTGTGAGCTGGAGTGCTTTGGATTATTCTCATCCCCATTCTACAGATGAGGGAAGTGAGGACCAGTGAGGGGAGATACGGTTAAAAGACTTGTCACTAGTCTCCTTGCTGGAAATAGCAGACACACAATTTGAACCCAGGCTCCAGGTCTTGACTCTTTCTGCTACATCCTACTGCCTTGTAATTGATCAGCACTAATAGGAGTTCAAAAGAAGAAGGGATCATTGGGTTGGATTGGGCATGGAAGGCTTTTGTGGAGGATATGGGCCTTGAAAGATAATTAGACTATGGGGTGACTTAGGGAAGCATTTCTCAAACTTTTTCATCTTAGGAGCCCTTCACATTCTTAAAAAATTATTGATGATCTCTCCTCAGAGAGCTTTTGCTTATGTTGGGTTGTAGCTATCGATATTTATTTTGTTAGAAATTAAAGCATCTTAATAATATTAATGAAAATAATTTTAGCCTCTCAGACCCCATTAAAAGGATCCAGAGTACACTTTGAGAACTGCTGGATTCGGAAAATCATCCCAGAACCAAAGCATGAGCTAAGTTGGAAGAGTGAAAATTAGCATCTGCACTTTGGACAGTAAAGTGAGAATAACACAGGGTAAGAAAGAAGAGCTGTGGTGAACTCTTATTACTTTCTATTTTGAGTCTATGTGAAGTTTTGTGGAATGATTTTCCTTTTTCCTCACATTTGTATTCAATTATTTTGTAGTGTTTTTCCCCAGAGTCCATTGTTTTAGTTGTCAAGTATATCATTTCTTGGGTTCTGCTTACTTCAGTTTATATCAGTTCATGTAAATCTTCCTCTGTTTCTCTGTATTCATTATGTTCATCATTTCTTAAATTAATGTAACTAAATTTGTTTAGCTTTGCCCAGTTGATGGGCCTTTACTTTGTTTCTAATTCCTTCCTGCCACCAAAAAAAAAATATGCTGCTGTAAATATCTTTCTGCTATAAGTATTAGAAGCTATTCTTTTTGTTAATGGGGTATATACCTAGCAGGGGAATCTTTGGGTCAAAGGGTATGAGTATTTTAGTAACTATCTTAGAATAATTCCAAGTTGCTTTTCAGACTAGATGTATTCATTCAAAGCTCCACCAACAATGTATCAGTATGCCTGTCTTTCCGCAACCCTTTCGACCTTGACTATTCCCATCTTTTGTCTGTTTAAAATTTGGAGGGCTTTCCTTAATTTCACTTGATATCACGGGGATAGCTTTGGGGATATAGGACCATCCATTGGTTACCATTTACTCTTGTCATGTAACCAGCTCATCTTCTTTCTTAATCATACAACTTTTATTACCTCTTTTATTTTCAACAAATGAAGCACAGAAATTTTCTCTCCAGGTAAAAAGCATTTTTTTTAAGGAAGGAAAATAGAGGTTAAAACCCTAAAGGCAGAAGTCATAAACCATGTGATATTTGCCTTTTTACAGATGTCTTCTTTTTCTGTGGCAGCCTTTGTGTCTTGTTAAACGTTACTGCTAAGAGGAAAAATATTTAAAGAGGCAAAATGAATACTGCTTGACTCGTGGATATCACTTCAAGATATTAGAAACAAGTTGTTTTTTAAATGTCAAGTTTTTATAACTGTTTACCAGTTTTCTCTCCCTAGTCTGACTCCAGTGCTAGAGAGGTGGCCATTCCACAGGGAGTTCTAGAAGATGATGGCCACAGAGGACAAGTGCTAGTGGGTCATGCCAAGCTGGAAAGACTTCTAGTAAAAAGGCCCCTGATAAACCAACTATTTCTCATTTAAGGAACTGGCCTATTTAAGTTCAGAGGCTTGAGGTTGTAGATGGTGCCACTAGACTCAACATCCAGAACCAAGTGCTAATCTTGCCTCAAACATTTACTAGCCATCCTGGGCAAGTCCTTTCATGTCTATCAGAATAGCACCTACTCCTTCACAGGGTTGTCATGAGGAAAGAATATATATATATATATATATAAAACACTTTGTCAATTTTAAAGCACTGTATAAATGTTAGCTATTACTATTGTTATCACAAGATGGACCACAAGGTAATGACTTCAAGAAAGCTGAGAAAACTCTATTTACTGCGGCTTAGTGGGCTTGTGATCTTCACTTAAGGAATGGGATGGGGGTGGTAGAACCAAAACCTAGAATGACCAGAAAGGGCTGTGTAGTCAGTTTCACTTTTTGGTCCTAGCAACTTTTTACTGGAGAGGTCATGAGGGAGCAAAAAGAACAGTGATGATGTAGCCATAAGTCTATTTTAAAAATACTGCATGGAAACATTTTCACTCATGATATTATGTTCTATCGAGAAAAAAATTAAATGTTCCAAGGTAAATTCTGTTTTATTTAATATGGGGTTGATTTTTCCAAATCCATTTCAGCCACTGGTGGTATTTTCTCTGATCTCCGTCAGCTGAGGAGTTTGTGAGTTTGCTCCCATAAGAAGAAAATTTAGACCAGTGTCTGTGTGATACAGCTGTTATCACCTAGTAGTATCTGCTGTTGGGCAACATGATGTCCCCATAAATTCAGGCTTGCTCGGGTGGGAGGTGAAAGAGTTTGTCCCATTTATACTGTTCGGTGGTTTGGACTTATTGGTGAGAATGAATGATCAGGTTCCCCCACATCATGAGCTAAAGTAGGAGGTGATTTTAGACAACCCAAGTTAAAAGAAAGCTATGGCGATTCTCTGAATTAGACCAACATAGTATTGGTGAGAAGTAAAAATGAGCAGATGGAAGGAATTGTGATAAGCCCTGCTATTTATACAGCGCTTTTAAAGTTTGCAAAGCACTTTGCACAGATTATCTTCTATGAACAATATCATCATGACCATTTTACAGGTGAGAAAACCAAGGCTGTTTAGTGATTTATCAGTGGTCACAGACATAGTGTCAGTTGCATGATAGAGCTATAGTCAGGGCTATGCTCAGAGTCTGGGAGACCTGAAGTAAAATTCTGCTTCCAGCACTTAATTAGCTATGCAACTGGACAAATTGCTTAACCTTTCCTAGCCAGAGTTTCCTCATCTCTAACGTGAAGATAATTATACTTCTTACCTTACAGGGTTGTTGTATCAAACAAACAATGTAGAATACTTTAGAGCACCTCAGAGTTTTTCATGTATACACATATATACATATACATATATACATACATGTGTGTGTGTGTATATAAATGTTAGCTATTGTATCTATCATCATCATCATCATCATTTTTGTTATTGTTACCACTATCATCACTAGTAATCAGAGGCAGAATCTGAACAGAGGATTTCCTGACCCTGTGCCCAGCATTCTGTCCATTCTGCCATCTGCCTTATGATGTGAACACATTGGCCAGTCTGATAGTTGCATTTACCAATTCTGAGTGTATAATGTAGAATTCTAAACATTCCAAGTGTGTAGGCATAAAAAGAATGTTTAAAAACTAAGCAAAATTTTTTTCAAATTCCATTTCTTTTTTTTTAATTTATTTTTATTTTTAATTTACACAACACCCAGTTACACAAGTTTTTGAGTAACAAATTTTCTCTCCCTCCCTCTTCTCCTCACTCTCCCCCAAGACAGCATGTAATCCGATATAGGCTCTACATATACCTTCACATTAAACACATTTTCACAATAGTCAAGTTGTAAAGAGTATAACCAATGGAACGAGCCACGAGAAAGAAGAAACAAAACCAAAAAAGTGAGAGCAAATAGTTTGCCTCAATATGCATTCAGACCCAGTAGTTCTTTCTCTGGATGTGAATCACTTTTTCCATCACGAGTGTTTTGGAGCTGTCTTAGAACCTTGCATTGCTGAGAAGTCCCAAGTCTATCAAAGTTAGTCATCAGAGATGCAGTGCGTCTGTAATCGTGTATAATGTTCTCCCGGTTCTGCTGCCCTCACTCAGCATCAGATCATGTAAGTCTTTCCAGGTTATGATGAAGTCTGTCTGCTCCTCATTTCCTATAGCATAATAGTATTCCATTACATTCATATACTACAACTTGTTTAGCCATTCCCCAATTGATGGGTGTCCCTTGATTTCCATTTCTTTGCCACCACAGAAAGAGCTGCTATAAATATTTTTGTACATACAGGTCCTTGTCCCACTGGTATGATCTCTTTGGGATACAACCCTAGAAGTGATATTGTTGGGTCAAAGGGTATATGCACATTTTTATAGCCCTTTGGGCATAGTTCCAAATTGCTCTCCAGAATGGCTGGATTAGTTCACAGCTCTACCAGCAATGTAACAGTGCTCCTATTTTCCCACATCTTCTCCAGCATTTATCATTTTCCTGTTTTGTCATGTTAGCCAATCTGACAGGAGAGATGTAGTACCTAAGAGTTGTTTTGATTTGCATTTCTCTAATCAATAGTGATTTAGAGTATTTTTTCATATAACTATAGATATTAAAACTGCCTGTTCATATCTTTTGACCATTTATAAATTGAGGAATGACTTGTATTCTTAAAAATTTGACCCAGTTCCCTATATATTTTAGAGATGAGACCTTTATCAGAGACAATGGTTGTAAAAATTCTTTCCCAATTTTCTGCTTCCCTCCTAGTCTTGGTTGCATTGGCTTTGTTTGTACAAACCTTTTCAATTTAATGTAATCAAAATTATCCATTTTGCATTTCATAATGCTCTCTATCTCTTGTTTGGTCATAAATTCTTCCCTTCTCCATAAATCTGACAGGTAAACTATTCCTTGTTCTCCCCAATTGCTTATAGTATCAGCCTTTATGTCTAGATCATGAATCCATTTTGACTTTATTTTAGTATATGGTGTAAGATATTGGTCTATGCCCAGTTTCTGCCATCCTGGTTTTCCCAGAAGTTTTTGTGGAATAGTGAATTCTTATCCCAGAAGCTGACCTCTTTGGGTTTATCAAAGAATTGATTACTGTAGTCATTGACTACTGTGTCTTGTGTATCTAACCTATTTGATCCACCACTCTATTTCTTAGCCAATACCAACTAGTTTTGATGAGTGCTGCTTTATAGTACAGTTTAATATCTCGTATGGTTAGGCCACCTTCCCTAGTATTTCTTTTTCATTAATCTCCTTGATATTCTGGACCTTTTGTTCTTCTAGATGAATTTTGTTATTATTTTATCTAGCTCTATAAAATTTTGGTAGTTTGATTGGTATGGCACTAAATAAGTAAACTAATTTAGGTAAAAAACAAGCGCAATTTGTCAGCAACAAAAGTTAGTGGCATTTAAATTTTTTGGAAGGTAGGTATTGAACAGTCGATCAGTCAATAAGCTTTTATTAAGCACCTACTGTGTGCCAGGAACACACAGAAAAAGCTAGAACAATAAATGAGGATAGCTGTGTCTTGAGATCCAGAATTGGCCTAAGAATATGAATAAGATAAGGGCAATTAACAACAATATTTAACATTTATGTAGTATTTTAAAGGTTGTGAAACACTTTGAAAAAAATGATCTCCGTTGATCCTTACAATGGTGCTGGTAGGTAGGTGCTCTTATTCATCCCATTTTTGTAGACGAGGAAACTGAGGCAATCTAAGGTAAATGATTTGCTCAAGGTCACCCTGCTAGTAAGTATCTAAGGCCAGATTCACCTGGGTATCCATTGCACCACCTGTTTGCCCAATTATTCCCTGAGCAGGCAGCTAGAGGACTCAGTGGACAGAGTGCTGGGTGTAGAGTCAGGAAGACCTGAGTTCAAATGTGGACTCAGACACTTACTAGCTATGTGACCCTGCGCAAGTCACTTAACCCTTGTTTGCCTTAATCTACGGGAGAGGGAAACGGCAATCCGTTCCAGTATCTTTGCCAAGAAAACCCAACGGACAGTACTGGTGTGCTAAGTTCCTCAGGGTCACAAAGAATCAGACACAATTCGATAGCAACATTTATTCACTGTAAATTTTCAGGTTCGTTTGGGGAAAGAGTTGGTTTGCTGTTTTATTTGGGACCATATTTGGGGTATTGAAACTGACAGAAATAGGAAGTTTTTCTTCCTGTGTATGACACTTCAGAAAACTCTTTAAGATATTGGAATATTTAACCATTTTATATTGCTTAAACATTTGTGATTTTGTTTTGGTCTATTTTTTTTCCTTTTTTTTAATCTAAGTATATTTCTGTATTTAGGCTATTGGGAGGTTAGAGGGGGACATGGGGGATTTAAGCAGCACTTTGACAGTGAAATGAGTTCAAACATACAGAAAATAACTTGCTTTGGTGACTGGAAAGCAGAAGTTAATAGGCTCTGGACCTTACTTTACCGTTCTGGAGCCCGAAATTCCTTTGACTTAAGGCTAGTCTAAATTAAAGAGTAGGAAATTGCCTCTTTCATTGGAAATAAGCAAAATCAGTATTCTGATAATAAAGTGTTTCATGTGCATGTCAAGACAGTAACTAAGGAAGGAAACCATGATAACAGTCTGAGGCATAAAAAATCCAGCAGCTTAGTTGGAAACTATAAATACTCCCCCAGGGTTTATTTGCATTATATGAGTATAACTATAAGGTCTATCTCAAGGCTTACCCTGGTGCATCCTTGTATTGGGGGAGAGGCCCCTTAGAGACAATGCGGAGAGAATATTAACTCTCACCATTTCCATAAAGCTGAAAAGATTTCAAATCTCAGGCAAGTTTCTGTATGTCTGGTGCTTGTGCACCGGCCTAGTTAGGAGAAGTCATCATAAGAGGCTGGCCATCAGGAAACCCATTTTTTAGGCTATAGCAATTCAGGGAGAAAAGTTTTCTACCAGATCTGGTAGTTGGAGTGTCCATACTGATAAAATCACAGATCCCTGGAGCATTGAAATAGCTTTTAAAGTAATAGGATTGATTTTTTTTTTCAAGCAAGCATACCAGAACTGACATCCTCCAAGGCAATATTGACCCTTTCAAAGTAGTCCCCTTGTAGAGGGACTGTTCACTGATGTGGTGATGCTGCTTTTCTTTGAAAGGAGTTAGGAACTCTCTCCTCCCTAAGAATTGTCTTCAGAGCTGATTTAAGGGCCACAGGAGATTAACGGGCAACTCACTTGGTAGTCATATCTCATTTACCCCAAATAGCTCCACAGTCCGTTTCAGTCACCAGCTTGTCTCCAAATGACTCTGGGCAGTTTCTAGAAATCAGAACCACCTTCAGAGGACAAAGGCTTGCCACCATGGAGGATATACCTAAGAATGTGACTCAGGCTTTGAAAGTGATTCCAGAAGGAGAATTTTAAAGTTGTTTTGAGACATAAGGGTATGACAGGAGTATAGCCTCCCCCAGCAAAAGTTGAGACATGGCTCTCTAGTTGAGTGTAGTACTAGTTTGGGTTTTTAAAACACACACACACACACACACACACTCAAATCCAGTTGTGTGATTTTACGTTCACCTCTCTTATCAAATTATCAGATGAGATAACCTTTGTAAAGCACATAACACATACCTGGTGTGTTCTCTGCTATTTCCCTTCTTCATCTGCTGTATAATGAGTACAGAAAAGTAGTGGATTAGTAAGGAAAACTCGCTTCTGGTTTTTCTAGGCAGCAAGCATTTATTAAGTACTTACTGTGTACTGTGAACTCTGCCAAGGATTGAGGATACAAATACAAACAAAAAGAGTCTGCCCTCAAGGAGCTTGTGTTCTAATGGGGGAAGATAACACATAAAAAGGATCTGAAAAACTGGTGGGGGAGGTATCTGAATGCAGGTATGGTGATGAAGCCTGTACAGTCTGAAGCACAGCTGAGGGGATTGAAGCCTAGCCACCTTGGGCCCCCATCTCCAAAATAGAGGCCCCTGCAAAGACCTCATCCATGGAACCAGGAGACTGGGTCCTTCCCAGAGTGGAGGCCCCTGTAAGGAATTCCTGGATGAAAGAAGGAAGCCTGGGCCATCCCAAAATGGAGGCCCCTGCAAAGACCTCATCCATAGAACCAGGAGACTGGGTCCTTCCCAGAGTAGAGGCCCCTGTAAGGAATTCCTAGATGAAAGAAGGAAGCCTGGGCCATCCCAAAATGGAGGCCCCTGCAAAGACCTCATCCATGGAACCAGGAGACTGGGTCCTTCCCAGAATGGAGGGTCCTGTAAGGAACCCCTAGATAGAATAAGGAAGCCTGGGCCACCCCAAAATGGAGGCCCCTAAATGGCAGAGAAATGGATTTGATGTCCTCCACAGTCCCTTCCTGCTCTAAATCTGTGGTCCTGTGGGAGGAGGATTAAAGAAGAGAGAGACTTGGGGCAGGGAGATGAATTAGGAGGCTATTACAATTGTGAAGGAAAGAGGTGTTAAGGACCTGAATTAGAGGTGACTATGTGAGGAAAGAGAAGAGGATGGATTTAAGAGATACTGGGGAGGTACAAATGGTGAGATTTGGCGATTGACTGGGTATAGGGGGTGAGGGAAAGTGAGGAATCAAGGATACCAGTGAATTTGCAAACTTGGGTGACTGGGAAGATTGTAAGAGGCTTGGTTTGAGGGCGTGGCAAATAAGTTTTGGACATGTTGAGTTTGAGATACCTACAAGACACCCTATGTGAAATATCCATTAGATAAATTGAGGATGCGGGATTGGGGCTCAGGAGAGAGTTCATGGCTGGATGTACAGGCTTGGGAGTCATTTCATAAAGATAATTAAAATCATGGGGACTAGGGGGCATGATAAGGGTAATGAACCACAGAAGGAGACTGCTGCTGTTCACCCTTCATTTTTGAAGGGAACCAATGACATCACAGGTCGTGTCTTGATTTGCACATCAGTTGGATTCAAGTGAGGCAGAGTTGCACAAAGTTATCAGCCTCAGTCTCTCTTCCTGAGTCATCAAAGTTCATTGGCAAGACAAAAGTCAGGATGACTGGCAATGGCCTGGGATGTAGTGGATGACCTTGGCATCTTCAATGTCTGACCAAGCTCTGAGCACTCCACAGTGCCTGCTTTAGCCACCTTCATGCCGTTGGAACAAATTGTTCTTCTCTGCCCATTCTACAGGGGGGAATGTCTTCACAAGCTTGGGAAGATTATGAAGGAGTCGGTAGACAGGAGAACCTAGAGACAATAGTACGATGAAAACTTTTAGAGAAGACCATATCTTGGAGGAAATGATATTCAAAAGCATAGAAAGATTAAGAAGGATGAGAATAGAGAAAAGGCCATCAGATTTGGCAATTGAGAGATCATTGGTAATTTTAGAGAGAGCAGTTTCTATAGACCAGAAGCCAAGTTATAAGAAACTAATCGAGAAGTAAATGAGAGGAGAGGAAATTATTTCTATTTTGTACACAAGGAAGCTGAGGCTTAAAAAGGCCTAGTACTTGTCCATGGCCACATAGCTAGTTGGAACTGGATTTAAACACAGGTCTGTCTGTAGGCATGATGGGTTATAGCACTCTAGTATTGGGGAGCGACCAAAGACCAGGTAAAGGAAGAAAACGCTCTAAAGCTTGCTTAGTTTATAAACCTCCCTGGGCTTTTATAATAATGGTTTATAGAATAGATACCCTATGTCTGGTCTTACCCATCTTATCTGTGTCTTGTTGATACATAGCAGTTTTCATGTTGTCTCTCCCCGTTAGACTGAGCTCCTTGACAGCAGGAACTTTCTTTTGCCTTTCATAGTACCCCCAGCACTTAGCACAGTGCCTGGCATATAGTAGGTGCTTAATAATGCTTGTTGACTTGGTGTGACTCAACTCCTCTTCCTCCTCTGTCGTGTGATGGATATTAGACCACCATGAAGGCTTTGCCTGAAGGTCAGCAAGATGTCAGAGAGCCTGCTTTTTCATCTAGAAAGGTGAATACACTACATCTGCATTAGGAGATAAAGAATGCCCTTGCTTACTCAGTGATTCATAAGGCATCATCTTTTTTTCCCTTACAAGAACAAAATTCAGAACTCAAGTTAATTGGCTTTCAAACAGAGTTTCACTTCCAGAGTTTATAGTGATCATCTTCTCACGTTCACTTTGGTTTTCCCCAGCCGAAAGAGTGAAATATGGTAGAACTTGGTTGGTAGAATACAGACCTGTGGAAAAAGGAATTTTTTGGTGTTTTATTTATCCAGTTAGCCTCCTGGTGAAAAAATGTGAGTGAAACAATGACAAAATAGTTTGTAAGTAAATAAAAATAGAGTAGATTTGGAGTGAAACCATGACATAATAGATCATAAGCTCCGTGAGGGCAGAGACGATCTTTTGTCTCTTTTTATGTCCCCAGAACTTATATCCCTACATAGTAGGGCTTAATAAATGTTTATTGGTCGATGTTACTCTTCACTAGTTGACCATGTTCTGTGCAATTCTTAACTTGGTTACCATTTAAACAACCTTAGTGGACACAGCTGTACTCTGAGTTGGGAAGAGTCAGGGCTTAACCCACTCAGCACTCCAGGTAACTCCATAACACTGAATTGTAAAGCAGTTGCTGACCTACCTTGGAAGGGGGTGTTTGCTCATTGGGAGTGCCCAACAATAATGAACTCATAGCTTCAGACCTCCCCTCATGCCTCATGAAAAAAAAAAAGCTAGTGGTGGAACATTGTTGGTTTTCTTCTAGGCCTTAGCCGACAGCCTTCAGCACAAACTCCCTGCTCAGTTTTGGCTGGTTACTCATTTTTCCTCAAGAGAGGCCCAGGACTAGAGAACAGGGGTTTTACAGGTCAGAAATGAAGACAGAACTGAATGTTGAAAACCTGCCCAGAATGTTCCCTCACTCTGTCTGACTTGAGCCAGGACTGTTCCCTGTGCTTTCAAGAATATTTATTTCACACACAGACTTTTGAGACCAGTGGGTCTTTTCCAAGCCCAATTAGATAAATTGAAACGTGCCATGTATCCAGCTAGGGAAGTCTCAGTCTCAAAGCTTTGCAAAGCTGATAGGGAACAATAGCCAGCAGTGGTTTTGATTTTTACCTCACTCGTGGGTCAACCATCTTAACATTTATCTTTTCATCCCTTGATGTAAAAAAAAAATTTATTCCATAATTCTTATGTTGACCAAAGACTCTTGAGATGCCAAGGATGAACTAGAAGCAGTGTGGCAAAGTGCAGAGGGCTAAGCTTAGAGTCGGGAAGACCTGAGTTCAAATGGTGCCTCTGATGTTTACCAGCCCTATGACCCATAGCGAATCCCTTACCTCTCTCCACCTCAGTTTCTTCTCTAAAGTGAAGATGATGGTAGCACCTACCTCACCATTTGTTTTAAGGATCAAATGAGATAATATGTGTAAAGTACTTTGTACACCTTATAATACCATATAAACGTGAGCTGTTAATATTATGAAAACTTGATCAGGAACAATGCATTTCTTTAGCACTACAAGTGTTACATGTGAGGAACGGTAAGAATGTGACTTTGGCTCATAGGATATATAAAAGGGAATGCTTTATGATAAGGCTGGAAAGAAGTTAGAGACAAGTTGCAAAGGGCTTTAAATGCCAAACCAAGGAATTCGTGTTTGATCTGAGAAAGTCACTGGTTCTTTTCTTTTCTTTTCTTTTCTTTTTTGGAATTCTTGTTATTTGTCCTTTGTTCTCAAAGAAAGAAAGAAGCCGTGTCCCTGACTGGCCAGTTCCAGTTGGGTCCTCAGTGGGCAGCTCCTTTTCTACCCACAGAGGTGGTTGTTTGTCCTTCATTCTGGAGGAGGATCATGACATCAGGGAGGTGATGCCATGACTTGCAAGTGAATTGGATTTAAGTGGGGGAGCTCTGTACAAAGTCACCAGCCTCACTTTCTCCTCCAGAGCCATCTGGGTCCAGTGGTGAGATATAGATCAGGAAAACTGGAAATGGCTCCGAATGCTTTGGGAGACTTTGACCTTTTCAAGCTAAGGCCTTTAACAAGTCTCAGGACTTTAACAAGACTGAGGCAGCAGCCATTCAGTGATTAAGGCTTAATAAGAACAGGAGTAGTAGAGTAACATGGTCAGATCTATGCTTCAAGAAAAAACACTCTGGCAACTGTGTGAAGAATAGATTGAAGAGAGAAGAAATTTGAGGCAGAGACCAATGAGGAGGAGACTGTTGCAGCAGGCCAGGTGAAGAGGCTATGTGCGTCTGAATTAGGGTGGTGGCTGTGGACCGAAGAAGGGGGATGGGTGGGAAAGATGTTGTGGAGGAAAATACAAGATCTGGTAACTGATTGGACATGTGGCATGAGAGCATGTAGAAAGTCCAGAGTGACTCCCAGGTTGAAAGAGTCGTCTGCCTGGGTGACTGGGAGAATTGTGGTGTTCTCAACAGAAAAGGGGATATTCTGAATGGGAAGGGGAGATGAGGGGTTGGGTTTTTTTGGATATGTTGAGTTTGAGATACTTATGAAACATGATGTAGATGCAGAATGGAAGCTCAAGAGAGAGACTGGGAGTTGTCTGTCTAGAGATGATGGTGACCAAGGGAGTATGGAGGGGGAAGAGGACCCAGGACATCACCTTTGGAGGGCTCTCATAGTTAAGGGTTGGGAAATGGATGAAGTTGCAGCAAAGGAGACTTGATGGTTAAACAGATGGGAGAAGAGCCAGTCTAGTTACAAAAACCCAGAAAGGAGAGAGCATGGCATGCTGCAGAGAGCTGGAGGTGGATGATAGTTGAGAAAGGACCGTCAGAGATGGCAAATGGAATATAAACTCCTTGAGAGCAGGGGATATTTTTTGTTTTTTCTTTGTATTCTTAATCATATAGCATGGCCATTGGCATTGGCACATAGTAAGCATTTAATAAATGCTTGCTTGTTTGTTTGGAGGAGAGCAGTTTCAGTTAAGTGATGAGGTCAAAAGCAAGAGGAGAAAGAATTGATTGAGAGGAAAATAGAGCAGTTGAGTTTACACAGCTTTTTCTGGGATGAAAATGAGGGCATAGTTCTCTTTGGAGCAAGAGATTTACATTTTTCTTTTCCTGTAAATGTTATCTAAGGTTCCATTTAAGGTTCATATAAATATGTTATCTAAGGTTCTAGTAGGAAATTAGTATAAATTACCAGGATTTTCAAAACTGTAAAATTTTATGGGTGGAGATGACCTTGGAAATTATCTGGTTCAACTTCCTCTTTTTATATCACCTTCTGCAGGTCTTTCCTGGGTCAGACCATCCCCTTTCCTGTTCTCCACACCTCAGTTACACTTAGTGCCTCCACCTCCAGGGTTACCTTGTGTGCTTTGTATGTGGAAGAAGGACTCAACATGTCTTCTAGAAAGCAGAGTGCCCCCATGTTAGATGATCAGGGCACGGGCAAAAAAGCCAAGTGACATTGGCATTTATGCACTGCTATCTCCTCCATTAGAATGCAAGCTCTTTGAGGGAAGTTTGAGTTTCAGTTAAGTTTTTCCAGCCCTTAGCATGATGGAAGCCCTTCATGAATGTTTGTTGATTGAATGACTGATTGTTTAGTTACCTACTACATGCTTGGTTACCTACCTACCTTGGTTCCCTAAAGCTAGGTGCTGAAGGCGAGAGACAAAGACCGATGAAGCCCAGTTGCTGCCCTCAATGAGCTAACAGTCTGGTTGGCAAGTCTTGTGAGAGCTCCAGGGAGGGGAGATTAAGTATGAGTCACTTTTGAGTGATTTAAGCTCTTGAGGCCTCTCTTTTCTTTTCCGTCTGCCAAATAGCTGAACTGGAAGAGTTCCGAGGTTCTTTTCCAGCACTAGGACTGGGTCTTGGGCAGTATTCTTCTGCTACAACAGCATGGTGACATAGAAACAGTGCAGTATATGGAAGGAGTGTTGACTTTAGAGCTAGGAACTCTTTAGAGCCCAGTCCTCCCTCTACCACTTACTACAAAGGATCTCTATCAAATCACTTAGCTTCTTCATCTGTAAGATGGTAGGGTTGGGCTAAATGATTTCTATGGTCTGGAGACATAACAGTTTCTTAAAAAGATAATCCTACTTCTTATTTACTCTGAACTGCTTCTATGTCTTCCTCCTATGACTTCCTAATAAGCAGCAAAATAGTATTTAGAAGGATCATGCTTATTTGACTAGGCAAGAGAGTATCTTCTACCAAAGTGGGGGAAATTCAGATTGTATCACTGGATGATGATGACAGCTAGCATTTACATAGCATATTAAAGTTTACTAAGCCCTCTAGAGATATTATCTCATTCTGCCCTCATAATAATCCTGTGAAGGGGATGCTATTATTAAGCCCAGTTAACAGATGAAAAAACTGAGGTGGAGACATGTTAAGTGACTTGCCCCAGGGTCACATTGCTAGTAAGTATCTGAGGCCAGATTTGAATGCCAGTCTTCCTGTCTCTAGGTCTGACGCTCTATCCATTGTGTCATCCATCTGTCCTGATCTAACTAGCCTTAGTTGTCCATTTCTGGAATGATCTCAGCTTTGCGAATGGAGGACTTCCCCAAAATGGGCATGACCAGTTGTATATCAGCTTCCATGTTGACTCTGTTGTTAGGGGCATTTGTTTGTATACTCAAGTTTGTTGGTTTTCTGTTGTTCGGATGGGCTCGTCTCATTTCTTGGATGTGTTCCAGTCCCTCACCTCAGTTTTGTTTGGGGGATTCCCATTGACTTTGAAAAACACTTCTATATCTGTGTTGAGCATAGCAGCAATAGCTGCTCACATGGCAACAAAAATGCACAACATAGAAGGGGAAACTAGACCAGTAGCAATTCTAGATAGCTGTAATAGCTCCTAGAGACGTCATCGAGAGGAAGGGTTCTTAATCCATATGGTCACGTAGTCACAGATTTCATGTGGTCCATGACTCGCAAGGGGGAAAAAATCCATCTTTATTTTCAATAACCTCAAACTGAAATTTAAAAATTGAAATTTTGCATTTTCTTCAGCTATTTAAAAGCATTATTCTGAGAAAAGATCCATGTGCTTCCCATACTGCCAGAGGGGGTCCATGACACAAAAAAAGGTTAAAAACCCTTGATCTAGGGGAACATTTTGAGAAAAGAGGAAGGAAACAAGCATTTATTAAATGCTTACTACGTGCCAGGCATCATGCTAAGCTTTCTACAAATACTGCCTCATTTGAGCTTCACAACAATCATAAGGTGTTCTTATGATGCCCTTTTTTTGTTGTTTTAAATTACTACTTGAAGGAAATGGCTCAATTTTGGTTAGCAGTTAGTGAAAATAAAGATTTTTTTTCCAAGTTCATGATCCCCTGAAATCTGTCAGTGGACCCCTAAGGCTAAGAACTCCTAGTCTTGTTCAACCCCCTCATTTTATAGATTTGAGAATTCATCCAACCTCTGTGAGCCTCAGTTTCTTGAAGAACAAAATGGGGTTTGAATGGGATCTGTTCATAGTGAGGCAGCAATGTGATGTGGTAGCCAAAGAGACTGCTGGGATCATAGGCTTCATGAAGAAATACAGTGTTCTCAGGTCTTTTCTCCCTCCTGTCTGTTTCCAAGGCACGGGCGTTTGGACCTAATTTACAGCTAAGATAGCATTCTATCATGTATTATGAGTGTTTGTTTATATGCTGTGAAGGCAGGTCCTCATCTCATCTTTGTATCCTTCAGGGATGATGCTTTGCACAGAGTTCAAAACAAGGTGGTCGGATTGAATTTGATGCACTTATTTGTGAAATGAGAGCATGCATGACTTGTTTGGATTTGTATTTCAGGCATATAATCTGGCTCCATATTGTTTATTAATAAGTAGCTAGAACTGAGCTTTGTGGCTAATTCTATTGAGTGGTTATTTAGGAAGTTGTGTTTACTTAGAATCATTTTCTTTTAATATCTTTTGCTTTTACATCACCTGCATCCCCCCTCCCTTCTGCCTTCTCAGAGAGCCTTATCTTATAGCAAATAAATTTTTAAGGAGGAAAAAAAAACTAATTCAGCAAAACTGATCAGCACCTTGAAAAGTCTGATAAGTAGCACAGTGGATAGAGCATCAGACTTGGAATCAAATCTGCCCTGTGAGGCTAAGTAGCAAGTCACTTAATTTCCGCCTGCCTCAGCTTTCTCATATGTAAAATGAGGATAAGAATGCTCCCATCTCCCCTACCCCCACTCCTCCCCCCAGGATAACATGTTGGTAGGATCAAAGGAGACAATATTTATTTGTGAAGTGCTTTGCAAACTTAAAGCATTCTATGTTACTACAGGCATTATATTCAAACCTGTGGACCCCTCACCTCTACAAAGGAGAAAGGTGTCATCTCATATGTAGAGACATATCATATCATGTGGCTTGGGACCAAGCTTAGCCTTTATTATTTTGCAAGGTTCGTTTTTGATTGCTTTATGATAGTTCTTTCCATTTACTTTACTGTAGTCATTGTAGGGTTTTTTTTTAATTCTCCTTAGTTCTGCTTACTTCATTTTGCATCAGTTCATGTAAGTCTTTCTTCCCTTTTTTGTAGTTATCATTTCTTACAGTGTGGTAATATCCCTTTCCATTCGTTGTTCTTGAGTCATTTCAGTCGTGTGTGACTCTTCATGATCCCTTTGGGGTTTTCATGGCAAAGATACTGGAATAGTTTGCCATTTTCTTCCCCGGCTCATTTTACAGATGAGGAAACTGAGGCAAACAGTTAAGTGACTTGCCCAGGGTCACACAACTAGTGGGTATCTGAGGTCAGATTTTCACTCAGGAAGACAAGTCTCCCTAACTCTAAGCCCAGGGCTCTCTATCTACTCTGCAACATTCATGTACTGTCATTTAACTATCTCCTAGTTGGTGGGCATCTACTTTGTTTCTAATTCTTTGCTACCCTACAGCAAAAAAAAAGAAAAAAGAAAAAAAAAGAAAAAGCTCACTGTTATAAATATTTTGATGTATATGGAGTTTTTTTAATCTTTGCAACTAGTATCTCTGATAAAGGCCTCATTTCTAAAATATACAGGGAACTGAGCCAAATATATAGGAATACAAGCCATTCCCCAATTGAGAAATGGTCAAAGGATATGAACAGGCAGTTTTCAGAGGAAGAAATTAAAGCTATCTATAGGCATATGAAAAAATGCTCTGGATCACTACTGATTAGAGAAATGCAAATCAAAACAACTCTCAGATACCACATCTCTCCTGTCAGATTGGCTAAAATAACAAAACAGGAAAATGATAAATTCTGGAAAGGATGTGGGGAAATTGGAACATTGTTGCATTGCTGGTGGAGTTGTGAGCTGATCCAGCCATTTTGGAGAGCAGTTTGGAACTATGCCCAAAGGGCTATAGATATGTTCATACCCTTTGACCCAGCAATACCACTTCTAGGGTTGTATCCCAAAGAAATCACACAAGCGGGAAAAGGACCCATATGTACAAGGCTATTTATAGCAGCTCTTTTTGTGGTAGCCAAGAATTGGAAATCAAAGGGATGCCCATCAATTGGGGAATGGCTGAACAAGCTGTGGTATATGAAGGTGATGGAATACTACTGTGCCATAAGAAATGGGGATGATGCAGACTTCGTAACAACCTGGAAAAACCTACACGACATAATGCTGAGTGAGCGGAGCAGAGCCAGGAGAACGTTGTGCACAGCCACAGATATATGGATTCCATGAGGACCAACCCTGACATACTGCGCTCTTCTCAGCAACCTAAGGGGCAAAGCCAACTCCAGGGGACTCATGAGGGAGAATGCTATCTTCATCCAGAGAAAGAACTGTGAAGTTTGAATACAGAACGAGGCGCACTACATGCTCGCCTTTTCTGCTTCTCTTTTGTTTTTGTTCTTGGGTGGTTTTTTTTTTTTTTGGTTCTGTTTCTTCTTTCTCATGATTCATTCCGTTGGTCAAAATTCTTCTCCACAACTTGACTAGTGCATAAATTAATTCAATGCAAAGTTATACAGGACAGTTATATGAGCTTCCATGCCGTCTTGGGGAGGAAGGGGAGAGGGAGGGGAGAAAATCTGGAACTCAAAACTATGTAGAACCATGTGTGGTAAACTAAAAATAAATAAATTAATTAAAAAAAAAGATATGGAGTTTTTTTTGTTAATGACCCTCCTTGGAGTATATTCTTAGTAGTGGAATCTCTGGGTCAAGGTGTGTGGACTTTGTAGCCACTTCATTTACATGATCCCAAATTACTTTACAGAATGCTTGGAGCAATTGACAGCTCCGCCAACAATGCATTAATGTGCCTATTTTACCACAAACCCTCTGGCATTGGCTATTACCATCTTTTTCATTAAAACATATTCTTGATTCCTTTTTGCATTCTAAATCTTCAGCAATCTTTCCACTGTCTTCAAACTACCCAGCCCATCTCGGCCCCCATCAACTTATGTATTATTATAATCAATTGCCATTGAATGGATTCTTTCCTCTACCTCCTTTTGGTAAAGAAGAGGGGGCTAACTCAAGAGGATGTGTTGCATATAGAGTTTTAAGATTGTCACTGTTTCAGTTGGTTTTGTATAACTTTTCCTTTGACCCAAGGGCTAGCTCTTTGGAGGTGGGATAGATCCAGAAATGACAGCGATATAAAATTAAAAGAAATCTTACTTTAAAATAAATAAATAGCTACTTTGCTTCCTTTAAAAGATAGCAGAAACTGCTGCTTTTCTCAGTCCTACCCAGGACAATCTCCTTTTTTCTTACTGAATTACCATCTTGCAGTGGATGGAATGGCCTCTTTGCCAATGTATTAAATACCTGGCAAGGGAGAAAAAGGTGTTTTAGAAAGTTTTTTTTAAAGTAAATGTTGGTCAACACAAAGGAATCATACAGTTAGAAAAATGTTTCCAGTGTTTATGTTCAGATGTTCAGACCTGTCTGGCTCCCTTCTGTTTGTAGGCATGGAGGTTATAGGCAGTCTGGCTATATTCCTCATTGATTCATAGAAGAATACTGCAAATTGCTCATTTCAAGACTCTGGCTTTAAGCCACTGGGGTAGCTTTGATAAGACTACAGCATCCTTCTGTTCATTGCTTGCTCAAGAGACCATTATTTGACTGGAGGTAAGTTATAAACCAACATTGTAACAACCCTTCCCTCTCCCCTCAAGCAGCATAAATATTATATGCTAATGAGCTTGTGATTAACTTTACAAGTACTTATTCAAAATAGCTTTCCCTCCACATTAAGACTAGCGTTGTCACCATTAATTTTGGGCAGGAATGTTTCACGGGTTCCATTTTTGTGTTTGTATATGGCCAGCGCTTATTAGCACACAGTGTCAGACACAGAATAGGTAATTAACAAATACCTGTGGGTTGACTGATGGATCATTCCTAAGAACACAAGCTGATAGCAAAAGAAAACTTACATTTTAGACAGCTCCAGTGGTGGTTGGAGCAGGAGGACACAGGGAAAGGATTTGAAGTCTGTTGCCTCTACCTCAGAGATGAAGAACTCAGTCTGACTTGTGTGGTTAAAAAAAAATTGTTACCTTCTGTTTTGACATCACCTCAATTTCCAAATATTCCCCTACTTGTACCTAGAACCCTCCTTTGTAACAAAGAATAAAAAAGAGAGAAAAAAATTTTATTTTGGCTAAACTGGCCAACCCATCAACCATATCATGCTTGACAATTCCTCATAGTCCCCTACCTCTGCGAAGAGGAGAGAGGGAGAGGTACACTTTTCTCCTCTGTTCTTTGGGGCCAAGCTTGATCATCCTAAGTCCACAGTGATCAGTTTAATTTTTTTCATCCTTTCCATGCATTGTCGTATTATGTGTACTGGTTAAGCTTCATTTGGTATCAGTTCATCTTCAGTATTCCCATGGGTCTCTGTATCCTTCATATCTGTGGTTTCTTACAGCCCAGCAATACTGAAGGAGCTTTTAATGCCAGAGAAAACTTGGGGAGGAAAAATATCCTTATCTATCCTTTGGAATTGCCTTTACTGTTAATTATGCTATGTTTGTTCTTCTGCATAAGGGATACACTTAAATTTCTTTTGCTTATGTGCTGCTTCTGACCAAAGAGTTTATACTTTGGAAGAAAAGTCATTTCAGAATTTTGTTTGCAGCACTTTAAAGCCTATTGAAGTTTTTAGTCCAACTAACTTATATATACATTAATAATAATAATAATAATTAATAACATTGCTTCAGGACTTTGCATTTTACAAAGAAATTTCCTTATAATAATCTTGTGAGTTAGGAAGAGTTTATACATGTTATTTTCTCCATTTTAAATGAAGAAACTGAGTTTTGGAACCCTGGGGTGTCTTATCTGTGTTTATGTTGCTGATAAATGTCAGGGGAGGAATTAAAATATACAGGTCTCTCAATTCCAAATCCAGGCAGATTTTCTTTTGTACCTCACTGCCTTGTCCTGCAAGTTCACTATTTTATCTTATAAGTGAAATGATGGGTATTTTTTTTCTTAATATGATTTTTTTTCTTAAAATCAGTTATGATTTGATTTGTTTCAATTAGTATTTAGATGAAGGAATTTTAAATTGTGGGGACTTTAAAAAAAAATTTGGTCAGCCAAGTTAGCAAAACTGTGGTACAAGAATAAAAATGGTCTATGATAGAGCAATCTGTTTCCACCAGCAGACAGGAATTTTACCCCCCAGATGGCTGTTGAACTTTTCATTGCAGAATCTGTTGTAGAACAGTGGTGACCTGGAGGGAGGAACAGACTTCCTGAGCATGTAAGAGTTACCTCTTCCATGTTTAGTTAGGCAGGGTGGTGGGGGCCATCTCCAGTCATCCTGATCTATATCCTGCCTCTGGACCCAAATGGCTCTGAAGGAGAAAGTGAGGCCCTGCCTCACTTAAATCCAATTTACTTTCAAGCCATAGCATCACCTTCTCCATGTCATGGTCTTCTTTGAGAAGGAAGGGCAAACAACAGGGCAGGGTGGTGGTACAATGGAAAGAAGGCTGGAGTTAAGAGTCCAAGGACCCAACACAAGACCCACTTATCAAATTAAATGCCTCCATGGGCTCTCACTGTGCCAACTGCTGAGAATACAAATACAGGGAAAGAAATAGTGACCCTGCCCTCAAGGATCTTACATTCTGATGGGCAAAAACAACCACTAAATGGGCTTTGAATCCTAGCTGTGCTAATTACTAGCTCAGTGACCTTTGGGCAAGTTACTTCCCCTTTCTGGGGCTTGGATTTCTTCTTTATAAAATGAGATGGTCTTGAGGGAACCTCTAACATCCCTTTCAACTCTACATCTACAATTTGAGGAAAGCTACGTAGGTTTTTATTTCCCTTTTATTGAAAATTTCGATTAGTCTGTCAACACATAATGTTCCAGGGGTAGTTAGATGTCACAGTGGATAGAGCTCCTAGCCTGGAGTCACAAAGACCTGAGTTCAAATATGGCCTCAGACCCTTACTTGCTATATGACCCTGGGCCAAGTCTCGTAATGCTATTTGCCTCAGTTTCCATCTTCTGTAAAATGAGCTGGAGGAGGAAATGGCAAACCACTCCAGTATCTCTGCCAAGAAAACCCCAAATGGTCATGAAGAGTTGGACGTGACTGAAATGACTGAACAGCAAAAACCATGTTCCAGGCACTACTATGTTAAGCTCTGTAGATATAGATAAAAAAGGATAAACCAACCCCAACTTGATAGGAGCTGGCATTCTAATGGGAAAAGCAATAAGTATATGTGTAAATATATCTAGCATAAGTTTAAAGTTAATAAATGCAAATATTGACGGAGCTAAATACGTGGTAGTTGGGGGAGAAGGCCCTCGCAAGTGAGGGGAATCAGGAAAAACTTCATGCAGAAGTTAAAGACACACATTTTACCCAGCATATACTTCCCTTTTTTAGGCTTAAAATTCTGTCTTTCTTAGCTGATACTACACAAGTTGCTAACTACAACAACGAATTCTAAGTCTTTAACTTCAGTTGCTTCCATTTTGTTTGTGTTAATGCCACCTCTGTTTACAAAGTTCATTAAAGGGGTGCTTCATTTTGGCGTCCAAGTCTGAAACCTTTGTGCTTTTAGATTGTTTCTATCTTTGTTTTTCCCTTAATGATTGAATAAAAAATATTTATTAAGTACTTGATATGTGGCATGTAGTGTGGTAAGCACTTGATATAAATTCAAGAGAGACATTCCCTACCCTCAAGGACTTTTACATTTTTTGAAAAATTTTGTCTTTATTGTTTCCCTCCAGTCAAAAAAACCCTTATCTCCTTCCCCTTGAGAAAGCAAGGGGAAAAAAACCCCTCTGTTACAAATATGTATAATCAAGGAAAACAAATTCCTGCACTGGGCCTGTCTGCTTCCTCCAAAACGTCTCAATTTGTTCTCCTGAGTCCTTCACCTCTCATAAAGAGGTGGGTAGTGTGTTTCATTGTGAATCCTTTGGAATTGTGGCTGGCTGTTGCATTGATTAGAGTTCCTAAGTTCTTCAAAGTTGTGTGTCTTTGTAATATTGTTGTTATTGTATAAATTGTTCTCCGGGTGCTACTCACTTCAGGTTTTTCTGAAACCATCCACCTCATCATTTCCTATAGCACAATAGTATTCCATCACAGTCATATCCATGACTTGTTCAGCCATCCCCCAGTTGAAAGGCACCCTCCTCAGTTTCCAATTCTTTGTCACTGAAAAAAGAGCTGCAGTAGCTGTTTTTGTACATATGCATCTTTTTGTCCCTTTCTTCGATATTTTCCAAGTATAGATCTGGAAGAGAGAGAGTATATGTGTACACACACACACACACACACACACTCACACACTCTCCAAACTATGGCCCCAAAGTCACTCAAATGTATATATCCTTTGACCAGCATTGGGGCATAGCTTCAGATTGCTTTCCAAAATTGCTAGACCACTTCACAGCTCTACCAAACCACCACTGTGTCCCCTTTCCCACAGCCCCTCCAACATTTATTACTTTTCATTTTTTGTTGGCTCTTTTTTTTAAGGTCAATTCAGTCTGACAGATGAGATGTGAAACCTTGATTTGCATTTCTCTAATGATTAGTTAGAGCATTTGCTTTTCATGTGACTCACTTAGATTTCTTCCTCTGAAAACTGCCTGTTCATATCCTTTGGTCATGTCTTAATTGGGGGGATGGGATTGCTTTTCATCTTACTCTACCTGTTGACAAAACACATGTCTCCTTGAAGTGACACTTTTAACACAGTTTGCACCAAAGCAAGCCCAAGAAAGGATGGAACCTACTTCCAGAAAGTTATTTTTTTCTTCCTTCTTTTTTATGTAATAAAATTGAGGACTGCGTATGAGAAGTACATGTTGCTTCTTTGCCTACCTACTTATCTTCCCTTTTCCTCTCCTCTTAGGTTGTTTGATGTGTGCACAGTCTCACGAACAGACAGAGAAACCAAGCTTACGCTAGTGTTCGAACATGTTGATCAAGACTTGACCACCTATTTGGATAAAGTTCCAGATCCAGGAGTACCCACGGAAACGATCAAGGTACCAAGAAACTATTCCTCTTTACTCAATCACAGTCTGATTGTGCCTGTACCATTTCTGTACCGAAATGCCCAGAGCTGATATGTTTGCCATATTTCTTTAGTTGTTAGCTTTCTCACTTAATAGGATTATTCAATTATTAGCTTGCTTTAGATGACTTAATTCCTCTATTTAACAAAAAATAATTTTTGCTATAATCCTTCAATACAGCTAACAGGGTGGGGAACGTGGGGCCTCAAGGCCACATACAGCCCTCTAGGTCTGTAAGGGCAGTCCTTTGACTGAATCCAAACTTCAACAAGTATGGACCACACTGGAGGACCTCGAGGGACACACGTGGCCTCAAGGCCGCAGGTTTCCCGCCTCTGGATAGTATCTAACCTCAAAGTCAAAGACAGTCTGGGTTCAAGTTCTTCCTGCCTTAGTAAGCACAGTATAGTCAATAGACTTGCTGATTAGAGTTCAGTGTTTATTATTAAGACATCTTTTATGATTCCTCAGTATTTTTGTAGTTGAATTTGACAGCTTAACAGGAAACTTTTTAGCGTGCTTGTCTTCTTGTGAATGCCTCTTTCTTTCTCAAAGTCTAGTGCAAGAATGGAAACCAAAAATGTGATATCACGAGTATAGAGCACTCTTCGATGAGAAAAATTTCCTCTGTGATTCAGGACATGACCTTCTTAGTCTTAATTGTAGATTTCTAGAGCAGTGAGAGGTTAAATGACCTACCCAGGGTCACACAGCCTTTATGGCTCAGGGGCAATCCCCAAATCCAGGTTTTCTTGCCTCTCAAGTTGGCCATGCTGGCTCTGCAGGAAAATTCTCTGCATTCGTGGGTTCTAGTCAGTTTGATTACTCCAGGTTTTACTATATTGTGAATTTCAGTCTAGTTCTGTTAGATTTGTAGATGTTCATCCGAGGTCATCATGAAAAGACTTGATTCTTCAGACATGTGAATTCAATCCATTGTATCATGTATGTAGTAGTGTAATTTAAAAAGACTCATAAGAAACAAGGAATTTCTTCTAAATAAGAAATCCGGAGCTTTGCAGCTCAAAATTTGCCAGTAAGTTAGAGCATCTTTTGAGGGCTCCGTCATTTTACTTATAAGTAGTTTTTCTCTGCTCAGAGTAAGAAGTGCCTTTTTTGGTAGGAGCTGAAATGTGTTCCCTGTTACTGATGAATTTAGCTGTTTAATGGTTCATTTTTCTGGCTACAATCTGACATTCTCTCCAGCCTGGTTTTCCTACAGTCAAAACTGCTCTAAAGCTTTCTCTTGTATTTTGTAAATCTGATAGTGCTGTGTGTAGAAAAATCCCTTCACCTGTCTGGGGCTCCCTTTTATTCTCTGTAAAATAATGAATCTAGTCCCTTCTAGGCAGCTAGGTGGCACAGTGGATATAGTGCTGCTTCTGAAGTCAGAGAGATTCATCTTCCCGAGTTCAAATCTGTCCTCAGATACTTACTAGCTAGCTGTGTGACCCCGGGCAAGTCACTTAACCCTGTGTGCCTCAGCCTCTTCATCCATAAAGCGAGCTAGAGAAGGAAATGGCAAACCACTCCAGTGTCTCTGCCAAGAAAACCCCAAATGGGGTCATGGAGAGTTGGACGCAACTGAAACAACTTAACAGTTGGCTAGCTGGCACAGTGCTAGATCTAGAGGCAAGAAGATCTAAGTTCAAATTCAGCCTCACGCACTTGTAGCTGTGTGTCCCTGGGTCACTGACTACCCCAGTTTCCTCTTCCATAAAATGGGGATCATAATAGCACCTCCCTCCTGGGATTGTTGTAAGAACAAATGAGATAGTAATTGTAAAGCATTTGGCAAATCTTAAAAAGTTATATAAATACTAACAATTAAGAACCTCTTACTTGCCAAAAGAGAGTTTTAATGATGCAAAGACAAAGTGAAAAACAATCCCTGCCCACAGGGAGCTTACCTTGTATTTATGGGATAGAAACATGCTCACAGATGAATAAATCCAAAATAACTTGAGATGGGAGAGAGAGCTCATTCATAAATTATGTAGTTCATGAAAGACTGCACAGGAAATGACAGCTGAGTGAAGAATTGAATAAAAGCTAAGGATTCTAAGACAGAGGTGGGGAGGTTTGACAAGACCTGATGGACACAGGGCCTAAGGGAGAGAGAGAGAAGAGCCTGGGCAGGATAAATCATTTAGCGGTTTTTCCTACCTATTTAAACCCCATTTAAATGTGTGGGTTTTATTTAAACTTACACTCCCCAAATGCCAGGATGATTTGTTCCTTCTGGATACAGGGTAGGCTAGTGTGTGTCTGGGAAACCCAATCTTTACCATATTATGCCTAATGTCAGGCTTGCATTTTTTTTTTAAGTAGCATGGACGTTGGTTAATCAAAAAAAGATAAGGGACTTGACTCTGGATAAACAACAAACAACAGTGTAGAATTTATGGGAATAACATCAGTTCTTTGGACATCTCCAGTACCTTTCATTTAAAACTTATATATAGGGACTAGAGAAAAAATTTTTAAATCAAAATAAATTTTTCTTTGGTCTTCTTTTAATTCTGCATTTGTATACAAGGAATGGACTCGGAGAGATCTTAATGAACACTGGCACATAGGGTGCCCGAGTCCTCCTTCTTCCTACACCCACCATGGCCAGAGTCCCTGACCCTCTAGCACTAACATACCCTAAAAGTGAAGGAGAGTCTCAGAGATTTTTGTTTTTTCAACCAGCAAGAATTTATTTTCTCTCCTTCCTCTTCATCTCCCCCTATTTAAAAGAAAAAAACTATTGCAACAAATGCACATAATCAAGCAAACCAAGTTCCTGCATTAGTCCAAAATTTCTGTCTGATTCTGCACCCTGAGGCTGTTGCCTCTCTCTGTCTGGGGTCGAGGAGTGTACTTTTTCAGTCCTGTGGACTTGTGGTTGTTCATCCCATCGATCAACATTACTAAGTCTTTCAGAGTTGTTTCTTTCCAGTGTTTTTGTTAGTGTGTAACTTGTGCTCCTAATTCTGCCCGCTTCACGGCCTCTATTCATACAAATCTTCCCTGGTTTCTCCAGAACACTCCATTTCATCGTTTCTTAGAAGCCAACAGTATTCCATGACATTCATATACCATAATTGGTTCAGCCATTCCCCCAATTCGTGGGCACCCCCTTAGTCCCCAGTTCTTTGCCACCACGAAAAAGGGTGTTGTAGAGTCTATCGTGCATACGAGTCGGTTTCCTGTCTCTTTGATCTCTTCAGAATATAGGCCTAGGAGTGGTATTGCTGGGTCAGAAACTATGCAGTGATTGTTGTATCTTGGTTCCCTGGCTTTCCAGAATGGCTAAGACCAGTCACATCTCTACCATATGTCTTTATCAATGTCTCCTTTCCGAAGCCCCTATGGCATTTGTCATTTCCCTTTTGGGTGGGGCATCTTTAATAATATTATGGGTATGAAAAGACCTTCAGAGTTGCTGGAATTTTCATTTTCCCTTAATTATCTTTAATTTGGAGCATTTTGGATAGTTTTTTCTGTGATGTGTTAACCCTGGTCCTGCGGTCATACCTCGGGTTCAGGTATGCAGCTACACAAAACTCCATGTTTCCTCTGGTGAATCTTTCTAAGGGAGGACAACCAAGAGAGATGTAAAATGCCATATACGGGCATCCCTGCCTGACCATGCTCACAGCCTCACCTGGCCACCTTCATGATCACCTATTTTCTGCAGCCCGTAGATTGATTTCATGACCTGCCTTCAAAACATACACCAGCAACATTCAGAGTCCACCTTCCTTAAGTGTTCTAAGGACCTGCCCCAGGTGAAAACGTACCACATCCATCACTTGACCTCTGGGGAGCAAAATCTTCATGGTATGATGGGCCCCATCAGGGGCAGCCTTCCACACTCATTGTCTTCTCCACTGTACCCTGCATGCTACCGAAACCCACAGCCAGATCCATTATACCTTATCCAAGTATTGTGTGTGTAGCTCCGTGTACTTCTCCATAGAATGTCTGAGTTGTCAGGTGCATGTATAGGAAATCCCATAGGATTCATTTTCTGTAAATTTTATATTTATTAGTGATAGCTAGCATTGATAGAGTGCTTTAAAATTTACAAAGCGTTTTACATGTTATCTTATTTAGTCCTCACAACAATTCTGAAAGGTAGGCACTATTATTAGCCCCACTTCACAGATGAAGAAACTGAGGCTCAAAGAATTAAGTGACTTGCATATGGCCACACAGGGAATATCTGAGGCAGGATTCAGACTCAGTTCTTCCCGACAAGTCTGGCACTCTATCTATCGAACCACCTAGTTGCCCATCTGGTGATGCCCAATAGGATTCCAATCCCTTTATGGCCTTATGCTCTGTTTCCCTGGTTACTTTGGAGTGGTGCTATGGTCAGGTAGTACCGTAGGGGTGTCATGGGAGCCACAATCGCACAATTTGTAAAATTTGTAAAGTTGCGTGATTGTGGCTCTCACGACACCCCTACAGCCTCCTTACCATGGCCCCGGTCTCCAGCCATCTCCATCTAAACTGTAAATCTGGACTCCCCATACTCGGATAAAAGAACCCGCTATTCCATCTTGCCTGCCCACTGTCCACAGTTTCCTTACCACCCTGCCTGTCATAGGGAAGGATGGCGGGGGGGGGGGGGCGTGCAATTAAAATGTAAGCTCTTTGAAAGCCAGGACTGTCTTTTGAGCTTCTATTTCTATCATCAGGGCTTAGCAAGTGGCCTGTGCTAAATAAATGTCATATCTTGCTCCCTATTTCATCTCTCTGTTTAATCTCCCTAAATCAGTTAACGGAGCTTAACCTGAACCCTGTTTCCTCACCTGTAAAATGGAGCAGTTGGAACTCTTTCAGACACTTTGCAAATCTTACAGTGTAATATACGTGTTACTGAAATAAATGATGTTCTTGTTATTATCACTAATCTAAGCTCTTTAAAGGCAACTAGCCTTTCTCTTCCTTGGCACAGTGCTTTGCATAGATTGGATATTCTGTAAATGTTGGCTGGTTCACAGTTCGTTTACAGATACCAATTTGAAGCAGAGATGGCGTCACTGGAGAGAGAGAGAGAGAGAGAGAGAGCGAGAGCGAGCGCAGGGTACTTTGAGTCCAGCCCTGTCTCCTCTCCATACCATCTGGCCTCCTGACAGAATCCACCTCAGAACAGAAATTATTTTCCATATACCTCTATGTGACTCTTAAGTAAATAAAGCTCTATGGAGCTCAAAAAAAGCCAGCAGAATTCAATCTATGGTTCTTATTTATGAAGTAAATCGGATTTTCTCTTAGAGTGGATTTTTTTTAGATACCTGTTGTTTATAGTGCTTTCAGCAAAAGAAATAAAACATGTTATTAGGTTTACTGTACAAAATCCAGACTGCAGAGACTCCTGACAGATGCTCTGACAGCACCTGTTTTCTGCCTCCAGGAAATATCTGCTTTCATGAATAATATCTGCTTGCTGTAAACAGTGGCTTTTATGTTGGTGTGGGATGCTTAGAACTGAATCATCTTTCCCTGTCTGACATAATGGAAAGTGACTAGTTCACTGGGCTTCAGATGAGGAAAACGGCCCGTTTCCCCCCTGTCTTCCCACCCCTGAAATGGGGGAGGAAGGAAAAAAGCCCTTTAATGGGCCCTTCCTTCTCTCTCTCTCTCTCTCTCTCTCTCTCTCTCTCTCTCTCTCTCTCTCTCTCTCTCTGTTTCTGTCTCTCTCCCTCTGTGTCTGTCTGTCTGTCTCTCTCTGTGTCTCTCTCCCCCTCTCTTGGCACCTGGTGGTTTTTCACTTTTCCTGAATCACTAGCAGGTGATTTGTTCCATCTTTGCCGAATACAGAGTAAATTAACATGAAAATATCGCTTCTCAGAATACAAGGCAGCCTCTAATGCTGTGTTGCTGCTCCTGGTCATTAGCCATCTGCCACCAGCACACTTACTGTTTATCACATTAGAAATTCGGAGCAGATGTTGCATAATAAGGTGATTCCAAAAACAAGGCAAGAAATTCAGGGAACAAACACACCATGATAAAATGATGTAATTCCGGGAGGAAATTGGGAAAAATCTAAAATCCTCCTGCTTCAGTTGAGGCAACTTAACATTTAAAAGAAGGTCTCATAGTATTTGGCATTAACTTTCATATAAAACTTTATATTTCATGCTACTAGAAACCTTCTTTAAAAGAAAAAATGCCCAACATTTAAATGTGAATGACTGAAAGATATAAAGATGGTTTAATGAGATGTATCATTTTAACTAGTACCATAATGGCCAAGAATAAACTCTAGTGTGGAGAAAGACTCATCTTAACTTCCTTCTTATTGACCAGCCATGCTAGATTGGACTTTTACTATGGGCTCTGACCTACTTAAGGTGTTTCAGCTTGAGGCAATTATACCAACAGTAGTCTGCCTTCATTACTTATGGCACTTACAGCAGAGAGTGGACTTTGGTCTGGTCAAAATGGCTTCATACACATTTAGCTCATACACAAGACTCCTATTTCCCATCTCTCTACATTTGCTTGAGCCACCGTGGACACCTTGAATATACTCTTTCCTCACCTTCACTTAGAATCTCTGGTTTCTCTTAAGGCACAGCTCAAGGGAGAGCTTCTCAGCAGCTGGTGAATCCCACACAAAGTCACCGGAACGTTGATGCCTTCCTTCAAAGATTATCTCCAATTTATTCTTTATATATAGTAGTTTACATGTTGTCCTTCCTGATGAGACTGGGAGCTCATTGAGGTCAGGCTCGTAATAGATGCTTAATAATTTTTTTTTTTGGCTTAGCATATAGTAATGCTCATTAACTTGATGTATTTATATTGTATGGTCTGCATATGTGCATGCTGTCTCCCTCAAAAGAGTGTAATCTTGAGAGTAGGGACTGTCTCTGTATTATATTTGAATCCCCAGTAGCTAGTCTGGTGCCCAGCCCATAGTAGACCCTTTTAATAGAATGCTGTCTTGCTTACTTAATAGCATATGACCTGGGCTGCCCAGTCAGCTCCATGTTTCGTCTGCTTTTTCAGGCCCATTCCCCAGCTAACCCTGCCTGCACTGAGCCTCTCTAGGAGCCAATCCAGTTTCAAGCCCTAGAAATCGCTCACCATCTGCTCATCCAGAGTTCTCTCTGGCTTCTTGGACACAGACTAATTTCAGAATCCTGCCACTTTTTTTTTTTTCATTTAGGTCTCACAAGTCTGTCCCTCTGCTCTCAAGATCATGCAGGCTTTTTCCTGGCAATTCCTTAAATTAACACAATTGGTTGTGATGGATGGCTTTATCACCCCCATTTAATTGAGTTATGTAATCCCAAGGCAATAATATTTATAATTATGCAATTTGGAAGAAGTTGTGGAGTGGTTAATAGATCAATGGCCTCAAAGCCAGCTTCAGGGCCTTAGCTCTGACATACACTGGCATAGGACCCTGGGCAAATCATAGCATCATAGAATTGGAAGTTGGAACCACAGGATTTGGAAGGGACTTTTGTGCCCGCCTTGTTCAACCCCTACAGGACAGAAATCCCAAGTATAACATCACTTGCCCTCTCAGTACCCTTGTAATCTCTCTTCTACTGTAAGTTTCAGAGACGATATTGAACTGCATTGGTGGAAGGAGTTTCCTCACATGGGAGTTTTACTAGGTTTGCTCCTCCTTCATCGAGAGCTCACATTTACAGTTTGCAAAGCATTTTGCACTTAACATCCCACTGATTTATAGTGAGAATATTTTATATTTGAGAGGAAGCATCGTCTAATAGAAAGCAACGGTCTCGTTGGCGAGGATTTATTAAGTTCATGCTGTATACTGGGCACTGTGCTAAATAGCACTGGGAATACAAATACAATAAAAAAATAAAAAAGAAAGACCCTGCCTGTCCTCAAGAAGTTCATATTCTAAGTGTCTGGGTTCAGGTCTTTGTTCTTCCATGCACTAGAGAAGCCACTTTCTCTTCACTTCTCAGTTTCCTCGTCTGTAATGTGAAAGAGATGGGCTGAATGATCTCTAAAATCCCTTCCAGCTTTAAAACCCAATGGATCTGAGGGGCAGCTAGGTGGTGCAGTGAGTAGAGCACCAGCCCTGGAGTCAGGAGGACCTGAGTTCAAATATGGCCTCAGACACTTGACACACTTACTAGCTGTGTGACCTTGGGCAAGTCACTTAACCCCAATTGCCCTGCCTTCCCCCCCTGCAAAAAAAAAAAAACCCCAATGGATCCATATGTCTTAGTTTGTAAGTCTTTTAGAATTCTGTTCACTTTCCACTGACTTCGCTAGAATTTGCTAGTATCCTTCAACAAAATGTGGGTATTCAGTTGTTTTCAGTCATGTCCGACTCTTTGTGAATCCATTTGAGGTTTTTCTTGGCAAAGTTGGAGCAGTTTCCCATTTCTTTCAGCTTATTTTACAGATGAGGAAACTGAGGCACACAGGGTTAAGTGACTTACCCAGGGTCACACAGTTGCTGCTTGAGACTGGATTTGAACTCAAGTCTTCCTGAGTCCAGGCCCCATGCTTTTATCTACTGTGTCACCTAGCTGCTAAATGTAGCATTTCAGTGGGTCAGTAAGCATTCATTAAGCACCTCCTGTTCACCAGGAAGTCTGAGAACCACATATTCCAGATGCGGTTTGATCAGCACAAGATACATTGGGACTCCTTTGTCCTTGACTGCACACTTTCTATTTGTGTTGCCTAAGATTCTCTTAACTTTTTTGGCAATCCAGTACACACCGATGGCTCATATTGAGACTGTGTTCAATCAAAATAAAATTTATATCTATATCTATATTTTTTTACAGTGAACTTCTATTTAAAAAGTTTCTAAATTTCCCCTATGCTGTACTGCGAAGTTGGTTTTTAAATTTAAACAACATAAGAGCAGAAACAAAGTTCTGATGTTCACCAAAATATTCATAGCAGTGTTTTCCCCCCCCTTTTTTGCAAAGAACTAGAAACAGGTGGTATCCATCTATTGGGGATTGGTTCCCCCTCCATGTGCTTTGCAATCCAGCGACACCAGACTCCTTGGTGTCACACGTACACGCGTGTGCACAGACACACACACACACTCCCATCTTCCAACTTCCTTCATTTTCACTGGCTGCCCCCTTCCTCTACCCCCATGCCTTGCTTTCTCTCTCTGCTCACCTCGGTCTCCTGGCTTCTTTTCAGTCCCAACTAAAATCTCCCCTTCTACAAGATACTTTTCCTTTCCAGTCTCCCTTAGTGCTCATGCTTGCCCTCTGAGATTCTCTTTTAATTTATCTCTCTCAGCGGTACATAGTGGTTACCATGTTGTCTCTTCATTATACCGTGAGCCTCAATATCTCCAACACTTAGCACAGCATCCGGACACATAGTAGGTACTTAATAATAAATACTTCTTGACTTAATGAAATATTATGTGTGCTAGGTATTAAAAAATGGGAATTTCAGGGAGTCATGGGAAAATGTATCTGAAACAACAAAGTAAAATAAGCACCAGTAAAAAACAAAACAGTGTACACATTGATTACAGCTGGGTAAATGAAAAGATCACCTCAGCGTTGATGAACAGGAAGGAGTGACTGAAAAAGCAGTCATGGTCACAGAAAATAGATAATGAACCAACCTCTCTCCTCCCTGCTGAGAAATGTGGCTGCTCTGGGGGAATACCTTGTCAGACACAGTCCCTCTATCAGCCTTTCTGCTTAACTTTTATTTCTTTGTTACAAAGGAGGGTTCAGTTCTGGAGTAGGGCCAGGAGATTCATCCCCAAATGACAAAGATGTAAAAAGGAAAGAAAAGGCATCAATAAAATTTCTTTTAAAAAAGAACCTCGGCGCAGGACTTTACATTAGCTAGCTTCATCATCTTAATTTCTGCCTCTTGGTTTTATCGGAGGACAGTTAAGTGACTTGCCCAGGGTCACTCAACTACTAAGTGTTGGGAACAAGATTCAAATTTAGGTCTTCCCAATTACAAGTCTAGTGGTTTATCTACTATTACCACTCAGTTACCACTAGAAAGAAAGAAGTTATTAGCTGCCCTGGCAAGTTCTAGATTCATCATCTATGATAAGGTTCTTCCATTAGATCACCTGGTCCAGGGGTTTCTTCTTTTTACCTTTCTCTTCTGTGATCCTAGAAGGCAGCTCATTGAGCAGATCACTAAATCTGGAGTGAGAAAGATCTGGGTCCAGACACTGACTAGGTATGTGACCCTGGGCAAGTCACTTAACCTCTGTTTGCCTTGGAGAAGGCAATGGCAAACCACTGCATTTTCTTTGCCAAGAAAACCCCATGGACAGTATAGTTCATGGGATCACGAAGCATGAGACACAACGGAACAACTGAACAACAACATTTGTGACCCTCATCAATTGATACTATGGTTATTCCTGCCACATCGTGATTTTCCCCATCACGGTTTCAGTACATTGCAGGTCAGCATAAGAAATTAAATGGGAATTTTGGGAGAGTTTTGCAAAAGCCACAGAAGACATGCAGAGGCTAGCAGATGACATAGAAAATGTTTAGAAACCCAGGCATGCACAACATATAGGTATAGTATTATATAATATAGCCTATGACCAAATACTTAACTCAAATTTTACAATAAGGTACTGTAAACATTCCATTAAATAGAAAGAAAAAAGATTCAGATTTCTTCTCTGGTACAAAAAAAGGGAAGCATTTTTACATGGATTTTCCAGATTATGGGGTGCCACATGCCTAACCCCCATGATGTGGAAGGGATAACTGAAGTTTTGATTTCCCTCTGCCAACTTAGAGTCTTTGTCTTGCCGGCTTCTTTCGTGGATCATTTCTTCCATCTTTTCTAAGGGCTCTCCATGATAGAGTGTCAAACTTGGAATTAGCAAGACCTTGGTTCAACTCCTCCCTTAGGCACTTAGTAGCTATGTGATTGAGGGCCAGTCAGAGGGGATTAAAAATGCTTCTTGCCAATCCATGACACATAGCTGAAAGCCCACCGTTTACTGCACGTGGACAGTGAATGGGGCGGCCTAGAATTGAGTAGGAAACCTAGATTGCCTAGAGCTTTCACACAAAATTACAGAACCCCAAGGAGTGGAAGAGGGACCTCTTCCCAAACCAGAACAAGAATACAGCATTCCCACAAAGTCTTCCACCATCACTCATCACTCAAATGCTAGTGAGGGAGAATTTATTACCTTCCAAAGAACCCATTCTGATTTTGGGTGGCTCTTATTCTTAGGAAATGTTTCCTTATATTGAACCTAGATCTGCCATCGTACTTTTCATCACTTAGTTCCTATTTGTGCCCTCTGAAGCCAAAGAAAATAAATCTAATCTCCCTTTCACACAACAGCTCTTCAGGTATCTGAAGACTACTGCACATCCCCCAAATCTCCTCCAGTTGAGACAGTCCCATTTCCTGCTACTCTTCCCCATTTCAAGTCCCCTCACCATCTTGAGTGTATTCTAGATTGTCTGCAATTCTTCCTAAAATGGCGGGGAGGATGGACCCAGAACTGAACACAGTATCCCGAGGAAGAATGTAGTAGGTCTTCCCTTTAAAATCTGTTCTCCTCCCCCAACCTTTCCTGTCTTCTTATACCCCTCCTTCTCATGTACTTGGCAGTCTCCTGGCTATTCCTCAAACAAGACCCTCTATCTCATTTTCATTCATTGTCCCCCTTGCCTGGAATGTTCTCTACCTCCTTCTCAGCATCCCAGCTAAAATCCCACCTTCTGCAGGAAGCCTTCCTTAATTCTAGGGTCTTCTCTCTAGTAATTATCGCCTATTTTTCCTACATATATCTTGTTTGTATGTGTTGTTTGTGTGTCATCTCCCTCATTAGATTGGAAGCTCCTTGAGAGCGGGGCCTGTCTTTTGCCTTTCTATCGCCAGTGTTTAGCACAGTGCCTGGCACAGAGCAGACACTTAATAAATGTTTATTGACCAACTATCTATCACCTTCCTCATCCTAGACTCTTTGCCGCTCACCAGAGACTAAAATTCCATTAACCTTTTTAAACGCTTCCAGTACTCTTGTTGCCTCAAGTGCGTGAAAACTCTTTTCCTTGTGCATTGTTTTGTAGCCACACTTTCCTCGTGTCTTTTATTGGTTGTTTCTTTATTTTTCCTTCTTATCCATCATTCGTATTTCTAAAATTAATTTTAAGTAAACTATGGCAAGGGCACCTGTATATATTTATAATAAGAAATTAAATCAAGAGCTAGCTCATTTATGAGTGTTGGTACTTCATGCATGGCTCATCCATCTTAGATCATGAGCAGAAAGTCATGTTGTTCATGCACAAGGTTTATGACATAGAATCCTTTTCTGTTTAAAAACATGCTTTCTTAAACTACTCATAATAACAATGTTAACTTACTAACTGTGAATGTTACTTTTTTAAAAATAACAGGACCATTTTTCAGTTTAATTAGCCCATTTTACAGAATTTTGAACTTAAAAGGGTAATTATTGATCAAGCTGAAAACACTCATTTTATAGACTTTAATGCCTCAGATTTCAGAAATTTACTGAGAATAATCATTACATATTAGAACAGCACATACTGATGACCTGGGAAAGTACAACCTAAAACTATCGAAAAGTGTTGCCTTCCTTCGAGACCCACCCAAATCAGGACCCATCTTCCTGGAAGTGATCCCTCTTCCTTCACATTTCACATAGAAGTTTGTAGGGCCCTCTCTTCTGCATTCATTATCTAGATTGCAAAACATAAGGTGGGAATTGGACCTGTGATTTCACTGTTATGTGGAGCTTCTGGGTGAAGAAACTACTTTGACCCATGATGGTCAACATTCTTTGCAATGCATGATAATAGCTTGCATTTTTAGCTACTACTGTTGCCCCCACTTTACTGTGGGAAAAAAAAAAACAAAAACCTAAGGCTTAGACTAAATGATTTGCCTAGGGCCACATAGTTTGTGTCTTAGGTGGGATTTGATTCAAGGCGGTCCCCACCCCCCTCCCCCATTTTCTACCTTCTATCCATTATGCCGGTAACAACCCCTTTTATACTTTAAAAAATTATTCAGGACCTACCCTACCCTCAAAAACTTTTGTTTAAGTGGTTTATATCTAGTGATATTTACCATATTAGAAATTCATTACCATATTAATTAATTACCATGTTAGAAATTAAATCCAGGTTTTATTATGAAAATAGTTTTGATCTTGTAGACTCCCTGAAAGTTTCTTAGGGATTCCCAGGAATCCCTGGGCCATACTTTGATGATGAATATCATATATTGGTCAACATAAAATGGATACCTGGGAAAATCCACTAGGCCTCATAGCCAACATTGAGGCATCAAGGGGAGAAATCACTGTGGAGAAAGGGCCTACCTTCTTTACCAACAACACCAACAGTTGACCAAATGTCATTGACAGGTAGACAAGCCCAAGAACCCAAGAGTAGCAGGACCCCTTTTATCTTGCTTCCAGCCCAGCCACCATCCTAGGAATCACATCTCGTGAAGTTGGGACTTGGCACCTACTTCTGTTACAGACAGAAAGACCCAGAAAGGGGCAGCTAGGTGATGTAGTGGATAGAGCACCAACCCTGGAGTCGGGAGGACCTGAGTTCAAATATGGCCTCAGAGATTTGACAGTTATTTGCCCTGTGACCCTGGGCAAGTCACTTAACCCCAGTTGCCTTGCCAAAAAAAAAAAAAAGACCCAGAAAACAAATTTCATGCCATTTGGTGCCATTTGGGCACTGCCAAGTGGTTAAACATCAGAAACTGGTATAATTTTAACAGTGAAAGTGATATTAAAGAAGAGGCATCACGATCTGCTTTGCAGCCACGCCCAAGGCCCATGGGACTTTCCCATCTGAATTGCCATTGAAAGCTTCTCTATCTGTTGTCCTTCCTATCAGACCATGAGCTCCTTGGGAGCTAGGACTGTCTTATTTACTATTTGTATCCCCACTGCATAGCACAGTGTTTTACACATTGCAACTCCTTTTTTATAAATACATTTTAATTCATTCATCCTAAAACCAACAACTTTGAAGCACCAGGAAGAACCACTCAATCAGTAAGCTAGCATTAGATCTATCCAAAACAAATCATGTCACTTGATGACCCTTGTTCTACAACAATGGTTCCAGGATAGACAACTCCTAATGTTGGGCAAAGGGAACCTCTTCCTGTATCCTCGGGTGGCAACAGTTTGGGGTCCTTGCTTGGCTTGGGGGTAACATGGCTCCCCGGAAAGTATAGCTCACACCAGTTGAACTCTCAATGGCCTGTGGCTACTTAAAGTCATTGTTATGTATTATATCTGATCTGAAAAGCTTGGGAGTCTTATTATTTAAGTTATTTTCTTGACACATTTAGGGTGTGGGTGACCCAGAGGACAATGGAGAGACATATGGTGAGCATAAACAAGCTGTAGTGCGTTACCAGCAACAAAGTGCATGAATGAAGCAGTGTAAAGGATGTCGTCAGATAGACAGAGAGCCAGAAAAGAAGGCAGCAGGTCCTATAGAGACAGTGAGAGGAGAACAGATGGACAGCCTTTGGGCTCTACTGTCAGGCACATAGTAATGAGAGACCCAGAGGAACGCCCTCCACACAGTGGGTGGACTCACTGGGAAGAATTTATGGGAGACTAGACAGAATCTGCACAGGACATGAAGGTATGGATGGATTCCATTCTCCTCCTTTGGAGGTAGTACCTAAATTCATGAAATTCCAGACCCATTGAAGCACTGAATTTTAGGAACCAAAATAAAAAAAGTCACCATAAGTAACAGGTTCTGTTTCATTCAAGAAGCTGTTTCATTCATTTCATTTATTAAGAACTTTCTGTTTGCAACAGAAAGCTTAATGCAAGGGGGTAGAGAGCTGGTCTCTTAACCAGGAACACCTGGGTTCAAATACTGTTCCTGATGCATGCCAGCTTGGTGAACCTGGGGAAGTCACCATCTCCCAGTGCTTTGGGCTGCTCTCTTAAGACTACAAAGTGCCATTCTGCATTGGGTAAAGGGAGTTTCCTCATCTGGAAATACATTGTACAATGAAATCAGTGTCCCAGGCCCTGCCTCTGTCCTCTGGTATACAGAACATCCTAGCTAAGACTGAGGGCAATAGAGAAGGTGACATTATCTTGGTGAAAAGGGTTTGGTAAGACTTTTTACCCAAGGATCCCTGTTGTCATAGCACTTAGAGTCTAGTAGGGAGATATGACCAAGGAATAAATAAATTATACACAAAATAATACATGATGAGCGCATTAGAGAAATGTGAACCAAGTGCCTTGTAGAGTCTTGGGAGGGAGGGTTAGAAATATGAGCATTCCAGCAAGCGATAGAAATGTGTACTTTAGAATTCTTGTACCACCCAGGAATCTGTCCCATTTAAAAAATTATTCACGGTGTGATTTGACCTAAAAAAGATAAATGCTCTTTGTTTCGATAACAACTGTTTCATAGTTCTTTGTGGTCTTCAGTTAGTTCCTTCCAACCAAGCTTCTCTGCAAGACTGATCAGAAATGGTCACTGCTTTATAGGTTTATTTAACAAAGCCACATCAAGTTTTTTACTTATCGGTAGTCAGAGACTTTTAGACCAAACATGTCAAAGGTCAGTTCTACTGTTGGGCATCCCCTTCTTAAGACTTGTCCTTGAGAGCTACACCCCGAACTAAGACTCTCTCCGCAAGCCCAGAACACGTGTGAATTTAAAAAATGCTGGTGTTACTTTTACTTTCACATTCACTCTTTGAAAGACCACTCATGAAAGAAAGTATCATTTATCTGCTTTATATGTTCAAACAGTTTAGTTCTTTTTTCTTGTGAAGAAAATACTTTGATGAATATGTAATATCATCAGTGTGGGTACGGTATTCCCTCCACTGGTCAGATTGCAGCCCTTCAATGTCTTCTCATTCTGGGTGATTCTTGAGTCTATGCTCTTCCATTAATACTCCACAAGGGAGTCCACCCATGTGTTGGAGATTTTTTTCTCGTGCTACTTACATTTTGAAGGTACCAGTAGGGCACTTGGGTTGTCTGCCCTTGCTTGTACCACATGACCAGCTTATGTCCTTTTCTGTTTGTATCTTTCCTCACTAATTTGCCTTATACTGTCAAAGGCAGCATGGTCTAGTGGTTAGCAAGCTGCCCTGAGAGTCAGGAGGATTTAGGTTGAATGAAATGCTACCTCTGACTTTGCGACCCTTAACTTAACTTCCCAGTGCATCAGGAGACTCTAAAATGGTAAAAGTTTAAGTAGAGTTGCATATCTGCATTGAGTTTTGGGAGCATGGGAGCTTCCCATCAGGAGTTCCCTAAATGAAATCACATGTCCAGTCCAAAAAGGAAAAAAAAAATCCCTTATGCCACTTCTTAAGCATTGTTTATCATTGGAAATATAGGCTCTTTATGCCACCACGTATCTCTCCATTGCCTTTTGGGACACCCATATTTAATTTGGAAAATGACATTTGGAGAAAAATAAGGATGCCCTCCCCCCACCTTGAAAGGGCAACATTGGCTAATTTTGATATTTACAATTTGTTGCATGTTGGAAAGCAAAGTGACCCAATGATAGGTACTTTGAAGTCAGGAGGCTGCCATGCCAATATCATCCCAGCTCTTGGGCCCAGATCTGTCTTCTGTTTGCCCTGTCCCTCATGTGTTTTCCCTCCCCTGAAGAAAGCAAAGGCAGGATAGTAAGATCATTTTCCCTTTGTTCAGCATGGAAGTCTTGCCACACTTTTTAAAAAATTTTTTATCTTGTAAGGATACAGTGGAATAGGGAGGTGGAGTCAAGGGGCAAAGAGACTGGCTGAGTCAGGATGAAGGCATATAAGAATTATACACGTTATAAGAAAATTCTTCTAAATAGTAGACAGTTTTTTGTAGTTTGCAGTTAGTTCTAGTATCTTAATCAAGAACATTCAAAATATTCTTTTGTAGAGTCAAATATGATAAAAACCTTTTCAGTGGAAAAAGGCCCTGGGTTCACATTCTCCTTCCATCCCTTGCTACTGATCTGACCTTGGCCAAGATGCTGAGCCCACATGAGACTAGGTTTTTTCATCTGGGAGATGAGGGGTCTATACAGTCCTTCTGGTTCTAAATCTCTGATACTCTGATCCTGAGTGCCGCTTGCTTCCCATTAGATTTTATTTTCTGTAAAGTGTCATTTGAAGTCTTTCCCAGTCTGGCTCCGGCCTACCCTTCTGGGCTTATTACATTACCCCCCTTTGCATATTCTACCTTCCAGCCAAAGGAGCCTACGCAACATTCCATCCCCTACTAAGTCCCTCCCTTTATGAGGCTGGGCCTTTGCATGGGCTTTCTCCCATAGCTGGAAGTGACTTTTTCCTCTCCTCTGTGTCTTAGAATACCTACAAGACTTCAAAGCTCAGCTCCAGGACAGCTTCTGTCAGTGCTCACTACCTCCCCCACCCCACCCCCCAATTACTTTGTTTTCTTTGTATCATAATATTCATATTGTATATATGTGTGTGTGTGTATATATATATGTATATGTATATATATATATGTATGTATGTATGTATGTGCATGTGTGTGTTCCCTCCCTCCGTTAGGACAGAGTTGCTCAGTTACTTAAATGTTAATAGCATTTATCAGGTGCCTGCTATATTCCAGGCACTGTGCTAAATGCATATTGTTTAATTTTTAGCAGAAATTTCCCAGTACCTGGCCACAAGCATATATTAAGCACTTATTGTGTACCAGGCACTATGGTAAACACTGAGAATTACAAAGAAATACAAAAATAGATACATGTGTGTTTGTGTGTGTGTGTGTGTGTGAGAGAGAGAGAGAGGGAAGGAGGGAGGGAGAGAAAAAAAGAGAGGTAGAGTATTGACTAACTGTTTATTATATACCAGACACTGTGTTAAATGCTTAGCTGACATCCTAATTGGGGGGAAGGGTAGCACTTAATAAATGCTTGTTGAACTAAAATGAGTTTAATTTAATTCTAAAAACAGAGAATCCAAAAATCTCTTGAAATTGTGCTAGGCTTCACCAGAGTTTGATTGGCTTTGCTATGTCTTTGGAATAAAAGCTGTGGGTGGCTTCTTTCTGTGGGCCCAGAATCTCACATAGTTCTACCCTCAAGTTCCTTTGCCTTCAGATCATCAATCATGCTGCTTATGGAGCATGGGCCAGAATTTTAAGCTGTTTGGGACCCAGATTGGGCCTGGGGGTGATGGAGAAGTACCTGCTGGGTTAGTCTCATCCCAGTTGGGCTAGATAAGTGCTTCATGGCCATCAGGTTTTAAAGGGATCTAGAGGAAATAAGTCCCTAAAAGAAAGAGCAGAGGAAGAGAAGGAGGAAAGGATGTCATGATCATGTGAAGCATGTAAGTGCACCTGTATATAGAGAGAGCTGTGGTAGGTACTTCTATAGTCATTCTCCCTTCTAAGAGTCTGCAGCCTAAGACCATTTAAGCACTAGCAGAGGTTACTGGACAGGATGGAGTGGGCCCAAAAAAAGGTCAAGGAAGAGTGGGGAGAGGTCATATTTGGAAGTTGACAGGAGGGGTTGATGGAAGAGGTCACAAGAAAGAGGAAAAGGCTAATTATAAACGTTACATATGTTAAAAGGAACCCTTTAAAGCTACGATTATTGCCCTGATTGGGGGAAGGGGGATTTAAAATGCATTCTTAAGACTCTTTCCTCCATTTGCTGTTTCTCTCTTTCTAGTATTCTTATAAATGACTCCTTTCCACAAACCCTGAGGCCCAGCCTTCTCGGCCTGTCTCCTGTTGCTAACACAAATGCTCCACATCCCATCCCTGCCTCTGCAATGACATGTCCTCCATCCCTGCTTCCTTCCTTCCTTCAAAGACTTTGCTCAAATGCCACCTTCTGTAGGAGGACTTTCCTGGTCTCCCCAGGTGCTGGTGATTCCCTTTCCAAGGTTATCATGTATCTATTTTGTATGTATTTTGTAAATGCCTATTTATATACATTAAAATGTCAACCCCCGCAATAGAATGTAAGCTCTTTGAGGGGAGGGGGAAGAGTATTGTTGCTTTCTCTTTGTACACAATACCTGGCACACATTGTAAACCTTTACTAAATTCTTTGTTGCCTGATTGATTGATTCTATTCACCAAACCATTATCAATCAATAAGCATTTATTAAGAGCGTACTTTGTGCCAGGTACTGTGCTAAGCTCTGATGACTCGGGTAACATTTTCTTATAGAGAGCCGTAGGAAATCTCGGTTCCTTTATTTTACTGATTAAAATAAAGGTGTGTGTTTTATTTCTTTTCAAACATTAGTCCTAAAAAAAAAAAAACAAAGCCTGTAAGGCAGTGGAAAGAACAGCTAAGTGGCTCAGTGGATAGAGAGTGCCAGCCCTGGAGTCAGGAGTTCAGATCTGACCTCAGACACTAGCTGTGTGACCCTGGGCAAGTCACTTAACCTTGTTTGCCTCAGTTTCCTTGTTTGTAAAATGAGCTGGAGAAGGAAATGGCAAACCGCTCCAGTATCTTCGCCAAAAAAAAACCCAAATGGGATCACAAAGGCTCACAACTGAATAGCAACAACAGGGCAGTGGAAAGGCTGGTGGACTTGGAGACATGGATTTAAATCCTGATGTTGACTGACCTCTTCTAGCTGTGCTTTTCTGAGGCTTACTTTTTTATCTGTAAAATGGAGATGATAACTACGACACCCACCTTGTAGGATTATCATGAAGATCAGGTAAGAAGAACAAATGTAAAAGTCACCCATGAACTTTACAATGCTACATGAGTGTCAGGTGTGGTTGTTATTCTCTAAAAGTTCTGATTTTAAGTTTCTTGTTGTCTTTCATCATTGTCAGGCCTTCGGGGCATAGCACAATATTCAAACAGCTTTTGATTTTTCCTCTTGGTTATAATAAATGTTATATTATAATGTAATATAGTAAATATTTCACAGTATCCAGCAGCCATCCCCATGCGTGGATTGTTTTCCTTCCTCACCACCATCTCTTCAAATCCCTACCTTCCTTCCATGCTCAGCTCAATTTCCATGCATTCCAAGAGGCCCCTTCCTGGTCTCCCAGCCCTCCAAGCCTCCCTTCCCCTGCAAATTACCTTATCTTTACTTTTTACATACTTGTCAATGTACATACGTACGTGAACATGGGTGGGCCTCACCAGCCAATATAAGCTTCTTTTTTGAGGCAATTGGGGTTAAGTAATTTGCCCCTGAGTCACACAGCTTGTAAGGGGGTGTCTGAGGGCTGACTGGAACTCAGGTCCTCCTGACTCCGGGTCCACTGCTGTATCCGCTACACCACCTAGCTGCCCCAGAACGTAAGCTTCTTGTGCTTTGTATCCTCAGCCCCTATCCAGGTGCCTAGAGCACAGTGGGGTGCTTCCCCAGTGCTGACTGATTGATGAATGACATGAATATAGAAAATAAGGCCTCTTCTCATATCCTCCCATATCATAAGACTCATGAAGGCCCCCTTCCCAAGAGCTCTTTTTCTTCTTTCTTTCTCCCAGTGCCAACACCATCAACCCTATTATTTCTGCCATTTCACAGAACGTCATACTTTATTTATCACCAAGTTCTATAATTAACATATGGTTTATGTTATTGATTTCTCAGGTTTCAAAGTAAAATAAATTGAGGTCTCTTCCACATCCATAATACACAGTGGGTGTGTGTGTGTGTGTGTGTGTGTGTGTGTGTGTGTGTGTGTGTGTGTTTTAAGGCACTCTAAACAAAGACACACATTATTTGTAAGTTAGAGAGCAGCTGCCAGAAAACAGAAAATTAGGAATGGAGTCATGGGCCAAATAATGGGGATACTGTTCAGAGGTAACCCTTTGTATAGCGGGAACATTTCCTTAGAAAAGAGACAGCTGAGTTTGCTTGTAAATTTTGGTAGAAACAGACCTGATTTCGTTACATTTACTGCTGGTTAGGAGGCTAGAGACAACATTTCTAGTACTGGATCCCTGGTAAGTAGCCCGTTATATGGGTTTATGTCAAGTCGAAACATTTTACATAGATGCCGTTGTAGACTAGTCCAAGCTCTCAGACCTAAATTAATTGGTGGACTTGTTGACCAACCCAAGAATTCACAAATGTCTTATATGACTTCCTCTACTATTATCATATGGCAAGCCATACAGTTGTGGTGCTTCAGTAAGATGATGCTACACGCACAGAACAAATCTCCAAGGCCTTGGGAAGGCAGTATTTTATGTCTTCCAATTAGATGGCCCAATTTTACTGCTGTTATCTTTCCCTCTGGTTTTATTAGCATATTACAGCGAAACAAAATAGTTCACAATAAGATGCCGTGTGATTTGGGAATGTCAGGAATTCCTGATAGAGGGCTTTTAAAAATAGTTTGTGTGCACAGAATTAGATATTTTTTAGTGGTGCATTAACTGGAATGACAGATGGGCACAGAAAGAAGAACTCCCTTTTTTAAAAAAACCTCACTCTTGGCTTATGATTCCATAAACAATATTTTTTTCACTTGAAAATTAGCTGTGTTCATTCCTGTTATAACACGTTCAAAATAATTATGATATATAATTTAGTAAAGGCTTGTTTCTTTAGGGGGAGAATTCTGACAGCACTCCTTAACTTGCTACAAAAGGAAATACTTTCCTTCCAAACCCAGGATCGGCATTCACATGGAAATGGTTCAAAAAGAATATGTAGGATGTTACAAATGTAAAATTGGTTTTAATGAAAGAGTGTACAGACGGCTTTCATGTTTTTAAAGTAAAACGCTTAATTGGAGACTCGAAATGTCAACAGTGATCTCCATAGAATATGCTTGATGTTACAATAACATGTTTGTATAGAACTCAGCAATCCAACCTAGATTCCCCCATTTAAAACATTTAAGACCTTTAAAAAGTGACTCCCGACAAGGAATGAAAATCCCATGGACGTTTAATATGATTTTTCTTCTACCTCTTTAGGCCTTCCTTCAAGGTCTGTTCTCTTTTAGCGACTGATATCTTTAAAATGTATATGATAATCTTTAAAAGACCTACCTCGCATTGTCCCTTTGAGAGAAATGCCTTTATGATCCTTAAAGCATTATAGAAATGTAACTAGTATTTAGTATTATTGGAAAACAAGGAAAAGTAATAGACCATGTGATTTCATTGTTAGAGAGAACTCCCAATTAAGGGTGCTCCTTGTACCAACGTATCTCATCACTTTCTCTGCAACTGAAAGTCGCCTAGGGCACCAAAGAGTTATATGACTTGTCACACAACCAGTATGTGCTGGGGGCAGGACTAGAACTGAGGTCTTCCTAATTCAGAGGCTGGTCTCTCTATCCATAACACCACACTTCTTGAAGTGCATAGGATTGAAAATAGGCCCTTGTGGATGATGATAAAGCCACAGGTGTTTGGAATGGGCTGAAAAGTCATTGCTTTGATTTCTATTTAGCCCCAGGAAACCTAGGAAGGTAAAAGCTCCCAGGTGTGCATGGTTTAAAAGATGATCAATAACAGATTCAAAGTGAATAGTTATGGTGTGTCCGCATTGTGCTAGCAGCTCAAGATACTAATGTTAGTTATTACTCCATTTTGATTGGAAGAGGGAGAGTATGGGACATAAGACTGGAAAGGTAGATGAGAGTGAGGAGGAGGGTTTGAAACACCAACTGGAGAATTTATCCTATTTTTAGCCTCATCATCCCTTGAAGTAATCCTTTTCCTGGATTTGGAGACCTGAAACACTGTCCCAGCCTTAATTCTTTCTCTCACTAATGCCCATTTCCATGCTCTCCATAGCCTCCTTCAGTCAGTGTAGGATGAAGCTCAAGAAGCAGGTGTACATAGTTTTAAGAGGAAGTAGATAAGCCTGCAGAGGACTAGCCTCTAACATTGCTGGCTGGTGGAGCCATGCTTCCCGGTTACTGCCAAGCCTCAGCTCTCTCTCCTTCAGAGAGGGTAACTAGTTGGTCCCATCCGAGATGATGGATGTACATGCTGCCCTGCCCCCAGTGAAATGGGCTGGAAAGACATCGCCTGGTCTTTCTTTCCCTTTGCCACAGGAAAGCAAGCCATAACAAAAGGGTTTCTTTTCTTCTTGTCCTGATAAGAAGCCTAATGAAGCATGAGGAGGGGCAGGCTGGCTGGCCTGGAAAGTGGGCTACACCCAGCTGCTGGCTCTTTGGTTTGAAGTTGAAAGTAGGACCCAGAGAACTGGTAAATTCACCAGCAGAGAATGAGCATCTTGGAATGTGATTGGTGGGCTATTCTATTCCCGGGTGGAATGATAACATGGAGTTTTGTGTGGTTTTTTGTTTTGTTTTTAGAAGAAAGATTTTCATAAATATAGAAATCCCTTCCTGTACAGGATGGATTTGTTCTTGAAAAGTTGTTCAACTTGTGAGAGTTTCACGTATAGAATGTTTCTCGAGGGATTATTTGAAGAGGCCTTCACAAATATTTTAGAGGCATGCCTTCCTGAATGTGTCATAGGATCTTGGGACCATATATTTAGAATAGAGGTCATTCTCATTTTACAGATGAAGAAACTGAGGCATGCAAAGGTTAAGTGACTTAACCCAGGGTCACATGGTTAGTCGGTGTCAGTATGATTTGATCCCAGGTCCTCCTGATTCCAAGGCCAACATTCAAGATACGCACCATGCTGCTTTAGGAATGGGCCTTGGCATCAGGCTTCAGTGTCAGTTGACTGAAGACCAGCCTAGCCAAATCTAGAGAGGCTACCCAGCAGAGTGAGAGATCTTTTTGGCAGCTCTTGATGACCATCAAGCAAGTCATGGAGGGGTAGTACAAGCTGTACCGAAGGAGGCAAAAGCTACACTATTGAAAATCCCCGGTCATTGAAGGATATAGGCCCCCTTGTGACCTCTCACCTTGTTATCTTATCAAGAGTCCCTTAATAAAACTGTTGAAGTATGTTTGTGCGTGTATGTGTGTATGTATTTATTTGGAGATGTATTATTATGTAATGAGATTTTGTGGAAAAAGGTGTAGATAGATAGATATATAGATGGGTCCTTAGAGACAGACTGAGAGTATGTTAATTGTTTGCTTTATAAGAACCTTTTCGTAGTTATAAGACTGTCAATTCCTTGAGGGCAAAGACTAATTCACCGTGTAGGCTCCTAGCCTACATAGTACCAGTCACAGAGTAGGCACTTAATAAATGTTTGTGGGTTGATTGGTGTGTGGATAGATAGAGATGAGGGAAATGCTTCTCTTCCACTAGGTAACCTGTTTCAGCAAGTCTGCCAGGAAGGTCACTAGTAGAGTGGCTCCCCTGATGTTCCTCTCAGGGGTCTGCTCTTGCTTCTGCCCCTGTAGAATCACCAGCAGATCCATTGATGTAGTAGAGTTGTGGGGGTAGAGGGGGCCGGGGGAGGGGGGAGGAGGGTGCCATAATCTAGAACAAATGCCACAAAAACTGAGCCAGGGAAGCAATACTTCAAGCCAAGAAGATCTCAGTATTTCACAATGAGTCTTCTAGTAATGTATACTCAGTACGACCAACTTAACACTGTAAGATTAGAATCCTGCACATTGAGTTGTCATATAACAGGAATTGCCTATAGTTGAATAAGTTCCCTGTTCATTAATGTTTAATCGCTTATCTTGGGCAAGGGGGGTGGGGGGAGGCTTATTACATAGCCAAAATACTCTGAAATCCCTTTTTGGTTTAAGCTAAAAATGTCATTAATATACTACCTTCTTATCCAAAAACAAGGTTCCAAGAATCAGTGGGCGATGAATGTTAAGAAGGTTCAGGTGGCATTATGAAGTGTATTTGGGAAATGTATTTGTTTAAGAGATTAACTGCTTCTGTGGAGGAATTTTCTCTTGTTTTACTTATTTTTGTTGTGTTGAAGGTTCATTCCCTGACTCCCTCAGTCATATGTTTTCCAGGTCTGCATTTCACTTCTGGGATAGAAAATTTAAAAACCTTTCCTAAAAGCAACAAACTTCTTGCAATATTTTATTTACAAGACTAGTCTCTCCCCTTTCCACCATCACTTCCTCCCCAAAGGAAAAAAAAAAAGTCTCCTTGAGAGACCTTTTCCACTGAGGATAGGAAGACACCCATTCTTTAACTCTTTCACTGGCTAGATCTTCATTGGAGTTTTGAAAATTGCTTTAATTTATTATCTTAATGGATCAAAATCTAATTTAGTACTGTCTTTAACTTTTTTGTAACCAGAGCATGATCCCCCTGTGGCAAACACACCCAGTGATTCTTCTATACTCTAATGGAAGTGTGATCTCATCATAGTAGGTATTACCTCCATGTTATGTATTACAGCCCATCTGTACATTCTTTACATCCTCTGCTCTTGTCTGTGACCTTCCATAGATCATCTATAGAGGTTCTGTCCAAAGTGCTAAGAACCTTTTTTTTTTTCCTCTTGTCACTGCATTTGTTGTCCTTCTAGTACTATAGTTAAAGGGCGCCTTCAGAATTAGAAGTCTTTTGTGCTATTGGTATCACCAGTAGGAAAGTTAATGAAGTCTTGGGTTGCATTAAGACAGTCATAATGTCTGTCCATGTTTAAAATGGTCACCCCTCTGTTGTACTCCATCTGAATGAGACTATATCCAGAATAATGCAGTTCCATTCTGGCTACCATATTTTAGGAAGGATGACCTGGAGAGGGTCCAGATGGGGGTAACCAGCATGGTGAATGGCCTTGAATCCATGCCTTCGGAAGATCGGCTAGAGGGACTAGAGATGTTTAGATTGGAGAAAAGGAAATTTACCCAAGTCAACAAGAATATATATTAAGTACCTACTATGTTCCATATGCTAAACACTGAAACTACAAAGAAAGGCAAGGAGAAAACAAAATGGTTCCTGCTCTCAAAGCATTTGTGGCCCACTGGAGGCAACAGCATGCAGATAACTATGAACAAATAAGAATGATAAAGAATAGATTGGAGGTAGTCTCAGGGGAAGGGTCGGTCAGGAAGGACTTCTTGTAGAAGGTGGGGTGTTAGCTGGAACTCGAGGGAAGCCAGGAGGGGGAGACAGGACATGGGAGATGGCCAGTGCAAATGCGCAGACTTGAGAGATGGAGTGTCATGTATGAGGACCAGCAAGGAGGACCCTGTCACCGGCCCATAGAGTATGTGGAGGGGAGTAAGGTGTGAGGTAGGAAGGGCTTTCGAAGCCTGTCCCATGAAGAAAGGATTCTAGATTTGATCATAGAGGTAATAGGGAACCGCTGGAGTTTATTGACTTGGGAGTGACATAGTCATACCTAGGTTTCAGGTGACCAAAATAGTTTTTTTCAGGTATTTGAAGGGTTGCCACCTAGAAGAGGGACTAGATTTTTCCTGCAGGGCCCCAGAGGGCAAAACAAGGAGCTCGGGAAGAAGGTACCAAGGAGCAGATTTAGACTTGATGTTACTAGCAATTAGAGCCCTCTAAATGTGGAATGAGTCTCCGCTGGAGGTGGGGAGGTTGCCATTTGGCAAGGGTCAGATGACTACTTATCCTGGAAGTTGGAAAGGAAATTTCTGTTCAGGTATGCATTTGACTGGATGACTTCTGATATCTGGGGATTCTGGGGCTCCCTTCATCTGGGTTTCTCAGGGCCAAGTCCACAATCTCTTTAGAGTCACTTAGGCCCTTTCACCCATCCTAAAAAAAGAGAGGACCCAACCTGCTACTCACACTACTATCTCATTTAACCGGCTTCTGTTTCTAGGCTACTCAGAGCATTCCTCATCCTCCCACTAACTGTGGCCCCCTTCTTGGCCCCCTTCAAATGAACCAGGACATGAGGAAACTGTGGACAAAAGAACAGATGAATCTACATACACTTCCAGCTCTGTGAAAGCATTCAGCCCATCAGAATGCTTTCTACTTTATGGTCCTTGAGACATGCCCTGCTGACTCTGTGAAGAAATGGAGGGGTATTATCAGCATTAGAGCCAAAGAATGAGAAGCTCCTTGGTTGGATTTCAGGGTTGCCTAAAGAAATGTGATTAAGCTATCCCCTCCTGCCCTCAAAAACTCCCTTTCTCTATCTCCATCTTATAATAAATAACAGCTAACATTTTAAGTTTTGCAAAGAGCTTTTCCTAGCTTACCTCATTTGATGCTCACCGTGAGGTAGGTTCTGTGATTATCCCCATTTTATGGTGAGAAACCTGAGACTGAGGAAGGTTAAGCAGCTCGGCTGGGGTCACACAGCTAGTAAGTCTGTGAGGCAGGATTTGAACTCAGCTCTTCCTGGCTCCAAATACTGCCCTTTCCATTAATACTATTAAGCTGTTCTGACTTAGAATCCTTCAGAATCACAGTGCTAATACTATTAAGTCACATTCCTATGACTCTAAGGTCTACAAATTGACAATTGGTAGACTACTACCCTGTGGTGTTTCTTAGGTCTAATGAGTTTATAGCGGGAGGGCCTTAGATATTACCAGTGGCTGCAGGCTAAGCTTCATTTCTGATTGTCCTAAGGGGCAGGAGTGGGAATCTGCCAAAGAAAGTTGCTATCATTATATACAAAATCATAGGATGTATATAATAGCCCTGTCCTTGAGATTCTTTGGGAATGTGTGCATGTGTTTATCAGAAAACATGAAAGCTATCCACATGCACAGAATTTTTCTATTAGGCAGCTCTGTGGTACCTAGACTCTGGCATTTGAACTCAAGGCAGGAGATGTCCAGCCGTCTACCAGTGCCTTCCGAAAACCTGAAGTTCATGGTGTACGGTGTTTAGGATGGTGCATCTTGCCTAGTTTATACCTTGTAGGGAGGACCTTGGAAGATCACTGCTCCCTGACTTCTGAGTACCTTGGGGGAGTTTTGGAATTTTCAGGGGAGAGAGATAAACCTGCATGTTTCCTTTGGGCAAATGAGGCAACCTCTCCTCCTAGAATCTGTTTGTAAAGCCCTCCACCACCCCCATCCCCATTTGTGCCTTACCACATTGTTTGAGTTTTTCTAATCACTGACCAGCTGGCTTGTTAGTGAATAGAGCCGTGGGCCCCTGGCCATGTTTCATGTGAGGTCTTGGCTGGGTGGCCAAACAGGCCGCCTGCAGCCAGTGTCAGAGCCATTCAAGGAGGTATTGGCGCAGCCCTGTCGCCATTAATTTCAGCTTGTCACATACTGTCATGCAAGTTACACCAGGGGAGGAAATAACCGTTAAAAAAAAAAAAGGTTCCCTTGTGGTCCCGGGTACCCTGCAGACATTCCCCCCTGGCCTAAAGGACAAGTGCATGCAGGGAGCTGCTCTCCACAGACAGCTGCAGGGAAGGGGAGCTTCTCCCAGCAGCCTAGCTTTCCTGCTAGCCAGGAGCGTCAGCTATCAACATCTGCCATATTTTAACCCTTCAAAGGGGTTGGGGAAATTAAGGGGAGTTATTAACCCACGCTCTGCTGATCATTATCAATCATAATGCTTGGGGAAATTATGGCAAGGCAGACTCGGTGGCAGGTTTTGTCCCCTTGGGGCTGGTTTTTTGTTGATGCTGGTGGTGGTTTTTTTTTCTTCTTCTACTTTTGCTGGGAGTCAGGGGAGAGTGGTGGGGGTGGAAAGACTGAAGGGAAATTGGCTCTTTTAATCACCAGTAATTGACTGCTGCGTATCCTGGCAGGGGATGGGATGGGATGGATAGAGGCCGCAATAAACTCCTCCTCATTTCCAAGTGAGTTAGTTGAGATGACTTGGCCCAACTGCCTCCATTTTTAAGTTGATGGGTCTTGCTGACTGCCTTGTCAGCCATGCTTTACCAGGAGCCCATGATAGCAGAGAGAGACCACCAGACAGACAGAGATAAGGAGAGGAACAGAGGGAGGAGAAAAGACAGATACAGAGAGAGAGAAGGAGAGAGAGAGAGGGAGAGGAGAGAAACAGAGAAAGGAGAGAGCTAGAGAGAGAAGGAGAGAAACAGGAGAGATAGAGAAGAGAGAAACAGAGGAGAGAGAGACAGAGAGAGAGGAGAGAAGGGGAGAAACAGAAAGGAGAGAGACAGGGAGAGAGAAGGAGAGAAGCAGGAGAGACAGAGAGGAGAGAAGAAGAGAAGGGGACAGAGAAAGGAGAGAGACAGAGACAGAAGGAGAAAAACAGGAGACAGAGAATGAGAGAAATAGGAGAGACTGAAAAAGAAGAGACAGAGACAAAGAGAGAGAGAGACACACACAGAAAGACAAGATAAGGAGAGACAAGAGAGGCCAAACAGCTTCAGGGAAACCAGAGCCCAGTTGCGGAGTGGGAGAAGGGGAACTCTTAAAAACAAATAGAAGCTTCCCAGAAATGTTTTGTTGTCCTCAAAGATTGAAATGATTATGCTTCTGTTAGCCAGAGCAAGCTTGCCACTGATACTTCATAGCCTGCCCCCATGCTTTGGACTGGCAAAGCTGAAGGAAAATCTGATTGCCTGCGCAGATGAGTTGTCAACATAGATGCCTCATGGGAAACCATGTTTGTCAAAATCGTGTCAGTTTGGTCAAGTCCCTAAAACATTTAGTGAAAAAAAAAATGTCACTGCAGTGTTTTTACTCCTGGTATAAGATAAATATGGAGACGCTCAAAATTTTTTCAATTACAAAAGGGACCATTTCGCTTCAAGGGGAATGACATTTTACTTAAAAGAGAATTCTTCTGAGAATTCATTTGAATTTGACAAGCATTTATGAAGCCACCTACTATATGCTAGGCACTATGCTCAGCCATGGGGAGATATAGAGATATATAAATAGAATAGTAAATAGGAGATCTATTTGAAGACTCTTCAGGGGCTTTATAGTGCAAAGTGTGTATGTGTGTGTCCATATGTAGGACCACAGATTATTACCTTGGTTTCTCCAGTAGGCCATATCTTTACTTAAGAAAGTTTCTAACAACATAGAAAAAGTGGAATACAAGTTATTCTTGGGATGAGATAGCTTATTATAGTAAGCATTTTCCCATATTATCCAGGTATTGGACAAGGATTTACGTGAAGAGAAAATAACAATGGGTAGGAAGGCCATGTGATCATAGATAGGAGCCAGAAGATTTAAGGAAATTTAATGACTTGCCCAAGGACATACAGATAGCAAGTACAAGGACCAGGATTGAAACCAAATCTTCAAACTCTAAATATAGCACTCTTGTCTGCTTACTCCACCAAGAACCCCTTGATAGGCATATGACCCAGCTTGGTAACTACCGTTTCCAAAGCCAGATAGCAATTTGGGAAACACATGTAGGAATTGTTGGAGTTTAAACAAAACCCTAAGTTAGATTGCATAAACTCAGAGATGCAGATCTGACCTTGTCACTCCCATGCTCAGTAACCCATAGTGTTGTCCTCAGTCCTCGTGGTCTCCACCCCACCCCCTCCATGATCAAATAGGAATTCCTTTATTGGCATTCGAATCTATTCTTGTCCTGACTTGAGAGCTTATTACACACGACTCCCCTTTCTGCAGTCCACAATTAAGACAAGTTGGCCGCCTTATTTGTCCTCATAGAGGACATTCCATCTTTGTGCCTTTGCTTGAAAGGCCTGGCCTCCTGATGGGCCTGCCTGTTCGCCCTTCCACCCCCCTCATTCCTGGAATGCATTTCTTCCTCACCTCTGCCTCTTCAAATCCCTGGTTCCTCCAAGACTCAACTCCAGTGACGCCTTCCACGTGAAGCTTTCCTGATGCCACAGAACTGTTAGTGCCCCTTTCTCATATTATCTTACATCCATTTTGTGTATACTATATATGTTGTTTGTATATATATGCACATGTGTGTACAGATACACACACACGTTTTGGTCTCCCAGTCTGAATGTAAGCTATTTGAAGTCAGAGGCTTTCACTTTTTCCTTTGTATCTCCAGTGACTAGCACATAGTAGGTGCTTAATTAACGCTTATTGATTGATCGGTTTCCTCATCTATGAAATGGCGATAACAATACTTGCATGAGTTGTGAGAAACATTGTTGCAAGAAAGTTCTTTTGTAAGCCTAAAAGCTTTCTAGAAATGTGTATACTCTATTCTCTGACCCATCCCGTCTCTTCTCCACTCCTTAAATGTGCTACACTTTCCTGCATCTTTGTCTTTGCTCATACTGTTCCCTATGCCTGGTATGCCCTCTCTCCCCTTCCCAGCCTTTTCAATGCCTATTCTTCCTTTGAAGTCCTACTTAAAATGTCGCCTCCTCTTCTTGGTACAGATCTTCTCCCCTCTGAACTCACATAGCACTTTTTTTTCCTTCCTTTCTGATGTACCTATCCATAGTTTTCTGTGTTTGTCTTAGCTGCGTGCTAGACTATAAGCTCCATCAAGGCAAAGACTGTCTTATCTCAACTTTACCTCTTCTCTAGGACCCAGCATAGAGATCTATAAACAGCAGGCACTTAATAAGTAGAGGATGAATTGAACTGAATTGAATCCAGTTGTTGGATACAGCCTCAATGGCCTCATTATGCTTGTCTGAAGCCTTCATCAGCTGCTGGCCTCACTCATCTCCTCCTCTTGTCTCCACTATTTTTGGAGGTAGGGAGAAGATGTCTTGGGGAATGGGGAGGAACCTGACCTGGCTGTTCCTACTTTAGGGGTCAGGTCCAATGGAACCTAGACTCTGAGTCAGGGGAGAGGGTAGGGATGGAGAGTGATACCAGCTGCAACATGCCTCTCTTTTCCAACAGCTGCCATTGTTAGGAAGAAGTGAAGTCTGAAAATATTGGTATCATCTTTGTATAGGGACCCTCAGGAAACACAGCAGTTAAGAAATACCAGTTGCAAATGCAAAAACAAGCTTGTGCTTATCCAAAATTCTAGGTGTTTACATGAATATGTAATAATCATATTTAATTTTAACATGGTGACATGAGTGGAGTAAGTGAGCCATATAACACATAAACAGAAACCAATACAAATGTGGGCTCATTTCTCAGTCAGAGTGCATGTTCCCTGCCTTCCAGATGGGTAAAGTATATGTGATTTTCTGATGTTCCTGTTAATCTCTGCATTCAGAGTAGGGAATCAGCAGTTGACTTTTATTTGACCTTTAGATCAATGTTGAAGCATATAATTTAATAACTCAGCATTAAGTGGCTTGAAAATTCAGAAATGAATTTTCCCCTTTTACAGATTCTAATTAGCGTATTGTTAAATAGATTTTCAATTTAGTAAAAGTACATACAGACACACATACACTAAACAAATGTCTTATTGGTATTTAGATTCTAATAGGTTTTCTCTGAATCATTCACTGTGCATAATCTTATGAAAAGAAATATATTTATATGTCAAGCACCTCTCACTTCAGAATAAGTCTTTCAACTTAACCTGAAACTCATAGTGTCCAGAGAAATACCAGATAATTAGGAACAGAACTAGTAGCAAAAGTACCAAATCAGTGAATAATGATGAGCCAATTAGACCAAAGAAGTTGGACTGAACTGGATAGAAGTCACCAAATCATTACTAACTCTTCTGGTATTCAGTATAATAACATCAATCATGAGGAACTCTTTTGGTATTTGTGAGACTATGATAATGTAATTCCATAAGAATTCATTTGGTTTGGGCATTAATTGGTTGTAATTATACATCTTAAGTGGCATATTACATTGGAAATGCTTGATTTTGGATTGCATTTCAGCTAAAGAATTTGAAAACTTCTAGCATGCCTTAAAACAGACCATTCCATCTTGTGCTCAGAAACAGTTTCTTATTTTAAATTCCAAAGTTTCAACAGAGTTGGGTATAGCGTTGCATTCCGCTTCTTGTCCTAATGACTCACTGAACATTTTTTCTCCAACCTTACCCACTGTTTACCCTCAAAGTACTCTCTCTCCCATGTGCCCACAGCCCTTATGAATCAAGAAGGCTAGCTATCTTTGTGAACCTTTGAGTGATGGATGATTCATTGTCAGTACTCAAAAGCAAAATGTATATGTGATTTCCATCAATGCAGATGTTCCCTCTAATGGTACAGGTTGTAACTCATGCATGGCCTTCCAATTCTGTGCAGCTCTTGACTAAGCCCTCCTACAAGGCCCTTCCCTAGGGTGACTTCCTCACTTTTCTGACCCCACCCCCCCATTCCAACCTATCTTATATTTATATTTGTATCTATTTATTTTATATTGATGCTACATATATACACACACACATATATATATTATCTGTTCCCTATTGTCTTTCTTCATTGATTAGATAGAATACAAGCTCCTTGAGAATTGGGATTGTTTCATTCTTTGTACTTGAGTATCCCCACACAGAGCCTGGCATATAGTAGAATACTTACTGCTTGTTGGTTGGTTGATTTCTACAGGTATCATGAGAATACCAGTAGAGCACAGGAGGGGTCCATCAGTTATCTTTTTCTATCAAATATTTCTATGATGGTGTCTATTATTTAGGCTCTTCATTGTGCTTCTTTATTTGTTATGTGTTGCAGCCTGCTTATGATGTTGCAGCCTACCCACAACGTAACTCTCTGTTGCCCCTGGATTGATACTTATGTTTAATTCTTAGGAGACTACAGTGTATCATCTCCAGTATTAGAAAAACAAAAATAAATACCTTCTCTCAGATCTAACTGTGAACTCTTAATTCAAATATGGATTGAGACCTGGCTTAAAATAAACAGGGGAACAGCATAGCATGTTCACACACACTATGATTCAACTTTTTGACACACATAGACAGTAAGTGCTTTCATCATCCTAACCTTATACGTGGAGGCAGCAAATATACAGTAGTTATTTAATTAATGGCCTTCCCAAGTTCACACAAGTCAGGAGCCAGGCTTCATGACTCTCACAAACCATTAGGCAGTTCTCATCTAAATCATGGGAGTAGAATTAAATATAATTTATGTATTCTTGTCTGTACAATTTAATGAGTAAATCCTGTTTACATAATTTTTAGTGTTTCCATGCCCTCGGGTTTATTAATGCAATTTCTTTTTCATAAATATAATTGTGTTCAATCTCTAAAATATATAAAACGAAATCAGAAATGGAATAAACAAAGGTCATATTACTGTTTTGTAAAGCATATTTTAAAATTTTCTTTGAAGTCGGGGTAAGATCATAAATGTGATTTATGTTGTCATGGGCCTAAACAATTTTGTGTGAATATAACTTCAAAATTGTAATTAGTCAGATAAAAATATTCTCCATCTAAAGGTTCATGTTATAATTTTTCCAGGAATACATGTCATACTTAAAACAGGATGGAGCTGTATTGATTTAACATAGTAACCATGTGCAAAGGTAAAGAACTCCATGTCTGTACCTCTCTGCTGACACTCACTTACAAACTTGTAAGCAGCTGCCAAATTATTTTCCCTGCTATATTTTATAATAGAAAAAGGATATGTCAAGACAGTTTCATATAATTAAATCTATCTTAAGGAATGGAAAAAAACAAAGGATTTCTTTCCTTTCTCTTTTTCTTCCCTCCCTCCTTTCCTACTTTCTGATTTTCCTCTTTCCCATCTTCCTTCCTTTTTTCTTTCCTCCCTACCATCTATCATTCTGCTCTTCCTTTGCTACTTTCTTCTCTTCTTGTCTCTCCCTCCTTTCTTCCCAATTTTCCTTTTTTCTATCCCCCCGTCTTTGTCTTTCTCTGTCCCCCAGTCCTTTCTTTCCTCTCTACCCTTTCAAACTTGCCTTCATCCCTTTCTCCCTCTCTTCTTTCTTTCTAACTTTCTACTCTCTCCTTCCTTCCATCTTTCATTTCTTCCCTCCTTCCTTTCCTCTTTCCTTTTTTCTACATTTTTCCTTTTTTGCTTTCTTAATATAAAGATACCTAGCCCCAAAATGACCTTTTTAAAAAATGATTTAAATTTTATCATCTAATCCAAGGAAAGTCTAGCAATATACCTTTTTTCCTTTAAAGTTTAGACATCAAGATGTGTCAACACCTAAATTAGAAGTCTCCTTGTCACAACACTTCCCCACCATGCTATTTACAAACATATACATCTCATAATCCAAAACTTTTTGCATAGCATTTTATTTGTTCTTGTCTTTTCTATATTTCTGGAAGGACTTGTGAGAGAATATGGCTGATGAAATTTTGTATTTTTAAGTGATTATTCAGTTTGCATTATGCCTCCCAGCAGTTCAAAAACCACAGTTGGGTTTCCTTTGTTTATTTCATATTTTGTAGATATTGGATGTCATGGGCTGCTTCCTCTGCAAAAACAAGAGGGCCTTGCAGCCTATAGTAAATGCCTATTGAATTGAAAATATAATTTCTTCCAGTTTTTCTAGTTGTTTCTCCCTTAGACCTCTCTGATCCAATCCAATCCAACCCAGTGCAAGAAGTAGTCATTAAGCATATTCTATGTGCCATGCGTTTCATTAGACCCTGTGAATGCAAAGACAAAATTTAAAAAATAGACCCTGCCCTTAGGGAACTTCCATTGTACTGGGTGGGGAGGGGGGCAGGGAATACAGCCTGTAAACAGAGATGTACATACATGATAATTTGAAGAGGAAAGAGCTAAGGGGATTGGTACAGATACCCTTTTCCTTCAGAAAGTGCCCCTTAGGGCTGAGTTAACAGGTAATCCCTATTCTGTTCAGTGACCACAGAATGGCTTTCATAAGCCACTATCGAATACATCATTAACCATAATTAAATCCTTTTCATTTGTGCCAAGCAAAATACATTTTTTTTTTGTATTCTACAAACTGGATTAAACCAAAGCAGGGCTTGTAAAAACCAATTATAATACACTTGAAATAGCTTCAATGTTAAGCTCTTCTCATGGCAACTCAACGTTATTGTTGACTTGCTGAGATATCTCTCTGTTCATCCCCTGAGATCACCAGAGATGATTGAGATATTGGCATAGCCTCAGTTCCTTCAGTATAAAACAATGCCAACATTTCATCCTTCTGAGAGGTATTTATTGCAATTGTTTGTCAGCATGAATACTTGTTTGTTATCCTGTTATTGGATGATATGAGTTCAGGCCATCTCTAGTTACTAAAACTTTTTGATTTCTAAATTTCGTATTGTAAAACTTCATCTATTCTTCCTGGCCTGGGCTAAATTTGCCTTGTACTATCAATTTTTTTAAAGGTGGTTATGAAGCAAAGTCATAATGGAAACCAAATCACAGAAAACACATCTAAATCTACTACATACTTGTTTTGACTTTGTATTTTTAAAGACGATAGTGTATTTCTTATGCACAAATGTTAGCTTCCCAGAACTTTTGGAGCTGGTGAGAAGGCCCTTAGAGATCTAGTCCATCTCCTTTCATATTTCATGAGGAAACTGAAGCTCAGAGACAGCTACTGAGATCCCACAGCAGGTAGTGAATAGCCAAGTTGGGACTAGAGCTTAGATCTTCTGATTTCCGTCCAATGATTTGTCTGCTCCACCATGATTTATAAATGAGGGTTATCTGTCCATTAAGAGAGGCCTGTGAGGACCCCTACTTAGAAACACTTTGTTAGTAGTTAGTTTGAATTATTCTATGTACTTGAAAGTAATACAGCTGCCAAAAAAAGAGTAAGTAATACAACTGCATTCCTTTGAAAATATTATATAATTTAAGCTTTCCAGACCAATCTTCTCCCAAAATACTCCAGATTGGTGAGATTTTCTTCTAGTACCATCATTCTTAACATTTTTTTCCTCTTCAAATGTTTCTATTCCAAATGTATTTTCTTTTTCTCCATGAAGAGTTGTAATTACTTCTACCCAACTATTTCATCTTAGGAATATTTGTAGACGATCACAAGGGTTGTTATTAACAATAACCTTCAGAGAGAATGTGTGCATCCCAGGGCCAAGATGTTTTCAAACCTTGCCACCATGAAAATTTCCAGTTTGGGTTTTGGATACTGGCATAATTTCTGATTATCACAGTTGGTTTTGATTTAGAATCTTCTAAACATCATTGCTGAGCTACCCAAATCCATTAACTGTCTATTAGAGAATTTTTTGATTCACAACTCCATAACCCTTGTGATTCTTATGTATTGGTTGCTCTCAATAAGCAAGGAAGATTAGGACCTAAATGTTCCCTTTCCCCTTATTTTTGTCTTTGTTCTAAATCTCCCCCATTAACTTAGTTTAGACCTCTGTGAACACCTTGATAAATAGAGTTCAATTTCCATAGAGAAAGCTGAAAAAGAAAAAAGAAATATCTAACCTGAAAAGTGTTTATTCCAATTCTTTCTTGGGCTTTTCCATTCCTAGTATCAAATTCTATAACTCATCTTCTGTTGGAAAATCAGAAAGTAACAGATTCCACCAGATTTGGGGAAACACACCTGGTCCCAAAAGCAATCATAAGTATTATGCTTTTTTTAATTAAAAGAGGCATCTCTAGGCCATTTCCCTTAGAAGTGGAATGTAGAGAAAAGGAGGAATATCGAAGGCAATTATCTTTCCTTTCCTCAATCAGTTTCCTTGCCTGTAAAATGAGGACAATCCCTCTTGTAGCCTTTCCCTCACAGGATTGTAGTGAGGAGAGCTTTGAGAAGAAAGCGCTATATAAAATATGAAATCAGTGCAAACTTTATGTACCTTTAGAAAACTTGAAATGTATACCATTATCCATCCTTTTAGTTGTTTCTGTTGGACTTCTCTAAATCATAGAATCTGCATACAAGTAAATGTTTCAGATGACTTATTGATTCTATTTTGGCATCAGTTGTGTTTTTTATTTTAACCTTTTCAGATAGAAACCTTCCTCAAATGTATTACACCCTTCCCAGCTTGCTTAAACAGAGTACCCTGGATTCCTTACACAGGCCAAATCCCACCTCCTGCAAAGAGGTCTTTCCCATCCTTCCCCTTTTTGCTGCACCCCCATGTGCACACAGCTAGTGGCTTTTCTCTAAGACTCTTTCCCGTTGACCCGTCTATACTGTATAGATCTTGTATGGACAATTTATTGCTCATTGTGACCGTTTAGTGCCACTTGCCTGTCTTTGTAGCCCTGGAACTTAATATGGTACCTGGTACATATTAAATGCTTTATAAATGCTCCTTGACATGCCCTCCTTGAGAGTATAGCCAGTGTTTTTACCTTTCTTTGAAATCTTAGATCTTAACACAGAGTCTGACTTAATACATACACACTACACACACACACACACACACACACACACACGCACGCACACGCACATTGGTTGACTTGTATGGCTAAGCCTGTGATTTCCTCAGTGTTTGGAATTCCCACACACTCTAGAAATGCATTTTTTCCTAGTGTCCCCAGACTGATAGTCTTAGAGAGTTTTCCTCATTTCAGTCCAGACTCTTTTATTTTACAGATGGGGAAACTGAGGGCCAAAGAGAAATTATTTGTCCAGGATCACAAGGCCAGTAAGTGGCGTAAGTGAGATTCAAATGCAGGGCTTTTGACTCCAAAGCCCAGTGTTCTGTCTACACTGCCTGGCTCCCATGAGATTCCTTAGCTCTTTAAAGTTTACATCATTATCAAACACTTTACAAATGCCCTGTTGCTGTTTAGGACAACTATTATATTTCTTTTTTTTTTAATGTGAATGTATCAGTTCTTGTGAACTTCCCATGCTTTCTACTTGTGTGAAATTTTAAAGAAATTTTTTTTTACTCCCATATGGTACCATGGAAATAGTACTGGATTGGGTTGGACTTGGAGGGCCTGGGTTCAAATATTGGTTGTACTACTTTATGAACTGCATGATCTTTATGGAAAAGTCGCTTCTCCCTCAGCTTAAGTTTCTTCATCTGTATAGTGAAGGTGTTGGGAAATAAACATTTATATAGATAGCATCTACTGTGTGCCAGCACTGTGCTGTCTTTCAAACAATAGTCTCTCATTTTATCCTCACACCAACTATAAAGGAGAGAGAGATGCAATAATTATCCCCTTTTTACAGTTGAGGAAACTGAGGCAAGCAGATGTTAAGTGACTTGCCCAGGGTCACACAGCTTTTAAGTGTCTGAGGCCAGATTTGAACTCAGGTTTTCCTGACTCCAGGTCTGGTGCTGTGTTCTCTATTCTGTTTTCTCATCTAGATTCCTTCTTGCTTAGTTATTACCAAAGCAAACTTTAATTTTGCATTTTCATGACAATCTTTTTATGATATATTCTTGGTCCCTTGTTGGTCTTCCTGCCAGATTGGAGATTTTTCAGTTGGCAAAGTGCTAAACTTCAGGAAGTGGATGATAAATGCATTTTCATTCATTTTGTCATTTGCTCATGATCTAGAGATCAGCAAGTACAGTGGATTGTCCACACCTGGACAAGAGTTCAGGTAGCCACTGGGCCTTCTATCCCAAGCAGTACTTCATCCTTGATTTAGATAATCTGGCTTCCCTATTTCCCAGCTGTTCTACTTAATTCTTTCCCCTGAATGGGCAGATGCCCAGAAGCCTAAATTTGCATATTAACCTCTTGGGTTCAGGTTTAAAGGAGAAACCGATTAATTTCTCCACTTGGTTCTCTTTTCTCCCTCTGTGCGTGTCAGTTACTTCTGGGTTTTTTTGAACATATAGATCAGCATTTCACAGTTTATTCTCCTCTTTCCCAGAGGACCTACTTATAGCAAGTGGGGTTATCTTGTATTTTTTAATTGTTTTTTTTCTTCAGAATAGACATAGTTTCCTAAAACCTCTTCTTATGGATTGAGGAAGCCAGGAGGGTGAGCGCATGTGCCTCATGTCCCCTTCTCTATGAATGTTCTAAAGCCTCCACCCTAAAAAATGCTTCATTAAACAAAAATACAACCCTTTGCAGCCACACGAAATAGAAATTTTTAAGGGAAAAAACAAGTCCTGCCCCTTCTGGGTCCTAATAAGCAGCTGTTCATGCCTCTCTGTGCCCAAGACAGATAATTCTCATAGATTTGTTTATGGAAGGAAGGCACAGGAACCTTTCAGAGTTTTGTTTTCATCTTCTCACCACTGCAGAGATTTCTTTTCTTTTTCAAGGAATAGAGAGGTACATTGTGGTAAGCAGAGTTTTATGGCCTATAATAAAAAACCTTGTAAAGGCCATTTTTTGACCAAATGAAGCTAGGCGTTCTTTTCCAAGTGTTCTTTCTCTCTCTCCCAGTATTGGAATGCACACAGTTCAACATTAATGGATAACATAAGGAAATGATGGAGAAAATTCTATTTCGTATTAGTGAAGGAGAGGGGTGAATAACCAGAGCTAATTATGTGAAAAGCTGGTTCCTAGTGTTAATGCCTCTTCACTGGGATCTTTGGAAAACATTCTTTATAGAAATCACTCAAGGTTTCTATCACTTTCTCTCTCCACTGGAAGACAATAGAAGTGGGGATAATTACTCCTTGTTGAATTCTACTGGCCCACAGGAAAAACAAAATTAGGTGAGGGCAACTTGTAACTACTTAAGCAAGTTATGTCCTCATTTGTCAAATGACTGGGTAGGACTAGATGACCTCTGACGTCCCTTTCAGCTCTAAATCTATGATCCTATGACTAACTTTAGTAAATATGGGTGGGGTTTGGACGAAGCCACTGCCAAGGTTCCTTCCAGTTTTGACATTCTATGAGTCTATGGGGTGTTGTATGGAGTTTTTTTTTAGTGGGAAAGAAACATAAAACATGCAACTCAGTTTGGGCTGCGTGATCTCAAAAGTCCTTTCCAGCTCTAAAATTCTCGTTCTTGGTATTTTTAAAATTAGAACAGAAAGTGCAAAATTGTATTCAGTAAATATAGTAAGTGCTAACCCTTGAAGGATTGTTAGGAGAAAAGCACTTTGTGAGGCACTACATAAACAGGCATTATTCTTGTTGATTGCAGTGGTGGACCAAAGTAGTGGTCGGAAGACAGAACTTGAGACAAATTGCCTAGCACCCTTGGGGGTCAGGTTTTGCCTTGATGATAGTAGATCAAGATGGGAAAATGGGCTAGATGGTGGCTCATAGAATGCAGGCCTGGAATCAGGAAGGCCTGAGTTCAAATTCAGCCTCAGATACTTCCTAGCAGTGTGACCCTGGGTAAGTCACTTAACTTATGTTTTCCTTAGTTTCTTCAACTGTAAAAGTTAGATTAGCCCATGGATAGCAGAGCACCTCCTACCTCTTCTACAGAAACTGAAAACCAGAAACTTTTAAATTATGTCGTTGATAAGATATTAACGAGTGTAGAATTTACTACTTTATGCATGGTGAGGTATTTAAAACAAGCAACAGTTATTTCTTAAATTCCTCCTCTCCATGAATGTAAGCTACTCGTTATTAGGGATTGCTTTCCATATTTATATCCTCAGCACTTAGCATAGAGCATAGTAGGCACCTTACAAATTTTTGTTGATTTATTCTCTGCTTCTCTGCCACCTGTCTGTTTCTAGCTGTTATGACTTTATTCCTAGACTATTCGAGTAACTAACCTCTGAACTAATGTCCCTGCCTTTGGATTCTTCCCATCCCCCAGATCCATCATGCATACCCTTACCTGCTGGTGCTGTACCCAAAGAAATGTAAATTTTGAATACTGAAAACTTGTAAGTTATCTTGGGGGTTTATAGGCTAGATTTCTTTCTTAAGGACCATGCCTTAAACCCAAATCACCATGGCTCTGATTGATTGGCTAATAATAGGTCCCAGGCCAAGTCCCACTCGATCATTGTTTGGGCCCTGATTGGCTCAGAGTGAATGTAAATAGCAATTAGTTTTGTTTTGGCCAGAAACCCTGAGGATCTTCTCCCCCCAGATTGATGATTTTTTTTTTGACTAGGTAAAAAAGGCTATTCTCTGCCTCATACCTAGCCTTAATCACTGAAAGAGTGTTGCTTCAGTCAAACTGAGACCTGTTAAAGACCTTAGCTTAAAAAGGCCAACATCTCTCACTGCATCTGGGGCCATCTTCAGTCATCCTGATCTATATTTGGCCACTGGACCCACATGGCTCCAGAGGAGAAAGTTCTCTTTACATCAAGTCAAAATTTACCTCCTTGTAACTTCTGCCCAGCAGCTAGGTGGCACAGTGGATAGAGCACTGGGCCTGGGATCAGAAAGACCTGAGCTCAGATCCAGCCTTAGTCACTTATTAGGTACATGACCCTAAGTAAGTCACTTAATTTCTCTCAGCCTCAGTTTCCTCATGTGTAAAATGAGCTGGAGAAGGAAATGGCAAACCACTCCAGTATCTTTGCCAAGAAAACCTCAAATGGGGTCACAGAGATTTAGAAGACATTTGAACAGCAGCTTGCATCCACTGTTTCCAGTTCTGCCCTCTAGTGCCGAGCAGAACAAATCTAATCCTTCTTCCAGGAATACTTGAAGACATCTCTCTTTGTCCACCCTAAATCTCCTCTTCTTTAGGGCAAACATAATAATAAAGGCTAACATTTATATAGTGCCTTAAAGTTTGCAAAGCCCTTTATGTATAGTATCTCATTTGGTCCTCACAACAACTCTGGGAGGTAGATGCTACTGTCATTCCCACTTTACAGAATGGGGAAAATGAGGCAGACACAGATTAAGTGATTTGTTCAGGGTTGTACAACTAGGAAGTGAGGGTAGATCAAATCAGTCAGTTCTTAAAGAAATTAATTCAGGCTGTTCACTGGAAGGTCAAATACTGAAGCTGAAACTTAAATATTTTGGCCACATAATGAGAAGATGGGACTCATTGGAAAAGACTCTGCTTTTGGGAAAGATTGAAGGCAAAAGGAGAGGGGGACAACAGACGATGAGGTGGATAGAAATCGATAGTGTCATAGAAACAAGGAACATGAACTTGGACAGACGTCAGGACATAGTAGAGGATAGATGGACCTGGTGTACTATGGTTCATGGGGGTCACAGAGCCACGCATGACTGAATAGCAACATCCGTATCCCAAGTCCAGTCCTCTGTCCACAAAGCTGCCTGAATCCCCCATTCCTTTAAAATGTCTTGATATCACATAAGGACCTTCAGCATTCTGTTTACCTTCTTCTAGACATTTTTCAGCTTATCAATAGCATCTTTCAAAATGTTCCCAGAATTGACCTCCCGATATAATCTTATCATGGCAAAGTAACAGTGGGACCCTCACCCCCTTAGTCCCAAACACTGTATAGATTAATGCAGCATCAGGTTGCATTAGTTTTCTGTGCTGCTATATCCTGTTGACTCTTACAGACCGATAAAACCCCAACTAAATCTTTTTTCAGCTGAAGGCCACGTGGCCATTTTTGAGATTGCTAGGTGGCACCAGGATGCATTCTAATGTTGGAGTCCTGAAGCCCTGATTTCAGATACTTACTAGCCGTTTAACCCTGGGCAAGTTGTTTAACCTCTGCCTCAGTTTCCTCACAGTTCCCTAACACTTGACGCATACATAGTTAGGACTTTAATAAATTCTTGTTGAATTAAATGAATGAGCAGTATTTCATTGAAAATAAATTTATTCATTAATGAGCTCCTTAGGGGTCAGGGATCTTTTATTTATTTTCTACCCTCAGTTATGAAGAATATGCTATTGGGGAGTCACAAGACTGGAGTTTTAAATCTTATCTCTGCTGTTGCTACCCATATGACCTTGGATAAGTACCTTCCTCTTTCTTAGCCTCAGTTTAGTAATCTGTAAAATGAAGGGGTATAAATTAGATTCTCACTTGGGTCCCTCCCATGTCCAAACCTTATGATCTGATGAAAGAACTAGGCATATGGATACTCAGGAAAATCTGACCAGTGACTAGTGGACTGTAGCATAATGTTGACCTTTTCCCTAAAGCAAGTCCTGGGAATTGATTCAGATTGCGCTCAGTGGAGCCAGGATTGATTGTGCAAGCCTTGAATGGATCCAGGGCTAGGAACTCTTCAATTCCACACTAATTCTATCTCTTAGTTTCAGGTGATTTGTGAGATCAGATCAAACAAATTAACACACTCATGTATGCACTTGGGTGGGGATGGGGGGGGCAATCAGCAAAGAAGACTCACATTTCACATTTATATAGTGTTTTATCATATGCAAGTGCATGTATTTTAATCCTACTTTAGTAGAAATTGATATTCTGAGTGGTTGATCATGTGGCTGGCAAGTGTCTGAGGCTCTCCTGATACCAACCATGTTATGATGTATTTATTATGCTAGGGACCCTTGCCATCCAGATTCTTAGATCCCGGGTGCAGAGCAGGCACATTCATAATCCCTTACCTTCTCTCAAGTACTTTATAGTTTTGAAAGCACTTTTGAATGTAATATCATTTGAACTTCATGACACTTCTGTCAGTCACTAAATTCCAGGGACTTCCCATCACCTCCGGGATCAAATGTAAAATCTTCTGTTTGATATTTAAAGCCCTTGATGGCCCAGCCCCCTCCTCCATCTTTCCAGTTGTCTTACACCTTCCCCACCATGCTCTGCCATCCAGTCACACTGGCCTCCTTAGGACTGTTTTCTGCACAAGACACTTTATCTCCTGACTCCTGGCATTTTCTCTGGCTGTCTCCCATGCCTGGAATGCTCTCCTTCACATCTGCCTCTTGGCTTTAATGGCTTCTTCCACCTTCTACAGGAAGCTTTCCTCAGTCTCTTCTTAAATCTAGTGATTTAGCTCTGCTAATTACCTTCATACTATGCTGTATACAGCTTGTTTGTCCATAGTTAATTATGTGCTGTCTCCCTCATTAGAGTGGCAACTCCTGGATGGGAGGGGCTGTTTTTGCCTTTCTTAATATTTCCAGAGCGTAGCCCAGCACCTGGCACATAGTAGGTGCCTGCCTCATAAATATTTATTAACTGCTATCAGCAGGCAAAAGGTCAAATGATAATAGATGATGCCAATAGCAGCTTTACTCCATAGATAGAAAGGACGTCACAAACCAAGACATGGGTAATTGATAACCCTCCCACTGGCCCCCTTAATCTCATTCCCTCCTTCGATTTTGTTCCGTTTATCATGCTTGCTCACCCTCTTCCATTCCACCCCTTCTCTCCCCCGGTGCAAAAGTCTCTAGGTTACCCCTGTCTTTTTTTTAAGCCCTCTCCAACACAACTATTCCTTGAAGCAAGAAGTGTCTTTCTCTCATTCTCTCTTCTCATTTACTATCAAACTTAGAGAAAGAGTAATTCACACTCACTGCTTCCTCTTCCTCAGCCCCTTGTCATCTGGCTTCCATTCCCTTCCCTCTACTGACCCTTTTCTCTTCAAGGTCACTCGCGGTTTCCTCATTACCAGAGCCTGTGGCCTTTTCTGTGTTATTATCCTCCTTGGTCTTTCTCAAGAAATTGGCATTATTCTGTAGTACCCTGTGAGCCTTCACTTTCCCTTGGTTCTCTGACACTTCTTTTTCCCTCGCCGGTCACTGCTTCTTGGTGTCTTTCAGTTGTTCCTCTTCCTCTTACCATCCTCTAAGTGTGGACATCCTCCAAGACCCTCTCCTTTGCCCTATTCTCTCTAAACTCTTTGCATGTGAATGACTTCCAAATCTCTATCATCAACTGTTACTATTTCACTCAGACCCAGTCCCAAATTTCCCATTCCTCGGTAGACAGCAGAAAGTGGACTGACTCTGAGAATCTGGCTTCATATCCTGCTTCTGGCACTACCTATGACATCATGAAACATCACTTAGGTTCCCTGGGCTTTGGTTTGCTCATTTGTAAATTAAGAGGGTTCGAGTAAGTGGGACTTGATGATTTTGAGATCGTTTGATCTCTAAAGCACTTAGCACACTGCTTGGCACTAACAGGCACTATATAAATGCTAGAAACTATTTTTGTCGTCAGTGTTGTCATAATCATTCTCATCACCATATGGATTACTTACTCAAGTTCAATATAAGTAAAACTGCTCATCATTTTTTTCCCCAAAATTTGCCCCTCCAACTAACTTCCCCTATTTTTGTTGGTGACATATTCTAGTTACCCGGGCTCAAAATTTCTCTTTTACTTTCCATATGCCCTCACCACCTACATCCAAACTTTGGTCTATGCCTTAGAATTTTCTCTCTGAATGATATTCCATCTCTGTTCACTCCTTTCCACTTAACTGCTATCTTCTCTACTCCTTGCCTGAATTGTCTTCTAACAAGTCTCCCCTCTCCAATCCATCCTTCTCACTGCCATCAGAAGAACTTTCTTAACTAAGAGGGTGCTCAGGAGTTTTCAGTGGCTCTCCATTGCCTAGCAGATAGAAGCAAAATTCTTTAGCCTCGCATTCAAGGTTGTCTCTAATCTGACTTCAGCCTTCCCCTTGTGCTACTCTGTGCTTTAATTAAACTAAAGTATCTTCCGTTCCCATCCTCTTCTACACATAGACACTCATCTCCACTGATGGCGGCCCATCTCTTCCTTCAAAGCCCATTTCAGTTGCCACCTATTCCATGATGCCTTTCCTGATTCCCTCAGGTAGAGGTCATCCTTTCCTTCTTGAATTACTGCTGCTGTTTGTCCTCTCCTGGGCCTTTTAAAGTATTTTCGGTTGTATATGCATCATATCCCCTCCTGGACTATAAGACCCTTCAGGGTAGGAACGATTTTATTCCATCTTTGTCCCCCCAGTGCCATGAACCTATTTCTTGCGTGTAGTGGGCGTTTAATAAGTGTTTGTTGAACTGAGTTGTCAAATTAATTGTATGGATAATAAATGTTATATGAATTCAGACAGTAGAATGAAAAAGGGGGAAAAGTTTTAGCATTCATTTCATGGTTCAATATTCATTGTAAGATATTAGAGATACACTACTTCTCAAGATAGTACCTACGGTATCTGTGTACATAAAATACACATATATGATGACTAATGGTTGGAAACCCCAGTTTGCATCCCAGCTCAGCTCAAGCCTCACCTGGAATTACCTTGCATTCATTTTTTCATTGATTCTCTACACATTGCTACCTCTACATTCTCTATTCTCTACGTATTTCTTATGTATACTTCTTATTTTCCCCCAATAGTGTGAAAGCTTTTTGAAGGCAGAGACTGTTTGATTTTTCTCTTTTTGTCTCCAGTACCTGGCACACAGTAGGTGCCTAATAAATACTTGTTGACTGATTGATGGAAACTTCCTTTCCAAATAGTTTCTCTGATTCTCCCCCTTATTGTACAGTTCTCATAGGAATAGGCTCCTTATGTCTTCATTTTTCTTTTAATCCCAGGGCCAACACAATTCCTACCCCAACATAAATACTTACTATATGCTTATTGATGTAGCTCAGATCAGATCGAGTGAAGCCACCTATCATTAATCTTTTTTCCCTTTTGACCATTGTTAATAATAATAATAATAATAATAACAATAGCTAACATGTATATGGTGCTTAACTTATGTTAGGCAATGTTAGCACTTTACAAATATTATCTCACTTGATCCTCATAATAACCCTGGGAGGTAGATGCTGTTATCATCCCTGTTGTACAGATAAGAAAACCCAAGCAGGCAGTGTCTGAGGTCACATTTGAACTCAAGTCTCTTTGACTCTAGGCCCGGTGCTCTCACCACTGCACCACCTAGCTGCCTTATAAACAATATGCGAGTATAATCTCTTGTTTCCATCCCCTTCCCCTACACTGCCTCTATGGATTCTCCCAGAGGGTCATTGTATGCTGCATTGTACGCTCCTTGAAGTGAATCAGTGAGTGCTTCTAGTTGGCTATTTTCACAGACCACGCACAGACCCATTACCTAGTCAGGTTTGACAGCCACTTCCATGAAGACTTGATTATTAACTGAAATTTGGCCCCTTTTTTCCTCTCCCCTTAAAAAAAATAAACAACCCAGCTTCTCCTTTGACCCATTGAGTCAGAAAGAACAAACTGAGTCAGGAGAATCAGGGCAAGGTAGATGGTAGGTATATTAGTCAGGTGAGTTAGTCACTTGGGAACTTAAAAGGTCAGTGGCCAATAACAGAACCATTTCTGCCTCCCACTTTCTAACTGAGTCAGCCTTGAATTCTCATATCCTGCCCTGAAGAAGCCAGGAGATGGTTATAATTAACACTGCCTAGTGGCAGTTTCACTTCCCAATGACTTTCCATACTGGGCTAATAGCCATTATCATGAGGTAATGATTCCTTTTTCAGGCTGTCCTCAATTACTCATTACCTTATCCCCATAAAGCAGACATTCATATGACTTGAGTAGAAAGTCAGTTGTTATGTTTCTGTTCCCAAATATCATTTAGATATGTCACAAAGTTTACTTACCCATCGTTTATCATCACTTTCAGAAATATAATGCTAGGTTTCTTGACTCAATTCTCTGTTTAAAATACATCCTCCTTTTATTAATGTGCTGTATACACTTTGCTGCATTTATACCCCTTCTCAGTTGCCTGGAAGCCATAAAAACAAATAATATACCAGCCCTTCCAACGAGGGTTCTATTTTTGGATCGGCCCTAGTTGTCAGACCTCAAGGTGGTCGGTCTGTTACCTTAGCCCTTCGTGTCTTCCTACCATGAAGCTGGCATTAGACAATGACCTGGGAGACAAACCGTACAGATGTGTCTTTCTAACCCTGGTTTGTGAGCACATTGGGGAGGATGGCTCCCATCGCTATCCTCTGATCCAGTGGACTTCGAGTAACTCCGAAAATCACTAGGGAACCCACACTGTTGTTAGCGTCTACCTTCAGCTGGGCACTTCTGCACGTAGTAGGAATGTGTTTTTCCCTCTGTGGTTTTGGAGGATGCATTCTTTGAGTGCTCTGTGGGCAGTAGTGACCTCTCTATCTATGCGTACATACATATGTGCATATATAGGACAGCTCTTGGACTCCAGTTGTATACAGGGAGCACAAAGGGATTTCCAAAGAAAGAAGAGATCATAGGATCTTAGATGAACAGGTAGAAGGGATCTTAAGAGGCTCATAGACCTAGAAAGGACCTTACAAGCCATATAGTCCAACCCACCCATTTTACAGATGAGAAAACTAAGGGAAATGAAGTGATTTATCCAAGGTTGCACAAGTAATGTTATAGGTGGGATTTGAATCTAGGTCCTCTTTTACAGTTGAGGAACTAAAGCCAAGAGAAGCTAGTAAGTGTCTTGAGGCACAATTTGAACCCAGGTTCTCCTGACTTCAAGCCCAGGGCTCTATCTACTAGGCTGATGTACTTTTGATAAATTATCAGGTCCAGACTGCAAACTTAGTAATGACTTTGGGGAACAACCCAAAAAAAAAAAAAAAAAGAAATGTCTTCTGAAATTTAGAAAGCTGTGTAAAGGCTCTGCACCCGACTCGTTCTTTTGTTTACTTTGTTGTTCTTGCTGTTTAGTTGAGTCCAACTCATCTGTGATGCCATTTGGGGTTTTCTTGGCAGAGATGCTGGAGCAGTTTGCCATTTCCTTCTCCAGCTCATTTTATAGATGAGGAAACTGAGGCAAGCGGGATGAAGAGACTTGGCCAGGGTCACACAGCTAGGAAGGCTCTGAGGGTGGATTCAAACCCAGGTTCTGGTGACTCCTGGGCTGAAGCTCTATCCACTGCGCCCCTTAGCTGCCCTTTTTTTCTTCACAGTATCTCTTAAATCCTTTGCTCACGCTGAGGGTGTTGCCATACATCTTGCCCGGGCCTTGGTGATCTTTGACCTTTAGGTATCATCCCTAGCTAGATTGGAAGCATCATTGCCCTTCTGATCATGTGAAAGTTAAGCCTAGACTTTAGAATTTTAGACTCTAGACTTTTAGATTTTAGAATCCTTTTGCTATCAGGATATGTAAAGTGGTATTATAATTTATTTTGTCCCTATTACAGAGAAACATATAAATATGCAATAGACAGTTTGAAGAGAATGTAGTTTGTAGAGATAAGAAGTTAATATTATCTACTAATAAGTCATCTTTGTAAGTTCAAAATATCCCATAACAGCTAAATTTGGAGAAACTTAAGCCAGCTAGACACAAATGATGCTGGGATTTTTTCAGGATATTATGAGTTCATTATTCAGATTAATTGGATCTAGTTATCCAAAATTATCCTTCAAAGCCATCATTTCTGTGATTTACTGCACAATGGAAACTGGACCAGTTTCCAGTAGCCTTGAAAATAATCAGGCTTTTTCTGCAGTTGGAAAATATAGCTCTACTGGATGTAATACAGAATCACAGGAGACCGGGCTTGGAAAGGACTCCGAGGCCATCTAGCCCAACCCACACCCAAAAGAGAATCCCCATTATATCACATAACCTAACAAGTTGCTTTTGCACTAAGCCCTCCCGTGAGGAGAAACTCACCGTCTCCAGAGGCAGCCTGCTCTGCTCCCCCTTTGAATAGCTGTAATCTTTTGGAGGTTTTTCTGAACATCGAGTCTCAATTTACTTCTCTGCCACTTAAACCTAACGCCCCTGTTTCTACTCTCTGGGGCCTAATCCCTCTTATATTTGTCCTTTCGGATATTTCATCCCTCCAACCACCCTCCCACCCCATCCCTAGTCATCTCATCCCTAGGCTAAGCATCCTGATTTCCTTCAGTTGATTCTCATATGATATGAACCCTAGTGCTTCTCCGTTCTGGTGGGCCTCCTCCAATTGCCTTCCCTAAAGAAAATAAGGGAATTCGAGATATAGTGTACCTAAAACAGGGATTCCTGGTGTTGCACTAAAGCCCCATAAACTTTTTTGGGGAGGGGGGGTTGAGTTACCAAAGACAAGACCACACCTAAAACCTCCCCAGGCCAAACAATGTTGCACAATAGCATTTTGTTGAAACATGCACCCAAATCACATGTGTACATTTATTTCTCAGAAGGATACAGCCAGCTGAACCCAAATGGACTCTTTTTATCATGGGTGTGACTGAAATGATGATTTGCCCAAACCATTCTTAGTTATATTGACGGCAGTTTCCGGTTTTTTGTTTTGTTTTTGTTTTTTACACAACTAGGAAATTTCCTCAATAAATTTTACTTAAGGTTGTTTGCTTTGCAGTGGTCAGCTAACATTTTTTTTTATTCCCATTGCATTGTGCTACTTTAATTGCTTAGAGAAAACAATTCCATTTAAAGTAAAAGCCTGCAGTAAGTTAATAATAAATTAGAATACTGTTGTTTAAAGCTTGCTTCAGTGTTAGAAAGTTATGGTAAGATGGGCATGCTAATACATTGTTGGTAGAGCTGTGAATTGACCCAGTCTTTCTGGGGAGCGATTTGAAATTATGGGAAGAAAGTGACTAAAATGCCCAAACCCTCTGACCCAGACATTCCTGTGTTAGAGATATACTCCATGGAGGTTGAAGACTGTCTACGAAACAGTGCATAGAAGGTCAAACTTTTCCAATATGTTGATTAATTTTGCTGAATTGTTTTTCTTTTTTCACTTTTTATTCATTGTTATAAGACATCGCTCTCTGGGAGGGATAAGATACATTGGGAAATGTAGATGATGTGAAAGCAAAAGTTATCAATAACTTTTTGTTTTCTTTGTTCTCCTAACCAAGGAAAAAGACTCATCTTCTTCTTGTTTTACCCTACAGTGACACTGACCTCCTTGCTGTTCCTCACACAATACACTATCAACACTGAGCATTTTCAGTAACTGTCCCATATGGCTGAAACCCTCTCCCTCCTCATCTCTGCCTCCTAGCTTTACTTGCTTCTTTCAAGTCTCACCTAAAGTCTTTCCTTCCGAAAGGAGCCTTTCTCCAGTCTTCCTTAATCTTAGTTCCTTCTCTCTCACATTATCTTTAATTTATGCTGCATTTATCTTGTTTATAAATACTTGCTCGCATATTACCTTCTCCTTTAGACTGAGCTTCTTGAAAGCAAAGAACAAGGTTTGGATTTTGTTTTTTTCTTTTTCAACTTTCTTTTTCTCCCCAGCTCTTAACACAATGCCTGGTATATAGTAAGTACTTGACAAATGCTTGTTGACTATACTACATTTTTTTTTTTGCTTAACAAAAAATGCTACAAAAGCAATTATCTGCATAGTTCTTTTTGAATTATCCACAAAGCATAGTTAAGAGATATTATTATATCTATCTAGAAATCTTATTAGCCCTTTCTGTAATTCAGTGGCTAGAGGTGGCCAAGTATCTCTGGATTTTCATTAAATTTTATTTATAATGGTACCTCGAACATTATGGAATCCAGAGTTAGGAAGGCCCTCAGACATCATCTGGTCCAACCTTTCTCTGTATCCCCTCTCAACATTCTAGGGAAGTCTGTGAGCCAGTGGTAGTCCTTTTTCTTGTGAAGGCCAGTCACCTTTGATCCCATCCCCTTCTGTCTCAAAACTTGCCCCTTCCAACTTCCCTCCTCCCTTTCTCTCATTTTCAGTCTTTCTCATCCATCTGTACCTTTCCTGCTACCAACAAAAAATATCTGAATCTCCCCCATCCTCCAAAAAAGTTTTATATTACTGTCGCATCCCTTAAAGTTATCACTCCATATGTCTCTTTCTTTTCATAGGCAAACTCCTAGAAAAACCATTTGCTTATTGCTGCTTTTTATTTCCTAGCCTCCCACTCCCTTCTCAATCCCATGTTATAATTGGATTTCTTACCCTACCACTAAAACCTATTTCTCTCAGGTTACCAGGATCCCTTAACTGCTAAATGCAGTGACCTTTTTCTCAAGTCATCATCCTTCTTGACCCCTCTGCATCATTTGACAGTATAGACTAGCCCTTCCCTATGGGTACTGCCTTTACTTAGTTTTCCAAATATTGCTCTCTCCTGATTCTCCTGTTATTGTTGGTTGTAGTTGAGAAATTCTCTAAAATTCTCTGATTCCAGATTGATATAGAGCGTATGGTAAATTTGCCCAGAGTGTTCATTAATATTTCTCCTACCAGAACATTTCTAATTTGAGAATTCATTATTGGAAGGGTAGTTTCTGTGTATTTAGAAAGGGAAGTAGTTAGCACTCTAAGGTGCCATCATTAAGAATAAGACATGTGAGACTGACTTCATTTCTGTTTTTGACGTGATTACTTGACTAAATCAGGTGAATGCCATACTTATCATATATGTGGATTCCAGAAAGTAATATGACAGAATATTTCTCAATATCCTTGTGGACAAAATAGAGAAAGGCAGCAAAGCATAGGGATCTAAGCGTCCTGTCTTTTGTCATCCTTGCAAATTTGGTTGAAATCTGAGTTATTTTTATTTGTATTTCTCTCATTAATAATTTGGAGCATTCTCCTATATGTTTTTGATGATTCTTCTAAAAATATTCATGTTCTTTGTTCTTATTCTTATATACTTCTGTTAGTTAGCTACGTGCCTCGGTTATCAGAGATATTTGATATAAAGGTGTCTTTTTTTCCTAGTCCACTGCTTTCTTTATCTTAGTTGCATTAATTTTGTTCGTGGAAAAGCTTTAAAATTTCCCATATTCATAATTTGGAAGCAGCTGTTTTATTTACATATCAGTAGTAAAAGAGCCTAAAGCCGCTAGGCAAGTACTGTGATACATTCATTACATTGATAATTCTTATGACCCATAATTTTAATCCCTCTACCAATTTCCATTCTTTGTTCCGTCTTTATGTACAAATCCCTCTTCACGATATTGAATTGGTTGACTATTTCATGGACTATCCATCTATTATCCATCATACTTGCTGTATGACTATTGTCTTTCTCCTTGCAATTTGCATCCTCCATCTTGACTTTTATGCCTGTGCTTAAGTCCCCTTCAGTAATTTGCTGCCATCTTTTTGTGCCCATCATGTATCCGTCTGTTGCTTCTGAGTCACCTGAAAATTTGAGTCTTCTGTGATCATGGTGTTCATTGGCATTCCTAGAGAGCAGAGAAGATTGGTATTAGGAATATGAAGTTTTTCTGCCCTTCTCAGATTCCTTCTGGCTCTAAATCTATGATCCTGTGAGGAATCCTGGTAAGAACCAATTATTATGAGAGACCTCTGCCACTGATAATTCCGTTGCCTTCAGGATTTTGTAATTACTCTCCACCTCCCATCATGGCCTTTTCTACATGTTGTCTTCTTGTGTCTGGAGTATATTCCAACTTCACTACTTAGAATCCCCACCTGACTCTCACAATCCTGAACTTCCTTCAGATGTCACTCGAGCACCATCTCCTACCTAAAGCCATGCTTTATCACTCCATTTATTAGGTTCCCCCTCCCCGTTACCTTCTATTGACTTTATGTATACATTGTTTAATTGTTTTGCGTACGTGATGTTTTCCCTATTAGACTGTAAGCCTCTTGAGGGCAAGGACAGTTTCATTTTTGTCTTTGTAATCCCAGCACCTAGCACTTTTGTAGGCATTTAGTACCTTATTCATTGATTGATTGGAATCATACAAAAGTAGCTCAATTTCCCCAATGCTATCTAGCCTGCTCTCTGCCTCATCTATGCTCCCTTTAGCTCGTTGCCCATCTGTATTCCGGTTGACATATGTACCAGTGGATAAATGCAGTGGGTGTCCCATTCTCTGATTGCAATGAGTTTCGGGCTGTTCCAAGCTCTTCATTTTAACAGCTGTTTTATACAACACAAAATTCTGTAGGAAATGGCGATGGTGGCTAATTTTTATAAATATGGTTTTTCAGAAATAATGGCTTGTTTAAGTAAGTCAGGCCAAAGCTGTTGTAATTGCACAGTATCCTCTTGATTCTTTTATCGAATTTGGTATTGATGTTGACCTTTTCACTGACTGAGAGATGATCCAGCCACGTAGAGACAGATAATTCTGAAACAACTGACCTGTTCCTCCAGCTTTTTAACATAAAGTCATCTTTTTACAGATGTCTTCTGTACTCACCATGAGTATGTCAATTACAAATTATTTAATTATAGAAAATTCATTAAGACTCATCTAGTGATTTTGTATGCATTTAAAATGAGCAAAAGTGGAAATAATTTAAAAATTCTATAATCAGACTTTCCACTAGGCAGGCCTCACTCACACCCCAGTTAATACAGGTAATTGAGTTTTTATTGAATTCACTTTGGGACATCTGGACCTATGATTCACTTTGTAGGAAAACTCCCTTTACTAATACGGATGGACACCTTCTCTGCCTATCATCATATTGCATTCATAGGCTGTTTAATTACATGGATTAGACTAGTTCCAATTCGTTTGTCCTAAGTTTCTGTGTACAGTATGAAATAATGCTTCATGCCTTGGAAGCCCACAAATGTGTGCTTTTGGTGGCATTTTTTTAAAAGGTTAGGCATGCCTTTTAAAATCAGGGCTCCCAAGTCGTGTGCACATGTTTCCAATGAAGACTCACTTGCTACAGTAGAGACTGGCTTCTTTCACATGTTTGGGTTCACTTTCACACTCCTGTTTATTCACTGCTAGTCGTTTGACCTAAAATGGTCGTCTCATCTTCCCAGGCTGCGTCTTCTCCTCCCCCCACCCCTCCAGTGCTTCAGCAGTTAACACTATTTGTATGTGTCTAAGGTCTCTGCTGCCAATTTCTCTGGGCCATTTCAAATGTTTCTCAAAAGCAAAAACTGCTAGCCATCAGTGGGACTGCTTATGTCTGCCATATGGTACTCTGTGGAGACTGGACTAGGTGGCCCTAAGGAAGATGCCTGCCAATTCTTAATATTCTACAGTCCCACTCCACCCCTCTGCAATCACCAGAACTGGTGTATGTTACGTTATGGGGTGGGGGAAGGAAAGAGGAAAGAAAGAAAAAAGACAGAAAGGAGAAAGAAGGAAAAGAGGACGGAGGGAATGGAGGAAGAAAAAGGGGACAGAGGGAAGGAAGAAAAAAAAGACAAAGGAGGAAGGAATAAAGGAAAGAAAGAAGAGAGAGGATAAGGAAGGAACAAAGAAAGAAAAACAAATTTATTAATTAGTTAACTGTGCAAAGCACTGAGCTAAGCAAGGGAATGCAAGTATTTATTAAGTAATTCCTGTGGGCAAAGCACCATGCTAAGCACTGGGGATACAAATAGAGACCATCCCTGCTCTGGGAAGCTGCAGATCTGTTTTGGGGGTGAGAGGAAAGGGTTGTGGAAAGCTAGGAGCTTATACAAGGAGGTTGCGGGCTAAGAATTGGTTTGATTCTATTAGAGATGAGCCCCAGGATTGGTCATCATAGGGGTGCAACCCATCTTTCCACCCCCTCATTGGTTCACCACAGACCCCTTACTTGACATTCTGTGCTTTCCCCTTTGGAGACTCCTCTCTAGACTATAAGTAGCAGAACCATTGTAGATGTGCATTGATAGAAGGCGTTTCATGCACTGATAAATCATAGGCATAAATGATATAAATTGGTATTTTTCTCCCTACAGCCAAGATTTTATGCCTATAGGAAACTCAGGGTAAAAATTCTTCCCACTGATGCCCACTGACCGCTTGATTATACCTTCGAGTCTTAGAGAGATCTGGCTGACTGAGAGAGCCAGTGATTTGCTCTGGTCACAAAGTGACTGTCTAAGCAGGATCAGAGTTGAATCTGGACCTTAGTCTTTCCAACTCCAAGTTCAGTGGTTTGGTCATCAGTGTGCGTATGTATGTGTATACCTAGGCACCAGGGTGTCATAGGAAGAGCTGTGAACTTGGAGGTAGGAGGCCATCACAACCTCTTTTTGTCTTACTTTCCCTATCAGTAAAATAGCGGTCATTTTGAGGTTTGTTGGATGGAGTTCTATAATTGGAGCAGGAAAGACCAGAGTTCAGATCCAGCTTTGGACACTTACTAGCTGTGTGATCCTTGGCAAATGACTGAACATCTCTGAGCCTCCATTTCCTCATCTGTGATGTCATTTTAGATATTAGTTTTGTCATTTTATAAAAAAGAAACGTGAGATCGATCGACTTTGCTGGCTGAGCTGTCCGCTTTATGCCAGGCTCCACATGGGGCCCAGTTCATTGGGACAGGAAACCCACAGTGTGGAAGCCCTGATGACAGACAGCAATTTATATCCTTACAGAGTTGCTTGAGGTATCGAGTGCTTTATAAACCTAAAAACACTATGGAAATGCTTGTCATTATCATGACTATTGTTAATGATTCCAGGCTCCAAGACCAGCTCTTTATTCACTAGGACACCAGACGGCCTCTTGTTCCATATTGATAACGCCCTGTTTGGTGAGGCGAGGGGACAGGATGTGCCACACTTAGGCGTGGGAGAGCAGGAGACCCTGGGAAGGGAGATGATTCTACTTGATCACTATTGATTATTGATTTGGTTTGTTTTTAGGACATGATGTTTCAGCTGCTCCGAGGTCTGGATTTTCTTCATTCGCACCGAGTAGTACACCGAGATCTCAAACCACAGAATATCCTTGTCACCAGCAATGGACAGATCAAACTGGCCGATTTTGGGCTTGCACGGATCTACAGTTTTCAGATGGCTCTCACCTCAGTGGTGAGTGAGAAAGTGCTGCTTTGGGGCAGGGGGGGGAGGTGCGGAGTATTTGTTTATACTAATCTTCTGGAAAACCCCTTATTTCCCTACTGTTAACCCTGCAGATAGGCATCAAAGGCATCTCAATCTTTAACATTATTTCTCCGCCTTCCATGTGATCCATTTGTATTTGTGTGTGTGTACGTGTTATTCCTCCCCAGTGGAATGGAGTCTCCTTCAGGGTGTGAGCTGTTTTCGTTTTAATCTACGTATCTTCAGGGCCTCTTGAAACATAGTAGGCAGGCACTTCATACAATGTATTTTGAGCAAGTGAATGAATTCATTCATTCAGTGATGGTTGGTGAGCAGAGCTGATGGAATGTCCTCACAGATAGGGGAATGTCCAGGTTCGCAGCGGGCACAACATGTTGCAAAGACCGCCTGTTGCTTCTTAGCCACTAAGGAGAAATCAGAAGTTTCCACATGTTCCCTGGAGGCCACAGCTGTTTTCAGGTCCCCTTTCTAGCCATTCTGTCACGGATGGGGAAGAAGGGGCATGATCAGCATGGCCCATCGGAGACCTAAAGTGCCAGGGCTTAAAAAGGAAGAGGGAAATGCTGACTTCAGGAACCAGAAACCGTTCCTCTCATCTCTGTCTGCGGGGTTCCATTGAGAGGACTGAGTCTGAAAGACCAAAACCCAGAGCTCTTGGATGAGCCCGCGCTGCCCACCCTGCTGAGGGCAGCCCTCCGCCTGTTCAGAATGGAGAAGGGTTCCCCACCCTGCAAGAGTCCTGCTCCGACCGAGCCTCTCTCATCATTCCAGTGTCTTGCGGATGCCTTGCTTTCTCCAGGGTGCTCGGGGTTCTCAGGAAATGGAAAACTGGGTGCCGAATGCCCCTTCCCTTCCAGAGCACGTCCTGTAATTGTACCTGGTGGATTGTTCCAAGAGGATGATTCCAGGACCTTTGCATGAGGGGGAATACAGAGGGCTGAGTCTGAGAGAGAGGGAGGTTTTCCCAGAGCGTTTCACGCCTCGCCTCATGGTACCCGGAGTCCAGAGGAGCGCAAGAATCATCTCCCACAGTGTTACCTCTGTCCTCTGATACAATGATAATGACAACAACAACAATAAAGATAGTAACAACACTAGTGATCGTAAGAATAATGGCAGTGATAATGACAGTAACCACAACACTGGCGATGATGATGACAGTAACAACACCAGTGGCGATGAGGATGACAGTAACAACATCAGTGGCGATGAGGATGACAGTAACAATACCAGTGGTGATGAGGATGACAGTAACAACAAGAATGCCAAAATAATAACCACAGTAGCAATGATGATGGTGATGTAGCTAGCATTTATATACTGTGTTGCAAAACACTTTACACCTTCTCTTCATCAGCTCAGTCCCTGACTGTCTTTTGCCTCCTTTTGTGTCCCCCGTGATGACACCTAGTAGGTACTTAATAAATGTTTCTTGATTGACTGTGATCCTCACAGTGTGATCCCCTTGGAGATTGGTGCTATTATCTCTATCTTACACAGAGGGAAGCTGAGGTGGAAATTGTTCACGCCACTTGCCCAGGGTCACACAGCTAGGAATTGTTTGAGCCAGGATTTGAACTCTGATCTTAACTGACTCCAAGCCTTGTACTCTAAACAGTGCGCCACCAAGCTAAGGATTTTGTTGTTGTTCAGTTGTTTCAATCATGTCCAACTCTTTGTAACCCTGTTTGGGGTTTTCTTGGCAAAGATACCGGAATGTTTTGCCGTTTCCTTCTCCAGCTCATTTTACAGATGAGGAAACTGAGGCAAACAGATGAAAATGACTTGCCCAGTATCGCATAGCTAGTAAATGTCTGAGGCCAGATTTAAACTCAGGTCTTCCTGACTCCAGGCCTGACATTCTATCCTCTATACCACCAGGCTGCCCAAGCTAAGAATTAGGAGATAAAAATAACAGCTAAAATTTATATAATAGCATTTTCAATGCTTTACGTATATTATCTCATTAGATCCTCACACTGACCCTATGAAATAGGTGCTATTATTATTCCCATCTCAAAGGTGGTAAAATTGAGACTGAAAGTCTTCCAACAGCTTGCCGCTGATCTGGAGTAGTAGGACTCCTCAGGGAAGGAGCCACATCTTCACACGGTTGAATACCAGCTCCAGCAAATGGGAAATCCACAAGCATTTACTCTTCCAACTTGCTCTGTTTTCCCTAGTACAAAGGAATTTCCAAGGTAGATTCCTCTGGATGTTTTATCATTATTTACAGATCAGCCCTGATTCAACCCTACACAATCTTCCTACACCCGCATAAAGAAAACAAGGCATAGGAAAAGTCCAGCTGCTGACCAGGGCAAGCCCTTGGAGGGCTTATTAAAATAACAGCCCTGGAAAACACTAGCTCTGCTCGTTTCCTTCACTGGGAAGGGTGAGGTAAGCTTTGGGCTTCCCTAGGAAGCTGTCTTGTAAGTGTTGTTCCCTACCCTTGGGAGAGGTTTGAATAGGTTTTATGATAACAGAGATACATAGAGAGGGCAAGAGGAAGGGGCTGGGCTGGTTACATAATGTCCGAGCTAAATGGATGGAGCCTGGCTATCCGATCCTCTAATTTGATTCCAGAAAATGGACCCCCCAATTCACATGAACACAATGCCCATTGGTAAGTCAGGGAGTTCTGGCTGGTTTTTATTTTTGTTACCAATTTTTTTCGATAATTAAATTTGAGGAATGATAGCAAGACTAGCCAGCGTGTAGGATCAATTAGCATTCTCTTCTGTGCTGAAAATTGATACAACCCGACAGGAAAATACAAACAGATTACTTCACATGCAAAGGAATAGAGAGGAAAGCGTGGATACCTGGTATTTCACAGTGTCTGCCAGATGTCAAGATTTTCAAGTGGTATGATTCCAAAAACTCTCAAAGCTGGAGAAATGCCTGGTTAAAGTTAGATGGTAGTACCCAAAGATTCTTTTTTTTTTCTAATTTCTCTGTTTCCAGGATCTGTAATCATATCATCCATTCATCAGTGCAGATCTCAATCCCTTTATGAAATAGTAGATGGTCTTCAGGAGCCACTTTAGCCAAAACAGTTCATGATCTTGCAGCCAACTGGTGATGAACCTCTCCCAGCTTAACTAGGGTGGTCCTCAAGCAACTGACATAAGGTCCATCACTGGGCCCAGACTATCTTCAGAGGACCTGCTAGAGTTCATGTGCCATTGAGGTATTTAAGAAGCCATAGCCATCTCCTCATGAGGATAAGGCATTAGAAGAAGACCTCACTGGCCAGGGGGAGACACTGAAATTCTGTGAAATTCAAACCATTAATAAAAATTCATCTATGAAAATAATCCATGAAATTCAAATAACCTATGAAAATCCATAAATCTATGAAATTAAGATTTTTTTTTTGCCCTGGGGTAAGAGGAGGTACAAATCTAATTTTTTTTTCTTATGAGCAAGGGAGGAAAAATGCACATTTATTAATGTGCTGATACAGAGGCAAACCCACTAGAAAAGTCTTGTCACAGAAGTTATCACTTTTTCATAGCTCTTTACGTTATACTTGTATCCATTTGGAGGGCAGAATCGGTATGCATTTGTGATAGAGCCAGGAAGTGCTGGGTCATGTTTTTGCCTCTGACACATTCTAGCTATGTGAGCCTAGACAAGTCTCTCAGCATCTCAGTGTTTTAGGCAGCTCTACAAGACTGTAAATTGCAGAGGAGGTGCCAACCTGCATTAGTAGGGGGAATTTTCTTACCTGAGAGTTCTTTGTACCGAAGAGAAATAAATCACAGGTCTGGTCCATCTTCCATATTCATTTTTAATAGTTCTTAAGGAGAAAATGTAGCAAAGTTCCATTTTCTCACAGTCACTTTCAAGACATCATGCTAGAACTTCATAACAAGGGGATGGATAATAAAATGATGCATACTCAATGTTTTCTTTATTTAAAGCGAATTAATAATAGAAGTAAAAGCAGCTGACTTGAGACCTTGAGAAAAGGTATAGTATGATGGAATACCTTGAGGTCAGGGACTGTTTGTCAGTGGTTCCATAATTCTGGTGCCATTGGTACCTTGGTCTTCCTTTTGTCTCTCATCATGAAGTTATTTTACCATTTTTTCCTTTCATTTTAATGACCCTACCCTACCTGTTGGGCTTCCCCATTTACGCATAGCTAATTGGTGGCAGGTAGATTCATTAGAATATGTAACTTAGGACCCAAGAGTCTTCTGTATACCATATGCCTGATTCACCTAAAGGTGTTAGGTTGAGGTCTTGACAGACAGTTCAATAGCCTCAGAGTATAAATTGGAACACGTTTTTGGACAAGACCAATGTGAGAGTTTGCTTTCTTGACTATGCATCTTTGTTTACAAAGGTTTCTTTTTTTTTTCTCAATGCAAGCAGAAAAAGTAGAATGAAAAGAAAATGGATTTTTGTTCATTGAAAAGAAATTTTTCAGGTCCTTATGAAGGCTACTTTCCCTATATCTGTTGGATTGTGGGTAATAGAAAATAATAATTCATCTTGAAGTTCACACAGCGTTTTCCTCACAACCTTGTATAGTAGAATACAGTATCAGGCCCTTTCACATTCAAGAGCATCCTGCTGTCTTACCCAGAGTCCAATAGCTGAAGGAAGTGTCTGAGCCAGAATACAGACCCAGGTTTCTATCGCGTTCATCTAATTTCTCCATGCTGCGTTTCTTTTAACCTTGTACCGAAGCTTCCTCTTGGTCTACTGTACTTTCTTTAATCCTCTCTCTTGGCCCCAAAGGGAAGGGAAGGAGTTGAACATATGACTTGAATGTCTCAGAGTCAAGCAGAAAGTGATGGCTCAGAAAGAATACAGTGTTTTGGAAACTTGACCACTTATTTGAAGACAAAGCTATTTTTTGCCCCTAGAGCCTTTGGGGCTTGGCAAAAGAGAGAAAGGAAATCAGATTATTCAACTCTAGGATAAGTGACAGCCCTCCCAAAAACAGAAGAACCAATTTCATTTCATCCTATAGATTTTTTTAGAGTTTGTAAACACATTGATTGCGTTGATGCTTATGAAAAGAACACCAAAAGACACCTAAACTCAGCTCAAGTGTGATGACTACTCATGGCCTTGGAGAACATCTGATACAATAACTTCCCTTCTTTTGCTAGCGGGATGGAGGACTACGGGTGCTGAATGCTGCATACACTCTCAGACACAGTTGTTTAGCTCTTTTCCAATGGAAGATCTTACCAGTTATATCAGGAAATGACTAGTGTAAGAAATACAAGGCATCAACAAAACTTCAGAATATCTGTGTATTGATGGATGTACCTGTGTCCATCAATGTGTAAATGACCCCAACAACTTGGATCCAAGTAACTTCTTTCTGACAGAGTTGAAGCTTTTTCACAGAGGGTACCCTCTTATGAGGAGATGGTGAGGAGCATGAATTCATGCCTGTTTACAGATGGAGAAAGTGAAAGATTGAAAAGTTGTGACATGAGTAACGCATGGTAGTCAGGAATGGATTTATGGGTCTAGAGAAGAAGAGAATTCTTATGAATAACTGGTACAAAGTACTTCCCATAACATATACCACTTGATTCTGGCAACAACCCTGTGAGGTAGGTAGAGAAGATATTATGCTCATTTTACCAATGGAGGCACTGAGTTTAAGTGATTTGCCCAAACTTGTATGGCTGATAAATGTCACACTGCAGAATTCAAACTTAGGTCTTCCAACTTCCTCCAGTATTCTTTATCTTTCCCCAAGATGCTGTGTACCTTCTCTTTATACAGTAAAATCTCTATTATCCAGAATTGGCAGGAAATCAACCCTTCTTGGAGGAAAGAGCTTTCTGTCCAGTTGAGGATTTGACCTCTGTTCATACCAAACTTTTAAAAGAAAACCAACAGATTTTTGATAGACATATTTCTAAAATTTATAGTCTGTGCAGCCCTGTCTCCTCAAGTAGAGGAGACAAATCATTATATGATTTAACTTTTCTTTGACAACTCAGGGTCATTGTGAACCTTAGTCATTGGTTTTGCCACAGAAAGAACTCTAGATGCAAGTGTTGATGCTGTGAGATGATTTCCCATTCTCCAGTCTGAGAAAGAAATGTTCCTCCTTGTTTCCAGAGCTAATCCCTCCATTCACGTCCTCAATCTTCTCTCTTCCTGTGCTTCTCTAAAAATTTGCCACCAGTTAAATTCAGGCCTCCATTTCCTCTTTTCTGAGATATGATGATAGCTCCCTACACTCTCTTCCTAAAGCCTGTTTTTCCTTTCTCCATCCTATCCACACTGCTCATAGATTCAGTTTTTGAAAGCCTAGCTCCAATAATATGTCCCCTTCCCTTGCACAGTCTTTCCATAACTCTCTGTAGGCTTCTGAATAAAGTCTATCATCCTTGGGCTGGTGTTTAATATCTCTCACACTGTTTATTTTTCATGTGCTGTCTCCCATCCAAACCTGGCTTCTTTCTGTTCCCCAACTCTAGCCTCTCCTTTCTAGTCTCTGTTCTCCCATACCCCAGGGGTTTTCTTCTTCCTCACTCTCCCCTTCGATTTCCAGTTGGTGAGATCTTGCCCATCCTTCAAGGCCCAATTCAGGGGTTACCTTCTCCTGGAAACCTTCCCAATTTCCACAGCTTGAAAATATTCTCTCTTTCCTCAGATGATTAATAATCTTTTGTCCCTCTCCTATGCGTTTATAACATTTCTATCTCTTCACATTCTTTGTGGCTTATCCATGAAAAGATTCACTGTTTATAGACATCATGAGCCAATCAGATCCTCTTCCTCCTTCTGGCCAGCAGATTGACCAGTAGTCAGAGTCCAACAGGTGTGATCCGAGGATGTTTTTCTTTTCATCCATGTTTTCCTTATAGGTGGATTTTTGGGAACTGCTTCCTGACAGGGGGGAAAATAAACTGGGGGAGGGGAAGATTTCAAGATTTAGAGAAATACAGTGATTAATCAGGATAATGACTATAAACAAAAATGTATACGTGCACATCTTGGGGACAGTGTTGCTCTATTAGAAAATATTTTTATTTAAAATTTATGGAATAGCTTCATAGCGTATAGCTGGGTTACTTAGCAATAAAGAAGAAACATTTTCTCTGTCCTCTGTAATAACAAAAGTGTCTCTACTTCACTTAAAAAAACCATGCTTTGTATTTGACTTAAAACTGCTCTTTCTTTAGTCACTGTCTCTTTTAATATCCTGTCGTCTCAGGTAGTGAGATATCCTTCAAGCTTAATGCATTTCACCCGTTGTAACTTACACCTAATATAGTACCTAATGTATCTGGCTTTGCACCATGTCAGCTCTCTGAAACTATGAAAAATGGACTTCTCTGACCTTTTTTGGTGTATCCAGCTTGTAGCGCTCTGAAGAACTGAGGGAGTCTGGAACGTATCCTCCTAAACATGTCTCAGGGAGGTTCTTTCCATTGCACAGAAACGCTACAGAATATTAACTCATGCTGTAGAAGATGTCCTGGCCCCCCAAAAAATATTGGGAAGGGAAGGTAGTTTTCAATATGATGACTTACAGAAGTGACTAGCATGATTAAACATTAAAACATCTGTTGTATCTATGATTAGAGTAAGAATCAGTCAAATTTTAGACTCTTGAATATATTTCCCCTTCAAGGCATGCAGGTTGATTTTTTTATCTCTAAAGATAAGGGGAAGGGTGGGACACAAACAGCTCAGATGAGCAGCAGTTTTGGCAGCAGCTAACTAGTTCTGTATACTTTCTGCACAGCCAAAATGGGGCATATAGCCATTAAAAAAAAAAAAAGATTGAATGATTATGGTGTCCAGGATTGACTATTTTCGCTTTTCTTTGTGCCCTTTGCACTTAGCACAGTGTTTGGCACATAGGATGTGCTTAATAAACATTTCTTGACCTGACTTACCCAATTTCCATCCTTGACACTGCTAATCTGTGGCTTTGATGAAGGTGTGGTTACTCTGATGGGCACCAGCATACTCAGCAGGCTTCCTCATGCACTCTGTTGTAGTTACAAAGGTTTTGTGAAATTTGTTACTTACATCAGAGGATACTTTCAAAACCTTAGGATTTTTGAACTGAAAGAAGGGTTAATGGCTCTTTGGTTAACATCCTCATTTTATAGATGTCCTGATGAAGTAAAGTGCCTAAGATCACAAATGGCTTGTTGGTGGAAGTCAGTTTGGAAATTGAGCACTCCCAGATTTCATTCCTGTCATCTCTGTGACCCCAGCCTGAGACTCATTTCTGTCTGCTAGCTGGTAGATAGTTAATAAATGCTTATTGATGGATTCTTGGCCTGAATTTCTCATTTTTTGAAGTGTGACCTATAATCTTCTAGGATAAGTAGTTTGTTTTAAGGTATAGATTTCATTAGAAACTCCAAGTATCAGTGACGTTTTAATTCTGTTGTGAAATGTATACATCTTCCCCACAATTTGGGATAAAATTCCGTTATCGATTATCTGAGCTACTTTTGTTCTCATAGGAATAGCCCGTATCTGTGTCACTCTCCAAGGCTTACAGAGCTCTTTCCTTCTAACCACCTTGTGAAGTTGGTATCAGGATCACCATTTTGCAGATGAGGAAATTGGAGGTTTAGGGAGGTAAGCATCTTGCCTGTAATTGCGCAGTTAGAAGTGTCCATTTAATTCAACAAACATTTATTAGTGACTCATCTGAAATGTCTGGGAAGCAAAAAGACTAGCCACCAGGGGTACTTTTCTCACCTGCCTTCCTCTCTTGGCTAGCTTATTAATATCTGTGGGACCCTGATCAAGTGACTGAATATTTCAGGCTGTAAAATGGGAGGGGGAGGGGGGATTAATAATAGCACCTGCCATACAGGGTTATTGTGGGGGTTGGATGAGTTAATATTTGTAAAGCATTTTGACTTAAAAGTCCCACATAAACACTAATTAATACAGGAGGCGACATGCAAATAACTGCATAAACAAGATACGTACAGGATAAATTGGGGGTTGTCTCAGGGAAGGCACTAAGATTAAGGAGGACTGAGGAAACAGAAGGTGGGACTTTAGCTGAGACTTGAAGGAAGCTGGAGAAGGTAGAAGTTGTTCCAGGCAGGGGTATAGCCTGTAGAAACACGGGGAGTTGGGAGATTGAGTTTCAAATATGAGGAAAACCAAAGAAACCAGTGTCACTGGATTAAAGATTCTTGGGAGACTATAAGGTGTGAGAAGACCTGAAAGGTAGGGAGGAGCCAGATTAGGAATTACTATAAAAACTAAACAGAGGATTTTCTGTTTGATTCTTGAGGTCCTCCAGGCCTTCTTCCTCTCTCCTTCAATGTACTCCAGAACCCTGGGCCTTGCCCTCCCTTACAACACTTTTTACAACTTCAGTACCTCTCCATCCACCATTCATAAGTTGTCTCCTTCAAGCAGGATGGGAACTCCTTGAGAGTAGAAACTGTCCCATTTTTCTTTTCCCAACCCTTGGCACGTAGTAAGGGCTTAAATGCTTTTATTCATTTAAGCATTTACTCTGTAGAATGCTTGGCTGAAAGGTGCTGTGGACGCCTGCCCTCACTGAGCTTATATTCAATTGGATGCAAGAAAAAGAACTCTATTCAAAGGCTTCTAACTTTGAATCCATTGTCGTTTCTGCCATACCTTCCTGTGATTACAGTCTTGGTGACTTGATTAAATTCTTAATTGAAGAATTACATGCTACAATTAGTTGAATCTGGAGCCATTTGTCTGTTTCAAATGTATCATCTCTGATTGATTAATAAAACTCACATCTCCATTCCACTGGGTTGTGTGAAGTTACCAATGTATGTACATTTACATGATGAGGCTCTTTCTCACTCTCATCACCTGGGCTGCCGCCATTTAACCTTAAAGGCTAGGGAAATGCATCCAACATTGTTTACAAGCTTCCATTTTCTTGTGCTCGCAAGGTAGGATACTGGGCATGTTCTTAAGTCAAGGCCGGACTATGCCATTGGCCTCTCTTCCCCCATTGGAGTTGTACAGTGTGAATTGTTTCTGGTCTTTTTGTGATATCTTTGTCTCCGGTATTGATATGAGGTGGCTCGTTACTTTAATGATGTTTCAGTGTAAATTTCAGTGATTTAATCCTATTCAGCAAATATTTTGTGCTAGCTTCTGGAAACATGAAGACAAGGAAACAAACAGACCTTGCACTCAAGGAAATAATTTTCTGCTAGGTAGGGAAGAGGACAGGACACAGTATGAACACAAGTGAATATGATAAAAGGTAAATTGAGGCAGGAGAGGACACCCAAGTACATATAAAACTAGAGACTCCTAAATATAAAGTGAATAATACAAATATATATGAAGTAGTTAGTAACAAAGTAGTTTGAGAGGGAGTTGGAGGCGCCATGCAGAAGATGTGGCCTGTGCTTCATCTTACTTAGAAGAAGTAAGGCAGAGCTGAGGGGAGAGGACATTGCAGTTTTAAGGCATGGAAATGGGGGGGGGGAGCCAAGATGGGGGCAGGAAAGCAGGGACTTGCTTAAGCTCCCCTCCCTCTAAACACCTGTAAAAAATGACTCTGAACAAATTCTAGAGCTGCGGAACCCGAGAAATAGCAGAGGGAAACAGATCTCCAGCACAGGAGAGCCTTGATGGTTGCCAGGAAGGGTCTATCTCACGGTGCTGAGAGCAGAGGGCAGCCCGGTGTGGGCTGCGCCGGGACAGACCAGACCTAGAATCAGCCAGCCGGAACAGGCCTTGGAGCCATAAAACAATGAGCTGTGGCAGTTACCAGACTTCTCAACCCACAAATGCCAAAGAGCAGGTTAGGGGGAAACTATGGGATCGAGTTCAGAGTGGTCCAGCCGCCAGCTCTGGTGTTGGAGGAGGTTGTGCAGCGGTGGCGGTAGCAGAAAGCTCCTGAGGCTGCCTCCAGAGCCAGTGTCAATGGCTTCCCGAGTCCCTGGCTCACACGGGAAGAATCAAGCAGCAGATCAGAGTGGGAGTACAGGGAGTGCTTTGTAGGCACAAAGGCAGATTCTCTTGCTGTGCCCTGCTTGGATCTGAATTGTGGTCCTGGTTGGTGGTTCTTGGGAGAGGAGGAGCACTGCTGTGACAGAGCCTGGGGTGACTATGAAGTGGAAGTAGCTCTGAAAACAGCACTGCTTGGACCCTAAAGCTTGGGACAAAGTACTCTATACTACAAGCGGTCATATCCTGACAAAAAGCTCAAGGGTCAAGTAGTTGGCTGGGAACATGAACAGGCAGCAAAAACGAACTCGGACTCAAAATCTACATTCCTTTTTTGGTGACAAAGATCAAATAATACAGCCAGAAGAAGTCAAATTCAAAGAGCCTACATCAAAAGCCTCCAAGAAAGATATGAATTGGGCTTAGGCCATGGAAGACCTCCAAAAGCATTTGGAAAAGCAAGTAGGAGAAGGAGAAGAAAAATTGGGAAGAGAAATGAGAGTGATGCAAGAAAACCATGAAAAACAAGTCAACGACTTGCTAAAGGAGACCCAAAAAAATACTGAAGAAAATAACACCTTAAAGAATAAACTAACCCAATTGGCAAAAGAGCTCCAAAAAGCCAATGAGGAGAAGAATGCCTTGAAGGGCAGGATTAGCCAAATGAAAAAGGAGATCCAAAAGACTGCTGAAGAAAATACTACCTTAAAAATTAGATTGGAGCAAGTGGAAGCTAATGACTTTATGAGAAATCAAGAAATTGTAAAACAGAACCAAAGGAGTGAAAAAATGGAAGACAATGTGAAACATCTCATTGGAAAAACCACTGACCTGGAGAATGGATCCAGGAGAGATAATGTAAAAATAATTGGACTACCTGAAAGCCATGATCAAAAAAAGAGCCTAGACATCATCTTTCAAGAAATTATCAAGAAAATTGCCCTGATATTCTAGAACCAGAGGGTAAAAGAGAAATTGAAAGAATCCACCAATTGCCTCTTGAAAAAGATCCTAAAAAGAAAACTAGGAATATTGTCGCCAAATTCCAGAGTTTCCAGGTCAAGGAGAAAATACTGCAAGCAGCCAGAAAAAAACCATTTGAGTATTGTGGAAACATAATCAGAATAACACAAGATGTAGCAGCTTCTACATTAAAGGATCAATGGGCTTGGAATATGATATTCCAGAGGTCAAAGGAGCTGGGATTAAAACCAAGAATCACCTACCCAGCAAAACTGAGTATAATGCTCCAAGGCCAAGGCAAAATATAGATTTTAAATAAAATAGAGGACTTTCAAGCTTTCTCAATGAAAAGACCAGAGCTGAATAGAAAATTTGACTTTCAAATATAAGAATCAAGAGAAGCATGAAAAGGTAAACAAAAAAGAGAAATCATAAGTGACTTACTGTTTTATTTACATTCCTACATGGAAAGATGATGAGACCTTTCTCAGTATTAGGGTAGTTGAAGGGAATATACATATATATAGACAGAGGGCACAAGGTGAGTTGAATATGAAGGGATGATATCTAAAAAAATGAAATAAATTTAAGAGGTGAGAGAGGAATATATTGAGAGAGAAATAAAATGGGGTAAATTATCTCACATAAAAGTGGCAAGAAAAAACAGTTCTGTTGGAAGAGAAGGGGGAGCAGGTAAGGGGGAATGAGCAAATCTTACTCTCATCACATTTAACTTGAGGAAGGAATAATATACACCCTCAACTGGGTATCTTACTCCACAGGAAAGTAGGGGGAAGGGGATAAAAAAGGGGGACATGATAGAAGGGAGAGCAGATAGGGGGAGGAGTTAATCAAAAGCAAACACCTTTGAAAAGGGACAGTCTGTGGTCAAGGAAGAAAATTGAATAAAGGAGGACAGGATAGGATGGAAGGAAATATAGTTAGCCTTTCACAACATGAGCATGGTGAAAGTGTTTTGCATAATGATACATGTGTGATCTATGTTGAATTGCTTGCCTTCCTGGGCGGGGGAGGGGGGGGTTGGAAGGGAAGAGGAGAGAGAATTTGGAACTCAAAGTTTTAAAAGCAGATGCTTAAAAAAATTCATACATATATATATATATACATATATAGGGAATGGGGCATAGAAATCTATCCTGCCCTACAAGAAAGTAAGAGGAAAGGGGATGGCGGCGGGGTAGTGGGGTGAAAGAGGGGAGGGCTGACAGGGGAACAGAGCAATCAGAATATATGCCATCTTGGAATGGGGGGGAGGGTAGAAATGGGGAGAAAATTTGTAACTCAAAATCTTGTGGAAATTAATGTTGAAAACTAAAATATTAAATAAAATATATACAGAAAATAAAAAAATAAAGACATGGAAATGGGACATGGAATGTTGTGTGTCAGGAACAGAAAGAAGGCCACTTTGGCTGGATCACAGAGTGTGATGGAGGTAGAGTGATGTACCTCGAGGCTGTCGAAGTAGGTTAGGTCAGGCTATGTAGGACTTTAAAAACTAAACAAACAGAAGAGTTTATTTTTTTAATTTTAGGGGCAATAGGGAACCACTGGAATTGGTTGAGTAGGGGAGTCCCATGGTCTTAAGGAAATTCAGCACCCCATTTTTACATATGACACAGAGATTCTAGAGGGGCTTAAGCAACAACGCTGGGACCACAGAGGTAGTGACTGGCAGAGACAGGATTCAAACCCTGGTCCTGTGAAGGCTCTTTCCACTACACCATGGCCAATTGCATTGTGAATGTAGGCTTTATGCAGTTGTGTTCTTGGAATGGGGCTGAATTGGTTATTTCCAAGTGATAGGGTGAAACAGGACCAGAAGTTGGCTGAACAATGTCATCATTTACTAGAGAAAATAAATTGTTTATGCTTGTTTTCCTCTTCGGGCATGTTATATTTACTATGGAGACCTGGCAGGATTTGTGACTCTCCTTGGGCAGCGTGCTCGCTCCCACAGAAGCCTCCTGACTGTTGCCAGCACATACTGAATAAATCAGGCCAAGAGCCTTACGGGTGAATATAATGGAAAAACCCCACCACCCCAGCCATCTCGTCCTCTCTGGGGAAAGCCAGGGAACACCTATCCAGCCGGAAAGACTCCTGAAATTCCCTGCCCATTTAGCCCCTCCATGCTATGACTCAACCAGTTCTGTTTGGTTAAAATTTTGTTGTTGCCAATACCCATTTCCTAGTTAACAATAGAGTGTTTGTGTTGGTTTCATTTTCACTTTCACCAATAAGGGAAGTGGGACACAATGCAAAGAGCTGGGAACAGAGCATGTTGGGTGTTTTTGGTTTTTCGGGTCTTTTATTATTTGTATTCAAGATTCCCAGGGCTGGGTGGGTACATAGACCTGCCCCAAGCCAAAACAAACAGAAAAACCCATCCAGATTCTCAGTTGTACATTCTCAATAGTAATAAAAATACATCTTGTCTTCCCCTCAGATATGTTCACTGGGCTCCAGTGGCAAAGGAACACACTGATAACCATTGGGGATGTTTCTTGCTCCTCCGAATGTCCAAAATTCCACCTTTTACAGAAGGCTTCTCAAGAGGGTGGCACAGATGCGTGATTGTGCGTGGAATTCTGTTTATTTGTAGACTTAATCAGAAGACAGCTTGCCATGTTATAAAAGCCAGTCATTCGTGGGCTCATCTAATTCTAGTTCTCATAAATAGTCACTGTGGCAAATTAGTTCTAGCTGCATAGTTTTAACTATGATACTACTTCTTGGAAGATGTTTTATCCTTGGGAGAGAGAACATGGTGTTCTTTCTCTCAGTGCAGCTATCTGTCCAGGTTGTCACGTCAAGGTGAGGCTTATGAAAAACCTGGCTTTGTATCCCAGCACTGGTGAGCTATGCTTTCTTTGAAATTGATAAGACCTTAGAACACTAGGTTAACCTTGAACAGTGAAGGCCAAGCATTGCCCAAATTGAACCATTCTTAAACATTTTTGTGTCCCCTCTGGAATCCTTTGGCAGTCCAGTGAAGCTTAGGGACTCCTCAGAATAATGCTTTTAAACACAACACACACGTGGGGTTACAAAGGAAACCAGCCATGTTGAAACATTGTTCAGCTGTTTTTTCAGTTGCGTCCTTCCGGATCCCATTTGGGGTTTTCTTGGCAGAGATACTGGAGTGGTTTGCCATTTCTTTCTCCAGTTCATTTTACAGATGAGGAAACTGAGGTAAATGGGGTAAAGTGACTTGTCCAGGGTCACACAGCTAATGTCTGAGGCCAGACTTGAACTGGGGAAGGTTAGTCTTCATGACTCTAGACGTAGTACTGTTATCCACTGAACCATCTAGCTGCCCTCCTACGTACGTATATGTGTGCGTATGTGTATATATATGTGTATACATATGTATATGTACACACACATGTAATAAAAACACTTTTTTCAAATTCACATAACACCTAGTCTAGTGAAATATTCTTTGCAAGGGGTTCTGAGATGCAATGGGGGTTGTCTGTTATATTCACTATCATTGTAGAAAGCCTCCATCAGTCTATACAACTTTCCCTCACATCTCTGTTTGCTTTAATTAGCCTGATAATTAATGCTAGTGCCCTCCCCCAGGATCATCTCCAATTCATTCTGTGTCTATTGTGCACGGTTGTTTGCATGCCACCTCCCCCATTATATTGTGAGCTTCTTGAAGGTACGGATTGTTGTTGTTTTTTTTAATTTCTTTGTATCTACAGTGCTTAGCATAGTGCCTGGCACATAGTAGATACAGCAAATGCTTGTTGTCTCAAAAGAGATTTCATAAAGGGAGCAAATACCTTTTCGCAGTCCCTTCAGATGTGATTTTCTTAAATGGGAAATTGTTGCTGTTTCCTAATTAAAATTTTTAAAATGGGAGATGACCAAGGTTTATAGGATACATAATGAATTATTTTAGTATTTCAGAGATTCAGTCGTTCACTCAGCAAGCACCTATCAAGTGCTGACTGTGTGCTGAGCTCTGGCGATACAGAGACAAAAAGGGAAGTAGTCCCTACTCTCAAGGATCCTATTTGAATCTTAGTCAAACGAAGTCGATTTTCTCCAAAACTGAATTGACTCTGATAATTCCAGACCATTTTTAATAGAAAAATAGGCTGGAAGAATAATTGTTGTTGTTTATTTATCTTATTGCTAAGTATGGGGGAAAATTGAACCTGTTGATTCATTTCAATCTCATTCGACCTTTAATTTCTTCTTCAGGCACCAACAGATGTTTTCCTTTACATTGCAAGTGTTCCCTGTCTTATTACTCTTCATTTCTTAGAAGATAAACAGATGGTCCTGACTTTTCAGAGAGTGTTCCCCATATCCCATCTTCCCTTTCATCTCACATCACATTTCAAGTTAGTACTTGAAGACATATCTTATTGTTGTCAATAATCAGGCATATGAAACTTTAGAAAACTCCAACAATTATTTAAAATAGAAAAAAATGATGGCCAATCAGCAGTAGAATGATTACTGCTAATAATAAAACTGAATCCCATTTTGTGATATATCCATTACAACAAAAATCTCTGTATAACAATTTTCCAACTCTAGTCATTGTCCCATTTATTTGCAGCAACATTTACTCCAACAAAATTGAAGCAAAATAAAGCCAACAGTCAATAATTAATTGGTATTACTTAAGTGCTTACAATTACCGTGGTACCTTGCTAGTTGCTATGGGAAACAGAAAGATATGAGGCATGGTCGTTGGGGTTCATTCTGAAAGGGCAGATGTAGCATGATAGAATAGAAAGGATTTGGAGTTAGTGGTTTACGAGCCTGAAACCCAGCTCTGGTATTGACTACCTATTTAGACCTGGACATGTAATTTTGCATCTCTGAACCTCGGTTTCTTCACCTGTAAAATGAGGGGGCTGGAGTAGATGATCTCTGAGGTCCTTTCCAACTCATATTTTATGAAGGGACTTGTCCTTTGGGTTTTCCCATCACCTTCTTGCCATAGGACTCAGGGTGCTTCATGAATGCATGTTTGTGTGCATACATACCTACATGCATGCACATACATGCATACATACATAGCAAATGGAAAGTAGAATTAGCTTCATTCTCACTTTGTTGCAACAGCCTTTCTTCTGGTGGCACTAATCACAGGAAGTTGTTTCATGCCTAAATATGCATAGTTTCTTAGTCCTAGGTCCAAGGTTCATGTTATTGGAATTCTCTATTGTCCTATGTTGGGCATGTAAAAATTCCCCTTATCCGGTGTACTGCATACCAGCTGAGCTCCTGGAACGAGAAAGCTTTTGGAATTGTTGATTATTTTTCCAGCGGCTTCAGAACAGTCTGATAAAAACAGATGAGTGATCTTGGGAGTTTCATTTGTTCGTAAAAGGGTGAGGTTCGGTTCTTTTAACGTCCCATTAAGTGGTGTTAAAGTTTATGAAACCCCGCTCAAAGTCCTAAATGTTGATTGGTCAGTGTCCAGTAGGAGTTGGAGCCACAGCTAGGGTAGGATGACGGGGACTATACCTTAAGGGTCAAAATTGTAGGCGTACGGGTCTAACACACTTTATTTATGTTCAAGGGGTTCTACCACTCGGATGATTTTAGCTATGGTCAAATTTTAGTGAACGCTGAATGTTCAACTGAATCGAAATTTTATATTATAGACCTAACTATCAAAGACAGATTTATCAGATGCTTGATCAGTTTTTCTATCGATTCTCCAATGCCGATTTTGTCATATGTGATCATCAGGGCATAAAACATACAGATACATTTTATCACAGCAACTGGTATCAGAATTTTTTGAACAATGGAGAGTCAAGGCAAGGAAGGGCAACAAATATTTATAAAGTTCTGACTATGTGCCTGGCACTGGAGAACCAAAGAAAGGTAAAAAGAGTCTGCCTCGGAGCTTCCCATCTAACGGGAGAGACGACCTGCAAACAGGTATGCACAAATAAGATATTTACAGAGTCAGCCGGGCCATTTTGGATCGCCAGCTATTAACGGGGGACCTGGGATGGGGTCACCCTACCTGCTGAACCTTGTATACACAGGTCGTTCTAAATGTTTTCAGTGATTGACCCAAGACCGCCTTGGACACAATAGGCACTCAATAAATATTAGTTGAGTTTCTAATTAAGTATTTTTTTAATTGCTTCTTTTCATTGTTCTGGTGCGATTTACTCATCTGTCATGGGAGGGAAGTATGTGGGTTTTTTGTTTGTTTTAAATTTGTATCGTGGCAAGACTGTTTCTGATTGGTTAAGACTCAGCTTCTGAAGATGACAGTGGCAGGGATCACATGTAAACTCCTTTGTTTGGCATTTCAATCCTTTGCAAACCCAGCTCCTTTTTGCCTTCCCAAGTCTTCCTACCCTCTGCAGTTCAATTCCACTTGCCTACTTGTTTCTCACACAAGACCGTCCCATCTCCTCCCTGGTGGTCCACCATGACTGGAGTCCTCTCCTTCCTCACCTCTGTATCCTGGCTTCCTTCAAGTTCCAGCTGAAATCTCACCTTTTGCAGGAAACCTTTCCTAGTCCCTCTTAATACTAATGCTTTCCCTTTAACATTATCTCCAATTGATCCTTTATGTATCATTTGTACCTAGTTTGCAGGTTGCAGCCTGCAAACATTAGATTATAAGATCCTTGAGGACAGGGACTGGTTTTGCCTTTCTGTGTGCCTGGCACATAGTAGGTGCTTAATGCATGCTGCTTATCCATATGGCTTGTTTGTTTCCCCAGGGTCTGGCACATAGTACGTACTTAATACCAGCTTGTTGGTGTGACTTGTTTGTACCATCAGCTGTTGGCACAGTGCCTAGGCTATAGTAAGTACTTAATAAATGGTGGTGGTTGTTGACTTGCTGACTCTCTGCCTTTGTACCAGCTGTCCCTCATGCCTATGATGCCCTCACTGTCTTCTCACCTCTTCCTCTTGGAATCCCTGGTTTCTTTCCAGACTCATCTCAGGTACTACCTTCACCTTCTCACCAAGCCATTCCTAGTCCCACTAGTGCCCTCCCTTGGGTTCATTTTGTTCATATTCTGTACATACGTGTATGCATCATCTCCTGCATTAGAATGTAGGCTCCCTGGGAGCAGAGATTGTTTCACCTTTTTCTTTATATCTTTGGTACTTAGCACACAGTCTGCTACATGTTAAATGCTTGCCAACCAACCGGTTGAATTATTTTCTGACAAGAACTTGAGCCCTTAAGGCATCTCACATTAATTCCTTTGTGGTACTGGGTCAGTCGCTTCCCAAAATCCATCCTTGTTACTTAACAACACCTACCGCATGGATAAGACAGGAGTCCCTAACTATTCCTTTGGAGAAACTATATTACCACTGATCATTGCCGTGTACCATGCTACTGCATCCTGACGTCCCTCAAGCCTTACCATCATCCCTGCCTCTAGGCCCTCCATACATCAGCATCGTCATCTAATGTAGGGCTGTAACCTAAGAACTCTTGGGCCTTGTCATCTGCTCAGCCACCACAGTGGAAAGGACTTTACATTCATCCTTTTATGCGCTATTCCCCCAAATTACAGCGTGAATTTCTTGAGGTCAGGGACTTCTGCTTTTTCTGTTTGTTTCCTTGGAGCTTAGCACTGAGCTTGGCACAAAATAAGCACTCATTATGTGCTTTTTATTCATTCATTTTCAAAGTTGTAGCCCAATATCATTACTTTGATTTTATGAGCCCTGGGAAAAGTGCCATATGGCCTTCTAAGTATTTTAAATATTTTAATCAATTAAGTTCTGTTTTGAGAAATTGACAAGATCCTTTTAAAGTCATCAGAAACGCCCTGGAGTTTCACAAAATCAGGGTTGGGAAACCACTGCCCTTGGGTACCATTTAGTACACTGTCCAACTGGAAGGAATAGAACCCATTCCTGTAACACTATGTACAGATTTCTCCCAGAGGCAACTCTAAAACTTTTATATTTTTTGCAGTTTGTAAAATTGTAGAATAGTAAAATACAAAACAGGCATTGGATATACCTGCTTAGTTACTGGGACTGCAGGAGCAAAGACAGACAATCTCTGTTGCTTCTGGGTATGGATATTGATAAGTGGTCACCACTTTCTATTCTTTTGTCAGCCTTTCCTATTAATTTGATAGTCGTTCCTTCTTTCCTGTCTTGTTTATTACATCATCATCATCACCACTATTATTATTCCTGTTTCTGTTCTGTAGTTGGCAGCTCTAATGACACATCTTTTGACTAATGAACTACCATGTTATCAGGCAGAGCCTTCTGGTACACCAGCATTGCTACTTATTTCACAGTAACAAAGGAACAAAGTAGATACCCTTGGGGGTTTGTTTGTTTGTTTGTTTGTTTGTTTGTTTGTTTTTACACTTCTTCTTCACCTCAAGGATGCAAATGCATCTCTTAAAATCCTCTGAGCCACTGGAATGTCAGGATTTGTGGTTAGCCCTGTAGAGATAATTCACTATTTGCCTCCCAAGTCCTAGGAAAATTTGCCTAAATGAAAAGAAGAGAAAGGAGAAGTCTTAGTAGCATTTGCTTTTGTTTTGGTTATATACTGAAAGCTTAGAGTGCAAAAACAGACTTGCAAATATAGAAACCACCAAAACAAGAGAGTTTAGTCTCTGCTGCTTGTATCCTTTGATGCTGATAAAAGGTTACCCAAGATTCCTATTCTACTGTAGGCCTTTTGTCTTAATTTTTTTTTTTAATTCATAAAGATATCCTCTTTTCCTTGTCCCTTTTTTTGCTTAGACTGATAGCTTTTTTGGAAGGGATACTGGTGCCTTGAAATGGATGGGAGTATTTGGGAAAATGCAGCTGGTGAACTCCAGAGTTCCGAGGCCGTGGAGAGATTTGACGGGTGACATCAAAGGCTATCTACACCTTATGTAACATGGGATGATTTCCATGAGGTGGGGACTGGACGTGGTATCAGTTCTTGTGGGAAAATATGCTTCAGTGACTTACTGGCACTGGTTTTGGAATGTGGTATTTAAAAGTACCTTTTTACAGTGGGAAAGAATTCTGTCAAGAATAAACAGTCTGACCTTGTTAAATGGACCAAAGTCTGTACATAACCTAGTTCCAGAAAACTAGTTTTTACTAGTCTAAAAAAAGGGGGGAGGCAGATTAAAATAAATGTAACTAAACTTTTTAAAGGGTAAAGATAGTTTTAATTAAGAATATTAAGAAAGCCCCTCTCCCCCAAAAAAGGAAAATCATAGATTAAAAGCTAGACAGGACAGTAGATATCAACTTCCTTACTGACTGATGAGGAGGCCAAAGTCCAGGGAAGAGAATTGGCGGAACTCAGAATTTGAACACAGGTCCTCTGATTCCAAATCCATCAATCTTACAGGGAACTGTACTGCTTCTATCTCTGAATTTCATTCAGATGTAACATAGAACAATTTTCCCGAGTAAATTGACACCAAAATGATCGTAGAAGAATAGTTTTGGGACAGGGGAGAGAGCAGCTGGATTAAGGGAGTTGGGACCTTGTAGTCAAAAGAAAGTGACAGTGAAAGAAAGATTGGCCAGAGGAGGCTGGCTATGAAAAAGGACTGTGGAGAAGTGGGCATGAATGAAGTGTCAGGTGGTGAGTGGAGAGACGCTTCCTCTTGTTGGCTTCCCTAGGAGCCAGAACTGGAAGGTATCTCAGAAATCATGAAGGCCAGCCCCCTTATGTTACAAATAAGGAAACTGAGTCCAAGATCATATAGGGAGTAGGAGTTGAAGTCTGGTCCTTTAATTATAGAACATGCAAATTCATCTTTACTCATCACCTTTATTTCCAAAAAGCAAAATTTCTTTTAAACTGATATTCTGAGAAAACACTTTCCCATGGGCCATCATAAAAGAGAGGGGGAGTACTTACTATGTGTTATCGTGGACAACATTGGAATGTACCAGAACTGTGTGATCCAAGTTTATACTAAGGTTAAATTACTTTGAACTAATTCACATTTCATGGAACATTTCTTAAGTGCCCTCTTTGTACAAGTCGCTCCCATCAGGGTTTGGGATACATAGTTGAATAACACTAATCCCTGCTTCCCAGGAGGTTTACAATATGGTGAGAACAAGTGCACAGATAACCTCAATACAGGAGAGAGTGAGAGAAGGCCAGGAAAAGGTAGAGACAAAGCACCCTGAGAGATTTGACTAGAGAGAGATCTTTTTTTTTTTCATCCGGGGGATGCCACCTCTTGAAAGAAATAGCATCTCAATTGGGCTTTAAAGTAAAGATTCGATCTTTAACAGAGATGGAGGCGGGTGTGGGCATGGAGACAAGAGAGGGAAGAATGAGAAAAGGGAACCAGAAGAGTCTAGTTTGGCTGGAAAATAGAATATAGAAAGGGGAGAAACAGAGGAAGGCTGCATGGGTAAGTTGGAACAGTATTGTCGAAGGCTTTGAATACCTGTATCAAGAGTTTATACTTTAGTTGTGACCTTAAACTGAAATCATTGATTTACCTTAAATAAATTTGATACTTGAAAATTTTTTTAATGGATTTAGAATTTTGTTTTATAAAATTTAGTATGTATGTCCTATATCTGCATTTAACAGGGGCCTGGCCAGTAAGCCCAATCTTTATGATAAGAATATCTTAAATATTAAACTTTTTAATTTCCAGAATATTCAAATTAAGAGACTTTTTTTTTTCCCCTATAGGAGTTGCTTCAAGATTCCCATAAGGCAATTCCTGTATATTTAAAACAGTCCCAATTACAAAAATTCAATTTCTTAGGTTAGGAATCTAAACTTTTTTTTAATAGACTTTTTTTTTTTTGAGAAGTGCATTTGTTAGACTTCTGGAATATGCTCATGATTTTAACACAGGAGATAACATTTTAATCTATATAGTATAAACCCATACTTCATATGTTACATCTGACAGATTTAGTAAATCCTTTCATGGGAATTTCAGAGAGGAATATTTATGCCTCCAAATAACATTCAGTATTTTAGAAGCGTAATCTAACAATCCAGGAATACTGAATAGTATTCTATCCATGTCAGAGTAAAATCTTAGGCTCTGGTGATCATTTTAATTATTCATAGGATTTCTTGGCCTCAGAGGGAACAAGGAAAAACAGGTAGGCAAACTTTCTGAGGAAGCAAAGTTCAGTTCAGAAGTTCAGTCTACGAAAAAACTTTGCAACAATTCCAGCTATCCAACCTTGGAATGGGCTGATTCAGGAGACAATGAGTTCATTGTCACTGGATGTCTTTAGGCCACTGGATATCCATTTGTCAAGATTGTTATAAAGCAGGAGCTCTTAATTGTTTGGGGGGTCGTGGACCCTTTTGGCAGTCTGATGAAGCCCCAGGACCCTATCTCAGGATAAGGTTTTAAAATGCATGAAAATAAAATAACACGAGATTAGAGTCAATGGTCTAGCATTTATTGATTGTCCACTGTGTTCCAGGCACGGTGCTGAGCATTGGCCATACAAAAAAAGATAAAACCAGCCCCTGCCCTCAAGGAGCTTTATTGAAAGGAAGGCTACAACATGCAAACAACTGCACAGACAAAACATATTCAGAATTAATTGGGGCTGCTCTCAGACTTAGAGGCTTCTCAGGGAAACCAATTATATTGAAATAAAAGTGTCATTTTTTTCCATCCAGATTCATGGACTCCCTGGCATTTACCATGGACCCTAGATTAAAAGCCCTTGTTACAGAGAGAACTAAAACTTTTGGATTGGGCTGCAAGTGGAAAGGCCCCTAGTTTGAGTCTGTGATTCAAAGAGATAAAATTAAATTTCATTGAGGAGAATGATTGAGTAGGACCTGAGCATGTTGACTCCTTTAGAAATAAAGAGAAATGTTTATTTAGTATATAAGTTAAAATTTCAAAGGGGCAGGTAGGTGGCACAATGGATAGAGTGCTGATCCAGGAAGACCTGAGTTCAAATGTGGCCTGAGACACACACACACACACACACACACACACTAGCTGTGTGACCTTGGGCAAGTCACATCACCCTCTCTGCCTCAGTTTCCTCATCTGTAAAGTGAGCTGGAGATGGAAATAATGAACCACTACAGTATCTTTGCCAAGAAAACTCCAAATGGTGTCCCTAAGAGTCGGACACAACTGAACAACAACAAAAAAGATGGTCTTTTTTTTTCCAATAAAGTAATGTATACTTTCCATCTTGGCAAATTTGGGGAAAGAATCCATCATGAGCCAGAAAAGTAAAATTAGTTTGTTTTACCTATACTTTTTTGAAGTTTATGACCATGCTTTGCCACCATAAATGTTATCTGGCCTTTATCTGAGTTTCCTGGGTCGCTTTTTTTTTTATATTTAGAATATGAACCTTACTTAAATCCTATAAAGATTTTTCTAGCCTCATACTGTGACTGAAGTACCAAAGGCAATTGTGATACCGATGCTTCCAGTACCCCATTATAGTATATTAGGACGTGCTGAATTGGCTAAGAGAGCCTTCTTTCCTTTCTATAAGACTTATTTTCCACGTATTAAGTTTGCATGCTTCTATTTTTAAAGTCATTAATGCATCCCCAATATTAGACTATAGTTCATTAGTACAGTCCTTGGATAATTTATAAGACCTTATTCTCACAGATGCCCAGTAGAGGTACATCATCCATCCGTTGTGCAAATTCAATTCTGGAATTTTGATCTTAGAAGACCATTCTTTCAAGAAAAAAAAAGTTTTATTAATTCCTTTTGTTTTTATGTCATCTTTATTTCTAGATATACCCTTCCCACCAACAATGGTACATGAGCCTTCCCCTTGTAACAAGGCGGGGAGGGGGCAATTAAGTAAAGCCAACCAAGCTAGTGACTGCTTGTCTGAGCGTGTCTGTGACATTCTGCATCCATAATCCCCCCACCTCTCTGCTGGCAGTTGAGGGAACTACTTCCTCATCTCCTTGCCAGAGCCACGATGGGGCATCTCACTTACTCAGCACTCTAGCTTCATTTTAATGTTCTTCAATCACGGCAATCATTTTGCCTTTTGTTTTCATGATCCTTACCTTTGCTTTTCATCAATTCATAAAAACCAAGAAGACCATTCATCCTTTAGCAAAACATTCCACTTCCTAATTGTTGAGCTATTACATCATTCCTGAAATACAGGAGCACTTCCCCTCCCAGGCAGGGTTGGTGGGTAAGGTGCTTTCTGGAGAAGTGAAAGTTAACCCACTTCTGTAATAAACTTCCTTAAGTGAGGATGCCCCAGAATGCTCAGGTGTTGCAATGGGAGGTTGGCTGATCTTTCCATTTTGTGTTTCAAGAAATGCATCCCTACTTAATAACTTGCCCTTCAACCTCAGGATCAACCTACACTGAAAGAAATCTTAGCAAAATTAAAAGTTGAAATGGTGACTGGTGATTTTAACTTAACTAGAATAGACCAATGGGAAGAGGGAAAATCTTCCCAACAAAACTTTCTATAGATAGCAAAAAATGTTAGGCATTTCGAAACATATTTTTCTTTTTTTTTTTTGGAGGGGGGGAAAGCAGGGTAATTGGGGTTAAGTGACTTGCCCAAGGTAGTAAGTATGTCAAGTGTCTGAGTCTGGATTTGAACTCAGGTCCTCCTGACTCCAGGGCAGGTGCTCTACTCACTACGCCACATAGCTGCCCTCAAAATATATTTTTCAAGGTATTTAAAAAAAAAAAAGATTGGTTGTCAATGAAAGAAGTGAGATGAAATTGGCTTGGGGGAAATAAAAATATGACAAGGCAGTTGGAAAGTACTTTTTAAAGCAATTAGTAATAAAAGCACAAGTCTGAAGTTATTTCAGGATTTCTTTAGAATAAATGGAGATTAGTCTCAACAGACCCATTTTCCTCCCTTCAGATCAAAGTTGCAAAGGTAGAAAGAGAAAAGCGTTGGAAGATCTTGGGAAACAACAGGTGAATTGTTCAGTGGTTACCCATTCTGCACCTCCCAGATAATATGAACTTTTATTTAACTTGCCATGGACTGGTGTTTCAACACAAGCCCAACAACAAGAACACTGCAAGCCCAGGTTCTTTTGATCTGCTTTACTAAGAAAAGCAATGTTAAGGGGTTAACAATCTTACTTTAATCTAACATACAAATATCATTCACTCAGCTCAGGGAGAAAAGCCAGCACCCCGAGCTTCAGAGAAAATACAAACAAATTACAAACATCAACAGACAGACCTTGTCTGATTCAAATCTCAATGCGTAGTTACCAGAGTTTAACAAAGTCCGAACATCCAGGTTTACAAGCTGGAGGGCTCTTAACTACAGCTGCCCAGACTATCCACATCTGCACACCGCCAAGAGTGAGAGCCCTAAGCAAATAGCTCTGTCTTCTCTTTTTATGCACTCTTTAGTCATCAAACATCTGAGCCACCAGAACTTAAGCTCTTACTATTGGCTCTGGTCTTAGCAACTCCTCTTAGGACCCTGAGGGTTTCACACCCACATTGGCTTAGCACCTGGTAGCTAGAAGTTTTGGGCCTACTTGGGAGCGGAAGATATGATCAGACCTCCCTTCATTGGCCCCACATGGAACCCCACCTGGAACCCCACCTTAGTTACCAATGCAACTGGTGAGCTATACTGGATTTTAAACACTAGGGAGCACCTCCCCTATCACTGTTCACCTTACTTTTCCTCACAAATAATATTCCAGTTCTTTGTGCCTTTGCCCTGACTGTCCCCCATTTGCGTCCCTCTTTCTGTCTCTTGGAATACTTGGCTTCCTTGGAAGGCCCCATTCAAGCATGAAATTTTTCCTGATCCCCAGTGCCCTAGCCTTTAGTGCCCTCCTCTTGTCCATGCTTCTGTGTATCCATACCATCTTCCCTGATCTGCTTTTGTGTCCACAGTGCCTAACACAGTGCCCGGCACACAGTGGATGCTTAATAAGTGTGAGTTGGATGATAGATGATTGATTCAGGGGTCTAGACTAAGTATGTAGTCTTTATAAAGGGAAAGAGAATCTTTTTTTCTTCTGTCTGAGGGTATCAGAATGCCTACCCCCAGCTCTTCTGGGCCTTCCCAGGTTTTCAGGTTCAACTTCTGGGTTCCCCTTAATGCTGTTGGCTTGACATGTCCTTCCAGGGTTTTCCTACACCATCTTCTGATGTTTCCTAACACTGCTGATCTTCACCTAGTCCAGTTCAATTCAGTGCAATCCAACATTGATGGAGCATCACTTGTGTGCAAGATGCTGGACTCAGTTCTGGGAATACAGGGACAAAAATAGCCTCTGCTGTCAAACTTATATCCCTACTGTGCACTGGGGTGTGGGATTTTTTGGGGGGAAGAGGAAACTTCCAGACAGAGCTGCCCCAAAGTGACCTGAGCTGCCCTGAGAGGTGGTAAATTTTGGCAACTGCTGTTAGACAGTAAGGCCTGGAGTTAGAAAAACCCTAACGGAAATTTGCACTCAGACACTTGCTAGCTGTGTGACCCTGGGCAAGGCATTAATGCTGTTTGCCTCAGTTTCCTCATCTGTAAAATGAAGATGATAATCATAATATTTGTAGCTGCTTTATAAATGTTAGCTCTTATTATTAGCTATTAAGAAGTGAGCTCTGACAACTGGAGAGGATCAGGAAAGGTATCAGGCAGAGGAACTACCTGATCTGAACTTTGAAGGAAACTAGGGATTCTTGGACACCCAAAGTGAGGAGGGATTATACTTCCTACGTAAGGGACCACCTCTGTAAAAACCTGGAGGTTAGAGGTGAGAACCTCTAGCTTAACCGGCCAGTTTGATTAGAAAGGGAACTTGAGATAAACAGTGTTTATCTCAGTTTTATTTGTCGGTTAAATGAGCTGGAGAAAGAAATGGCAAACTATTCCAGTATCTTTGCCAAGAAACCCCCAAATGGGGTTACAAAAAGTCCCACACGACTGAAGAAGAGAAAATGTGCCAGGCCCTGTCCTAAACACTGGGGATACAAAAAGAGGCAAAAGACAGTCCCTGCCCTCAAGAAGTTTACAATCTAATGAGAAAGATAGAAGGACAATTAGTAGCCCAATGTGGTTAGATCAGAGAGTGTGGAGAGATTGGCCCCCACACACAATCCTAAGGAGTAGAGAGTCCATATTCAAACCATTGCCCTCTGACTCTTTCCATCGTCCCACAAGACCTCTCTCCCCATGTCCACTGGAAGAGGACAAGAGATTTTGCCAAGTGACTTTCTGGAACCGCGCCTAGTCATGTGACCAAGTTCCTCTCAGATGATGACTACAGACTCTGTGAAAGGTAAAATAAAAGAATCTTCAAAACATCTGGGAAAGTCAGATTTCTGATATGAGACCTCCCCTGGTATTCACTCCCACCAGAAGTAGGAATGAAGGCATTCTCTTAAAACCATGAATTGGCTTTTTAAATCTTTTGACACCTGTATTTCAGTAAAATTGGTTTCCTTTGTCATTGTATGTATTTTAGCCCATCCATTTAAAAACATTATTCCACTAGGCTTCTTCAAAGGATTCCATGAGACAGAATTTTTAAGAGCCCCTGACTTAGGGCATCCAGACTCAGCTCTGTTGCTTGTACATCACTGTAATGAGGTGTGTTTTTAAAAACCTGAACAGATAAGGCTGAGGTAGTGTGAACTCTGCAGTCCTCTTCTGTGACACAGACTCACATGCCTTGACCTCTTCTATCATTGGGTGTAATATTCATTTGGAGTTTGCATAGCATTTCAAATTAAAATAGAACTGATCTGCTTTTGAAGAATTTTCATAAGGTTTCTCACTGTGGGAGGGCATGTGAGATGCAAAGATTTCCAGGTGGTTGGATTTTCATCCTTATTGTAATTAACACAACAGCTTTCCAAAAAAAAAAAAAAAAAGCAGAAATGTCTTGCCGAGAACCTTGTTCTAAAACATTCCCTTTGATCAGGGTTTAAATAACATATGCTAGTTGGGCCTTTTACCTCATTAGCCACCTGTCTTTCTGTTTCTTTTTTCCCTGTCTCAGGAACCCAGTCTTTGCCAAACTTGGCAAATTATATACCTCACATGTGGCCTTTCTATGGCTAAGCTTAATGAGAGGCATATGATGTGAACAGTCATAAAGTCCTACCAAGGGCTCTTTCTTCCTCAGATTGCAAACGTCTCGAGGGTAAGGACTTAAAGCGGGAAAATCTCAAAGTTCATAAGATCACGCATTCAGTATCAGAAGGAACCATAAAGGCCATACAGTCCTTCCCCCTCTTTTAATAAATAAAGAAACCCAGGCCCTGTGCTTGCTGACCAAGAAGTAAATGGCAGAGTCAGAATTTGAATACAGATCCTTAAGCTCTTCCAACTTGGAAGCCAGTGGGTCCAACCTGCCCAGATGAATAATTCCCTCTATGACATTCTCAGTAAGTGGCCATACAGCCATTGATTGAAGGAAGGCAGCCTCACCCTCCACCCCTTTCCCCACCCCATTCGGTCTCTCTGTTGTTGAAGAGCTCTGTTTGCTAGGAAATTTTTCCCCTACCTCAAACCTTAATCTGTCTCCCTGTTACTTCCATCCATTGTACCTGATTCAGCCCTCAGAGGCCTAGCAGAACAAATCTAATCCCTTTGCCTTGCAGCCCCCATAAGACTCACACTTGAAGACTTCTGTCACCTCCTATATTAATATATATATGCCCTGCTCAATAAATGGTTATTGGTGCGAAGGATTTTTCTTCTAATTTTACATGGCAGGGCAAGAGTTTCATATCTTTAAAAGGGTTTTAACATCCTCCTTCCCAACTAGACTTCAGCTCCTCATTTCATTAAAATGGTAACATTCATTTTTTCAGTCTTTCTCAAAGTGTTAATAGAAGTAAACACGTGAGTAAATAAAAATACAGAATTTTCTTCTTACTCCTTTGTCAGCCCTGTCCTCCCCTATGCGGAATCCCCCTCCCCATTCCCCCTCCCATTGCCGCATAAGTAACATCTTAAAACAAGGTGATAGATATGGATGCCAGGAAGAGCCACACGAGGGCAACCCAACCTGCACTGGGGGAAGTAGTTCAGAGTTCTGTACTCTTCAGTTTTCACTCCCAGATGGAAGCAAAGACACTAGGATTGGGTGGGCTTCTAGCCCAGATTTTATCTAAAGCAGAGAGGGCTTCTTTTTCCACTCTCCACTCCTTTTCATTTGAGGCTTGTGCAGTGCAAAGTGCATGTGCTTTGTGTTCAGAACCAAGACTGCAGCGAAGTTGCCCCATGCAGCACAGGCAAGCACTGCCTGCCAAAACACCTCGCATTCGTTACGCATTTGATTTTGAATCAATTTTTGGTCGTTGCGCATTCAGAAACCTTTTACCATTGCCAAATTTTTCATGACCAACAGTTTAAGAAGCGCCGTCTAAAGCATTAATATAAAAGAAAGAAAACCTTAGCCTGGGGAGAAGAATCAACATTTAAAATATTTATCTAGTATTCATTTTGATGTTCTATTTACTGTATGTGTGTACGTGTGTGAAAGAGACGGACACACTCTGGGCCAGTGTCCCTGGGGAGCCTCTTTAAGACTATAAGTGACAGATGAGTTGCTACTCTGCACTGGCGGAAGGATTTTCCTCAAGAATCTTATGGAGTGCTCCCTTGCTACCCAGTAAATTCACCCTCCTTTGCCTGATATTCAAGGCCATTCACCACCTGGCTTTATCTCACCTCCCTCATCCCACCCTTCTTAAACCAAATTGGACAGCCTGTGTTCCCCCAGATATACCCAGTTTTTTTTTCATCTCCTTCCCTTTCCTCTCATTATTACCTATACCTGGAATGACTTCCTGCCGTTTCTTCATGGGAATTCTGTATTTGGAAGCCGGGAGACCTAAGCTTGAATCCTCCCTTAGATACTTGCTGACTGTGTATGTAAGTCACTTACCCTCTCTCTAAAGTCTCACTTTGTTCCTCGTTAAAATGGGGATAATAATAGCACCCACCTCACAGGAGTGTTACGGGGGTCAAAGGAGATCCTCTATGTAAAGCACTTTGTAAGCCCTCAAGTACTCTATAGATGTTAGCTGTTTTTATTATTATCATTTATCCTTTCGAGACCAACTCAAATGCCACGCACTTCAGTCTCTGACCCTCACTCCCAGCAGCCAATGACTTCTCCTTCTTTGAATCATGCTTTGTTTCCACCACACTAGTGGGCTTAATCTGTACTCTTTCCTACTGTTTCACCTGGAATGGCACAATGAGGGAGTTGGGGGGAGAGGGGGGTTGAGAACAATTTGTTCCAATGGCCATGAAGGCGGCTGAAGCAGATGCTGTGGAGGGCTAAAAGCTTGGTCAGACATCAAAGATGCTAAGGTCATCCACTGCTTCCTGGACCATCACCAGTCATCTTGACTTTTGTCTAGCCGTTGGATTTCAGTGGCTCTGGAAGAGCGAGTCAGGCTGCTGACTTTGTACAACCCTGCCTCGCTTAAATCCAATTCACTCAGAAGTCAAGATATCATCCATCCCATCATGATATCATTGGTCCTCTTCAAAAACAATCTACCTGGAGTAGCCCCCTCCAAACCAAACCGCAAAGATGATGAATGTACCTTCTCCCTGGGTTAATCCACCCGGTTTGGGAACTCTGCCCTGGGGCTGTCCTATTATTGAGTAAAATGAGTGGAAACTCTTCTAACTCACCATATCCATCTAGTCCTATCAAGATAACCACCATTCCCTCCAGACATCTGGCCCTCTGCTCTGCTACCATGTGTGTACCTTCTTCCTCCCAGGACCCTTTCCCCATGCTTTCCAACTCTTACTGTGGCACTCAGGTCAATACTGCCATCGCTTCTGGAATGGGTATGGCAGTAAACTGGACTTTGGTTCAGCTTACCAGTTTCAGCACTTTCCAAACCATAATTATCTTCCTTCACTATCACTCTTGTCTTTGAGTCCCTGAAGAAAGGGAGAAAAACCATTTTATTAAGTCCCTACTGTGTGTCAGGCACTTTACTAAGTGCTTTACAAATACTATTTCATTTGATCCTCTCTGGGACATAGGTGTTCTTATTATTCCCATCTTATAGTTGAGGCTGACAGAGGTCAAGTGACTTGCCCAGTGACTGAGCTCATTTTGAACTCACTTCTTCCTGACTCTAGACCCAGTGCACCACCCGGCTGCCTCCCTCCCTTCCATGTTGTCTCCTTTCAGCACATAAGCTCCTCGATGACAGGGCCTATGTCACTTCTGTTTTTGTGTCCCCAGTGCCTAGCACAATACCCAGCACATAGTAGGTGCTCAGTAAATGCATTTTCATTCATTTGAGTTAATTGCGCATGTGTCTTATCCCTCTACTAGATTATAAACTCATTGAGGGCAGGGATCAGTGTCTTCAGTAAACGCCAGGCACTCTTTCAGTTGAAGGTGGAAGGAACTTAATGGATGTTTGTTGGATTAAGTTGTTTTCATTTATTGAAGCAAGTGAAGAAAAGGGAAGAGAAACAACTAAAAATTTTCCTTCCCCAAATTGCAGCCAGACATGAGGACAGAGGAAAGAATTTTTAGGGAAAGGTGATTGTCTTAAAAGAGGAAAGTGACAAGAACTGAATATAAGAGAGGAAAGAGTAAGATTCAGAAAGCTACTATTGGTTAGGTGGTTTCTACCCTGGCCCAGTGTGATGATGTGATAACCATCAAATGATATGATAACCACCAAAACCTTCCTTTTCATTTAATTTTCAAAGTGAACCCTCCACACACACACACACACACACACACACACACACACACACACACACACACACACTCATTATCACCTTGGGACTGAAGGTACTCATTAGTTAATATTCAGAGAATCTAATTTCCTAAATAGGTTAAATTCTTCTCTAGTGAATAAGTGACTCATTATACCCACGGATTAGGAATTAATGTCACAAGTGATATGCATTTCTTTTCCATGGTCTGCTTAAGGTGTGTCTCATCAGAACCATTCCAGCTAAATTAAGTTGTTTTTTTTTTTTTAAATTAGTTAAAAGAAATTCCTGAGGCTTTCAGCCCAGCCCATATTTAACCTGCTCTGGCTTGCTCTGCTTCCCACCAAGAAGCCTCACAGGAATGCCATCCATTCACAAAACGAGCTGATACCTCAGCTAATAATTCAATGACATAGTCAAGCTGCCATTCTGTGTGTGTGTGTGTGCACGTCATTTTTTAAAATATATATATATTGGTCTTAAATAGAATTTCTTCAGTATGTTTTCCTTAGCAACCACTGCATTCAGTGATTTGTATTGCCTACCCAGTGGAAGAGCCTACGGCCAGTCATGCCATCTTAAGCTATTGACCTGTATCACCTGTTTCTTAAGAAAATATGGGATTGCTTATCATCCAGAAGTTTTTGCATTTTCATCTCACCTTATACCTCTTCCTCCCCTTTGAGCCTCTTCACACTTAGAATTGTCACCACACAATTATTCGTGCATGTACTTTCTCTCCCAAAATTAAACTTTAAAATAAGATCCTTGAGCCCAGCAGGGTCCGTCTCATAGCTATCTAGTTCTTCCTCAGTACAGCATCTTAGTTAGGATGTGAGATTCAGAGTAGGAAGGGAGGGACCCTAGAGGCCACGTATTTCAACCCCTTCCTTTTTTACAGGCGAGGCACATTCTATAGGATTTAGAGCTGGTAGGGTCCCTCAAGACCATCTCTACTTCGGATGAAGAGACTGAAGCCCAAAGGTTAGGTAACTTGCCTGAGGTCACACAGGATTGGAACCATTCCCTCTGTGATTTTGCCCTTTATTTGTGTCCCTAGTGCTCAACACGGTACCCAGCATACCATAAACACTTGATAAATGCTTTTGACTGACTATGAATCCATCCCCCTTTCCTCTGCAGGATGATGAATCTTTGTGGAAATGTTCCTTTGTGTTCATTTTTACTGCCCAGTTAGATTTATTGTGAGGTAGTAAAAATAATCAGAAAAAGAAGAGCTTCCTTCTCTATAGTGTTTTAAGGTTTACCAAAATATATATGTGTGTGTGTGTGTGTATATATATATATATATATATATATATATATATATATATATATATACAGCAAAAATGCAAGAGAATGGAACTTGGAGTGGGGCTATTCTGATGCCAGCTGGAGCACCTGCTACTCCTGCTGTTGTTCATCCTTCATTTTAGAAGTGGACCATTGACGTCATGGGGGATGTCTTAGACTTGAGTGTGAATTGGATGTAAGTGTGCAAGGTTGTCAGCCTCACCCTCTCTCTATGGCTTAGTCCATTAACCCCCAAGCCTCAAGTCACAAACTCCATCTGTAAAATGGGAACAGTATCTTACAGGGTCATTGTGAAGCTCAAACTTCCAAGATGTGAGTAATTTGTTGTTGTTGTTGTGTGGTCTCTCCACCCCCACCCTCCCATGTCCAAGTACTGGACACGTGGTAACATTTGTTGAGAGGTTGGTTAACATCTTCCCTCCACCCTTTTCAGCACTTCTGCCTTCTCTTCCCACCCACTACCCACCCCGTGGTTCAAGGCTTACCTCCATCAGCGATGTTGTGAGAAGAAATTAATATTCATAAACAATTATTAAAAAATGAAATACTGTGTATATGTTAACACATACCCAGTTTATCCAGAGGACATTTTGGGAGGAAGGGAGGCAGGGAAGGAAGGCTTATTAAATACTTCCCATGTGCCAGGCACTATGCTTTACACTTTGATCCTTATAACAACCCTGAGGATTAGGTGCTATTATTATCCACACTTTACAGTTAGAGACACTGAGTCAAACAAAGGTTAAGTGACTTTGCCCAGCTAGGAAGTTTCTTAGGGTAGATTTGAACTCAGGTCTTCCTGACTTCCAGCCCAACACTTTTATCTCGTAGGCTACCCAACCACATACTTGGAAGTACTGCTATGCCATAAAAATATGTACCAACACTAGTCTGAGGCAGAAGACGTTTATTCTAATTCTGGGGTATGGGCTCCCACATCAAAATATCCTACTTGATGTGGCAATAATGTGTTTAAATGAATTTAAACTCACTTCTCTCTAAGTAGCAGTTTTGTCCATACGTGACCTGCCTTTGAGGCCCAGTTTTGCTACCCTACTAATTTGTGTGCCCCTGGACCAGTAACTTACCCTCTTGGACATCAATTTCCTCTTCCATCAAGAAGAATCTAATGGCCTTCCCAGCTCCAAATCTTGTGATCTAAACAAGTGACACTTAACCCTTCTACCAAAGTCAAAACTTCACTAACTTCTTTAGTATGTAGTTTTGAGCAACCTTGGTTATCTGGCATTGCAGGCCACTTCAGGTTAGAAGGAGTTTCGAAGCTTGGAGGAGTTGTAGTTGGAGGGAAGCTTGATGACCATAGAAGCAACAGCTGATAGCCCAATATTTAGGGAGGAAACAGAAACGTGAGATAGATAGAAAACTTTTCTTCTCCTAAAGTTCTCCTCTGATGCCACTTCATGTGGTAGAGGTGACGCTGGGATCTCATGCTATACCAGCAGGCCCCAGCAAGACTTCATAATCTGGAAAGGTTTTATGTTCTGGCCTGGTGACAGACTGCATATCTATTATTCAAGCCCTGGTCTACCGAAGCTTGAGAAAGGTCAACACCCATCTGGGTGCAGAGTGATGTATTGTTCAGACATAGTAGCCATCAAACAAATTCATATATCCCAGGTTAAAAACTCCTACCCCATTAGAATGTGAGCTTATTGAAAGCATGGGCTGTCTTGCTTTCTATTTGTATCCATGTAAGTGCTTAGGAATAAGAGCTTAGGAAACATTTTTTCATTTATTCATTCAAAGACCTTCTATTGAGTTGTAGAGAGGGGTTGTAATAGGAGTCAGTGAAGGGAGGACCCATACGGATGAAATCATAGGTCCTTAAACTTCTGAAGCATGAAACTGCATGAACACGTGGTCTAGCCATCAGTGTGCATCATCATGACTGTAGAGTTGTCCACAAAAAAAAAAAAAGATTAGCTGTATTCTTAGTGGAAAACAAATAAATTGCAGTGACCGGTCTTGGTCTCCATGAAAGAGGTGAAAACCTACCCCTTGTCTTTTTGGTAGATGGGAACACAAGTACAGAATGTATAGATGCCCTCAGATAGTGCTTTGTTGGATGGGTTTGGCCAACAAGGGGGAGAATTGGGGACAGGTGGTATACTGGGAAATGTTTCAGAGGTTTAAATAGAAGCTTGGGAAAAACAAATGGTGAAAATATAAGGTTTTTATCTTAAAGAAGAAAATTTCCATCATCTAGAAAATTCATTTTTGTTGAGTACTTACTTCATTCCCTTGCTGTTACTTCACTCGGCTCTTTGCACATACGAATAACTTTATAAATTCAACCCATCCAGGGAAATTGTTTATGGTGCCTTGATTTCCCTACTTGTAAATTAGGCTACAGATCTCAAGTTGGGAAAATATGTTGGTTCCTTCAGGTATTAGGGAAATGTGATAAGGGCATGGGCATCAGTGTGGGGAACTGCAAGGGTACAAAATTCATTTACTGATGTAGTTCTTCTAATAACTTACAGTTTTAGTGGTCACTAAGGAGTTAATGGAATCATGCCCAGAGTCATATAGTGGGTCCATGTTAGGTAGGATTTAAACCCAGGCCCTCTCTTTATCCATTATCCTTCAGATGTGTATAGCAAAAATCATGTGTGGGAAGGACAGTAAGAACATTATTAATTCTATCAAAAAATTAATAACAGGTGCCCCAAAAATCTTAGTGAAGTTTTAAGCTATTAAAATTGAAAGCTGCACTAATGCTTTTGGGACACCCTTTATAAAAACACGGTTTTTCATCCATCCTAGCTCTCCTGAGAATGTGTGGTTCCTCTGAGATGACTCATGATTGATCCCACATGGTACTTTATCAGGTGGCATTAGACATGTCTAATAAAGTGTGTCTCAGATGACACAGTGGCCACATGGGGTCTCAGGTTTTAGCTCCTCATATACTCAGGGTATTTATTCAGGAGGCATGGAATGAGGGGGGGGGTCTCCCCGAGTTCTAAGGTCCCTGAAGACAAGATCCATTTCATCTTGTCTTTGTAGGCAGGATACCCTGTAGGGTCCCTGGCACCTGGTGGGCATGTAATTAATGTTTACTAGGTTTAATCAAATTTCTAAAAGTGACCAGGCCACAATAGGGGATATGAAAGGAGAAGACATACCTTAGACCTCAGCCTTGGAGAAGGTTTTCAGCCTTGCTCAGAAATTTTTAGATACTTAGACATCATAAATTACCTACATGGCATCACTGTGTCAAATCCTAAGATGTTTATCTGAATTAACTCTTAATAGCAATAATGGCTGGCATTTTCATGGGTTTGCCAAGCACTTTGCGGAATCTCATTTGATCCTTATAGCAACCCAGGGAGGCAGGTGCCGCTCTTATTCCCATCTTACAGATGAGAAAACCAAGGCCGACAGAGGTTAAGTGACTTGCCCAGAGTCACATAGCTGTTAGGTGTCCAAAGTCAAATTTGAACTCAGGTCTTCCTGACTCCAGGCCCAGTGCGCTCTCTATCCACTAACCAACCTAGCTGCCAGGATCCAAGTTTGTGTGTTTGAGTGTTCATTACTTCTTAGTTCCTGACAGCATCGGTCATCCAATTGCTGACTTGCATAAAGCAAGGTGTGGTGTAGAGGGTTTACAGAGTATATTGAGAAACCTTCACCAGTTTATATGTCAACCTTGGCTTCAAGGGACCTGAAATGAAAGCGAGGCTTCTATGTTTCCAGTCCAGTCCGTTAATAGGGAAGGAAACTCTCCCAATAAGCCAGAACCTTCTCCATCTTCTCCAAATGTTAAACAATGCGCTTACAAAGCTTAACAGGCTCCAGGGTTCTTTAAATGCATGTCAACCTTATGTGTGTGCATTGACATGCTCATATGTGCTCTTCGTGGGTTCTGGAATTGTTTCCTAAAAAATTGCTAGGAAACTTTTACAGAAATATTCTTTGCAATAAGCAATGTGCACATTTCATAATCCAAAGTCTCCGTCTCCTTCATATCCTTCTCCTTCCCCTCCTCCTCATTCTTTTTCTCCTCTTTTTCCTCTTCCTTTTTTCTCCCTCTTCTCTGTTCCTTCCTTTCCTCCTCTACTCTTCTTTCCTTTCTTCGCTCTACTACCTTCTTTCTTTTCCTCCCTCTTTTCTCTTCCTTGTTTTCTTCCTTCTCCCTTCCTTTTTTCCTTTTCTTTTTTCTCCTCCTTTTCCTTTTTCCTCCTCTTACCTTCTTTTTCCTGTCTCCTTCCTTCTCTCTTCTTTTCTTTACTTCTCTTCTTTTTCCCCCTTTCTCTCTTCCTCCTCCCTTCCTTTCCTCCTTCACTCTTCCTTCTTTTCCTCCCTCTACTATCTTCCTTCTTTTCCTCCCTCTTTCTTTTCTTCCTCTCTTCCTTTTCTTATCTTCCTTCCTTTCCTCCTCTCTTCCTTCTTCTATTTCTCTCCTTTATTTTCCTCCTTGTCTCTTCTTTTCCTTCTTTTCATACTTCTGTTCTACCTCCTCTATTTCTTTACTTCCTCCTCCTTCACGTCTTTTTTTCATTTTCTCCTCTTGCTCCTCCTTTTTCTTCTATTCCTTTATCACCTTCTCCTTCTTCCCCTTCTTCTCTTTTCTCCTTTTATAAATGAATCGGAAAAATAAATGAATGACTAATATTAGGAGGTTACTTATCTATTATTACATTTAGGCCACAAGGTGACTAATTAAAAGGAATGCGGGCTGGATGGCTGCCATAAATCCGCTCGCTTGATTGAGAGGGCCACAGGCTGAAGCTGATGATTGTGCGTGACAGATTCTGGGAACAATGAGCCTGCGCACTGATCATACAAATGAAGCGCGCTTGTCTAAATTACACACACCAACAACGGGGTGGCCTACAGACAAACAAAATGGTTAAACAATACATAATAAAGTTTTTATTTGGTATTTCCTGTGAAACTGTGCCAGTTGCCAGGGAGTGTACTGTATTTTTCTTCTGCTGCATTAATTGTTGACTACAGCTGGCAAAGAACCAAACAGGGACAGATAAGAAAGAAAAAATGGCATCTGGACATTAAAGCCCCGATGGCAGGGGGGGGTGGGGGGCAGAAGCACAAAAAATTACAGCATATATCTGGAATTTTCCAACTAACGATGTGCGGATGTGGTAGCACGAGGGAGAAAGAGCCAAACTGAGCTCGCTTTGTTCGCTAAGAGAGCCCCCCCCCCCCCCCCCCCCCGTAACATTCCTCCAAGCTGTGCATACTTTGGCTCCTCTTGTTTAGCTCGAACTTTATGCTGCACATGGACCAGCTCAGTTGTTCTGCATACATCTAATGATTTTGCTGCAAAAATTAAAGCTTTGGGAACGCTTCTGGGCCATTAGGATTTAGAAAATTGCTTCTAACTGCTCCCTGCCTGAAAACTTTTTTTTTTATAAATGATGTGTAGTTACCCTATCAAAAGATGGCAACAATTATTGTCTTTGATTTCACAACTTTCTTCTTTAAAGAAAAAAAAGGTTCATTTATGCAGATGCCAAATAGAAACATTGTTTTTCAAAGCTTAGGAAAAAAAAAAAGAGACCACACGCTTTTTAAAACTTCCCAAGAAGTGAAATGTTTTCTAACCTTTGTGCCAAAATAGTTGTGATAGGCCGAGTGACTGTTTCCAAATTCTGTTAAAAAATAATGTGTGAAATAACGATATGGAAATATTCACCCACTGAAGTTTAGAGACCCTTTTTCGAGCTACTGTTTGCAGCGTTCAAGGAGAAGAGAGATCACTAACAGGAAAGTAAAGCCAGCATTTCCCCCCTCCCCCCTTGCAAAATGAAGGATCTTATAACTTTTAGTTACCTATAACAGTGTTTGTTTGTCTTAATTCTTGTCTACAATAATCAAATAAAATACCTTAGAGTATTTCACTCTTCATCTTTCCAGATCATGCTGTTTTAGAACATTCTCTCCCTTCCCTCTTCTGTTAGGTATAGTTTTACCATGATCTGCATGTGTTCTGTATCTTGAAGCGATCTCAGAAGTTATGAGACATCTTTTTGGTTTTTCCTTTGCATGTAGTTTTGTGTGTTTACCCAACCACCAGGAAGCTCTGCTACGGTAAGGAATGGAACAGTAATAACAGACTAGGCTTGGTGTGCACATGAAAGAGGAGGGGTGGTCTCAAAGATTGTTGTTAAATGTTCTTGGAAGCTAGAATGGTAAATCACTATAATCATCAAAAGCATTCATTAAATGTCTATTAGTCTGAAGACACTGGGATTCTAACGATCCCTATTCCCCACCTGAGTTGGAGACAAAGAGGTGATGAAAGGATTGATATATTTTATAGTAATTACAAAAAAAATTTTGTCAATTCATCAAGTCCATGGATCAGCAGGTAATCTCAATAGACCCAGAAGAAGGGTCCATTCATATTTGGATGTTAGATTCCCCAAAGAGCCATGTTAATCATAGGGTTGTAGAAGTAAGATATGCATGAGACTTTCATGTCATAGAATCATATATGACTTTCTCTAACCCCTTTATTTTATAAGTAAAGGACTAAGTACCAGAGAGGTTAATTGTCATCTCTGAGGTTTTGTTGTTGTTTAGTTGTTTCAGTCATGTCCGACTCTTCATGACCCCGTTTGGGGTTTTCTTGGCAAAGATACTGAAGTGGTTTGCCATTTCCTTCTCCAGCTCATTTTATAGGTGAGGAAACTGAGGTTAAGTGACTTGCCCGGGGTCACACAGCTAGTGAGTGTCTGAGGCTGGATTTGAACTTAGGTGTTGCTGACTCCAGGCCAAGCACTTTATCCATTGTACCACCCAGCCTTTTGCTCAGCCAGGATTAGAATCCAGGTTCTCTGATTCCAACCCTAATGGCCATAACTACTCCATCTCCTTTGCATCATTTTTTTTTGTGATTTTCTTCTTCCTTTTTAAAAACTCCCTTACAGTTTGAAACCATTTTAACAGAAGGGAGAATTTATTCTCTCTCCCTCCCCTTCCCAAGTAACTACATGTGCTCTTCACTCAATGAAAACAGTAATGATGTTGATGGCATGGCAAGTGTTTCTACATTTTTTTTTTTTAGCCTACCAACAATCTTGCAGGCCAATCAGATTTTTAGTATTGCTTCCCCTGGTGATCACCATTCCATGGGGCAGTCAGGATGAAGTGGATTATAATTACCTAGAGCATCAATTCTTTGGGCCCCCAGCATTTCACACCTGTGATACTTTACACATTTGGTTTTCACCTTATTGGGGTGCCCTTGGGGTAGGTCATATGTGATAGAACTTTGGGGGGGACCTCATTCATTCAAGCGTTTATTAAGGACCTGATATATATCTACATCAAATTGCAGAGGGGAAGGAGGGAGAGGATTTAGAACTAAAAAATTTTTAAAACATGTTAAAAATGTTTATATACATATTTAAAAGAACCTACTGTGTATGAGGTTTTGAGCACTGTGGTTATAGGAAGACTAGATCAAAGTAGACCTCTGTCCTCAAGGAACTTGAATGGATGAATGAAAGGAAAAGAATAACCATTGTTTAAGTACCTACTATGTGCCATGCACTATATTAAGTGCTTTATGTGATCCTCACTGCATCCCTGGGAGATAAGTGCTTTTATAATCCCCATTATTCAGTTGAGAAAACTGAATGAGGCAGAAGTTAAGTGACTTGCCCAGGACTACATGGGTAGGATGTTTCTAAGGCTGGATTTGAACTCAGGTCTTTCTGACTCCAGGCCTAGTATTCTATCCACTGTACTACCTAGCTGCCTAATAAATAAGCATTCATTAAATGCCTATTGTGTGCCAAGCAGTGTGCTAGGCAATGCAGCAGCAGTACAGACAGTAAGATATCTGGTATCAGGTATGGATGACAGGAAGCCTGGCCTGGGACCAGCCTACAGGGAGTGGGTTAGGCAAGTTTGCATAAGGACAGCTCAGGCCCTGGGCAGAAAGCTGTCTTTATTCATTCGTTTTGAAATAGACAACAAAATACCAGATAGGTGTTGGCATCTTCTCATCCAAATTGCTCTTATGCTCTGGGCAGTTATGATATATGACATTATAACTGCCCTTCCTCCCACCTCGGCACTCTTGGAAACAGGCATCAGCATCCATCCATGGCATAATGCCAGTTCTGGTCAATGGAACCATTTCTGTGCCATTTAAGCAAACAAGTTTGAAGAACTTAAATGATGTTTGCCATCGGGCACCATTTTGGGTGGAGAACAATTAAATGGGGCCTATGATAGCTAGCTAGCACGTTTGAAACTGGATGTTTCGTAGGTGTCTGAAACTCAACATGTCAAAAACTTAATTCACTATCTTTCCCTCCAAACACACACCTCTTCCAAACTTCTCTCTTTCTGTCGAAGATATCACAACTGGATTTATTACCCCTGATATATCTGTCCTCAACTGCTCCCTCTCCCTCACCATACACATCTGATCAGTTGCCAGATCTTGTCCTTCCTATCTCTAGAACGTCTCTTGTGTCTGACTTCTCTCTAGTCACGCAGCCATAACCTTAGTCCATGATCTCATCATCACTCCCTTGGATTATTTCAGCAATCTTGTTGGTCTCCAACGCTCAAGTCTCTCCCAACCCCGGTCCATCCTACCCACTTTCACCAAAGTTTCTTTATGTAAGTACAAGTCCGATGATGCCACACTTCTCCTCAATCAACTTTAGTGGCTTTTTATTGACTCTAAGATCAAATATAAAGTCCTCTGTTTAGATTTTTTTCAAGCCTTTTGCAAACTTGCCCCAAGCTATCTTTTCAACCCCCTGTGCACCATCCCCAACCCCCAGCCCACATGCACTCTGCAGTCCGGCTTAACAGTTCTTGTCTCTGGTCCTCCCCCTTGATGCACCATCTCTGTCTGTGGGCCTGGGAACCAGCCATCCCTCAGACATAGAATGTGCTCCCTCTTCTCTTCCATTTCATAGATTCTCTTTCTTCAGTGGCACTACCTACACCATGATTCCCCCCAATCTCTAGCCCTCCCAGATTATTTTCTTATGTTTAACTGTTTTGTGTTTGTTCTCATTACATTCTATTAGTGTCTTCCCAATTAGAATGTAAACTCCTTGCAAGTGGGAATTATTTCATGATTTGTATTTGTTGTTTCTAGCATCTGGCACTTGGCTGGTACTTAATAAATGATTGTTGATTGTTTGGTGGCACTACCCAGCTACTTTGGAATCTTCACTTGCCAGTGGCTCCAGGAACAGATTCAATTTAATTCAGCCAACAGTTATTCAGAGCCTACTATATGCAAGCATTCAGTGAAAACAAGGTCCCTCACTTCATGCACCTTCTAGCCTTTAAGAGAAAGATCTGACGCTGTTCCAGTATTGGGAAGTAAGTTCCCATAAGTAGAGAACTTGCACCCATCAAATCTACCTGAGGTTAGTGAGGGGCAGCTAGGTGACTCAAGTAGATGAGGCAGTGGGCCTAGAGTCAGGAAGACCTGAGTTCAAATCCAGTCCCAGACACTTAGCTCTGTGGTCCTGGGCAAATCATTCAACCTCTTTCTTACTTAGTTTCCTTAGCTATAAAATGGGAATGATAATAATAGCACCGACCTCCCAGGGTTGTCGTGAGGATCCAATGAGACCATATCTCTAAGAGCACGGTGCCTGGCATTAATAAATGCTTGGGGGTTTGCCCCCTGAGCATCAGTATCCTTTAATGTGAAATGAAGAGGGCTAAGTGACCTCCCTGTCAGCTCTAGATCTATGATTCTGTAACAAATCACTTCTGTTTCCTCATCTATAAAATAAAGGCATTTGAACCAGGTTCCCTGTAAATCTTAGGATGTGTATGCAGATTTCTCTGTTATAAAATAATACCTGAGAAGTGCATGGGACAAGCATGCTCTGTGAGGTCTGTGGGCCCAAATTTAAGTTGACATCAGCTCCAGAAATGCCGTGGGAGGGGGAGGGAGGTATAGACAGCTAACCCCCTCGTTCCTTCTTTGCTCTTGCCTGTTTCTGTTCAGCTCCTCTGGAGTGGGGATGTTAGCAATTTAGCCTGGCTTTCATTTTAAGTACTGTTCTACTTGGAGGATCCCAGTCGGAAGCCCCCACTGCCACTAGCCCGGATTTCATTGGCCCAGCCAGGGAAAAGAGCATTTCTGCATAAATTGGATGCTTCCTTCTCCCCTGGAGACTCAGTGTGCTCATGTTTCACAATCCCAGAGTCTGTAAGCTCAAGTCCACAGCCTGCCTAATGCTGGAAACTTTCACTTTGTAGAACACAGTGGCCCTGGCACCTCCAGATCCCCAACCACACTGAGCCCATGCCCAGGGAGCTGGTTGCCCGCCCAGCTTCCTGAGCCAAAGGGCTTGGTGGCTACTGATCTTGACATCAAAAGCTGATGCATGTGTTCTAGGAAGCTGCTCGACAGAGAAACCTATTGCAGGCTTGTTTTTTTCCTTCATCTTCTTCCCCAGCCACCAACACACACACAGAACCCAAAGGGTTAACCAGAGAGCCACTCTGAAAACAGAGGCAGAAGGTCATTGTCGGCAACAGCAAAGGCTTTTTTTTTTTTTTAAGCCTGCCATCCACAGCCTTTCACCCTGCATTTCCCACCCAGGGGATTGTAAACATTGGCTTCCAGCCACCAAATCCTCCCAGCACAAAGCTGCTCTTTCCTTTGGGTCATATACGTTGAGGCTTCCTTGGGGAACCCTAATTGTCCAGCCAGAGGGAAAAAGGCTCTGGTCACAGAAGAAGAGGAGGAAAAGGCAGGAGGAGGAGAAAAGAGGGGGCATGGCTCCCACTGGCATTGGAGAGCAGCAAGATGGTTCTCCCGGGCTTCCCCTGGAACAGAACGGCTGCTCTTGGTGAGACTTTCTCCCCAAGTCAAAAGAATGTATAGAATGCTGTCACTTAATCGGAACCCAGTAGACAGCTTTATCTGCTGGTTGTTGGTAACCAGCAGTATTGTTATCTCTTTGTCCTTTTGGCTAATCCAGTGCCAGTGATAGGCAGACTGGTAATAGGAGGGTACTTACCACCTTCAACGCTGTTTTTTCTCCCTTTAGAATGCCCCAATAAAGGGCCTCCTTTCCTTCAGCTTTTAAAATAAAACTAAGAGTCCTCCCAGCCCCAGAAAGCCCCACTCTTCAGTATTTAAAACATACCATGATCACTTCATGCATGAGGCCCTTTTCAAAGACGTTTTGTATCATTTAAAATAATTTTTGGATTCTTCAGACAGCCACAAAACAATTGGCCCCTCATCGTAAAGGCTTTCCTTCATCAAACTTCATAGGGGGCCTTGAGGGGAGGGGGAGAATGGAATCGTATATCTAGGCTTCCAATTTCACCTCCGAATTTTAAAATCTAGAACATGGAGTTAATTGCCTTTTGAGTATACATAATTTTATGTAATTTTACTCAAATTATGTAATGGGATTTCTCTTCTGCTTGGTCATCTTAAAGACACGGATGGAGAATTCATTTTGACAGATCCATATGTAACAGGAGGTGGAGCCAGGAAAAATTTAAACCATATCATTCCATTTGCCTCTCTATTTATGTAGATGCATAACTCAGGGGAAGCCTGAGGCTTTGTCCTGTCTTGTACAACTTCCAGAGAAAAGTATTGCCTGTGCGAATATGTTGTGGTAAAGTTTTGCCCTAGTGGATTGCAGACCTCAGTTTCCACAGATGTAAAATGGGCATGATATTAATAGCATCTACCTCGTGGTGGTCTTGTGGGATCCAGTGACTTTTTTTTTCAAGGGGGAAGGCAGGGCATTTGGGATTAAATGACTTGCCCAAGGTCACACAGCTAGTGAGTGTGTCAAGTGTCTGATGTGGGATTTGAACTCAGGTTCTTCTGACTCTAGGGCCAGTGCGGAGTCACCTAGCTGCCCAGATCCAGTGACTTTCAGGTGCTTTGCTGACCTTTGATTTTATTCATGTAGCGAACTCATAGCAAGGAAATTCCTCACATAAGCAATTGCTTTGCACTTTGTGTAGTCTTAAAAAGTTGATTGAAGTTCTGAAGTGTTAAGTGATTTGCCCAGGGTCACATAGTACATGCAGATCTTCCTAATTCTAAGGCTGGATGCCTGACCACTCATTGCAAATCTTAAACCACTGTATATGAATAACCAGCTATTATGTTATTACCTTTATTATAAGGTGAAGACTGTGACTTGCTCATCTTTAGTGCCTACCACAGTCCCTTTACATAGTCAATAAACATGTGTTGAATTGAACAACAGTACTACCTGGACAAACTGGCCAAAATGAAAAAAAGATGGAAAGAATCTGTGAAGGAGGGGCTGTAGAATGACGGTTGCATTGATACATTGTCACTGAAGCTGTGAATTGGTCCAGCAGCTATCCTGGAAAGCAGTTTGGAATTATACAAAGAAAGTGACTAAAATATCCATACATTTTGAGCCAAACCAAGGCAAGGAAGTCATTAAAAAAACAAAACCCTGTCTGTTCCAGAGTATGTTTAAGAACATTTTTTACAGTAGCAAAGAACTAGAAACAAAGTAGATACCCATCAAATGGATAATAACGAAATACATTGTGGTACATACATGTAATGGAATAGGATAGTATTATTAGAAACCGTAAGATGATTACAGAGAAGCATTAGAAGACATATACAAAGTGAAGTAAGAAGAACTAGGACGATTATCCAAAATGCCCACAACAGTGTAAATGGAAAGAATCACAACTACCACCACCAGTACTGAATACTGCAAAATGATAATGACTAAACTTGGCCCCAAAGGAGAGATTCTGCTTCTTTGGAGAGGGAGGGAGCCATGAATGTAGCCTTTTAAAAAATGTGTTGTTTAGAGGGTTTTTTTTTAAATTCCCCTTTCCTGTTTTGTATTCTTTGCTATAAATGATGAATTTCTGGGAAGGAGAGAGAAGAAGGGAGAGGGAGGAAGGGAGGGAGGAAAGGAAAGGAAGAATGAAGGATGGGAGGCGAGAGATCTAACTGATGTAGAAAGAAAAGATATCAATAAAATTATTTTAAAATAAAAATAGTACTTATGGAGCAATTTACGTGTGTTACCTGGTTTGAGCCGCACAACTCCATGAGGGAAGTTTCATAGGTGAGGAAACCCAGGCTGAGGTTGTGACTAGCTCAGAGTCATACACCCTAGTAAGCGGCTGAGGCAGGATTCGAACCCAGATCTTACTGACTCCGAGTGCAGTGTTCTGTCCCTTGTGCCATGCTTGCACATCCATGCTGCATGAAAGGATTTTAACAGTCGTCGTCCTTCAGGTCTGAGGGATGACTCTAGGGATTGGGCCTCTATCCAGAACACACCAGTAAGCCACCAGTGATCCCTTCCCCACAGTGTAATCGTCACAGCCTCTCTGTAAGCCTGCAGCATCGGCTGATATGTGGTCTTGTCACTATTTGTGGCTTTGCCGCTTTGCTCAGACTCGTCCTCCTTATGAATGTCTTCATGGTTCAAGGGCCTCACGCTGAGCTGTCTTACATCATGGTTTTTCTGTAACTGGATTCTCTGGAAGCTGGCTAGGGTTATGTAAAGTACTTCAGAAGTACAGTCAGACTTTAGGTTTTGGAGGGAAATGACTGAAATTTTTTTTTTATTTTTACGAGCTTGTGTGAGAATTTATGGGCAGCTAGGTGGTACAGTGGTTAGAGTGCAGGTCCTGGAGTCAGGAAGACTCCTCTTCCTGAGCTCAAATCTGGCCTCATTCATTTACTAGCTGTGTGACTCTGGGCAAGTCACTTAACCCTGTTTGCCTCAGTTCCTCATCTGTAAAATGAGCTGGAGAAGGAAATGGCAAACCACTCCAGTATCTTTGCCAAGAAAACCCCAAATGGGGTCATAAAGAGTCGGACCCAACTGAAACAACGAGAATTATATTCCTGAATCTGGTTCCATTTTTATTCTCCTGTTTCAGAATTACACTCTCATTTTCACCCTATAGTGTTACTATATTTGTTCCCAAGTACAATCAAAGCCTATTGCAGAAGACCATCAGCGCTTCTTTCTGCAATGGGGCAGTGTGTTAAACCCCAGATTCCATAGCCAAGCCTTTAAGCCCTCACCTTCTTGCTACTCAGAATGATTTGGGTTTTGTTTTGTTTTTTTTAATTGACCATCATAGATAAAGGGCATTTTTACCACAATAGCTTCTGAGACCATAAAAAGAAAGTCTATGAAGAAAGAGTTAGTCACTGGTGTCTGGCTAAATACATAAAATTTGTATTTCTATTCTCATTCAGATTAATAACATCTGGCCTCATTTATTTGATGCCTACTGTATGCTGAGCACTGAGCCAGGCAGGGACCATAAACCATTATCATTGGCCCTTAGGAGGCTCACAATTGAGTTGAGAAGAGAGAACATAGATTTAAAAAAAACCTCAACGCAAAGCTTCCTGAAGTGCCAAATTAATTGGTAAAGACAATGCATATATCAGGAATTCAAAGAAGAGAGGGCTTCAAGTGTCCTGTTTTGTTGTTGCTCGGTCATATCCCACTCTTCATGACTCCATGGATCATGGCACTCTAGGCCCTTCTGTCCTCCACTGCCTCTTGAAATCTGTCCAAGTTCGTGTTCATTGTTTTCATGACACTATCCATTTCATCCTCTGCCATCCCCTTTTCCTTTTGCCTTCAGTGCTTCCCAATATCAGGGTCTTTTCTAACGAGTCCCTTCTTGTCACTATGTGGCCGGAATATTTAAGTTCCAGCTTCAATATCTGACCTTCTAGTAAAGAACCTGAATTAATTTCTTTAGTATTGACTGGCTGGATGTCCTTGCTGTCCAAAGGACTCTCACAGGTTTTCTCCAGCACCCCGATTTGAAAGCATTGATTTTGTGGCACTCAGCTTTCCTTATAGTCCAACTCTCACAGCCATACATTTCTACTGGAAAAACCATAGCTTTGACTTGTTGGAAAGGTAATGGCCCCATTTTATTCATCTGTAAAATGAAGGGTCAGACTAGATCATAGGATCACAGAGACAAAAAGTCAACTGAGTTTAGGTACAGAGACTTCCCCAAGGACACATGAGTAGCAAGGGAGAAGGCTGACAGAAAGCTATAAGAAATGTAGTATCATTTCAAAGGTGTGTATCTCTTTATGCTGTTTGCAAAGTAAAATCTGGTATGGTTGGTTCTGAAATGTATAACTTTGTGTCATTTCCCTGGCCAATAAAAGACATAAAATTCAAAGAGCATTTGCCTTCACAAGCTGAGAGAGCTGTCTTTTTCGTAGACAGCAGCTTCTTAATCTTGGAAATTCAAGCAGTAAGTTTAGCATGATGGGACCACTCCTCCTTTAGGGAAACCCAGCACCAACCGGGCAGTCTGCTAGCACTAATTGACAGATCCCACTAAGGCATGCTACATCGCTTCCCATTAGGGCCAATTAGTCACATTTTTGCGGCAAAATTTAATGTACAGCAACTTTCTGATGGCCAGTGCTTTCATATGGGACAGTTCCTCCTTGTAACCCTTTTCTGAATCACCAGACTAGTAAGATGGGAATCCTCATCACCTCTGTAACGCACTGGTTTCCCCAAGTCTCTAGTCATCTTTAAGCTATTTGAAAAAAGATATTTTAGAGGATTAGCCTTTGTGATGAAGCTTTCTGTAAATTGGAGGATTTATCATTCATGAGAATTATAGCAAGTCTTTCCTTGAAGAGATGGACTCCCTCTACTGGTTCTGATTTTGAAAGACCGTGTAATAAGGCAATATCTGAGAGCCCCTGTAGACTAGCTCTGGAGTTTGGGGAGATTTAATGAAAAGTCCAAAGCTAAACTTTAATTCTTGCATTAGTGGACACAAAACCTTTGGAATAAATAAAAAGAGATTTAGCTTTTTTAGTTTACTGGTCTTCTAGGGGTCATTTGATAACTAAGAAAGCTCAATTCTCAATTTATATCTTTTAATTATTCAAGCTCTACCACAGAGGTTCTTAAATCTTTTTTGTATTATGGACTAGCTAGTTTGCAGTGGATAGAATCCCAGGCCCAGAGTCAGGAAGACTGGAATTTTAATCTGTCTTCAAATACTTGCTAACTATATGACCCTGGGGAAGTCACTTAACCTCCATCTCCCTCAATTTCCCCATCTGTAAAATAAATAATGCCTCCCAGAGTTTTTGTGAGGATAAAATAAATACTTGTAAAGTGATTTGGTGCTAAATAAATGCTATTTATCATTATTATTACCCCCTTTAAAGCCTATGGACCTCATCCCAGAAGAATCTTTTTAAATTCATAAAATAAAATGCTTGGGGTTACAAAGGAAACCAGTGATATTGAAATAAAATTTTAAATATATTTTTTTTAAAAAACCCAGTTCATGGACCCCAGCTCCTGTCCTGTAATTATATTCCGTAGTTCATTACACTTAGCCATACGAAGTGCTCAGTAAACACTCATTGATTGAAGTCACTTTTTGTTCTACAAAGCCAGATGATGCTTGTACATTTCAGTCTCATTGAAATAAAACTTAATGAAATTATTGTTACCCTAACACCTCTACATTAACAAAACCCTTTGTTAACCTCTACAGCTACAGTTAACTTTTTATTCTGGTATACAGGAAAACTTAAAAAGCTGGAATTTTTCCTGAGTTCTCTTAATGTAAGAAAATAAAAGGTTGATATCAGTGGATATCAGAGACTTATTTTTTTAAAAAAACCACTTTTCAGGGTCAGAACAAGTTTGTTAGTTCAGTCTGCTGGACCTGCTGTTTCAGCTGTAGCCACTGGCCCAAGGAACAAATGCATCTTCTCCCATTAACAGGCCCCAGCTTAGGGCTCACACTGGAACAAATAGATTCAGTCCTAAGGGATGTTGCCACTTTTCCAGTCATGTCCAACTCTCCATGACCTCATTTAGGGTTCTCTTGGCAGAGATATTGGAGGGGTTTGCCATTTCCTCCTCCAGCTCATTTTCCAGTTGAGGAACCTGAGGCAAACAGGGTGAAGTGATTTATCCAGGGTCACCCAACTAGTGTATTAGGCTGGATTTGAACTCATGAAGATGAGTCTTTTAAGTTCCATGCCCAGTGCTTTATCCACTGTACCACTTAACTGCCCTCAGTCTCAGATAAACATGGCTTCTAAAGATCAGGCTTAGGTTTTTTTCTCATTTTCTCTGGGAAAAAAATCAGCTATAAGATAAGGTCATTGGACTAGATGATTTCCAGAGCCCCTTCTAGCTCTAAATCTCTAACCCTAGGGATAATTTTCATTTTATATCTCTTTCAAAGAAAATTAAGAAATTCACTGCTAATCTGTACTGACATCAAGGCGGTGCTTTAAGAATCACAGAACTGTGAAAGGCACCTCAAGCAGGTAGACTGTGAAGAACAATCCCTTCTACATCTTAATCTCTGGTATCAACAAATGACCCGATGGTATGTTAGCCAGCTTTTCTTTGTTCAAAGACTTGCCATGAAGTAAGCCCCTCCTGATGTGTCATCTCCTGACGTGGCTCCTGCTATATTTGGATACTTTGATATTTTAGGGAATTCTTTCAAAGACCAAGCTTGTGTTTGCCTTTTGGTAACTTCCACTCACTGCTCTTGGTTCTGTCTTCTGGGACTAAATCCAATCCCCCTTCCACCTGCATTTTTTTTTCCTGTAGTCTGTATTGTAAATGTGGTTATCTCCATCTCTGCCCTTCTTCGCTATGCCCCATGGACATCATCATCTCATATAATACCTGCCAACATACACTAAGGATTCCGGGGCCTTGCCATCTTCCCTGCAGCCAAATCCCAAGTACCATTGAATTTTTCCAACCTATATCATATGCATATGTGTGTATGTATATATGTATGTGCACATACATATATAATGTACGTATGTATGTGTATATTTATTTACTTATAATACTGTGTGTGTGTGTGTATGGGGCAGCTAGGTGACACAGTAGATCGAGTGCTGGCCCTGGAATCAAGAGAACCCAAGTACCAATCCAGCCTCAGACACTTACTAGCTTCATGACCCTGAACAAGTCACTTAACCCTGTTTACCTCAGTTTCCTCATCTGTAAAATGAGCTGCAGAAGGAAATGGCAAACCACTCCAGTATCTTTGCCAAGAAAACCCAAAATGGGGTCACGAAAAGTCAAGACACAACTGAAATGACTAAACAACACGTGTGTACATATATGCATGTGTGTTTATATGCATGTATATATAAAAACCATCAGACATTTTAGCCATCCTACTTTGTTTTTTTTAATATATTTTATTTTTCCGCCAATTACATGTTAAAACAATTTTTTCAACATTTGGTTTTTTAAAGTTTTGAGTTCCAGATTCTATCCCTCCCTCTTCTCCCCCCTCCCTAAAACAGTAAGCACTCAGATATAGATGATACATGTGTAATCATGGAAGACATTTCCATACTAGTCATTTTGTACAGGGAAACTCAAAAGAAAAAGAATGAAAGAAAAAGTGAAAAATAGCATGCTTCAGTTTGTATTTAGACAATATGAGTCCAGAGTATGCTTCATCATTAGTCTTTTGGGATTGTTTCAGTTCATTGTATTGCTGAGAATAGCTAAGTCATTCACAGTTCTTCACTGAACAATATTGTTGTTAGTGCATGCAACCTTCTCCTGGTTCTGTTCTCTCTTATGCATCAGTGCATGTAAGTCTTTCCAGGTTTTTCTTTAATCATCCTGCTTGTCATTTCTTATAGCACAATAATATTCCATTACAGTTACATACCACAGCTTGTTCAGCCATTCCCCAATTGATGGGCATCGCTTCGATTTCCAGTCCTTGGCCATCACAAAAAGAGCTGCCATGAATATTTTTGTACAAATAAGTCTTTCCGCACCCCGCCCCCCCTTTTTTGATGTCTTTGGGATATAGACCTAGTAGTCGTTCTACTACTTTCAAAGAAAAACACCAACTATAGATTTCTAAAAAGCAACTGCATTCTTTGAAATACATAGAATTGGAAAGGTCACAGTTTCCTTGAATTAATTTTGAGGTGAAAGCCAAGAATCCAAGGACTCCTATCCCTTTCTAGTCACACACAGTCTTATTTAGCAGCAGTAGAGCTTTAAAACCCTAGGAGGTAAGAGCCCTGGGGTCTGGGGCATGAGCCTGCCTTCCGTTGGTTTTTATAGCATGCATCCTCCTACCTTCACAACGGATGTACCTAGAAATACTCTGTAAATATCCTCCATTCTGTGGTTCTTCCTAGAAACAGTTTAAATTAGCTTTATGTGAAATGCTAAGGCGTATCATTAAGGACAAGTGAATTGTTGTAGTCTTTAATTTGGATCCTGATGAACAGATGTTCCCCTCTTAACTGTCCAGGCCTCTCCACCCCCCAAAAAAAATTTTTTTTGAGGAGTATACAATTGTATATACAGTGTGTAGCACAAAGTAGACAGTTATTAAATGCTTTAGTGAATGAATATATGGATGATCCTCAAAATATGGTTAAAAATCCTTTAGCTGTAAAGAAAATTAGAAGAGGGTTGGGGGAGAGGGAGAGAAATAATAGCTGCAGAATTAGAGGACCTGGGTTCAAATCCTGCCCTTCCAGCTTCCTACCTGTGAGACATTAGGCACAATTTCCTCACTTGAAAAAAATAAGGGAATTGGAATAGGGGGCCACTGAGGTCCCTTCTGCAGTTAGATCTGTGATTGCTCTCTTGAGCAGCCAATCAGTCCAGCTGTCTGCAAAGAGCGAGGATGACGTTGCCTTTGCCATGCTCTCTCTCTTTATATCTTCCCACCCCCAGACTGTCATTGGGTTGTAACTGAATCTTTGAAGTAAGCAATGCTTCTTACTAGTGACATGGATCAAAATAACTCATTTTAGGAGGCTTGAATACTGTGTAGTGTTGAAAATTCAGGGTCTCTGAACTGCGTCCCCATTCTCCATTCACCCTTTCGTCATCTTACTGATCATTTGTCATTATTTGGACACTTTGAAAAAGCCGGGATCTCACTGTTGGTTTTATCTTATTCACCAAAGCAATGTGCAGCTAGCCCCGGTTAGACTCTGTCGAGCTACCGCGCCTGAAAGAATTCATCATCGGTTGATTTCAGTCTTCTGGTAATGAGTCTCTTGAAAAGTTTCAGGGCAAAAAGTAGGAGGAAAACTAGCATTTATAGAACTCTTTAAGGTTTGTGAGGCACTTTACATACTTTATCTCATTTGGTCCTCAAAATAGCGCTCCGATTATTAACCCTATCCCACTAAAGCCAGAGAAACTAAAGAGACTTGTTCCCAAGATCACAGTTCTAAGGTAGGATTTGAATGTAGGTCTTCTGATTCCAAGACCAAGACGTCACTGCCATCCATCAGTCATTTATGGAATCACCTGCTAAGTGCCAGGGACTGAGGATATAAAGACAAAACATAATAGGCACTGCCCTCAGGTAGCCTACTTTTTTTTTCGAAAGAAATACACGTGTGCACATGTGTTTATTAACCTATAGTGAATTTGTCTTCCATTTTGACACTGACTTCACCTCTTAGCCTCAGTTTTCTTATCTATTAAAAAGGGACATCAATACTAGATGACCTCTGAAAGCCCTTTCAGCTCCGACATTCTGTTCAATTCCGTATAAGATACATAAGATCTATTCAAAGTATATAAAACCTTCTGGGCGGGGATCAGGATGCAGGCTTCATTTAGGAGGTGGCGTTTGATCTGAGCTTGAAAGGAAGCTAGAGTATATTCCATGCCCAGGGAATAGCCACCTTGTACTATAAAATCAATATTGCATATTTTTCAAGCTAAACTGTCATCCCCACTTGGATTTTGGTAGAATGTACCACCTGGGCATCACCTTGGAGGAGACACATTCCATTCCAGGTCACAATAAGGAATCAGAATAGCATGGTAATATGGCCCAACCCTGTAGCAAAGACAAAGATGAGAATGGAATTATGTTTTCCCGGGATGGGATTATCCAATATAGTATGTGAGTCTATTTCCCAACCAGCCAAGCCTGAATTGCTACCTGGGGGATTTGGAGGTGGGGGAGGGGAGAAGGATAGTTTCAGGACTCATGGGTTGCCGCAACTGCATGTGACACCCCTCAGCATCCCTTATCTCCTCCTACAGACCTTGCCAGGTGAGAACATTTTCTGTCTCATATTCCCACCCACACATACTCATCCTTATCTCCTGGTTCCAGCACCTGGTGAAGATTATAGTGATGTGGTGGGTGAGGAGAAAAAGTCTGCTTCTGTACCTTTGTTCTATAACAAATTCTTTCTGCGCTCATTGGTTTTTCATAAGATCCTTCGTTGTTATGAAGATGTTGATAGTTCTGCAAACACAGACTTGTTTTCTGCTATAATTATGCTTGATTTTAAGCATTGTAGAAACCAAGAATTGGAAGATACAAAGAGTCCTCTGGGCTATCTTCCTGCCTCTCAATAAGATTGCAACTAAATTATCCCAGAGAGATGAAAGATCTGTTTTTAAAGTTGTTCTGGAAAGGGGGGAGGGAAGAGGGAGCACATTCATTTATTAGGCACCTGCTGTGTGCCAAGAACTGTACTAAGCGCTTCACAAATATTATCTCATTTCATCCTTACAACAACCTTTTGAGGCAGGTTCTATTATTATTCCCGTATTACAGTTGAGGAAACCGAGGCAGAAGGCGCTTAAGTGATTTGCCCAGGGTCCTAGCTACTAAGGATCTGAAGCTGAATTTGAACTCAAGTCTTCCTGACACCAAGTCCAGCACCCTATCCTGCACCATATAGAACATTCCTTGGTACCATTTTCAGATGTATTCTCACAGTCAGAGAATACTTTCTTAGGTCGAGCTTCAATTCTTAATGCTACAATGTAGTTCTCACTTTCCACTTTTCTTTTAAATGTGGTGTGGTGGAAAGAACGTTGGCATCAGGGCACCTGAGTTCTGGTCCCATCTTTAACACTTACTAGCTATATGACCTTAAGCAAGTCTCTTTTCTAATCCTCACTTACAAAATACGGGAGATTGGATGAAATGGTTTCTCAAGTCCCTTCCCTTCTGACATTCTGTGATGCCTGGGTTTTGGTGAGGTTTCTGCACCTTTTCAAATTTTCTTCTCTACCTATTAATGCAAGAGCTAGGGAGATCAACAGCATTATCAGGGTACTGGCCCCCCCTGCCTGGTGGTACTGACAAATGGTGGAGCAGATCTTCTGCTCCCCACAAATCCCTCAAGGTCTCTTCAGCAGGAGAATCCTGAAATTGTAGTTTCAGAACTGGGCAGACCCAAAGAAGTCAACTAGCTGAAGCTCTCATCTTACAGATGAAGACACTGAGCCCCAGAAAGATTTATGCCCAATTTGTGAAATGTTTTGTTGTTTCCATTTTTGTGGGAGAGAATCCAGGAATGGATAGAGCCCCTTTCGTTTTAGGATCTCCCCACCCCATCCTCCCCATCTGAGGAAGATGAAACCCACAGCCCATTGAGATGTGCGAAAAGTTTGCCATATGGAAGACCAAAGATTCTTTTGTCAATAGTCACTTCCTCCAGAAATCTTCCAGTCCTGGTGCTTTCTTATTTCCTGTTTTAAAAAAATGATTGAAGTCACTCAGGAACTAGAAGAAAACTGACTTGGGGGGACTTTTGACAGTGTTAGATTAACCCAAAACCTTTCTAAAGTTGTCCAGCAGCTCTGAACAGTGAAGTTGTTTCACCAAGCATGTAGATTTTTATGAGCTTTCAAACAACTCTAAAGAGGAAATGATGAGTTATTCAACCTACCATATCCTGTGTTCAGAATAATTTTCATTTCTACTATCTGTGAAGGGTAAAGGAATGCCGACAAATATTTGCTCAGTTTCTATGGTGAAGGGGAAGGGAGGGGGGAGAGAGGGAAGGGAGGGAGGGAGAGAGAAAGAGAAAGGAGGGAGAGACAGAAGAGGGGGGGAGAGAGAGAAGAGGGGATGAGGAAAGAGAGGAAGAGAAATAAGGGAGGCAGAGGGGACAGCAAGAGAGAGAGAGAGAGAGAGAGAGAGAGAGAGAGAGAGAGAGAGAGAGAAGAGAGATCATGTGATTATGTGATTGTCCAGTCAGAATCAAATCAAATCTGCTCTCTGTGCTTGTAAGGAGGAAGATCTATTGTTACTACTTGCAAGGGAGCAAGCATTCAAAAAATTGGCATCCATTTTAAGCTGCAGGTGTCTCTTAAGGGTCAATTCAACCCTAATAGCCTGGAGAGGAACTTGGATGCTTAGAGAATTAAGTTTAAATGTTCAGTCTGAGGAGAGACTATCTGTCTGTGAGACACCCTGTACATTAAGAAATCATCTGCTTACTAAAAATAAATAGCTGAGCTATAATAGTCTTTTTTTAAGGTTCATAGTTTTCAGAGTGCTCAGGGGTTTTGACATTGTGTCTGTACATAGTCTGGCAGTAAGGAAGCAGCAGCCTTCCTCCCAGCCACAAGGAAGTCAGAAGACTTCCCCATGGCCGTCTCATGCCATGTGTCAAGAGCATCCTGTTTGACCCTGTATCTTCCCTTCCCCAAGGACAATGGAGTCGGGTCATCCTCAGAGTTCCCTGGCTCCATTCTTGGCTGGATCTCTTGGGGAAATAGAATAAGAGGGCCCTGGTGGGGTGGAAGAAAAGACAATTGTGGGTTCATGAGTACATGAGTACTAGAGACAGAGGCTGACACCATGATGAGGTAGGATGGGTAGTCAGGGCTTTCTTCCAGGGCATCAACACCTGTGGGGGCAGAGACTTGATGATGCTTCTTCCTGATAGCACTGCTACATTTCACCACCGCCCCCAGCCCTGCACAACTGCATCTGCTCTCTTGTCTACCTTCCAGCTGATAAACCTTCAAAAACCCCATCTCCACAGTGGCCTTCTCCTGAGACTACCTTCCCTGACTTCTATATCTTGCTTCCTCCCCAGGGACCAGAGGATTGAAAGTCATCAGCTATATGTATCAGTGCAGGTTTCCTGTCTCAGGATAGCTGTACTGACTGGAAAGGACTCAGTTTATTCATCTCTAAAATGAGGAGATTAGACTACATGACCTGCACAGTCCTTCCTAGCTGTATATCCTGTGACTGCTCATTGCACATACAGTCAATAACAGTCAATCAACAAACATTTCTCAAGTGCCGGCTATGTATTAGATACTGTGGCAAATACTAGAGACACAAAGACAAAAGTAAATTGGTCCCTGCTCTCACTGAGCTTCCCTTAGAGAATGGGGAGGGAGGTAGCAGGTGCATATATAGGTACATGCAGGACAGAGAAAACCTGAATCTATACATGCAAACACATGTCCCTGGGGTTGAATTTTCTTTGTGTCCCAGCATTGCTAGTCACATGCCCGTCCTTATCTTAGGGAAAACTGAAACGGATCTTTCCAAATCTTTGACTCCATTCTCCCAAGCGAAAATGTTTAGAAAATTCATTCTCTTTGACTTTATTGCCAGTTCCCAGTTTCAGAGCCCTCATATGGCCTGCCAGTCAATATACTGAGATGAAGTAGCAGTGTACGTGAGCCCAGTGAACACTGGGCTGGGCCAGACAGGAAATTACTTGGTCGTATTAGTCAAGAGCTTTTCCTTTTGCTTATCCATCAGCATTATTAAATGCCTACTATGTGCCCAGGTGCTTGGGGATACAGAAACAAAAATGGCCCCATCTCTGCCCTCGAGGACACTCTTATAGATATCTCTCAGGGGACTGATTTAGGGTTCTAGCTCTTAAGGGTGCAAGGTGAATGGGGAAGCTTAAAGGGGGGGAAGGAAGGCTCTGGGTAGAGTGGCAGAGCAAAGATTCAAATCAAGCCTTCTTACCCCTCATCCGGTGCTCTTTCTAGGCAGTTAGGTAGCACCAGAGTGCCCGGCCTGAAGTCAGGAAGCCCTGAATTTGAATCGAGCCTCATACACTTAGTGGCTGGGTGATCTTGGGCAAGTCATTTAATTTCTGATTGCACAGTTTCCTCACCTGTAAAATGAGGGTAACAATAATACCCACCTCCTAGGGTTTTTTGAGGGTCAAATGAAATAATATTCGTAAAGCACTTAATACAGTCCTTGGCACATAGTAAGCACTATATAAATGTTAATGGTTATTGTTAATTATTATGGTGCTTAGCATAGTGATTTCCACATGGTAGGCACCATACCCAAATGGTAGCTGTTGTTATTAAATTAAAAATAATTTATAATAAAATAATTAAAATAAATTGTTAAATTAAATGGTAGCCATATATCGTTAAAAATTCTAAGTGTGCCGACTTGTAAAGGTGAAAGCTGCATGCCAGGGAGCGGGGTGGGTTCAAAGAAAAGAGCCTCTAAATTGCCTGTTTCTCAGGCGCCGATCCCACTTCATCCTTCTCCTGGGATTCTAGAGTCCAGTGGCAAGCTACCTGCTTCAGCTGTAGGAGGGGTAAGGCCGGTCTCATGGGACGACTAGAAGCTTTTGGCTGGGCGCCACGGATCATGATTCTGGCCAGAATCTGCCTCTTTGTGACCATGTTTGCCCTACACAAGGTATCATTCAGGTATTTCTCTGCCTCTGTTTCCCTATCGGTAAAATAAGGGCGAAAGTCCTTTCCAGCTTTGGCATTCTGCCCCATGCAAGTCCAGTAACATTAATTTAACACCTGCTAAGTTCAAGGCACCGTGCTAGGCATAGCAAACAGAGATGTTTCCTATAGTTGGACCCAGTTTATCTTTATAGAGAAGAATGGTAACCTGGCCGCTCTCGTCTCTGAATTTGGATGCTAGGGATTCCAGGCCGAAGGTCAGTTCTGAACTAATTTCTCAGAGACAGGGTGAGAGAGAAGCAGGTGATCAGTTTGGAGGCTGGCTAATGCAACCCCTTCATTTTCCAGATGAGGAAACCAAGACAAAGTAATTTATACCCATGGTTACACCGTGAGAGGGTTCTGATTGAGCAATAAGAGTTAACGTGTATATAGAGTTGTAAGGTTTGCAGAGCACTTTAGAAATGCCTCATTTTATTCTCACAGCAACTCTGTGTGCTATTATCCCCCTTTTACAGGTGAGGAAACTGAGGCAAATTGTGGTTAAGTTAACTTGCCTAGCATCACACAGCTAGCTAGCTGAGGTCAGATTTGAATTCGTGTTTTCCTGCATCTGGGTACAGTGCTCTATACCCTGCTCCACCTAAATGCCTGATGAAGACGATGACGATGATGATGATGGTGGCGGCTAACATTTATAGAGTGCTGGCACTGTGCTATGTATGGGCTTTCCAATTATTAACTCATTTGATCCTCACAGCAACCCTGGGAGGTAATGATGACTTGTTGTTCGGTCATGTCTGACCCTTCTTGACCCCTTTGGGGGTTTTCTTGGCAAAGATACTGGAGTGGTTCTCCATTTCCTTCTCCAGCTCCTTTAACAGATGAGGAAACTGAGGCAAATGGGGTTAGGTGACTTGCCCAGGGTCACACAGCTAGGAACTGTCTGAGACCCGATTTGAACTCGGAAAGATGAATCTTCCTGACTCTAGGTCTGACACTCTGTCCGCTGCGCCATGTAGTTATCCTGGGAGGTACATGCTATTATTATCCCTATATTACAGAGGAGGAAACTGAGGCAAACAGGAGTTAAGTGACTTGTTCAGGATCCCTCATTAGTGAGTGTCTGAGACCAGATTTGAATTCAGATCTTCTTGCCTCTTGACCCCGGGCTCTATCCACTGCACCACCTGGCTGCCTTCCAGGTGAAGAAAATACTTCTCTGTGTGTGTGTGTGTGTGTGTGTGTGTGTGTGTGTGTGTATGTGTGGTGTTGAAAGGGTTGCCAGATACAAGACGTTATTAAACTGAGTGTTCTTCTATTGTAAAGGCATTTTTCATGGATGTGTATTTTGGGGCCCGGGCTGGCCTCAGCCTGACTTTATTTTATACTGTCATTGAACTCAGTTCAAGAAAGAACAAAATTGCCAGAACAGATCAAAGGCATTTAAACAGATATAACCCCTTGTGTAAATATCCTTGAACTTCCCCCCTTTCTGCTGCCCTCAGATTGCTAGAAGTCCATTCAGCACCTCCCGAGGTTGGCAGGTTGTTAGAGCTTGTAAAGGGCTCTAATAAACACTGCTCTTGCCTTTGTTCCAGCCGGGCACTCCAGCTGATTGTTGCCATTGTGATTTCTGCTTACCGGACAAACTGCATTGTGATCATCAAAAGCCCCCTTTGGCACGGAACCGGCCAAGCCGCTCTCCATTTGCTGCCTTCGTTCTTTCACCCCAGGTCTTCCCCCCTTCGCCCTTCCTTCTCGTTCCCCTCGTCTTACTCTAATTTACAGGAAGAAAGTCTAGACCCTCATAATGAATCACTTTGTGAAAACTTTACTCCAGTGCTGCCTAGAGAGACTGTGGGATATGGTGGCTCGAGGGCTCCTGTCAGGGCCCAGCTGAAGTACCACCTTCTCAAGGCTCCTTTCCTGGCTCCCCCATAATCTTAGTGTCTTCCTGCTGAGATTGTCCTCTGATTTAGTCTTAGTGCACAATCTTAGTGCACATTTAGGCTTCGGGAGCTTTAAAGTGCACTAAGACTTTTTGGGACACCCTGTACCTAATTGTTTGCTTGTGAGTCTGCCCCATTAGCCTGTGAACTGTTTAACAGTTAGGGCTAACTTTTCGACTTTCAATGTCTAGCACATAGTGGACGCTTGATAAAATTGCTTGGCTTGATTCCCTGTGTGACCCTGAGCAGGTTCCTTCGGTTTCCTCATCTGTACATTGGGATCCGAGCCTCAGTTTCCTCATCTGTACATTGGGAATCCGAGCCTCAGTTTCCTCATCTGTACTTTGGGGATCCGAGCCTCAGTTTCCCCATCACTACATTGGGGATCTGAGCCTCAGTTCCCTCACCTATAAATCAGGGATATGAACAGCATAGTAGGGTTGGTGGGGAGGATCAAGTGAGACTATGAAAGTAAAGTACTTTGCAAACCTGAAAGTATGATGTACATGAGTTACTGTGATTATGATTCTGATTACCACATTCTTCTCGTCTTTTTCATCGGGGTTCAGATAGAAATCATCCCGGAACGAGTCGCTGTCTTACCTGTTGTCTGTTCTTTCATATTCTGTAGGCAGCGGCATAGATGGATAAGACAGATGCTTTTTGTAGTTGAACAGAAGTATGAGAATGTAAGCTCATCCTTTGTGAACTCACTGAAAGCATCCTTAGTAGAACTCCCATAAGCAGAAAGGATGACAGAGATGATAGATGTTGCCTGTTCCCCTGTGATGTCAATCCCTCCGGCCAGGTACTAGGTCTTATATTTTGAAATAGATTTTGTTCCATGTAGCTTGAAGTTCGTGTTTGCTTTTTAATTCTTTTTAATAGTTCTTATGATTCAATAGTTCTTATGTTCTCTTCAGGCAGTTATCAGGCAGTCAATAACATTTATTATGGGCCAGGCATTGTACTAAGCCCCGGGGATATGAGATATGAGAAAAGAGACAATCCCAGCCTCCAAGGTCAATCTAATAAGGGCAGACAACGCATAAAACGAAAGCAGAAAAAGTAAGAGGGGGGATGGGATGAAGGAGTGCCGCTGTGAGAAATGAAGACATGGCTGGTCTAGGAGCCCTCTTTACATGGAGGTTTGGGGAGATGTTCTTAGTTCCCACCTCCAGTCCTCCAACAAGAGAGGCAGAGGGTCCTGAAGGAACCAATGAGGTCTGAGTACCAAAGCGGATGGGGTGAAATGAGTCTGTGAGAAAGGTCTCCCCTCTAAGGACTATTTATTGGTGAATTTCTCCAGAATGTTTTGGGGTCTCTTCTTGTAATAATGGGCTCTGTCATTTGTCGGTACATGAAAGCTAGTGAGCTTCTAATGAATTGGATTACAAAGGAAACCAATCATATTGAAATGTAGCTATCAAAATATTTAAAAAAGCAAATTTATGACCCCCTGACCCAGAAATAGACTACTTTAGGTGACATTCTTCATATCCAGTGGTGTTTTTCTAGTGTCAGCCTCTTCTGTTATTCAATGAAGGGATGCTTACATGTTCCAAAACTATTTCTCTAGGTTTTTGTTGTGGTTGTCATGTGCTCTTAGAATGTCTATCATTCTTTTCCCTTATTTTTTGGTGAAGAATGATTCATCTTTTTGTGGTTCATTAAAGTGACGAGCCCTGTGTTTTATTGTAAGAGTTGTATGAGTTCTTGTTAGGAAATTTTCTAAAATTGTTCTAGTCCATTTTAGAGTAAGAAAAGTATATGTTCAAACTAATTTATGTAGGTGTTAATTGCTTTAAACATTTTCTACCCTTCAAGATTTGATTTTAGGTTGCCAATAAGTCTCTACGTATTTAGCCATCACTTTCTACTTGATAACTTCATGTTCAGTGTTACAAATACCAAGGAATTAGTAAGTGTCATCTTCATTTATTGACTCAATTTGACACCTGGAGTTTATTATTATTAATTATTATTATTATTATTTCCTCCTTTTCACCTTTTTGATAGGTTTCAAATATTGATTTTTCAGATTATGAATGTTTTTATTCTGTGCTCTAAAATCTTAAAATACTATGAAAGAGCCTTGGATTGTCTATCACATGGAGAACCATGATCCTTTGAAATGTAGTAAAAAAAAATTAAATCAATAAATTTCCATTCACAGTGGCCTATGCCAATATAATTTAAGAAATGTGCTTATATTTCAGGTATTTTTAATAATGAATATGAAGATAAGAGGATCTAAAGCATTTGTGGGGTTTTTTGGGGGGAAATAGAGAACCCAGATTGGTTATGGTGAAAATTGGAAATCCATTGGAATTGCAGAAAATAAGTGATTGAAATTTCATTATTTGAAATATTTAAAATTAAGTTGTGCTAAATAAAAAAAAAAAAAAGCTGAACAGACCTGGGTCAGATAATGGAAGAGTCATGTAGCATAGAATGATTTTTTTTTTTAAAGAGAGAGAAAAAGACTTCGTGGCATATTTGGAATGATCAATCAGGAATTTTTTTTAAAGTGCCTACTGTGTGCCTGCCACTGTGGTAAATACTGGATGAATGAAACTGTGCCTACTCATGAGGATCCTAGGTCCTCTGGACATGCACGTACGATGAATAAGAGCTTACGTTTCTAACTGGGGGGGTATATACTGAATAAAGTATATACTGAATAAATTTAAAGAGATTAAGATACAAATGAACAAAACACAAAATACTTTGACGGGGAGGACCCTAGCTATTGATCAGCAAAGGCTTCCTGTAACACTGTGATGTTTGGACTAGCCAGTGCAAAAGCTTAAACGGGGGCGGTGCGATGTTGTGAGTAAGGAATCGGAGAAAAGACCAGTTTGACTGAATCCCAAATTAGTTGGGAGAGTGGTGTACAAGGAGGGTGGAAAGATAGGAAGGGCAAGATAGTTGGGGGCTTTAAAGCTAGACAGAGGAGTTTATATTTGGTTCTAGAGGCAATAGTAGGAAGTCACTAGAGTTGATTGATTAAGGGAGTTAACTTGGTCAAATATCCCATGAATAGAAAAAAGCTACTAGCAAATCCTATATTTTCTATTATGGTTATATTAGGAAGAGTAGTCATTTCTTAGTATAAAAAAAGAACAAGTTCCTTACTTATGTCATTCTCTAACACTGTTGATTAGAAATAAAGACTAATGCACTTCTTGTTTTGTTGCTCTCCAGTTGTTTTTCAGTCTTATCCACCTCTTTGTGCTCCCATTTGGAGTTTTCTTGGTAGATAGTCGAGCGGCTTGCCATTTCTTTCTCCAGCTCATTTGATAGATGAGGAAACTGAGGCAAACAGGGTTGAGTGACTTGCCCAGGGTCACACAGCTAGAAAGTATCTGAGGCTGGATTTGAACTCAAGAAGATATCTTCCTGACTTTGCACCTGGCACTCTATCCTTTCACAGAATCTGAATAGGAAGTAGTGTCAGGAGCCATTTAGTCCAACTCTGGCTCCACATCCTTCAGCCTCCTGTAGGACTTCTTATGATGTTGAGCTCACTTCATCCCAAGGAGCATCTTCCACTTGGGAGCAGCTCTAATCATTAGGAAATCTTCCCTACTTTAAACTGAAATCTTCCTTTTTGCCATTTCTACCTACTTTTGCCCTCCAGGACCAAGCAAACAAAGTTGAATCCCCCGTATTGGAAGTGTTCAGATAGAGGGATAATTAACCACTTGTTGGTAGAGATTCCCTTGGGATATGTTATATTAGATGGTCACTGAGATCCCTTCCAGATCTAAAATTCTGGGATTTTGTCATCTGAAGACTTCTCTTCTCAGGTTAAATAGCCCCCATTTCCTTCAGCCCGTTCACATATTGCATGGTTTTGAGACCCTTCCTAATCATACCCTCCAAGCTATCATATTAGTGTATTTTCCAAAATGTAGTACCCCTTAATGAATACAATACACAGTGCCCTGGGCACATATTCAGCATTAAAAACAACAATCCAGTTTCCTTTCAGAAGCTGCTAACTAATTAAATGTCGTCCAACCTGTGTTTTTGCAATTTATTTTGATCTTTTAAACCTTATTAAATTTTATCTTAACTAGATTCCAAGTCCTATGGGTCGAGATATTATCCATTGTGTTCACCATCCTTCCCATTTTGTATAATATGCAAATTTGATAAATATACCATCTATGTCATCATCCAAGTTCCTGATAAAAATGTTGAATAGAACAGGGCCAGAGAATCGATCAACAAGCATTTATCAAGTGCCTTTGATGTAGTAGACACTGTCCAAAACTGTAGCGTTACAAAGTCAAAAAGACCGCGCTTGCCCTCAGGGAGCTCAGGAGAAACAACAAATACACAAATGAATTTAAAAAAAACAAAAACAAAACGTTTGGTTTTTTTCTTCTGAGAAAACTCCTGGAATACTGTACAAAGGACATTAGTAGAAGCTTGGTATAGTAGACAAAGTGTTAAATTTAAGTTCAGGGTACCTGGTTCAGATCTTGGTTTTACCCCTTACTACTCCAATGAGCTTGAACAATACACTGAACTTCTCTCAGTTCTCAGTTCTGCATCAATAAAATGAGCGTATCAGGTTCAATTACTTCAAAGGTCCCTTTCTGCTCTTCATTTAGGATTCTATGACCTTTGTCCAGGTTGATATCAGTTCATTAATCACTGTTCCTTGGGTCTGGTTAGATTTAGTCATTACCGAACCCACCCAACTGTGGTCTTCATCTAGCTGACATTTCTCCATCCTCTTCACAAGAATTAACATGCGAGTGTATAATGAGTATCCTGTTTCTTCCTTCTCAATATCCTTCTCAATAGTTCAAGGGAGGGAGAGAAGAATTTAATTAATTTTTTGGAAAAAGAATATAATGAGAGACTTGTTAAATGTCTTCTTGAAATCCAGTTATATACCATATCTGCAAAAAAAGGTAATGAGTCTGGCATGGCCTCTTCTGGATCTTTAGTGATCATCATATCCCTCATAAAGCAGTCCTTTAATAACATAATCCATAATTTTATCCTTAACTTTATCTGCCAACTTAAAAAGAAAGCTGCATTGTATCATCAGGCTGTGACCTTAATGGCCATCCCATCCAACCCCACACATGAAAAGCAATCCTTACTATAACATACCATTTTAGTAGCCATCTAGCTTGTCTTGCAAATGTTGGCCTATAGGAACACTATAAATATTTGTTAAACCAAATTATATACTACATTCATTGCTTCATGTCACGTGCTTTCTAAAAATTTTATAAATTTCTTTGGTTTTTTTTTTGTTTTTTTTATACCATCATAGTTTTCCCCAGTATCCCTACCCTTTCTCATCCCAGAAAACCATCCCATTTAATAACAAACAGTGATTTTTTAGAAATGAAAAAGAAGTGGGGAAAAAAAATCAGTATCACTGGTCAGTACATTTTTAAAAAAAAAGTATGAAACACATGCAATAGTCAACATCTGTGGACCTCCTACCTCCGTGAAATGGGTTTAAGAGTGTTGTGCTTTTAAATTTAGTTGTATTCTTTCTTAAAATCATTCTATTTTGTAGGCACCTTCAGAATAGTTGATCCTTATATTATCAACCTGCTGAACTTGTAGATAGATATGGGACCAATTGGATAACAATGCTCAATTTTTGAAACTGAGCACAAGTATGTGAAGATAATTGACAGTGTGATGTGTAAACAGCTTAGTATCATAGATTTAGGGCTTGAAGGGACCTCAGAGACCTTCTAGTCCAACCCCTTTATGTCTGACCATAACTCATTAATTTGCTCATCATTTTGCCTCCACACATGCCCCCAATGGAAGGCAAAATGGTAAGAAACATGAATGAAATACTAGGGACTGTCCATCACCATTCTGACACAGCTGTTTCCCATTTGAGAACTATTACTGGCTGCCAGGAGCTGTCCAAGGCTGAAGTTCATTTGGAGGAGGAAGAAGGGGGTAGAGTAGCATGCTGTGCTTGTGTTAGTAAGTACACAGGCACACATGCTTTGTTGTATAGGACCTAATAAGTAACTTCTCATTGATCAACCTCAGACCTTGCTGGATGTGTGTGTGGGGGTATGTGTGTGGGGGGGGGGGGGTTTGTCTATGTGTTTAAACTCTAGACTGACCTTGTACTTTGTTTCCAGACTGTCCCTTATATCTTGTTAATATTTTGTTGCCAAATTATCCTTCTAGTCCTTGAAAAACTACCTTCTGTCTTCAGCTTTCCTGCTCATTACTCTAATAACTATCTCACTTGCTCTTTTGCTTCTTTGAGATCATTAACTGAAAGTTTTCTAGCCCCAGCTCATCTGGATCCTCCAATCCCATGCCCACCAGGCTTCATCCAAGGCCATGGATGACAAGGTCAAGGGGAGCAGGAGACTAATAACTAAAGTTATTAAATAAGATTAATGGGTAGATATCATTCCAAGCTGGGGTCATGATTCAGAAACCGAACTAGGAAACAACAAATCTATTTTCTTAAGATACGTATTTTAAAAATCACTTAGGACCCAACCAATCAATCAAAAACCTTTTATGAAATGCTGATTATTTTTCAGACACTGTGCTAAGTACTACCAAAGAAAGTTGAGAGTTCTTTTAAAGATACTTTAAAACTTTGTAAGTTTAATTTAACTTACTTATTCTATCTAATATACAAGACCTTTGGTTGTTTGTTGTCAAGAGCTCCCTGGAGCATATTGGAGCTCCTCCTTATCTCTTGACATGGTATGGATTGATAAATGGAGCCCAAGAGCTTTCCATCAGTATCTCTCATTCTCACTATGTAACAGAATTACCTTTTCCAATAATACATATCTCCATTAATATGCCAGCAGATATGGAACTTAGTAAATTAAAGAGAATTTTTAAAACTAGTACAATCTTAAGCTGATTTAAGAACGGTGTGGTGCCTGCAACAATAGAAGTAATGATCCTACGGTACTGAGCGCTATTTATGTCCATGTATGTGGGGATTGCATCTTAGCACATTACCAAACTAGATAGTGTGTCCTTGGGAAGGTAGCAAAGGTAGTGAAGGCTTTTGAGGTCATACCATTTTATGATCAGTTGAAGGAATTGGAGATGATTAACCTGGAAAAGAGAATACTTAGAGGATGTATCTGATGGCCACTTCTAAGTATTTAAAGGGTTTTTATGTAAGAGAGGGATTAGATTTGTTCTTTGTCCTCCAGGATAGAACCGGAAATAAGGGATGAATGATGCAGAGGGGCAGATTTGAACTCAGCGTTAGAGAAAACTCTTTAAACATGAAAGTTGTATAAAAGTAAATGGGCTGTTTCCAGAGGTAGTGAACTCCCCTTCACCAGATGTCTTCACGCAAAGGCTAATTGACCACATTTGGAACGTCATAGAGGAGATTCTTGTTATAGGTCGGACTAGGCGGCATCTGAGGTCGCTTTACGATGCCATGAATTGAAAGCAGAATGATCAGCACCTCAGTTTTGCCTCTTGGCCTTTGGACATTCTAACAGTCTTGACCTCTCCACCTCGCTTCCAACAAGCATTTCCACATTTTGAGTAGCATCCATTGAATATCTCTAATGGTAACCCCACTACCAGTGTATTCAACGTTAGTCAGCAGTTCCTCCAAAGATGGCAACCATTCCAGTACTAAAAGAAGCTTCCCGAAACAAGGATGTGACTGTGTCACTCCCTTGCTCACAGTCTATCTCTAGACCACCTGTCCAGACATTTCACATTGTCCTTCATACACTCAAGTATTAAATGTTTCCCAAATTCAGTTCCATCTTCTGCCTTCCTGTCTTTGCACAGACTCTTCCCTAAACCTAGAATTCATTCCTTCTTCATCTCTTCCTCCTGGCATCTGTAACTCAGGTACCATCCCTTATAGGAAGCCTATTCTGGTACCCTTCCATCTTCAAATTATCTTGTATTTACTTTACTTCTCTGTGTAAATGTTATATATCCCAGTAGAATATGAAGTCCTTCGGGGCTAAAACTGTTTTTTGCTTGTACCTTTGTCTGTAGTAGGCACTTAATAAATGCTTGAATTGGATTGGATTGGATAAAGATGAAAATGTTTAGAGCTAGTCTGTTTTCCTTACACTCAAACTAGGAATGATGGCTGTTCATTTTAAAATCATAATTTTAAATTTAAAATATCTTTTAAAAACACTCTAACATTTATTTGGTCTTAATGATTTTCGAAATACGTGTTAATATTTTTTAAGAAGAATGGATTTGTTGTCTGTAGGGAGATGGAACATTTATACTCCCTTTAGAACAATATTCTCCAAACTATAATGTGTTCTTATCTATCTGGGCTGTTTTAAGCATTTCCCCACCTGCAGTCAGGAGAATAACAGGGTTTTCCCCAATCTTTTTCAGTCCTTTGGTTCAATCATTTTCTAAATAGGCACTAAAGAAATGTGTTATCTTGTCAGGAGACTTTGTTTAGTTTACCATGTTCTCTCACTAAAATCTTACTTTGACTCAGCACCTGTAATTTAGACTTTAAAAGGTCCCCCATCCCCAAGCAGAGTAATGCCATGGAAAGGGGTGCTGGGTATAGAATCCCAGGGCTGTGACTCACATTGACTCTGCTACTTACTACCTGCATGACCTTTAACTTGTCTTGCCCCCAGTTTATTTTCCTGTAAAATAAGAGCGTTCAACTAGATAGCATCTAAACCCTCTCCCATCTCTAAATGTATGATCCTGTAACTACTGCACTTTCCAGTTTCCAGAGTCATCTCTTCTCTACCAAGCTCCTGCTCCCTAGATGCCATTTCTAGTGATGTCAGAAATAAAACTGATTTTAAGACAGGGGTCCCTAAAGTCAATAGAAAGCTTGCTTTCTTTTGAGAGGCTTACTCTCCAAAATTTCCATGTGTCAATTTACTGTCCTGAGTCAGCACCAGGGTCTGAGATAAGGCTGACATCAGTAGATCAACATTCGTTAAATGCCTTCTGTATGCCAGGTACTGTGTAAAGTTTCTGGTGAGTCACTTGATGCGTTCACATCTCAGAAAAATTCCTCTTTTCCTTCCTGTTTTGGTTGTAGTGCTCTGAAGAATTTTATGGGGATTCTTTCTTCCTTGGATCTTGGCGTCAGCTAAGATGGGGTATTGGCACTGAAGGAAAATAATTATTTTCTACTTCATGCATTTTTTTCTGTCTTTTGCAGGTTGTCACTTTGTGGTACAGAGCACCTGAAGTCTTGCTTCAGTCCAGTTATGCCACACCAGTGGACCTATGGAGTGTTGGCTGCATATTTGCAGAAATGTTTCGTCGAAAGTAAGAGCAACTATCATTATGATTATTTTACCTGAAAGTGGGATCTAAGTCTCCTTGTGATTTGATGGACAGTTGAAAGCTTAGCATTGGTGTTATAGTGGGAACAGCACTGGATTTAGTAAGAAAACCGGTGTTTCCATTCTGGAAAAGGACTCTTCCTCCCTGAGCTTTAGGTCTGTCATCTGTAAGATAATAGGGTTGGACCAGATGGCCTTGAAAATCCCTTCCAGCTCTGCATCTATGAACTTAAGATTATTAACCTGTTTCTATTTCCAAGAGGTAATTTTGGCTTCCCATTCCACCTACCCTGGCAACTGTCATCACAGAGTCACAGAATTTGAGAATAGGAAGGGATCTATTTAACTGTCTAGTCCAACCCGTAAATGAAAGGAATCCCCAGTCTGGCATCACTAGGGAGCAGTCATCCAGACTCTTCCTAAAAACTTCCATCCATGGGGAGCCCGCCACCTGGGATTGAGATGACTCATTCCACTTTTATCTAATTATGAAGATGTCAGAATTGGGCTCTTTGTAACTTCTACACTCTGGAGCCAAACAGAGCTTCTCAGATCCCCCTTCCTCATGGTTTTTAAGACAGCTGCCATGTCTCCCCTAAGTCTTCTCTTCCCTTAATTGAATACATCCAGGTCCTCCGGCCAATCTTTACATGACATGTAACCAGTTTGTAATCTTTCCTTATTAGGCACCAAGGCTTTTTTTCTATTCACCAAGTAATTACTATGTGAAAGGCATACATGCTTGGCTCTAGGGTTACAAAAACAAACCAAAAAGAAAATATTGATATCCTTAAGGAGCTTACATTCCACTGGGGATGCAGCATATAAATAGATAAATAAATACAAGATGATTTGAGGAGGCAGGTCAGGAATAACTTCCCCTGGAGGTCACGCTTGAATGAAGACAAGGATTCTAAGGGGAAGAGGTAGGGAAGGTGTTCCTCCCAGGGATAAGGGTAGGAGGAGAGGGAGACAACAGTTTGTTCAAAGTTGGGGATTAGAGGGCAAGTTCCACAAATAGGCAGATTTGGGAAGTGATGTGAAATAAGCATAGGAAGGTAGTAGACTAAAGTATTTTAAACACGAAGCTGCATTGTATTTTATCTAATAAGCAATAAGGAGCTATAGAAATTGAGTAAGAAAAACACATGGTCAGACCCATTTGTAAGGGAGATATTTTAGCAATTATGGGAAGGTTAAAATGGGGATGGGAGGATTTAGAGTCAGGAAGACCAACTAGAAGGCTGTTGCTATAATCCATCTGAATGATAGGGGTGGTGAGAGGAGGCAGAGAGAGAGCACACCAGTGTCACAAAAGCTGATGGAAGAGAAAATATTCAGGAGGGGTTGATCAGCGGTATCCTAAACTGGCAGGAGGTTAAAAAGAATGAGGACTGAGAAAAGGCCACCATGTTGAATAATTGAGAGAACATTGGTTGGGGAATGACTAACTGATATGTGCATGTAACGATACTACTATGCTGTAAGAAATAGGAAAAATTCAGAGAAGCATTTGAATGAACTGTTGAGTAGTGACATAAGCAGAACCAGGAAAAAATAAACATAATGACTACAATAACGTCAGTGAACATAACCAAAACCAAAACTGAACACAGTGTAATCATGGTGACCAAGCTTGGCCCTGGAGAAGAGTAGAGAAAAATATATCTCCCTCCAGAGGTGGGGAACCTGGGATCTGGAACATGGCATACATAGACTCTCATCTTAATTTTTTTTACAATTTTTTAATTTTATTTTTTTCTTGAACTTCAGCACCAAAATATGAGCATGTCCACATCCATAGAACAGAATAAGAGTATCACTATTAAATATGATTTGCTTTTCTTTTTAAATACATAATAAGTTCATGTAGCAGCTTTTCAAAGCTGTCTTGGTTGTCTGTGCTTCTTTCAGGTCTTCCTTCAGTTCTCTGCATTAAAAAAAAAGATGCTTCAGTGACCTTTTCTTTCTCTTCTTTGTTTTTTAATTGTATATACTTTTCTCTACATGGTTAATATGTTGGTTAATTTTGTTCTGAACTGCTTTTTTTTTTTGCTTTTTTTTTTTAATCTTTGGTAAGAAGAGATGATTTCTTGGGTAAGGGACAGAGGAAAAATATATTCAGAAATAAACATTAGGAGAGAAAGGAGCAGAATCCTGGAAGGAAGAAGTGTATATGAAGTAAAAACCAAAGAAACAAAGTAATTTTTTAAAAGAAAAGAGTAGATTCATTTCATTTTTACTGTCATGCTAAATTGCAAGGGATTTACAAGTGAGAGGGAGATGAAGAATTGGAGTTGAATGTAGATGGCTGTTTTTAGGAGTTCTGGCTATGAAATGGAGGAGCAGTATAAAAGAATAAGGAAATGGCACACTCTTTCAGTTAAAGAGTTTTTAAAGAGCTTATTCAACCACTTCAGTGGAAGACCTGGACATGCTTATAAAGCAGCAGGGAAAGAGACAGTCGTAAGGATAAATTGAAGATAGAAGGGGCAGAAAGAATGATCAAACGTGCATGCTCCTGAAGGAGATGGGAAACGAAGAGTTCAAAAGCACAAGGAAAGGAATTGGTGAGGAGAAAATCCATTCCCCCCTCCCAGTCCAGAATAAAGCAGGAAAGAATAGTGGTAGGGGTGATGTAGAAGGGTTTGGGCATATAGGATAGGGGAGAAAAGGAAACACACAGTGGATGGCTTCTGTTCTCTCAGTAGCGACAGAAAGGTGGAACAGCAGACTTAAAGATTGGAGCAGATATTGTGAAGAGTATAGGAGAGAATCAATCAGGGAAGAATAAAAGGGTTGTTGTACAACACTAGGAACCCATCTGAAATTTGAGAGCAGAAATTTGTAGTGGGTCCGGTTAGCACGGTTGCATGGCTTCTCCATTTACTTTTAGCAAGATATGAGTAGAAAGCATTGATGGTGGAGGTAACCCAGGCTTATCATTTTGCAGGGCATGAGTGGTGATAGAACAAAGGGTCAGAGGATTCGAGGGTAAAAGGACAATGTATAGTTAATTAACTATAAGGTCAGGACTACAGATTCCTCACTTTGGCATTTAACGATTATATGGAGAAGAAAAATGAACCCAGATCAAAGATAATTAACTAGGACGACCAAAAGTCCCAGTGATGATAAAGAAAAGGTTTAAGGGAGAGTAATGCAGATGGATAGATAGGAAGCTGGGACCCAAAAGAGGAATTTGATTGTTCTAGATCCTGGGAGTAGGACAGTTATATAGGTGATGGTCAGGCCAAGGGGGCAGGTGATAAAAATTTAAGAGGTGACATACATTTTTAATGTCCAAAAGTGCCACATGTTGGAGTTCATTCTTGTGATGTCACACATGTTAACAGGAAGGCCTGAAACTTTTGCTATACAGTAACACACAGAGAGGACATCATCTTCAAAATGAGTCAGAGGAAGCACAATTTTTCTAATGTGCCTGTGGTTTTCTTTTTTAAGTCTTTCCCCAGTTCTTTTGAATATATTTTTTGTATTCTAATTTTGCTTTTATTTCCATTTAAAAAAAAAAAAGCACCAATTAGGAAAGTGTTTGCCATGGGCCAATGTTTGGATTTTCTTTTACTTGTGATATGGCGGCCATAAGAGAAAGTGCAGATGTCTAGAAAGGAAGAAGGGGTCACAGGCTTAGGCAGAGTGTATAAGCTAAGTAATGTCTTTGCAAACCCATCGGTATTAGGGCTAGGATTTTGGGTGGGTCAAAATGCGGATCCTACCCATTTGAATATGCAGTAGTGTGAGTAAGAAAGTCATTCAATCCATAATCATTTATTAAGCACCTGCTGTGTGCCTGGTCCTGTAGTAAGCGCAGAAACGTGTTGTGCTGATAAAAGAGAGAGCCCAGGACTGCAGCCAGTCATTATCAGACCCTTTGAGCCTGAATTTGTACAGCCATAAAGGTGGTTAGGACATACAGCGGATAGAGCACTAGCCCTAGAGTCAGGAAGGCCTTAGTTCAGGTCTGGCCTGAGACACTTACCAGCCATGAGACCCTAGGCGAGTCACTTTTAACCTCTTTCAGCCTCAGTTTCAGTAAAACGAGGTTAATAGCAGCCCCTCCTTCCTCGGGTCGTTGTAGGGACACAATGATAGCGTATTTGTAAAGCATTTTGCAAACCCTAAAGCACCGTGTAAGGAGTAGCTATTCCAGGATCATAGGCTTAAATATTTAGAGTTGGAAGGCACTTTAGAGGAGGGAGGGAGCGAGAAAGAAGGGAAAAGGGGAGAAGGAAGGGAGGAAGACTGATTTATTAAGCACCTACTGTATACCGGGCACCGTGCTAAGCACTTTACAAATATCATCTCAATTGATCCTCATAACAACCCGAGGAGGTAGGCACTATTATCTCCGTTTCATAATTAAGGAAACTGAGGCAAAGAGAAGTGACTTGACTAGGATCACACAGCCAGGAAGTGCTGAATTTCTACTCCAGTCTTTCTGACTCCAAGCCCAGCCTCTAGGACCATCTCATCCAACTCCCTACCGAAACTGAACCCTAGAATGTTAAAGTTACTTGCCCACAGTCAGTCGCACTGACGGTTGGTATCAGAGTTGGGATTTGAACCCAGGACCTACACCCGGAAATCCATTACTTTCCCCCATACTGCTCTGCTTTTCCAGGGCCTCTGAGCTGGAGGTCCTTCAACATTCACTGCCTTTCAACCTGTTCCATATTGATGGAACCGTGCCAGAAGTATCCACTTCAGGACAATAGCTGAAAATGGAAGTCATTGAACGTGTCCCACCTACACAGGTAACTCTAGGAGTGTGTTTGCAGTGGCCACTTCAGAAGTGAGACCCAAAGCACCTTTAGGCCACACCGCTTCAGAGGAAGCCCTCAAGTGCCTCCTGTTCTGTCAAGAACACTCTCTCTCACTTGGTCCCGGTTTTTTACCTCTATAATTTATTTTAAAGATCCAGAGGGACCTCCACTCTTTACCCCTGGTAATCTTAACAATGGTCTGGGGCCAAAAACAATACAATTCTGACATAAACTAATTTGTGGAAAAGGAGAAGGCTAGAAGGAACTGGAGGTGGGAGGTAAGAAAAAACTGGCTATCTGTCACGTGCAAAATGGAGGAAGAACCAATTTTAAAATTGGAAAAGAGGCGTATGGGATGGAGTCAGATTCCCAAGGGCATTTTGGGCAGAAACAGCTTCAGAGCTGGAGGAAAAAAAGACAGTGGGGCCATTGTTTCTTTACATGTGGCATCATTCTCAGTACCATCCACCTTTAATACCTGGCCCCTTCATTACCTCTGTATTTTTGTTTACATAAAGAAAAGCCATTCCCTGAAGGTACTATATGATATCCAAACCATCCCAATGGGGTAGGCCTATGGTTGTGTACCTCCCAACACCTCCTCCCCAATTTTTTTTATTGTTACTTTTTGAATTTATACTATGCTCGTTTCTCCTGAATCCCTTCTCCCTTGAGCCCTTTTTTTTGTATTGACAGAATCAATAAAACCATTTAAACAAAGCCACCTGACAGCAACAGTGGCCAACAGAGTATATGCTCTATTCCCATAATCTGCCTCATTTTGGGGGGAAGAGAAGACGTGTTTCTTTATCAGTCCCCCAGGACCTGTTTTATTCATTATGGTTCATCACAGTTTGACTGTGTTGGGTTGTTTTTTTTTGTTTGTTTGTTTGTTTTTTTAGCATTGTCACTTAAGGCTATTGTTTATATTGTTATTATCTTGATGGTGACCTTGGGTATGTCACCTCATCTTGGAGCTTCATTTTCCTCACTGTAAAATGAAGAGTCTGTGCTAAATGACCTCTAAGAGTCTTTAATCTCCAAGGTTATAAACTGTGGCTTAGTGTTGACTTGAGAGACATTTGTAGGACTTGCAAGTACGTTCCTAAAATTCCTGTCACATAAAAGTATGCCTTTAGTCCTCTTCACTCTGACATACTCTCTCCTGGCAGTTTCATTCCATCCCATGGCTTCAGTTGCCAACTTCTGTGCAGATAGCGGCTCCCGAATCTGTATCTGTAGCTTTGCCTTCTCTCCCAACCCATAGAATCCTCTCTCTGAGGGTCAACAGAACATCTCTTCTATGTAACCTGCTCCTCCTTCAGGCATTACTCTTTCTGTCCGAAATTCTTTGCTATTCTTAACATTCCTTCTAACCGAATTCAAACTCTTTGGAGGTAAGAACTGTCTCACTTTTATATTTTTATCTCTAGCACCTAGCACAGTGTCTGACACATAGGCACTTAGTTAAATGAATATTGGTTGGCCAGTAGATCAGTTTTCAGTTAATGTCCAAATTCTGCTCGTTCTTCTGCCAAAGAGTTCCTCACATTCAGCTCTTCCTTTCTGTTCCCAAGTTACTGCCCTAGGATATGTCCTGCTTGCCACCCACTTGGCAGAACAAGTAGTAAGGCCCAAATGACCATGGGATACATCATTAGGACAGGTAGTAAGGTCTGATGATCTTAGCAGAAGGATTGTAAGTGGTGACTCCTGGCTCATCGAAATGATAGGAACAACCATGAACATTCTGCAGGGTGGATGCCTTGAAGGTACTGACCCACCACCTTTGGGAAGCGGAGACAAACCTGAAAGAATTCTGAGTTCCCACCAAATGGGTGAGATAGGGTTTAGTATCCATCTAGAAGGATGGGAAAGAAAGAGAGGCATTGGCAGGTAGGTGAAGGAAAGGTGGCTCCATTGCCTGGCCAATCCCAGGGGTCTGGACAGCCTGAGTCAAAAAAAGCAAGGGGTAAAGGTAAAGGGCACCTCCACCTATTGGCAGGGGAGGAGCTTTCTGTCCAGTAGCCCTAGTGACCCCCGAACACCAGTCAGTCGTCTTGAACAGCAGTACAATGTAATAATAAGAATTAACAATAATCCTTGATCACATGAGATCGTTTCCATCGATACCAAAATGTCATTTAAACTTTATCATACACCAATGAAAGATAGAAAGTAAAGTCTTTGATATTGCATCATGTTGAACAAATGGATTATGGTGATATGTACAAATGCTTTGGTCCCTTCCACAAAATATACACACTAACCATAAAGTTAGCAAGGAGAAAAAGACTGGCTGAATATGTTGAGACTCACTAGCATCCTGAAATCATTGCTTAATGGGAAGAATACATTAAAAGCAATTAAAACCTATCGAGTACCAGTGTTAACATACCTTTTTAACAACTGTAAAATGGATCCTACCAGATCGGAAAGGCATCCTAACAAAAAACCCATACTATATTTTAAATAACACAGGAGCCAGATAGGAAGAGAAATATTTCCTCCCCCAAAAGGAGAAAGAGTATTGAAGGACGTTCTTGGAGTACAAGGGCCCCAATAGGACCCTGTATACGTTAGTCTGTTTCTAAGTAGGGATTGTTTCGTTTTGTCATATCCTTTGTGCCTAGAACAGTGCCAATCAGATATTAGACACTTGCAAAATGCATGTTCATTGACTGATCCCATTTTGCTCATGTTGGATAGCTGATTCAACCTTTTTTCCAAATTCTAATAATGTTGTCTCTTACAATAAAGGCATTGTTTGCAGATATGTTTTGCCTTTTTCTTTTTTTTTTTGAGGTATCATCACATAATGGATAGATCATAGAGCCTTGAAACCTACCTGGCCGGGTTCATATTGAGATCTGATGCTTCATCTAACCTCGGATTTTCAATAATAATAATAATAATAATGATAATTATACTTCTTATATAACAGGGTTGTTGCAAAGAGAAGCGCTTTGTAAAAACCTTAAAGCCCTGTATAAATGAGAATGTTATTTATTATTATTAAGTTGAAGAAATAAGAAATGAGGAAAAACAAAAAATAAATACCTTATCGTTACCTTCACTGATGAATTGATGGTAGATCTTTTTTTCAAAGAAGAATTTCGGAATTCCACTAATCGTTAAAATAAAATAGTGGCCCAAGTAAATAAATAAATAAACACAAAGGTTTCTCCAGGGTGATACTGTGAAACTAAAACCTAGCAATCCTGACCAGCCCCAGAGCCAGAACCAGAACTAGTGGCATGACAGTAATGGGGTTTTCCAGGCAACAACAGAATAAAATTATACATTAAAAAAGTGAAGCTTGTTACTAATTCTATGAATATAGAGATTGTGGTGAACAGATAGCATTTCTAAGAAATTCTGGGTTGCTAGCAAGACAGGTCCCTCCCTAGGAAATGCCAAATGCCACCAGGAAGAAGAATACAAAAAAAAAAAATCTTGTAATCATTGTAGGAATGAAACAGCTAAGCCGTCATGGTCATAAAGCTGCATTGACTGCTGGTCTCTTTGGACTGGGACTTCCCACTTCCTGTGAATTCCACACTGGCTACCTGACAGGACAGTTGTATTGTAGGTGCCTGTGTGAGAGCGTCTGAAAGCAATCTCCAGGGGCCATCCTGCCAGTCTTTCACGTTGGTTAGTCTATGCCAAGGTTGCCCCACATTTCAGAAGGATTTTTAGTGACATCGTTCGTCCTCTTGAAAGAGATGAAAACACTTCCTCATTTGACACTAAGACATCAAGGGGTAGGCCCCAGGCTGAAAGACTGAGCATGCCCTCTCAGGACTGATTCCAGGGAAATCTGGGCGATGAGGATGCATTTCTTTTTCTTCCTATATTTTCCCTGCTATTTTGTCTACCGTGGGATTTACAAGCCACCTGGACAAAACTCTAAAGGGAACTCTTTGACATAATAATAACAGTATTCAGATTTATAGAGAGCATTAGTGTGATATTAATAACACTAGCTAGGCTTATAGAGCACTTTGAGATTTGCAAAGCACTTTATATATGTTGTCTTGTTTCCCTCTGAGGTAGGCATTATTATTATCTGTTTTTATGGATAAGGAAACTGAGGCTGGAAGAAATTAAGTGACTTGCCCAGGGTCACACAACTAAATGCCCAAGGCAGAATTTGAACTCAGGTCTTGCTATCTCTATGGCTATAAATACGTGTAGGAGAAAACTAGCCAGACTTTGAATCCCATCTTTGAAGCTTGTAGCTATGACTGTGGGCAAGTCATTTGAGCTGTCTAAACCTCAGTTTCCTTCTCCAGCTCATTTTACGGAAGAGGAAACAGAGGCAAACAGGGTTAAATGACTTGCCCAGGGTCACATAGCTAGGAAGTGTCTGAGGCCAGATTCAAACTTAGATGAGTCTTCCTGACCCCAGGCTCAGTGTTCTATCCACTGTGCCACCTAGCTCCCCTTCTTAGCCTTATTAATGTGGAATAAATGAGATTTAAGAGGAAATATGATGTAGCAGATAGAGCTGGCCAAAACTGGGTTGAAACCTCGCCTCTAACACAGGGGCTCTGTGCTCTGGGCAAGTCACTTGACAGTGCAATAGACAACTTCCTAAGACATGCAGACCCACAAAGGGAACCTGAGAATTCCTTACAGCAGGGGGGACCTAGTCCCTCTCCTTAATGAGTTTGGGGAGTAAGTGTCATGTACCACCTTTTCTCTTTTCTTTTTCTTTTTTTTTTTTGGTTCTCTTCCATTAGAAACTAATTATTCACAATTTCATATGATATGCTTAGGAGTCTTAGAGAGTGACTCCTTTATCCTTAGAAACATAATCACAGGACAAGTAAATAGCAACTAATAATTACTCTATTTACTTTTTATAGCCCTACCTAATATCACCCCGGCCCCCTGCCCCGCCCCCCCTTTTTTTCTGTTTTGAGATAAAAATTGTGTTGCTAGTTAAAGTTTCTTCATCCTATTTTGTTATTTCCTGGTAAGAAAAATAAATGGCTAAGTTAAGAGAGTAGCTAAATAGTTGTTATCGTTAGTTAGGATGGGGAGAGCTAGTCATTGTTTGCCTTCTGAGCCACCAAGTCTCATTGTGTTCCTTCTGTCTTTTTCCTACTTCACTTGGGCTAAGGATGCAGAGCTTTTAACTTTCCCAGCAGTGAGGTGGGGGTGTAGCCACTGGCTAACCCTTCTTTCCCAGGAACCAATGGAGCACAAACCACAAATCTGACCCTTAAAAGGAAAGGAAATCCTGAATGTAAACAGTTGGAGTTCATCACCCGGCTCCTGGCCTTCATTCAGAAACACATATGCAGCCATAAAGCTTCATCCTCTCTGTGGCCTTCTGATCTATCTGTCTTTTCCGGGAACTGGAGGAATTCCTGAAAAAAGGGAAAACTTTTAGGAGACCTTGGTTCTAGTGACTTTTGTAATTAATGAAAGTTGCCCTGGAAAGAGACAGAGAGACTCAGATCCTTCCATAGTCCTCCCCTACCTCTCTCTTGCAGATTGCTAAATTAAGATAAAAGAGTCAGAATGGGCACAAATTCAGTATTTTTTTTTGTAAGTTGTTAAGCTGGGGTTATGATCAAGACTGCCTCCTTTCAGCTATGAAATACTATGTGGATTTCCTTTTTCTTTTTTTTTCTATCAGGATGGTCAAGACAGGAAAGTATCAACTTCATTTTGTCCATTTAAAATAATTGTGTTAAAGTTGCAAATATAACTTCAGGCCAATCTTTTCTGAACTTGGAGGTGATTGATAGAAAGATCGATTCTTTTATAGACTTCAGTTCTTGGACTGGACATTAATTTGTTTATTTCTGTGCTGTTCCCCAAAATAGAGGTTAAAGGAGAAAATAAAAACACAGAAGCTTTTATATTTTTTAATACTTACATATGTGTGTATCTCAAAGACACATATTAATATATGTTGTGTGTGCGTGCGTGCGTGCGTGCGTGTGTGTGTGTGTGTGTATGTATTCCAAACAGATTTATTTGTAAAAATATTCCTACCTCAAATTCTGTCTCCCCTTTACTTTCCCTGGATTAGCTAACTCCTTGACATCTTATACCCAGCAGCCCCATTCTCCATATGGAAAGAGAAACAAGCCCATTAAATCTCAGTTCATTTTCTTTCTGAACCTTGAATCAAATTAAGATTCTCTGACATGGGAGGAGAGACTTAATCATTTTTTATTCTAAAACATTTTCAAGGAATACAGGCACATTATATACATTAAAGAGTGTGTGTTTTTTAAAATAATAATAATAATAATAACTCTCTCAGCCAGTGGCTTATTGCCCAGGCTCTCTTCCTGGGACTCAATAAAAGCTGCTTGCAGCAGGTCTAACAACCCTGAAATCCTGTCCAATTTAAATACTTGAGATGTCTGCACCTGAAGTCTAGAGTTCCGTATAGTTCAACTGTTTAACTCTTAATTCCTTTGTAAGAGTATGATAAAAGTTTGCATTATATGCGTTTCTTACCAAATAACCTTAAGGTAAGTTGATCAAACGGTACAAGGAGTGTACTGGTTGACACAGGGGGCTTTCTATTAAGTTAGTGTGGATTAATGACACTTTAGTACATGGCTGAGTTGCCATAGTGTCCAGGTGCTCCGCTCCATGAAAAGCTGAGAAAGGAGATTACCACAAGGAAGATAAATTCCTTCCTTGATTCTGTGTTAAAATTTTAGGATGTATTGAGCACTCTTACAAACCATCTACAATCTGTTGATAACTCCATGTGGTCCACTGCAGTAAGGGTGGTCTGTGTCTGTCTGATATTCATTCTCCATTATTTCTCACTTAAGGAGGTCTTCAAATCTGCTTCCCATCTGGCCTTCTCACAGTGGCTTTGGAAGCTGGTGTCTGATAAGGCCAAGTATTTAGCTAAACCAAAAAAAGAGGGGGTTGGGTGGGGAGGTTTCTCTCAGAGATAAAAATAATTACTACTTAAGCTTTTATTACATAAATTGTGGTGAATGGGGCACCATTTTGGCCATCTACCTTATCTTAAAAAATATATCGAAGTTCATGACTATATGGAGCTGTTGATTCACTGCCCTGGGTTTGACAGCCAAATGAAAAGGTGAACTGTCTAGAACACCAATGCAATTGGGAGCTGTTGCCCGTTTAGCCTTGTCTTATTTTGAATTTTGTCTTTTTGTTGATTAATTTTCCTCAGAGATACACTTACCAGTCTGGTGTTGTTCAATGAGGGTCAATCAACCACCATTCTGTGTACTTCACTTTATTTTTCTGTAAACTTTATTCAGAATCAGAAGTACAGTACAGCCAGTTTAGCTAAAAGTGAAACTTTTTCTGTCCATACCAGGACACTTACAAGCTTTGAGGAGCATACCTACTTGTAACAGAATTCCAAAATGGCAGATTGTAGAGTGGACAGGAGGTTTTCATTAGAGCAAATACAACCAAGCCTTCCCTTATCACTAGAGAGGTCAGTCAATTTGAAATTCTCAGTCTGCAATTCTGAAAATCAGGCATCAGAAGTCCTGCAGGAGGATTTGTGCTCTGCTGCCCAATAGTCTCATTGTCAGCAATATGGTTGACTCTTCTTTCACCATGGAGGATCCATTTGGAGACATCGTGTGCTGTATTGACTGCACTCAGCAGGTTGTTACCAAATTCAGGGTCTCTGAGTCTCTATTAACAAAAATTTCAGGTCTTCAAGGTTAAAAATTAGTCTGCAGTCTTGACAAACAATGGTATTGGACACAAACATTTTCCTTTTTTTCCATCTCTGGCCTCACAAAAGTAAACCTATCATGCAGTTTATGCCTTAGATGCTTTTCTTTTTTCTTTTTTTAAATTTTCTCTGCATGATTTGAACTTAGACACTGTTCAAAGCATTAAAGGGAGTTCTGTGATCTCATGAGCTTCTTGTCAAGTCAGTAAACGTTTATTGGTCTCCTATGTGTCGTGCGAAATGCTGGAGATACAAAGAAAGGCAAAAACCCACCTGCCCTCAAGGTGCTCACAGTCTAAAGGGAGAGTCTGCATTTGCAAATGTATATATACAAACAAGATATAGACAGGACGTATTGGTGTTAGTGTCAGAGGGAAGGCACTAGAATTCTTGGTCTCCATGAAATTCACTGTTACATCCAAACTTATGAGCCGTGTCTTTTCCTTCTTCTCTTTGACATTCATGTACATTGTTGTGGGGTGGCGGGGCGCAGCATAGGAGGAGTGAAGGAGGAGAAGAGGGGAAGCTGTGTATGGTTTGATTTCCAAATCAAACTTCATGAAATCGGATTTATCTTCCCTGGCAGACAGGTGGCCAGCCTGTTACAGATATGGTTCAATATTACGGCTGGTCTCTTTTGGCCTCGAATCAAGGCTGATCAGAGCCAGGCCACACATCTGACCCAGCAACCAATCTGGAGGCCCACACTGGCCAACACAACACCATGTTAGCAACAGCTAGGGGTTGAACTGGAATTGAGTGCCACCGGCAGACAAAGAACAGAAGTGCACCCTAATACGTGTTACTTTTTTTAAATCATAGAGTTAAATAGACATAGTTTTTGTTGATGTTAATGTGGTTAAAATACATACGTCTCCCAATAAGATTGCATCTCAAGGTAGAACAAGTCATATGTGAGTAACTCTGACTTTCCCACACTGAGAAGCAGAAGGGTAGAGTACAGAGTGAGAAATGAGTCAGAGGACTTGAATTCAAATCCCAGCTTGATTACTTGTCATTTCTTTGACTTTGTGCAGATTGTTGTATTTGTGGGTTTGGCTCCACAGCTGTAAGATGAAGGAGGTTGTATCTGACAAAAAGCTGGATTTTTTAGGTCTTGCATCTTCAAATCCAGGGAGCTTTCTGATTGTCTGAGAGTGAGTTTGGGTAGATAGGATGAGCCTGTGGTCTCACCCAATTGATGGAATCCAAAAGTCACTTGGTGTTCTGAGGAAGGCTAAATAAGACTTCACCGCTGCCCTCAAGGAGCTTACAGTCTAATAGGGTATAAGACATAGTAATCATAGACCTGCAGAGGACTTGATTGGTCTCTTTGTCTCACCCCCTCATTTTACAGAGGAGGAAACTGAGACCCAGAGAGGTTCAGTGTCTTGCCCAAGGCCACAGAGCACTGACAAAAATACTTGGTAATAAATATCATTTAGACTGACTGTTTTGAGTAAGATACACAAAATTTTCAGGTCAAATGGGGGTGGGGGGCCCAGGGAGGATTATTCAGCTGCTCCAGCTATAGCTAGCAGTTTGTTTATATGTGCTAGTTCTACAACCTGAGGAACTCTCCAGCAGAAAGACTCAAGCCCCAAAATGGAATGTCAGCTATTTGCAGCCAGAGCCTTTTTCAATTTTGTCTTCATGTTCTCAGCACCCAGCACAGTGCTAACACACAGTAGGTGTTTAATAAATGCTTAAATCCGGCCTCAGGCACTTGACACTAGCTGTGTGACCCTGGACAAGTCACTTAACCCTTGATTGCCTCGCCCAAAAAAAAGAAAAGATTTTGCTCAGTGTATTGAACTGAATTGAACCTATTTGGGGAAGTCTGCTAGTTGTCCCTGGGGTCCATCCACATTGATTAACAGAGACCTAACCCCTATCCAGATATCACAAGGATGTCTAAGAAGTGTATGCGGAGGGACATGGCTGCCTCCACCCTCCAGAGAAGGGGCAGTCTGAGGATCAAAGCTTCCAGAGCCTCAGCCTTCTCAGTCTTCACTTGCTGGGGCTTTCTCTAGTGTCAGCAGTTGGGCTGATGGAGAGAGCCGTTAGTCAAATCCAGTAACAGTATTAATCTGTGGTTGGAGATGACTGTTAAAGCTAGGGCCAGGCCATTCAATTGTGGTTTTTTTTTTTTCCTTCCAGCTTCCAATCATGCCGGCCTTCCAGCCGGAGGAATTAGATGCCACCGGTAAAGGAAACCGTTGATAAACCAGAAAAACCAAAAACTGTCACTACCCATAATAACCAAAAAAAAAAAAAACCCTGTAAGAAGCAAGGGGGGAGGGGGAGGAGAACAAAGGAAAGTGTATGAGGCTATTTAAATCTACCCAGTTCATTGTGATTCTGAAGCCTAAGGATGGAGCATCACCATCCCTCCTGCCCTGACTAGAATTTTCCAGTGAGAACAGGAAGGCCCCAAGTACCCAGTGCATGCCTGTTCCCCAGTAAGGCTCCTTACCAAAGGGAGAGTGAGTGAGTTGTGCCTAATTGGGCCTAGGTCAGCCAGCTTCCTAACTTGTTTGCTGGACCAGGGGCATACAAAGAAACCTGAGTGTCTCCAATCCCAGGATGATGTCAAGAGAGTTCTCACTGTAATCCTCTTTGCTGAATTTTCCAGAACAAACGTTCAATAATATTGCCACCATTCACTAGGTAGAAAGAAATGCCTGTTGTAACTGAGAAGTACTTAGAAATAAATCTGCCTCCCATTGGCTTCTTTTCATTTCAAGAGCTTAAGACTGGCAGCCCTCCATGTGTGTGCACCAAGACTCTTAGAATTTTTTTTTTGAAATTCTTTTAAAAAAGAAAACAAACAAACAGCCAAAACAACTTTCAGTAAATCTAGATTCATTGACCTGGAAAATCAAATATATCCTTAAAGGGACAGAGGACATAAGTCTCAAAATAGTATCTAGGAATGACTGGATACACCCAGTGTTTTTTTATTAATGTAAAACAAGAAAAATTCTGTTCTTGGCCAACTGTACCTGAATTTAGTCAGTCAGCATGCACTTATTGAGTGTTTACTATGCATCAGACACTGTGCTAAGGACTGGAAACACAAAGAAAGGCCAAAAACACAGTCCTAGCCCTCTGGGAACTAGCCTTCTAATAAGAGGAGACAACATGAAAATATATATGGACCTGAGAGAGAGAGAGAGAGAGAGAACAGTATAAATGAGAGACAATCTCAGAGGAAAGACACCAGCAGCAGAGAGGGTAGGAAAAGCCTCTTACAGAAAATGGAATTTGAACTGAGTTTTGAAGGAAACGGGAAAGCATTCCAGACCAGGAAACAGACAAGAGAGGGAAGCCAGGGAAAAGACAAGGTTAGGAGGCCAGTGTTTGTTGATGGTCCTGGAAGTAACTGAGCCACTGAATGGAGGCAGGGAGGGTTGACGTGATCAGATTTGCACTTTTAGGAGCTCATTTGACATCTGAGTGGAGGATGGATTGGAGTGGGTAGAGACTTGAGGCAAAGGCCCTAATCAGAAGTCATGAGGTGATGAGGACATGTGCCAGGATTATGGTGGCTATGTGAATGAAGAGAAGGCAATGTACAGAAGAGAGGTTGTGAAGGTAGAAACAAGACTGAATGTGCAGGGTAAGTACCATTGAGGAGTCATGGATGATACTTCGGTTGTGGGACTGGGTGCCTAGAAAGATGATGGCAGCCTCAACAGTAATAGGGATGTAAATAAAAGTAGAGGGTTTGGGGTGTTTTGTTTGTTTTGTTTTGGAGAGTAGTGGGCAAAATAATGAGTTCTGTTTTGGACATGTTAAGTTGTTTTGTTTTGAGATGTCTACTGGACATCAAGTTCAAGATTTCTAATAGGTAGTTGTTGATGTGAAACAGTATATCAAAAGAAAGGTTTTTGTTGCTCTGTCATTTCAGTTGTGTCTGACTCTCCATGACCCCATCTGGAATTTTCTTGGCAAAGACACTGGAGTGGTTTGCCGTTTCCTTCTCCAGCTCATTTTACAGATGAGGAAACTGAGATAAACTGGATAAAGTGACTTGCCCAGGGTCACACAGCTAGTAAGTGTCCAGATTTGAACTCAGGAAGAAGAGTCTTTCTGATTCCAAGCCCAGAGCTCCATCCACTGTGCCACCTAGCTGCCCCCTAAAAGAGAGGTTAATGCTAGATAAGTAAATCTGAGAATCATCTGTATTGAGGCTATAATTAAACTCATGAAACCTGCTAAGATCAGAAATTACAAAGATAGCATAGAAGGAAAAAAGAAAAGAGTCCAGGACAGAGTCTTATGGGACATCATCATGGTTCATGGGCATGATGTGGAGGAAGAGCCAGGAAGAGGGGAAAGACTATCCCAAGAGAGGAGCGTGGTGGACAGTGTCAAAGGAAAAGTCTCGAAACATAAAGATTGAGAAAAGGACATTAGATCTGGTGACTCAGAGATCATCAGTCACTTTGCATGGAATGAGGGGGTCAGAAGCCAGACTGCAGAGAGCTTAGGGAAAAAATGGAGACACTGGTTATAGACAGACACACAGCCTCTGACAGTGGTGGCCGAATATCGGTAGTCACACAATTGTCAATGTAACTCCTAATTTATGAGACCCAATTAGGCGTGATCATTCCATGACCAATAAAAAAATCATTATGTGGCCAGAACTTATGGCCAAGAAGGTGGCCTTCTTCCACTTTCAAAAGCTGTGTGAATCAGGGATCCCAAGGGATACCTAGATAAGCAATACAAACTACTTTATGGAAATGGCCAATATTATTATCATCACTATTGCCCACACTTAATTATTTACTTTTTATAATTTACTTAGATCTTTCGCAAAACTTCACATTAATTTTTTAGTCAGCAGCTAATTATCAGCACCCAATATAAGATAAAAATTCGAACTAGGAGGCATGTTTTGCCTTTTGGCTCACTTTTCCAGAAAGGTAGGCATTCCTCTGGCAAGAATGTTCCATCCTACTTCTTGCACTATTAGCCCTTTTTTCAATAGCAGGGAAAAGCACCTTTTTCTTCGACTAGGGCAGTCATTGATGGAAATTGATACTGGGAAATTCATATGACCACCAGTAACTATTCTCCCCTCAACCATTTGTATTTATGAAATAGGTATTGCACTCAGACACAAAGAAACCAACCAGTCCAGAATACAAAGGGGGGTCTGTGGCATATACCTGAGTGAATTGATTTCAGGCAGGTAGACTTAGCATTAAAATATGGAATGTCTTGTGTCGGGGAGGATTTAATTGGAGGTAGGAGTCTTCTATTAGATGGCAGAAGAGCTGGTAAAACTCTGGATAGTCACATCACTAAGGGCCTCAGCCAGGGAGGACCAGGGGTCTGTCATTCTGTATATCTCTATTCCTGTGGCCTCTATTGGGAGCAAGTCAAGCTACTCAGGCTTCCAGTTCACTTTTCTCCTCCTGCCCTTCTGATGATATATTCATTTCTTCCTTCACTTGGTTCTGGAGGCAAAGTGGAAATCAACAAGATGGCAGGAAGACCAAGAAGTCAGTAACTTTTTAAACAGTGGTTAAGGGAACACGTACTAGGCTGTTGGAACTGTCCAAGTGAGAGTTCAAGAGCAGGATGGTGGTGGTAGGAGTAGAGAAGATCATGGATTTTGAGCTGAAAGAGACCTTCACATTTAGTACAACTTTCAGTGTGAGCACTTATCCCTTGGAAATCTGCAAACTGGGCCCAATTTTTGTTTTATTGAAAATGATGGAGAAAATATTAGTAATAAAGATCAAATTTAAGTGGATTGTGCTTATTCAGTTCAGACAGTTGGTTGTTAGATTTTATCAGCACACCCCTCCAAGCTCACACAGACATGGATGGGATGAATACTAGAGAGAGAGAATGAACTGGACTTGGCAGCAAATGAGCTTTTAAAGATGAGAGAAGGTTTGTCAAAGCTAAACCCACCTTGGGTGACTGGATGAAAGGTGATACCACTGGCAGAAATGAGGAAGTCACAAGGACGGAGCTGGTTTAAGGAGAAAGATAAGCCTGGTTTGGGGCCTGTTGATTTTAGATATGGAGTTTCCTGCTCCAATCCCACAATTAGATAAAGAGGAACATAAAGACTGTGCATTTCATTTGCAATTTAAACAACAACTGCCACTTGATATCTATTCCAAGTGATGCAAACTCCTGGATAATAATAACAAAGCCTTTATTATCTTTGTGGTAAGGGTCACTTGGTATAATGAGTGAGAAAGAGTGTCTGCCTCCAAGTTAAGAAGTCCTGCATTCAAATCCCACCTCCTATACCTATGGCTTTGTAACCCCTAAAGCTAGTGCCCCAGGCAACTCTTAAGACCATAAATTGCAGAATTAGTGCTCATTTGTGTCAGTAGAGGGACTTTTCTCTTCTGGGGCTTCCCAATGTCAGTGAAGTCCAGTTCAAAAATGTCATCTTTGTTAATTGGAGAGTGGACCATCAGAGAGAAATTAAATACACAGATACTTCCAAATCTCATTTAAGCCAGCAGTTTCAACCGGGGAGGGGGCCAAAAAAACTAACAAAAGGCAAGAAAATCTGCCTTTTCTTTTTCTGATCCTTCTGTTATAGAGCCAAGGATCCAAAGATAGAGACAATATGCTCCTCTCTTGAGAACCTTGGGTCTACTTGGGAAAAGGCTTGTTCCCAAAAACAAAGGAAGAGAATGAATTCAGTGCAGAAGGAACTGTGCAGGCAAGTGTTGAGTTGAAGATGCCTGGGAACAGGAGAATATTTGACTAATGTCTATACTTACTATGCCTGCAAGCACTTTTAAAGAGCCAAGATTAAAATTACTTTTCAGGCGCTCAAATTTCTGCTTCATATGCATCTTATAAAAGTATTCTTGAAGCATAAGAGAGGCCACTGCCAAAGTAAGAAAACCTAGGTCCAGGTCTTACCTCTAAAATATACTGGCTAGTGACCCTTTGGCAAGTCCCTGACCCTTTCAGTGCTGCCCCATTGACTCTCTAAGACTAGAACCTTTGAGCAGGAGCTGACCTATATTGCTAGAGTTTCCACACCAAGGACCAATGAGATCACATCTCTGTTGAGAGAGAGAGAGAGAGATTACACAAAGATCCAGTTTGTATGCAGCTTGAAACTAGTAAAACTTAAAACTAGAGAGATAGGATGAAGTGCACACAGCAACAAATAGGTGTTTAAAGATGAGAGTCTGAATAAAACTGAATAAAAGATGATACCACTGACAGAAATGACAAAGTCAAAAGAGAGATCTGGTTTAAAGAGGAAGATAAGTCTGGCTTGGAGCCCAAGACTCTTTACAATGTGGAGAGTGGGCAGAAGTTACCATTCCTATTTAACAAGTGAACTCCATAGTAAAACTGGCATGGAAAACCAAGTTCATATATTAAACACCTACTATCTACCTAAAGCACGTGCTGTGGTACATGTTTGGAAGAGAAAGAAAGATAAAACATTGCCCCTACTCTTGAAGAAAGGCTTATAATCGGGAAGGGATGATTAAAAACATACAAAGATGACACAAATCCAAATGAGATCACATGTACAGCACTAAACAGACCTTAAGGGGCTATATAAATGCTAGTTATTATTCTTAATTATTTTTAACATAAGCAAAGTATAGAGGCCAAAAACTTTGGAAACTCAAGTTGGAGATGGAAAGAACTAGAGAGTAAGTCAGTTTGAGAATGTAGGAGCTAAGACTGGAAAAAGTAGTTGCTGCCTGACAATGGACAGTCATTGAATGCCAGGCTAAGGAATTTAGACCTTCTTTGGTACCCAATGGGCAGGCATTAAAGTTTGTTGATTTAGTTGTGTTGTTGTTGTTGTTGTTGAATGTAAGGGAAAATGATGGAAATAGAATTATCCATTAAGATCCTACAGCATTTGGGGGGAGGAGGAGAAGACTAAAGGGAAAGAGGTCAAATTATGAAGCTGTTCTCCCGCTCCAGGCAAGAGAATGTGAACTATGGTGGTTTGTCTGGTGAGGGTGGTGGTTGTTCTTCATCCTTTTTTTCAAAGAAGACCAAAGACATCACAGGGGATGTCTTGACTTGAGCCTGAACTGGATTTCAGTGAGGCAGAGTTGTCCAAAGTCCTCAGCCTCACTGTCTCTTCCTGAATCATCAAAGTCCAGTGGCAACACAAAAATCAGGACAACTGGCAATGGCTCAGGATGCAGTGGGTGACATTGGAGTCTTCAGGGTCTGACCAAGCTCTGAGCACTCCACAGTGCCTGCTTCATTCAGCTGCCTTCATGGCCATTGGAACAAATTGTTCTTATCCGTTCATTCCTCTGGGAGAAGTCTTCACATGCTTGCTATGGGTTGGAGGCCTGATGGTTACCTTCCACCTGGTTTTTAGCCCATCTGCCAAGAAGATTTACTGGACTATGACTGCTGTGCATGTTACAGCTTCTTGGAGCCACAGGTGAGAGTTGGGTGAAGGTGGATGAGCAGCCCTAAAAAGGGGAAGCTCTCCCACCAAGGTCCTAGTCCTCCCTGAACACTCCATATACCCCAAATGGTGAGGATGGTAATGAGGTGCCAGATGCAAGAAAGAATAGGGCAAGCAAGCTCTCCTTTAAAACCAGAGGATATACTACACCAGGTGATCCTCAAGAATGTCCATTGGCTTCAGTGGAAAGAGATGACCTGGCCAGCCAATGATTTGTGGTCTGTTCTGTTGTACTGTTACTTGACAGAAGTTTGATCAATGTGACCATTTTCATCCTTAGAGCAAGATTTACTTAGTTCCCTTCCTCTAAGGAAATGATGCACCCTAAAATAACTTCTTACATCAAATATTACTTATCGTATGTAGGTGCTTTCCCAAGGATGATCCAAGGCAGTGAGTCATCTGACAGAATCTTATTAAAAACAATATTACCCTTTTTAATCAGCTTCTGTTATTTCTGGATGCTTAATTTAAAGAAAATTTGCTAGATATTTAAGATTAGATCTTTAATCCTAATACCAGCTGTAATCTCAAAGTGAAAAAGATTAAGATTTTTTTTCTTCCTACACATCCCTCGCCTTTCCTCTTTTGCAAAAAAGGGGAGGGGTGCAGTGAGGGGGACTCTTGTAAAATTATGATCCTTACACTTGAGTTCCACAAGGAGAAAAATCAGACATTTTAATGCATTTGATTTTTTAAATTATATTGAAATTGAGAACTTCAGAAGAAAGCTTTCTTCTTGAGGACTTTCAGAGTGTAAAAGAGTTAGGAGAAATCTTGCCTCTCCCTTCCTTCTCTCCTTCCCAGTGTTGAGGTCAAACCCAGCAGCAGGTTTTGCTATGAATAACTCCTCTCCAGCTCAGTGTCTTACCTCCTTGGAGGCTGCATCGTCAGCATCCCTGAACCCTGAAGTTAGACTCATGGCTGCAAACTCTCCAAGTAGAATTCTCTGTCAGACAGCTAAGTATAATGAATACCTATGAATGACAGGCAAGCTGCACTTGTCCTACTCTTTTTTTAAATATATATTTTTCCCTAAATAAAATCCTTTTAAAATTCTTCAGTGTCATTAGATCCTCACAGGGATGATAGATGGAAATATATAGTTTTGTGGTCACAAAGCACGTATTAATGCCAGGGAATTATTGTAATATATCAGAAGAAAGAAATAAAAGAAAAACTTAAGAAAAATTTTCAAGAAAAGCCATCGTTCACACTTCAAGATTTTTTTTTTTTTCAATTTCTGCCCTGAAGGGCAGTTATCTAGGTAGAAAAGTAGATAGTGTTGGACTTGGAGCCAGGAAAACCTGAATTTGATTGCAGATCACCTCTCTGGCTGTTTCCTGATCCCTAAAACAAGGATGATAATAGCACCTGCCTCACAGATGAGAATCAAATGCATTAACAAATACAAACCTCTTTGCAAACCCAGTTGGCACCGAGGCAGCCTTCCAAGGAGGAAATCTGTATTAGTGGGCGATTTCAATTCGTAGGTTTCATCATGGTCAGTGTCATGGCACTGTTTCCCTCTTATCCTTCCCTCCATTGTGTATCCCTGTCTTAGAAAAATGTCAACCCAAAAGGGATACATTTGTTCGTTGCATATGATACGGCTTACATTTTCACTGGCCTAGGATGCCTTCCCTTGTCCCTGTTCTTTATTGAAGATTCAACTCAATTCCCACCTTATTCATAAGGTCTTTCCTGGCCTTCCCCAACTGTGAATGCCTTCCCTCTGAGATTGCCTCTCACTTATACTATATATATATCACACTTATACTGTATATATCTCATTTATACTATATATCTATAGGCATGGAGATAGATAGATAGAGATACTGTATACATAGTTATTTGCCTGTTGTCTCTCTTAGAATATAAGCTCTTCGGAGTAGGACTGTGTTTATGCTTTCTTTTTTTATTTTCCAGAATTTAGCACAATGCTTGGTATCTAATAAGCACTTAATAAATGCTTGTTCATGGGTTGATTGTTGGGAGTGAATTTATCAAGAATTCCACAAACCCTATCTCTAATGTACATGATATTATGTAATTAGAGAGGGGGGAGAGGAAACACCAGCAATGTTATACCCCTACACAGGGAGCTAGGAAACAAGAGATTCCAGATTGTCTGGAGATGCCACCAGATGGAATTTGGATTCGGGCTCCCTAGAACTCCACCTTCATGCCAGGCCAGTAGACCTACCTATCTGAAGACTCACCCCCTACCTGTCTATAGAACCAACCATTTCCGCCTCCACTCATAACCACAACAGTCAGTGTCAGAGTGAAACCTTGGAGTCACCAGATAGGTAGTTTTGTCTAAGGTCAGCTGAGATATTACTCCCCAGTGAAGTCATGTGAAGAGATATTCAAAGCTTAAAAAAGAAGCGAGAGCAGGCCCACTGGAAATCAGACAGTGGGCCTAAGAGAAACAGATTCTTAAGAATCTATTCCCTCTGGCACCTACTCAAAAATTGACTATGTATTAGGAGTGTAAAAACCTCACAATCCGGTGCAGAAAGGCAGAAATATTAAATGCAGCCTTTTCAGATCATGATGCAATAAAAATTACATGTAATAAAGGGCCATGGAAAGAATTTTTTAAAAAACTCTATTCTCTTTTCGTTCAATTTTTGGGAACTTATCTCTGTGAGAACATTTTTAAATATTTACTATTAGACACAAAGAATGAGCCAATCCCTATTTGTAAGAGTTTTCATTCAATCAGGGGAGCTGATGTATTCATACCTAAGTATATAGAGAATAAAACAAGGTAGTTTGAGAGGGAGGTCACTGGCAATTGGGAAGGGTGGTGCTTGAGGTGGGTCTTAATGAGAGTCTGTGAGGAGCACATAAGGAAGATCTGGTCCCCGCCCGCCACCCCCCATTACAAAGGAATGCATTCCCAATGGAGGGGTGGCCAGTACAAAAGTACAGAGATGGAGGGGCAGCTGGGTGGCACCCAGGAGAGAACTCACAGTTCTCAGGAGAGAACTGCACAGTGGGTAGAGCACTGACCCTGGTGTCAGAAGGACCAGAGTTCAAATCCACCCTCAGATACTTACTAGCTGTGTGACTCTGGGCAAGTCACTTAACCCCATTTGCCTCCAAAAAAAATAAAAAGTAAGAGATGGGAGGTGGAGGCTTTTTTGACTTAAATGTAGAGTTTGAGATGGGTGGCAGTGAGACAAAATGTTATTCTTAAAGCTTTCTAACCTCTCTAACTCATTGAGTCCATCATGGTTATTTTTTCTTTCTTTTTATACTATACGGTCTGTTTAATTCATGGCATCTGCTTAAACTCAAAGTTGAGGCCTTCTCCTCTCTAGGATAGCTGATAGACATTCACTTACTCAAGCTGGCTGTAGCCCAGTTTTTAAATTCAACATGTATAATGGTTAGCCATCTCATCGCTATGGGAATAGTGATGATAATAACAGCTCACATTTAAGGTTTGCAAAGCAGTCTAGGTGGCGTGTCTCCTTCCATCGTAACTACAGCCCTGCTAGGTAGGTGCGAGTATCATTTACGTAAGAAGAAATTGAGGCTGAGTCACAATGAGTTACTATACCTGACTCAAAGTCAGCTGCACTGCGCTGCATTGACTTTCCTTCACTAGTAACTTACTGCATTGCTGTAGCCTACATCCCCTCTGTGCCTTCTTTGATGTGTTGCTGTAGCCAGAACCCTCATCTTGCCTAGTTGTCTTATGTGTCTTTTGGAGCTTCGCTAACTGGCCTATTTCTGAATGTGAAAAGGAGCAGTTACCCCATAAACTACACACTTACTCCATTAGGGAGAAATTAATTCATTCCAGACTTTACTAAATGGAGACCAGAAACATTTCTCTTCATGATTTTGACTGTCAATAATAATGAGGACAATAGCTAGCATTTTTATAAGCACTTACTATGTCCTGAACATTTTACAAATATTACTTCATTTGATCTTCATAACAACCCTGTAAGGTTGGTGCTATTAAATAATCTCCATTTCACAGTTAAAGAAATTGAGGCAAACAGATTAAGTGACTTGTCCAGGGACACACAGCTCATAAATGTCTGGCAATGTGACAAACGTGTGGAGCCTGAGTCTGATCTGCCTCCCTCTTGGAAAGAGCTGATTAGCCAGGGCTGTAATCACAGGATGTGCTTAGAGAAGAACACAGCTCCCTTCCCACAGCCATTTTCTACCTCCCATCGTTGAAGCATCATTGTCTTGTGCCACTTTTTTGTTTTATCACAGGGTACTTGGCTCAGTGCTAAGGACACCTGCCTGGCAGTTGACGTAGCAGAGGAGAGAGAACCATGAAGGAAATTCTGATGTGCTTTGCCCCCTGTGTCCCCAAAGACAGTTAAAGGAAATTGCACACAGTCATAAATAATTCAGGACAGTTTGTCCCTGTTAACACTCCCATTTCCTAAGATGAAACCCTCACTGTCCCGCAGAAAGAGAAAGAAATACTGGCGTGGCTCCCCAGTTTTATTTCAGCACAGAATATGCACATTGTAAAGCATTGCCTGTGATGAGTCATTCCCACAGGTGAGTGCCAATTTTCCTTTGACCTCTACAGAAATAAGGTCTGTGGAAACTGCAGTACAAGAATTTGAATCATTTAATTGTATTTTCCCCCCATATCTATATTCACATCTGTCACAAATCCAATGAGTTCACCTATTTTTGGAGATGAACAATTGCTTTCTTCAGATACTCCCGGAAAACCCCTACTTAAGGACTCTGTTCTGCTTATTAATTGTCTCTCAAGTGTCTAAGGAATGTTATGTGTTGTTGGCCCTTTCCTGTCCTGAGCCGCTGCATATTGTTACACCACCAGGTTCCACCCAAGAGAGGGTTGGGTGGAAAGGTTCTATTAATACAGAATCCCATTGTCTCTCTGATTATTAGTGTTTTAACTAGTGGTACAACAAAAACATAGGCTTAGTTATTTGGGTTGTGTTGCTCAGAAATGCCTTTTGGCAGGGGATCCATGAGATCTAACCAGAGAGAAGACAGGCACATCATTTATGCCTTTCGCAGGACTTTGTCCCTGACCTGCAGAATAGAGCCTGTCTTCCAGCTTTCTATACTGAACACAATCCATCCTCCTTCTACCACCTATCTTGGGGAAAAGAAGAGAAGAGGGGAGCAGGGAGGGCAGGAGAAGGTAGAAGAAAGGAGAAGGAAAAGGAGAACAGAGGAAAAGAAAATTGCACTATGGCATTGGCGATCTTCAAAGTAATTCTATCTTAATTGGATACCTTGATGCATTCATAGTATCATCCCCGGCAGCATTTCCTCTACTACTGTAGACAATGGCCAATCTCTGCCTTCTCATCCTGTGCCATCCTGGGAAATGTATTTCTCTCAGTCCTTCATAAGTGTTCAAGGCCTTCTTTTTCTGGGTTCCTTCATATTTCATGCTCACCATTCGGTATCCTTCCCATTCACTCTCCCTATATGATTGGCCCACCTCTTTTTCTAATTATAAATATCCTCACCATCTCTTCTGCTTCTTGTGCTCAGATCCCCATTAGCCTGTTTATACCCATCATGTAGCCCTCATTTTTATTTCTCTGAGATCATAATGTTGTTCCATGATTCTCAGGCATGTAGCCCCATGGGTTACAGTGATGATTAAATGATATCATGAATATAAAGTACTTGGCAAAGTTTAAAGTAACATAGAAATATGATATATTAATGTTCCTCTTCATTTTGGGGCTACTTTCATTGTCTATTAGATGATGGTCAGTAGGTGTAGATGTTAAGTCTTATACTTGGGTTCAAAGAGTCAGCCTTTATGACTACAAAAAGGTGGAGGCATGGCTAGAAAGCAGTTTGCCTGAAAAATATCCAGGGATTTCAGGGGACAGACTAAATATGATCAACAGTGTGATAGGAAACCAGTAAAACTAACATAATCTTAGGATATATTAAGGGAGTGTCAAGGACCAGGAGCATAGTGCTGTAGAAATGTGATCACAGTATGATAACCACTAAAACTAACATACTATTAAGATAGATTCAGAGAATGTCTAGAACCAGGAGCATAGTGCTGTAGATAATAGAAATAGATAAGGTATCCAGTATTTATGAGCACCCAATTCAGAAAATATCCACATATTTCACAGTTACTCACAGTCATTAGATATAATTAGTGTATAGTTAGCGGACTCCTGATCTATTCTATGTGCGTAATCCATCTGGTGTAACACCCACCAGCCATCTTCCTCTTCTCAACCTGTGTAATTCTTATTTGTATTCTTCTTTGAATACTACAGAGAGCTTCTGCCCAGGGCTCTGAAGGCTTTCTTCTAGGTCATTGAATTATAGATAGGGCTAGCAGGGATCTTAATGGTCATCTAGGCCAACCCTCCAATTTTATATTCATGATGTCACTTGATCATCATAGTAACCCATGGTGCCGCATGTCTGAGAATCATGGAATGTTATGATATTAGAGAAATAAAAATGAGAGAGAGATACATGATGGGTATAAACAGGCTAATGATGACTTGAGCACAAGAGCTGGGAATTGATTTACCCAGGGCCACAAAGGTAGTAAGTAGCAGAGGTGAGATATGAACTGAGGTCCTCTGACTAAATTAAATTGCACTCTCTTTCCACCATACCACCTCCTCCCCCTTTAGCATCGGTATGTATTGGGCTGTGTGTGTGTGTGTGCGCGCGTGTGCGCGTGCACCAACTTTGTTTATAAAGCATTATTCTTGATGGATGTATTGTTTTAAGGAAACTTCCCACTTTGGGAGTGTTCTTTTGTGAAGATTGTATTGCCACCAAGGGAATATGATCTGAGCCATCCTCTTGGTGTTTACAAGGGAAGGGAGGAGTGAATTTGCGTCCTCATCCCAGTTGAGGAAAATTCTAGTTTCTTTTCATGACAAGCCTGCCTGAAAAAGAAACCAACTGGTGACCTTTTTTAATTAACCTGGATATCCTTATCCATTCATAGATGAATTAGACTAGCCCCTGAGACCGCCAAACAGCCTGTCAGTTCTCCGGAAGTCAGTGACTTCCACCTTTACTGCCCTTGGTACACAAACGTGTGACTCTGTTTTGGAGGTTCAATCTTTATCTAGTAAAATAGTTTGCTCACTGAAATCTCCAGAGCTACAGGAAGGGCAGGAACAACAATTGCTGCCTTCAGATGCCCCCAGAATGGAAGGTCTGACTGTCAACCTGAATTTAAGCAAGATTTACATCTTCCTTGAAAGGAACATGTTTAAAGTGCAGCAGAAAAGCACATACCATATTTGAATTTTGGTATTCTGTTCATTCTTTTCAGACTTGTTAATCGGGTGGGATAATGAAAAGGTTAACACTGCGTAGATATTTTGAAATGCAAACACAAGAGTCAGGAGAACGCTAGAAAGGCAAAATACGTTTGGCCAGTTAGAAACAACATACCACATAGGTTCTCCAGAGATTTGTAATTTGGGAACTTTTCCAATGATGTATATCTTTAATAAGTAAGTCCTAGGGAGTTGCCTGAGGCAAGAGAAGTTAAGTGATTTCCTCAGGGTCACACAGCCAAGAAGTGTCAGAAGGTGGAGTGTGAAACCGGGTCTTCCTGACTCCCAAGGCCGACGTTCTACATGCCAGGCTAGTACTTATCAGGTCCTTTGTAAATACTTGTTAAATTGAATTGAGTTTGCTATTTTAAGGCCTTTAGATATGACCCAGTTGTGACTGAAGGCAGGAACTGTCTCCATTTTGTCTTTGTAAATCTCAGCATCTAGGATGGGTGCCTGGCACCAATTATTAATCGCTTCAGAAATGCTTGTTAAATATAACTGAAGTCCCTCCTTTTATCGTTGCATCAGCAGGCATTCATTAAGCACCTAATGTGTGCCAGGCACTGTGTAAACACAGAGGAAAAGCAAAACTCAGGAAACTTACATTCCCCTGGGAGAGATCAGTTGGTCAATAAATATTTATTAAATACCTGCACTTTAGTAACTGCTTCCAAGGTTTTATAACAACATGAAATATTGCAGGGGTTTTTTCAGAGTACCACACTTAGGCTCTGTTACATTCAGTCAGATGAGATAACTTTTGTGGAGCTCTTATGAAGTTCAACTTAGAAATATTTTAAGAAAAAAGAAGATGTACATGGAGGAGGAAAGGAAGACATCGACTGTAATGGAGAACACGCAGTTATGGCTTCAGTATTGGGAGGAGAGACACATTCCCCTTTTTTTCTAAAAGAACAGAGAATAATTGGCCCACAGGAACTCCTTCATTTTTATTATATCTACTGTCTACCTTGACCAGGTTACCGTTGACTTGGAGACCAAGAGCCTGAAAGAAGGAACAAAAGAAAAGGGCTATGGATCTGTGGAAAGTGTCCTTGGGTTGAATTTCACATCACAGATTTAGAGCTAAGAAGGATTTTGGAGGTCATATAGTGCAGCCTCTTTATTTTACAGATCAGTTAAGTCAAAAAATATTAAGTGCCTACTATGCGCCAGGCACTGTGCTAAGCACTGAGAAGACCAAAAAAATGAGGCAAAAGACAGTCCCTGCTTTCAAGGGGAGATAACATGGATACAACTATGTACAAATAAGCTATATATGGGGCACATTGGTAGCAGTGAACAGAAGAAAGGCAATAGAATTAAGCAGTATAGGGAAAGGCTTCTCATAGAAGGTGGAATTTTAGCTGACACTTGAAGGAAGTCAGGAGGCAGAGATGATCATGGAGAGCAATTCAGCCATAGGGAACAGCCAGAGAAAAGGCCCAGAGCCAAGAGATAGAGAGTCTTGATGGTGGAACAGCCAGGAGGTCAATGCCACTGGGTCACAGAGTACGTGACTGGAATGGGGGAGACTGGGAACTGAAAGATGTAAGAAGGCTGAAAAGGTGGGGAGAGCAAGTTATAAAGGGCTTTGATTGGCAAACAGAAGATTTTCTATTTAATCCTAGAAGTAATAGGGAGCCACTTAGTTTTATTGAGTCAGGGAGGTGACTGATGAAGAAATGAGGAGAGAAGGCAAGTGACTTTTGTACAGTTTGGAGTCAAAAGACCTGGGTTGAATTCCTATCTCTGCTACTTTATTGTCCATGAAACCTTGGGCAGGTCATTGCCTCAATCTGATATACAAAGTGAGAAAGATTCAACCAAGTCCACTGTTCTCAATGTTCTTCAACATGAGAACCTCTTTATTAAATGTCAGATGTTTTTGAGGACCACATCCCCTCATCATAGTAGTCTTACTGTTAGTATAACCTAGGTCTAAGAACCTCAGCTCTGGATTTATGTGAACCTGGTTCAATTCAAGAGGTTTTTCACAAATCCACACTCCTGGCTCATGTCTGATTCAACAGGACAGATTTCTTTTAACTCACCAAAAAATGAACAACATAAAAAATTTGTATCTGAGGCCATAAACTGTTATGATGACTGTTTGTCTCTTTAATGAGTCCCAGGGAACCTATAAAGTCCTCCAAACTTGCAGTGCCACCCTGTGGTTCATCCTCCCCAAAAAGGGAAACACTTTGAGGATGATAAGAGAGAATACCTACTATCATCTTTTGAACTTTACCTTCTAAAAGGACCTGTCTAGTAATCCAGCCTTATAAGAGCACCATGTGGTCGAAGCTTCCACATAAGGGAAATGCATTCAGTTAGACCCTGTGAATTAAACCAGCATATGCTTTGATATTCACTGACATTAACACAAAGGTAAGAAGACTTCAGAATAAAGAGAGAGAGAGAGAGAGATCGTTCCAAAGTAAAGAATGAGAGAAGCCAATGACTTGTAGGCTGCCAAAAAATAATCTCATGTCTTTATATCATAAATACTTTCTTTAGTAAAAGAATGAGAATGGCAGATATAGCAAAAATGAAATTGATTGTATCACCAAAAAAATGTATTTTAATGGACAGGAAATGATTCATTACCAGTATAGGAGACATTTCTTAATCAACTGTCACTGTACAGTCATGCCACAAGTTTGTTAACAAGGAGTCAAAACATATATAATACTAGAAGAAAAAACAAGAAAACAACATGGTATATGATTAAAACAACTAAAATATGACTTCATTAAGCAAGTTGTTGATGCCAGGAAATAGAAAATGGGCAGAGAAAAGGACATAGACACCAATTATGACAATTCCATACAAAATTTTAACTGACACAAGTAAGATGCAATAATGAGGAATGCAAAAGAGCCTTTAAAAAAAAACAAAATGCCTTAGGCATCAATTGATTTATTTGCCAAGGAGAGTCATGTGATGGACAAGGGTAAAACCAGTTTAGAATATAAACTTGTTTGCAAAGTCTTACAGAGAAGGCTAAGGAAGCTTATGAGCAGCATTTCCTCCTAAAATAGCAAGAAGTGGTAGAGAGAATAACAGTTTAAAGAAAAGCTATCAAGATAGCCAATCAACAAAAGTAACCCCAAGAGTATTAAGGATGAGCCTAGAAGGAGGACAACAACTAAGTGAAGGATAGAAAAAATCTGCAACAATTTTTGTAATAAACTCTTTGACCCCCTTAAAATCAAGAGAGCCACCTCATGTAGACTCTGAATATCACAGTCCCAGATATGCTTATAGAGAGAATGCCAATGTCATTGAAGAGAAAGAAGGGAGAAAGGGTGGATTAGATCAAATACACATAGAAAAATTTCATTCTGGAAGTGCCACAAGTTTGAGGGCATTAAGAGATCAGTGCTCAGGTTATCTGAATGAGGGGAAAGTACCAAAGGCAACCATCCTGTGAGGAGTAGGTATACTAGGTGGTCAGCATCAAGGGTATTCTGTATGAAGGAATAAGCAAGATTTTGTGAATAGTCTACAGAAGACTATATCCTTACTCTAATACAACTAACGAAAACATATAGAGAATTTTTTTAAAAACTCAGCTGTGCATTTCATCTCTTAGGGGTGGGGATTTGATTTTGGAGAGCCAAACACTACCTCAGAGACTCTCTTCCAACAATGCAACTCCCTTTGATGTGTAAAAAGAAAATTATATAAAATTCCTTGAAAGATATCCCACAAGAGATAACCTTTTTCATAGATCCTCTAATTGTAAATATGAAGCAAGGCAAAAAAAAAATTTCTTTTAGAGAAACCGAGATGCTAGCTAATATATGCTCCCCAAAGATGTTTACCACTGTCAAAATATACTACATATGCTCACATAATAAATAATTGATTTTCCCCATCAAAACCTGAGTTCACTGATGTCAGGGATTATTTCATATTTGTGGCTGTCCAACACAAAGTGCATTTGCAAGAGGGATTCCTTTTGACAAAGTCCTCCAGATGCTTCTGTTTGTAGATGATAACTGCTAATTGTTTCAAACCCAGAACACTGCAGAACCTCGTAAATGAGATCAACAGTCACTCAAAAAAGTTTAGCCTAACTATCCACTCAGCAAAAGACAAGTGGCCGAATATCATCCACTTTTTAGATTGTGAAGTACATTTGGATAGATAAGCCATAGAGCTCATCAATTCTGTAAATATACCATGGACATATACTGCAAATGGACAGTGAGTTAGGCCCAGAACTGAACAGGAGGGAGGTAACTTACTGTTGCCTTTGAAAACTGAAAAGTTATTTTAATGGCCCTAAGCTTCTCTCTGAAACAAAGACCCATCTTCTTAATATTAATATTCTTCCAGTAAGAGGCATTATGGCATAGTGAATAGAGAGCTGCCTTCACTCGGAGTCAAAAAGACCTCAAATGCACCTCTCACATATGCTGGCTACATGACCCTTGAAATCAGAGACTTCTCATTGTCCCAGGCTACTCTCTAAGACTGTAAGTTGCAAAGCTATTTGCCTTAGCAGAAGGAATTTCCTCACCTGGAAGCTCCCTATACCAATGAAATCACAGGTCTATTCCCTATTCTAAATCAAAATGAAAGTTATAATGGTGGGTGTACATACAGATTTTTGAGTTCTTGCAATAACTAGGCAGCTCCCCAGAGGTTTGCATCTCACAAGTAGGACCTGATGGCCTGGATGGCCTCTAAATTTTCAAACTCCAGACGTCCCATGATCCTATCCTATGATAAGCTAGCAATCAATGGAAAAACTGAACCATTGTCTCCCACAGTCTATTCAGGATCCTACTGTTTCTTACCCATAAAATACAAATGGGCATCTGAAAATGTGTGGGCTGGTAGCATTTTTTAGCCTTTATGTCAGGCACCAAACTTTATTTGGATTGCTTTGTTTTGTCCATTGCTTACTACAAGTTGCTGGAGACTTTCTCTAAAAGGAATAAATAGCATTATTAGCAAATTATGGACTCTTATGCTCAGATTGAGATTTAGCCAGCCAAAATGTAGACCTCACATTGTTATGGGTGAGAAAATACTGCATTCTTATATAGTATGACAGGAATCAATAATAAGCATTAAGTACCTACTATGTGCCAGATACTATTTTGAGCCCTGGAGATACAAATACAAAGATAGATGGATTCCTGCTGTCAAGGAGATTACCATCTAATAGACAACACAGGAGGAAACTGAAAAGCCAATGTGAGGTAGGGTGGGAAGGGAGGGGAGGTACTTGGTCTGAGAGTGTGATGGAGAAGTCCAGAAGCAGTGCTATGGAAGCAGGCTCTTCCCTCCAAAAAGTGCTTACCCTCCCCACCACTAAATCCATCTATTAGTCAATCAAAACAACCCAAAATTAAATACTGGCCTTTGGGTGAAGTTGTCGTTTAAAAAAATTATTATTATTAACTTTTGGGGGAGAATTAGCCCTATAAGCAAGCAAAGCATAGGACATTTTCTTTCCAAATAACATCACTCACATTCAAAGATCACCACCCAAATTTGCAAGTCCCCAAGGCCTAGACAGATCATTTTTTTAAAGGAAGGTTGAGTAAATTGGTCTTCCGCTTTTTCCCAGTATTTATAACCAAGGATTGAATCCAATTTAAGGACATTTTTGGATCATGAGTGGTACTTTTGGTTTTTAGCAAAACTTCCTTTTAGAAAAAAAATAGCCACTTCTATGGGCCAAATACTTCCATTTTAAACCTTCTAGATTTCTAATTCCACCAACTTCCTCCTTTGAGAAATGAACATTATGACCTTCAGTTTTAGATAATGTCTTTATTATAGCAGATATAGATTGATGAGATAGAAAGAGAAAAAAAGTGTGTTTCAATTAGTATAAACACGAGGCATTTAATTGGGTGGCCATAATTAGTTATTGGAGAGCTACCGATTGGCTACTATGATCACTGTACCCCACATTGATAATTATTAATACAATATAATTAATAATAATTTATTATGATTAATTTATAATTATAGTTATTGACAGTAAAATATACTAATATTTATTTTATGTTTTAAGACTTATAAAGTGCTTGATTTTGTGCCTCGGTATACTAGGTGGTATGATGGTTATTTTACAGATTAGGAAACTGAGGCAGACAGGGTTGAGTGACTTTCCCATGGAGTTCACACAGCAGGTATTCTCCAAATGTGGGATTTGAACCCAGATGTCTTCTGACTCCAAGTTCCGTGCTCTTTCTCTTACACTATTGTGCATTTCTAAATGTACCTGGCACAGGTAGCGTAAAAGCAGATAGCGTTCAGTAAGTGACAGTGACAAGTTCCCACCAGTTCTATCCTGCTTATCTCTGACTCCTCCATGCCTTGAACCCCAGCCTGAACTCTCGTTACAATCCCTGCTCCTCCCACTGTCCGCATCCTGCAGTCCACAACTCCACCTCCCTCTTGCTTCCCCAGACTGACCTCTTTAACAACAATTTAGCTTCGAGCTGCCCCCGTCTCAGAGGTCCTTGGAACCATGCCCAAAACACTGGGCCAGGGCCAGGGCCACCCATCCCTGGCACAGACCACCTTGCTCATTCCTGCCTAATCAGCAGCTGCTGGGCTAAAACAGCTTCTCCCACCCGTGGCCCTGGATGCCCCAGGAACTGCAAGCTTTGTGAAAACCAGGAAGAAATGGAAAGGACCTGAAAGATCATCCCATCCACCCCCGTTACAAATGTACACACTTGGAAACTGACCATCTAGGAGGTAAAGTGATTTGCGAAAGGTCACATGGCTAGTAAATAGAAAAGCCAGAATATGAACCGGGGTCTTTTCCATTGCGCTGTCTCCTGTGCCAGGAAGAAAAAGTCTGGAACAGCTTTGGTGGAGATCATGATAGAAAGTGTCTGACACTCAGAAAACTGAAGATTTTTCTCTAAACTAATCTGGACAGCTCTAAACTCTAGAAAGCTGCTCTATCCAGAAAGGGGCAAGTACATGGCCCTGTCATCACTACAGTTATGGCTGGAATGCCCCTCAGTTCTCAGCCAGCCTTGTCTCCATGACCACCACTCCCCCAAGGAGTTTTCTAGCCAAGCTGAGGAATCGCCAGCATTTCTGAACCTAATGAGACTCCAAAGGGCTTTATAAATTCAGCTTTTACGGTTAATATCATGGGACTGTTTTTGAAACTCTGGCCTCACAAATTCACCACCACTTCCTGCCTTTGATTCCCTGATCCCCGTGCCCCTTACACCCATTCTTCTACCCTTGCCTTCTGAAGAGTCCAGTGCTACTGGTTGATTCTTCCATGACAGGAGGCTGATTTTGGCCTCTTCTACCTAAGTATATAATCTAACCTCTACAAGGCCCCTCACTACTTTGTGGGGATCACAGACCCAGAAAGAACCTTAGAAGTCATGTAATTTACAACCACCTTACTTTACAGATGAGAAAATTGAGGCTTGGAGGGATTATGAGATTTGCCAGGATTTGAACCCAGGTATTCCTCTAGCCTCCAAATGAAGAGAAGGAAAGGGGAAGAGGTTCTCCATCAATGGCAGTTACTTGGATTTGAGTCAAGGCTGCTGAGCTCAACATATGGAGCACCAGCCATTGTGTGGCCATAGCTCACCATGCTACTTGACTGGCCCTCTCTCATTGTCTTCCTCCCATATTCCCCACAAGGGCTATCACAAACAAAGCTTCTCTTTATGGAATAGAGGACATGATAGAAGATTTTACACTTAATACAGTACTTGGCACATAGTAGGGGTTTAATAAATGTTACTTATTGATTAATTTGAGTTGGAGGACCTGAGCTCAGATTCAGGACCTGCAACTTGCTGTCTATATGACCTTGGGCAACCTGGATTTCCATTTCAATAGCTCTAATGGTCTTTTGGGGCTTGAAATATTACGAAATTCTCTCCCCCAAGTACTACTCTATCCATCTTACTTTGAAAATGAACCTCACATCCTGCTTGACTGATTAAATTGAGTCCATTCAAACGGAACCCTCCCCCCGCCCACCACCAATTTTCCTCTTCTCTTGTGCTGAACTTCTCAAGGCCTTTGACCCATTCTTGCCTCTTGCCCTCCAGTCTCAGGAAGAGGTGGTCCTCTTCTTGTAAAAGCTAATTCCTCTACTCCCTTTTCCTCCGTTTTCTTACCTGTCAGCATTAAGCCCTTCTGTTTCATGCATCTTAATTCACTTCTATTCTGGTACCTTCCCCTTAGTGTATTAATATACTCAAGTCTCCCTTAATCCTCAACAACAACAAAAAAATCTTCCTCTTCCTTTGACCGTGCTGTTTCCTCAAACAGTGATTCGGTCCCTTTTCCTTCCTTTCACTGAGAAACTTCTAGATATAATAGTCTGTACTTTGCTTTTACTTCCTCTCCCCTTCATCAACCCTTTTCAGTCTAGCTTCCATTTTCATTACTCTACTAAAATTGTTCTCTCCAAGCTTACCAATGACTTTTTGGCCATTTTCTTGGCTTCATCACTGCTTGACCTCTCTGTAATATTCAGCTCTTTTAATCAACCCTTTCTTTCTAGATAACCTCACCTCTCTTGGTTTTTGTGACATTTGATTCTCAGGATACTAGACTAAGTGATCCGTAGGTCCCTTTCAGTTCAGACTCCTGTGCTCCTAGGTTTGCATTTCTCTGACTTCTTTCCCAGACTCTTTATCTCCTTCCTCCCCAACTCTTAATATATATAAAGATTTGGTCTCAGCATTTTCTTTTCTATTCTTTTGAGTATGGTGAGCCCATTTACTTCCAGGTTTTAGTCTCACCCCCATGCAGATGGCTCCCAAATATGCATCCCTACCCACAACCTCTCTCCAGAGATCCCTTCTCAGATTTCCTCCCACCTGCTGTATACCTCTTCCAGAGTGCTACATCAAGCTTGTTGTTATTCAGTTGTTTTTCAGTCCTGTCCAACTCTTCAGGACCCTATTTGGGGTTTTCTTGGCAAAAATACTGGAGTGACTTGCCATTTCCTTCTCTCGCTTAGTTTACAGATGAGAAAACTGAGGCAGGTCATGTTAAATAACTTGTCCAGGGTCACACAGCTAGTAAGTGTCTAAGGCCAGATTTGAACTTAGGAATATGAGTCTTCCTGACTCCAAGCCCAGCACCCTGTCCACTGCACCACCTGTATCAAGCATGACACATCCCAAATAGAGGGTCTCATCATCATCCTCCAACACTTGGTCCTCCCTCAGTTTTCCCATTTCTCTTTGAATGTTGGCTGTTATTCTTGGCCAGACACTACAGAGTCATCTCTGACTCTTCCCATTCTTTGTCCCCCACATTTAATTAGTTGCTTTTAATTAAATGCGATAATATTTGTAAAGCATTTAGCACAGTGCCTGACATATAGTAGATAGCAAAGAAATGCTTGTTCCCTTCCCTTCCTAAGCCATGTGGACTTTTAAATGTGAGCTGCTGTTATTGTCTGTACCTCACTGATTCTGTGCTAATATCTACAAGTCAGTGGAGGAATTTGGGGGGACAACAGAACATCTGATTTGTCCCCCCACTGTATTCATCTAGACAGCCCTGGCTCTTTGCAGGTTTGAGGGATGCTATGAAAGGCTTTAGAATACAACTGTCTGTCACAGCATAGAATCCTTGCTCTTTTTCTCTACCTCGTCCCTTGTCTAACCACAAACCAGGCTCCTTCAACTGACCAGGCATCACTGTGTCAGGAATCACTGACAGCCTCTTGAAATTCACCAACACTTTCATGTGAAGAGATGAGAGGCAGGTGATTCCTCAGTAGCCCCTCTTGGGCTTAAGTTGGCTACAGTGACACAAAACCTAGGCTACAAATGTCATTGTATCTTTCCCCCCACCCCCACTTCTTAACTTCTTATTGCTATAAAGTGAATTCTTCAACAAGAAGAGAAAAAAATACATTCTCCTAAGGTTTACTCAAAATTCTTCCCTTAGTCCTACAGCCTTCTATAAAAGAAGAACTTCTGGCTTTTCTTATATATAATAAATAGATATTAATACTATATATGTGTGTGTATTTATATATACATATATATATATACACACTCATATATGCATGCACACATGCATATAACTTGGGGGACAGCATAAAATAGTGGACCAAGAGTTGGCCTCACATTCAGGAAGACCCAGATTCAAGTTCTACCTCTGATGCATACTGGCTGTATGGCCCTGAGCAAATGACTTGAGTTCTCAGTGACCCAGACAACTGTTACGATTATACATCTCAGAATAGTTGCTGACATGCATTGGTGGAGGGAGTTTGCTCACTAGGAATTTCCTTTCCTATTCTAGTGAAATCACAGGTCCAGACCTATAGATGTAGGCTTAGATATTAGAATGTTCTGCTTAGCCTTAAGGGCCATCCTTGTGATGAGAAATTGCACAGACCTAAAGAATTGATATCCCCTTCACTTCCTATGCCTATAATGCATCATCCTGGTTCATGCTAACTTTGTGGAGTTGGAAGAGAAGTTGTTTTTCTTTTTTTTTTTATCAGTAAGTTCTGCTGTGTCATTTCAGAAATGGTATATGGTCTATTTCAATCTAGTTTTAATTCAGTTCTCAATTTTGAAATGAAAGGCAGCCCTTTCTTTAGAGGAAGTTACTCATAGTTCACTAAAAATGAGCTCTCTGTGGAGAAAATAAATTATTCACATCTGGTAATATGAAAAAATTAATACAGCTCTTTGGGTTTGTTTGGGTTTTCCCCCCCTTTGTGTTGTGTTGTTATTCATTTCCATTGGAACCACAGCCCCCTCCGACGGTCACATCTTCCATGGCCTTATCATTCCTTTTGAGTGCCAGATGTCTGCTAATCTGGGGATCTCTGTCTCTCTTCTGCAGAATTCATCTGCCTCCCCAACTCTTCTGCCCTTGGCCCTTCTCAGGCTTTTGTTCTATTTCACCTCATTCTGTTCTTTCTGGGTTTTTCTCTGCAGGCTTATCTTCCTGCTTTATAGTCTGTTGATTCCCCCCCACCCCTCACCTTTTCCCTCTTCCCACTCCTCTTTAATTCCACATTCTCTATTGTGTGTCTGCCACTCATTTGTCTCAGAATTTCTCATCATCGTGCTACTTATCCCTTCTCCACCTTGCATACCTGAAATGAGATGAATAACCCAAGGTGCAGAGATGGTAGTTCTTATTACGCCTCTGTGGTGGTTGTTGGCTATGAGATGACCAATTATTAGTCAGTCAGTCTCTATATACATATGTTTGGTGTTTCCGCCGGTCAAGAAACTGTAGCCTGTGCAGTGGCCTTATCCCAGTAAAGGTGTCTGGGCAGGTGGGCTACACCAAGTTAAGTGTAACTGACAGGTCTCAAACCTGTCAGTGAATTAGGGAAATGTCTACCCCAAACATGTGAAGATCTCCCCTGATGGAACAAGCAGATGAGACCAATTTGTTCCAGTGACCACGAAGGTGGCTGAAACAGGTTCTGTGGAGCACTTAGAGCTTAGTCAGACATTGAAGATGCCAAGGTCATTGACTGCGTACCAGGCCATCACCGGACGTTTTGATTTTGGTCCTGGCCCTGGACTTCTATGATTCTGAAAAAGAGAAGGGAGTCTGACAACTTCACTCAACTCTGCCTCACATATCCGATTCATGTGCAAATTGACATCATCCATGATGTCACTGGTCCTCTTCAAAAAACAAAGGACAAACAACATGTATGTTTGAAGTTCTGCAGAAAAGGGGTCCCCTACTTTCAAAGAACTTTAGTCTAATGCAGAAGACAAGATACATTTAATTCAATTAAACCAGCCTTTATTAAGTCCCTACCACATGCAAAGTACTGTGCTAGTTCCTGAGTTTAGAAAGACACAAATACAAAGAAATAGTCTCTATATTCAAGCAGCCTGTGTTTTATTTGTATATATCATATAGGCCCACATAAGTAAATACTAGGTAGAGACCAAAGAAGGCAAAAAAATAAATCCAACAAAGTTCTGTGGGAATAATTTGAAAATGCTAACGGCTTGCCCGGATCTGGGTAGAGGTGAGTCTCAGAGGACAATGAAGAATTTGAAAGTGAAGGGTGAGATGGGAATGTATCCCAACCATGGAGGACCACTGAGGAGAATGCAGAGAGGCAGGAGGAGTTTGGGAAAGAGCAAGGAATTCCAGTCTCACTGGAACATGGAGCACGAGACAGCCAGATTGGGTAGCCTTGAATACCAGGGGATGGAGCTCATACATCATTTTCTACAACACAGTAGGATAAGCAAAGAATATAGTTCTGTGATTCCATAGATCTTTGATCTCCTATATTTCTTCCTGGAGATGACCAATGTGAAAATTTATTTTCCTCTACTGTACATGTTTGTAGCAGGGGATTTATTTTTCTTTTGTTCAAAGGTGTGGGGGAGGGAGGAGAAAGTTTGAAAGAAAGAGAATTTTTTCAAACATTTTAAAAATAGATATTTGAACTCATTGATGTGCATACTCCCTATAGTGATGTAGATCACATACTGTCCATGCCATCCTCAAAATCTCACCTAGTCAATCAGCAAACATTTATTAGACATTTACTGTGCACCAGACATTGTATTCCAAGCCCTGGGGATAAAAAGGCAAAAGTGAAATTATCTGTGCCTTCAGAAAATTTTCATTCTGTTGAAGGAGAAAAAGTAGTTTGGGGTAGGCTGAAAATAGTATCTCACGGATCAGCAAAGTCTCTATAGAATGCATTTGAGCTGACTCTTGAAGGAAACTGGGGATTTCAAGAGTCAATGGGGGACTACAGGGGTTGGGGGAGCTGTATTTATAAGGATTTTTTTAAAATCCTGATTCTGTGGATGGGCTTTATAGACGCAGGATATAGCAACAGGTTCTTCAACTGATTTGTTGCTCATTGTCTTTTGATAGTACATAACAGAATACAGGTAACTAAAAAGTGTTTCTTCTGTTTTTCATCTATCTGACTTCTGACCTGATTTTAAAAGGCAGTTCTACTATTAATTCTTAAACAGTCCCCAATCTTTGGCTAGAAACTAGATGCCACCCAGACTCAACACCTGGAAATATTCTTAGATGTTTCTTTTTCCCATTCCTCTCTCTTCTTATTAGTATTATTATCGTATTATTTTTACAATTTTTTATTTTGGTGGTGGTTGTCATTGTTCATATCTGTCACATTAACGTTCATATCTAGTCATTCACCAAGTACCATCTATTCAGACCAATTACTTCATCAGCATAGGAAACACCCAGTGTGGAAACACTCCACTGATAAATATTAGCAGCTTATCTGTGGCTTAAAGTTGGAGAGAGGCTCCCAGATCTCTTGAAGGAAGGGTCAGCGATTTTCCAGGGTGCCCCAGCTAAGACAGATCAGTAGTTGGGCTTGAACCCAAAGGTTTCTTCTCCAAGGCCAGCCTTCTGTCCCCCAAGCCACACTGCCCCTCACTTCCTTATGTCTCTGTGCCAGCTTTTCCTTTCCAGTAGCCTGGGCCCTCATTACCTCATTCCTCAGTTTGTTCATTGGTCAGCTAACTGCTGTTCTCCTCTGATAAGACAAGCCTTCTTTTCAGACAAACGGTCAGATTAATCTTCCAAAGATAACACATTGCTGTCACGCTCTTGTGCTTACAACTCATTATCTTCAGATTAAATTCCTAATTATTTTCTGGCCACAATCTACCTCTCCAGTTTCTGTCACCTTCCCCTCTCTCTTCCAACCTGACTGCTCTCTACACTCCATGTGCCTTTTCTTGGGGCTGTTTCCCTTCATCGGGAATCTGCCTCATTCCTTTCTTTCTATCCAAATTCAGGAACAAAGTGATACCTGCAAAGTTCAGTTCTGGTCCCCTTTGATCCATTCCAGTTCATGGTGGTTTCTGCTCTCCTTTGAGAAAGGATCTATATTTAGCACAGTATCACATAGTAACTATTTATTCTACTATCTTGTAGTCAGTCAAGCACTGGATGATCCAAGACAAAAGCGATATAATGCCTTCCTTTCAAAGAGCTTATGTTTTAATGAAGGAGAAGGCAAACATGTACATGAACATAGAGAGAATATATACAAAAATGAATTCAAGGTATTTCTGGGAGGAGGTGCCCTACCATGAAGGGGTTGCAGAAAAGGCGACATTGGAGCTAAGCCCTGAAGGAAACCCAGGATTCAGAGAGGCAGAGAATTCTAGGCATGGGAAACAGCCAATACAAGGGTGCAGAGAGATGGGAGATGGACTATGTGTGGAGAAGAGTGGGTAGGCCGGTATAACTGGAACACAGACTCTAAGGAGAGAAGAGTAAATTGTCTTGTTGTTTAACTTTTCTTGTTGAAGAAGCCAGAGCACTGGGTGAGCAATTGAGAGACCTGAATTCTCTTCTTGGCTCTGTAGGTGATTTGTGTCACCATAGGCAATTCATGTAACCTTGTCTAGTTTTATAAATTAGAATTAAACTTCATGAACTCTTTGGGACTTTCTCATTCTAAAAATCCATGAGTCTGTTTGCATATATTTACATAAGACCTCTTTTCATCATGAGAGTAAGGACTGTGGATTATCGATCTTTGTGTAATACAAAGCATGTGCTAGATATAGTCTAACCAACCAATTAGTAATCATAGCTAGCATTCCTAACACATTTTATATGCACTATCTCATTTGATCATCACAACAACAGCTTGCCCAGGATCACAGAGCTGGTAAGTGGTGAGGTTGGTACTTGTATTTAGGGCCTCCTGACTCCGAGCCCTGTGTTCTCTCCATGATACTGTAAATAAAATAACTTAACCCTCAACCTCACATATATATGTGTTTGTGGCCTTATAAGAAGTGGTGACTCTCAAGTCAATTTTAATGTGAAATCTGGAACATGTCCGGAAGGGGTGAGCATGGTGATAAGACAGCTATATAGTTAAATTGGATAAGCATGAGAACAGTCTTAAAGTTGGAAGTTGAAGATTTGGAAGCTGAAATCGGACTTGGCAGGGATTTGCTTTGCTCTGCTTGGGAAACACCAGGAACAATGGGTAGAAGTTAGAGAGAGGGAAGCTTAGGTTTGATATAGGGAAAGACTTTCCAACAATTAAAACCATCTAGAAGTGAAATGGGCTACCTCAGAAGCAAGGGGGTTCCCCCTGCCTGGGGTCTTCAGTAGAAGGGTAGATGACCACTTGCCTGCAGTACTGTAGAAGGGTTCTTGTTCAGACATGGATTGGACTAGGGGCCCTCCCAATGCTCAGACTCTGCATTAGCCTCATCAGAGAGAGCCTATAGATGGACTGTGCCAAAGAATGAGCCATGAAGTCATAGAATTCCCCAGGGTGATATTTTTCCACAGGTGTTTTTATTAAGAAGGAAGAGCCATTTTATTGTCTATAAAGAATTGCCTTTCTAAGCAAGAAAGATTAGTTAAAGCATTTCCACAAGGCAGATGCAAGGTACAGAGAGATGCATCCTACCACCTGCCCCAAGACTCCCTCACCTTTATTACAACAAAAGGTTGTGAAATCAAAAAGGAGACATCGTTTTTCTTCCACTGTGTATGAATCATTTCCTTTCTCTAGCACACATAAAAAAGCACAAAAGCTTCTCATCTGCTCGTAAACATGTCCCTTCACTAAAGTCTGTTTTCCACTCTTCACTGATGTTATTAAATGCTATTCATGTGTCTCTTAGCTATTTGTTTTAATGAATAAATCCTAGAACCAGGGCCTTGTAAACCAGCTGACACACAAAGTTGCCATATAAAGATTTTAATAAGTGTTGAAGGAGAAACTATATTGAAGCTGTGTATATAGAAGAAGCAGCATGGCACAGTCATCTGTTCAGGACCATATGGACATTTATCTTGTGTACCAAGATAATATCTATTGGAATTAATAACATTCTTCCTTTTGAATAGAAGGCTGCTCAAGAAGAGCAGGTACTTTGGGCTAGAAATAACCCCAAAGGAAAGGAAATTAAGCTCAGTCAATCTCTCCGGGCATTGAGGATACAAAGATTCAAATGAAATAGTGCCTGCTCTCATAGAGCTTCTGTTCCATCAGAGGGAACACTATATAGGCATATACTTCTAACCTTGAGGAAAATGCTCCCAGGCCCACTGGAGCCAGGGTACTTGCCCAGTCCCTTGAGGCACTATGAGGGAGCACTGAAGTATAAAACTGAGAGTCGAGAAAAGTTAAAATCCTATCTCAGACACTTATTAGCTGTGTGAACCCTAGGCACCACTTTGCTCCTAGATCTCTTCATCTGTCAGATGATGAGGTTGGACCCTGTGATTTCCAAGGTCTCTTCTGACTCAAAATCTATGATCCTCTGATCCTTCGCCACCAAGGAAAACTCAGGCATGCAATTTGGACCAGATTGTCTTGGGGGAGCCCACCTCTAATGAGGGGGCTTTGGTTCCCTTTTTTTTCATACTCTTTAGCTTCTTAAAGGCCCACCAGGGTCAACCTTATTTCTAGTAAATTAGTTTATGTCTCATGATTCGGTATATTCTGAAAAGGTGGGGCACAAAAGGCACTCCAGTGTACAGCGTAAATCAGATAGGAGACCAGGTAATCTCTTGCTACACAAAGAAGGAATGCCCAGTCACAGAACATTCGCAAGCATACATTTGACAAAAACCAAACTTTACAATAATATTAGTAATGCGGTTTTATAACTACCATTACAGTCTGCTGGGAAGCTGATACTTAAAACTCAATAAAATGTCAGGCAGTTTGGAGTACTATTAATTAGGCATTTTATATTTCACCTTAGCTCTGCATTGTCCAAACAACTCCTAGCTCGTGTCCTCTGGGAAAGCAACCAAATTTAAGACAGTCTTCTTGTCAGTGTCCTCTCCAAGAGCACTGAATAGTTGCTGAGGACTCCTCCCTGATGCCATTCAACAATGATCCAGTGAGACCAAGGACCTCTTGGGCTCAATTTACAAGGTCTCTTCCAATCCTGGACATATCCATCTTGAAATAGGTTCTCTTTCACCTAAGATCAAGAAAAAAAAAACAAATGAGAGGCCACCCAAACCCAAGTTCAGCCTTGGCCAGACAGATGAGTGCTTTAGACATCATGTATTAACAGTCACTTAGAGAACAGAGGGAGGGCCAGCCACCTCTCCCCCACTTGGCTCTTTGGAAACAGCTCAGGATGATCCTAACGTGATTCAAAGTAGAAAGGAAGAAGTATTGAGGAGGTGAACAACTCAATTTCCCTCTGTGCATCAACTGAGTCATCAGCTCTCCTAGCTTCTCAGCCAATGAAGGAAATTCTCATCATCTCAAAGGGCAAGCCCATTGGTGGTGAGTGATACACAGAGCAGGAAGCAGGCCCTCCCAAAACTTATATCTGGTTATTTGGAACAAGGGATGGCAACTCTGAGAATATGGGATGACCCCACTACACAAATAAATATAGAATACATACAATATATATATAAAGGTAATTTCAAAGTATAACTCAGGAGATCACCATACAGTAACAGAACACATGGATAGATGGATCGGTGGATAACTATTCTCTGCCATCTAAGTATTTCAATAATCAGCCATATTCAAGAGTAAGGCTACCGTGGACCACCAAAGTGGCCTTTTCTATAACAGGGGTTCAGTAATAAGGATGTTCTGCCATATTGAATTATTAAAGTACCCTGGAATAGCATTCTAAAGGTGACGCATACAAAAAAAAACTTTTTAAGGTGTTACTTCGTCTCATACCAAATCAAGTTAGCTATGGGGAAAATCCTCCCCCCTCCCCCCCCCAAAATCCCAAGAATCGTACTTGTTTTGGCTTGAAACAGCCTGAGGTGATGGGCAAGTGGAGTTGATGGTGCCAAGGCTCTTGAAATGAAGGCAACTTGGCCATTGCGCTCTTATGGTCTCCTTTGGACTTATGGGGGAAATGCTCATACTTAAATAATTTAAAAGATTTTTCTGCCACAAAAGTTTTATCATTATGGACTATTATAAAATTTCAGAAGAGCTGATTTAAAGGAATCATTCAGAAATCACTTAAAATGGTTTTTGGTTAAGGGAAAAAAAGACCAGTAGAAATGCTGACTTTTCAGGGCGGGGTGTGTGTGTGTGTCTGTGTCTGTGTCTGTGTAGTGTTTACTTGAACGAACAGATTGACTCCTAAAACCTGGTCAGGCCAGCTCCATTAAAACAACGGCACAGAAAGGATTCCCATGGGCATTATCAGTCAACCAATCAACCAGAATTTATTAAGTACTTACTGTATGCTAGGTAAAATGCTAAATGCTGAGGGCACAAGGACAAAAATGAAACAGTCCTTGGTCTCAAGTACACAGAGACAGCCTGTACACACACAAGTAGGAACATAACATATTCATAATAAATGCAAATTCATTTCAAGCAGGGAAGCAGTAGCAGCTGGGGGGGGGGTTGGAATCAGGAAAGGCTTCATGTAGGAGGTGGGGTTGGGGCTGAGCTTTGAGGGAAATTCGCGATTCTAAGAGGCAGAAATGAGAAGGAAGGGTGCATTCTAGGGATGGAGGGCAGCCCATGCAAAGACATAGAGGGAAGAGAACTAAGAAGCCTGCAGAGGTAGACTGGAGCCAGGTCACAGAGGGCTTGTGAGTGCCAAACACAGGAGTTTGTATTTGAGCTTAAAGATAATAGGGGGTCACTGGAGTTTACTGAGCACACGGGCAGATCTGTGCTTTAGGAACATTACTAAAGCAACTAAGGCAGGATTCTGATCCGAATGGGAAGGCCAGGAGAGAAGAGTATGGTAGTATTCCAAGAACTGAGTGAATAGAGAGTGAATGCTTTGAAGGAAAAAGAATAACGTCAGGAGAATAAACTTGGGTTTAACATTGGAAATGGGGTCCAGTACAGATAAAGGGGTTCTTTCAGAAATAATTTATGATTTATAAAACCCTTTGTGCAGCTAAACCATCAGTTAACTATACCCAGGAAAGCCAGAAAGCATACATGTTTTAATAATATTTTCCCCAGTTAAATATAAAGACAATTTTGGGGGGAGGAGGTAATCAGGATTAAGTGACTTGCCCAGAGCCACACAGCTAGTAAGTGTCTGAGGTTGGATTTGAACTCAGGTCCTCCTGATTCCAGGGCCCATGCTCTATCTACTGCGCCACCTAGCTGCACCAAGACAATTTTTAATATTCTTTTTTTATTTTTAATTGTGCATTCCAAATTTTCTCCCTCCCTCATCTCACCTCTCCCTAAGGCCGTAAGTAATTTGACCTTTGGAATGCAAAGAACTCAAAAACTGCTCATTGAATTTCTTTATTCCTAACCTGGAAAAGAGTTGATCACCACCAAGTTCTTTTCTCTTACATGCGAAGAGAATCTGAGAGGGGAGGGACTTCAGAGGCTACCTAGTCCTCCTGGAACCTGACCAAGAATCTGTTTACAATACCTCCAGCCAGTGGTCATCAAGCTATTTCTATGAAGGCCTATGGGAAGGGGCTAATCTACTACCTCCCAAATCAGCCCCTTCTATTTTGTGTTTGTTCTTCCAGTTAGAAAAACATTCCTCAACATGGAGCCCAAACTCTTCCTTCTCTGTACCTTTCACTCATTATTCCTGGTTCTTCTTAGGCCAAGCCAAACCCAGTCAGTCCCATTTCCACAGGGCATCCCTTTAAACACATGGAGATAGCTAGCACGATCCCCAACAAGCCTTCTCTATTCCAGGCTAGTCATCCCCAGTTCCTTGTAGGTCATCATCTTGAAACCCTTCACACTCTTGGTTACCATCCTGTGGACGTGTTCTGATTTGTCTGTATTTTTGTTTGCTCTCATCTTGCCATCTTCCTCCTTTAACTCTTCCCAGCTCAGCTGTGTATTGTGGTAGAAGGGTGAGGCATGTCAGCTTTTTATTTTTATTTTGACTAAGAGGCAGAACAACATAGCCTAGTGGATAGAGACCCAGATGAAAAGTCACAAAGACTTGCATTCAAATCCCACCTCTGACATATACTGGCTACTTGGCCTTTGGGAAAGCAACTTCTGATATTATGCAGACTTAGAATAGAAACAGGGCCACTGAACTACAAGGATCCCTACCTGTATGTATTGACTTCGAAAACCATCTATTATTTATATTCTGTTGTATTTTTATTTCTTTCCCAATTACTTTTATATTTTATTATAAATTATATATGTGTATATACATACGTGTGTGTATGTGTGTATCCATCTCCCAATTACTTTAATCTTATTAGAACTGAACTGAAGAGGAAGAGCATCTCCTCTTCTGCTCAAGGTCACTCTCTAAGACCCTTAAGTAAGTGCCTACCTTCATTGGTGGAGGCGGGGAAATTTCCTTATGGGAAAGAACCATGTATTCATGAAATCACAGGTCCTATCCCTGACCCTCTCTCTCTACCCTAGGATTCATGTGGCTCACATACCCAGCGTGAGGTCAGATATTTCCCCAGTGATCCCCAAAGGAAGCAATTTGAGTAGATTCCTCTATTTCCCACCCCCAATGGGCCATGAATGAAAGGATATTAAGTACATGCACATTTTCACTTAAATGCACTCAGCTCAGCTGAGGAAAAAAACAAATGGTAAGAGCTTCATCGGCATTTCCCTGTCTGTATGAGTATGTGTGTCTTGTTTGCCTTATATAGCCTAGGCATTGTAGCAGTACCTAGAAATTTTTTTTGTTCACATACATATGTGTGTATAAATAATATCTGTACACATATATATACATGTGTATGCAAATATACACATACACACATATGCATGTGTATATATATACATATATATATATACACATACGTGTATATATATATATACACGTATGTATATATGTGCAACCTCAACAACTCAGAATTTTATTATGTAAACTCCACTGTGGGCAGAAGTAAAAGGCAGCTTTCTCTCATGACTCCTAGTTGACCATTTGCCCTGTTCACACAAGACTCAAAAAAGGATACAGTTGGATCAGGTGCTAGATTTGGATATAAGAAGCCCTACGTTTAAATCCTGCCTCTGACACTTACTGGGTAAGTGTCATTTGATCATGGACAAATCACTTCACCTCTCAGGGAATCAGTTTTCTCATCAGTAAAATGGGGATCATAATGATACCTGTATTAATTATAATTTCTGTCAGGCTCAAATGAGACAATATACACAAAGCCCATGGTAAACTTTCATGCACCATATAATTTTTGTGATCCTAATGTCAGCTATCATCAGCACCAGGTTTCAGCAAAATGCCAGCAATTACAAATGATACAGGTAGGTTTCCTTTTTGGGAGCTATGTTCAACCAACTTCTGTATAATGTGCCCAAGATTTCTTCAAGAAATGTTACTCATTACTCTTCCTATATTTCCACTGTCCTTCTGACACTCCTATTGTAGACAGACACAACTTATTCGCAAAACCACTATGAGCATCCTAATCATTCTGATCAGCTACAAATTGACTAACTGATCCCAGAGTCAAGGATGAACCTTTGAAGTATAGCTTTTAAAGCCGACTGGTATTTCAAGTTCAGACTGATGCCAGCCCATTCCCCATCGTCTTGTACCTCTTTGCACTGAAATATCCATCCCATGGGAGCTAAGTTCATGACCTGGCAGAGTCCAGGGGGTTCCATGTTAGCCAAGCCAAGCCAGATCTGCTTCTTAGCCAGGTTCTTGGTTCCTCCCAATTCCACATACAAGGTCTTCCTCAGGATGTGGGAACAGTTCTTTCCTACTCAATAGACAAGCGGTCACAGGTCATCAGTTCCGAGTTAGAAGAAGGATTTGAAGTCTATAGTCCATCTAGTTCAACCTCTTCTTTTTACAGACATGTAGCCTGTGATCAGAAAAGGCAAGGGGATTCTCAGATTGTTTCCAACTCTAAATCTACAACCCTGTAGACCCTCCCTACTCTCAAATTTTGTGATTCATCATCAGCCTGGAGTCGTGATAAATTTCTGTGAGTAAAGGAAAAGCAACTCCCACTATGACAAAGAATCGACTGGTACCCAGACCACCAAGTTCCTGAAATATCTTGAAACTACATGATACATGAGAACAGAGTATTGATTAGGGCAAACAGACCAGGAATTGTAAAGAACCAATGACAAATAAAATATTTCCTTTCTTTTAAAAAATAAATATCATGAGACATCTTTTAAAAAGTTAAAAGAACAGGCTTAAATTCCTAAAGATTTTTCCAGCTCTCAGTCTAGGTACTGTTGGTATACTCAGTAGAAAGCTGGGAAGATACGGATTGAAATCCATCCCTCTTCTGACATATACTGTTTTTGTGACCCAGGGCAAGTTTCTTGACCTTGTAGTACCCCAGGCAATTCTTTTTTTTTATTCTCTTTTTTTTAAGCAATTCGGGTTAAGTGGCTTGCCCAGGATTACACAACTAATAAATGTTTGAGACCGGATATGAACTCAGGTCTTCCTTGACTCCAGGGCCCGTGCTGTATCCACTGCACTACCTAGCCACCTCAAGGCAACTCTTTAAAACTGTCCCATCAAAGCCATTGCAGACTTCTTGAATAGAGGGACTTTCCTTTACAGAAGTTCCTGAACCAATGAAATCACAGGTCTGATCCCACCAAAAAAATTTTCATTAAAGAAAATAGTTAATGCAAGTGATGTTCATGGTCCAGGATTCCCAATGCAATATCTTCAGTCCTGAGTGCCATGCATTATACCTAGTGGGTGCTTAGCAAGTATTTCTTGGTTAATTACTATTCATTATACTAAGCTTTTCCTGATCCCAAGCACCTAGGGTTGACAATAGTTATATAGACGGTTTGCCCAGACTTTGAACATCAGAGGTGCTGAATGAAATTGTCACCAGTGTTTTAATAGATCTGCCTGTCCTCACAAGCCAGGCAGGCCGGGACAGAAGCAGAGCATGGAAGATGATAGGCCATACCTCATTTAATAGTCATACCTCTGGTCTTAATCATTTGGGCTGTTGGCATTGGGTGGGATTTTAGGAAACAAAGATCTCTGAAGCTTCTCTGTGACCGCTAGAGCAGTGAAGGAACTGTGTAGATCATTAGTTATAAGCCCTATAAAAGGATTTTGATTATCTATAGAGTCTCTTAATTCCTCTGGGGAGGAAGTCATGCAGAAAATGCTATTGATCAATTTTATTCGTATTTATTAGTTTCTGTATTCAAGGAGTGAATATGCAGATTTCTTACAGACTTAGGTCCTGGAGAGCTATATTAGTTTGGTTAAATGATGAAATCTAATTATACTGGGTCTCTCTACCCCAGAGGAAGGTAGCAGGATTAACTGGAATGACCAATGAGTCCATTGAGTGTAGTTTCTAATACCATAGGAATAATAACAACTCCTTTATCTCTATCTGGTCTACTCGCGGTGGGGGGGAGAGAGGGGCATATTTCCCAGGTGGTCAGAGTCTACTGATCCTGAATTGGTGCATTTATTAAAAAAAAAATTGCTTTAGCTGCTTCAATATAAAACCCCACAGACTCTTACTTTCTTGGGCCATTCAAGATCAGTCTATAAAACTCTATATCTAATGTGTACTGCATTCTTCTCTAAAACCAGATCTGATATGGAAACTTAGGGTGATGGTAGGAAGGCAAAAATTAGTGGATAAATGTACCTATTCCTTTAGCATCCGTTGTCCACCAGATTAGTTTATAAACTTACAGTAATCCCATAGCTAGAGCAGTGTGAGATGCTATCACTATAACTTGGAAATCTAGGACAGGACTGGAAAATAAGATTAGACTACTGGCATTTTTGATCAAGCTCCTCAAACATTTTTTAAATACTCATGTGCTGAGGCTAAGGATACAAAGATAGGTACTATACAAATACCTATACTACAAGGCTGAGTGAGCTAAGTGTAAAGGAGAGATATGAGCAAATGAATATATGAGAAATCTGAGAAAGGAGAGCTCACTTTTATCTAGAGGTAGGGAAAAGAAAGCTTTGTTGAGAAAGCCTGACTTTAAAGACATTAATAGAAAAGTCCACTCTGGACACTGGGGAGAACGTTCTGTGAGCCAGAGCATAGAGATGGGTAGAACAAAAATTTTGTTAGACTTTGACTAAAATGCAGGTTCTATTAAAGGGAAGTCATAGGAGGTAAGAACGGACAAGTAGGTTAGGGCCAGATTATGAAGAATTTTAAACCATGAGGAGAAGTTGATACAGTAAACACTGAGGAGGTCCTGAGTGTTTATAGTAGAGTAATGACTTGGTCATAAAAATAGAAAATTGAGGACACTATTTGGGCAGTAATATAAAAGGTAGATTAGTAGGTACCACAGGTAGGCAAGAAGAGGTGAGAGCCAGAAGTGGGATGGCTTTGGTGGAAGTGGAGAGAAGGGTCAACTGCAAGAGATATTTTATAGAGAGATGGTGAACTCAAGGTCAACCTACCTGTAAAAACTCCCAAAGTATGTCAGAACAAGATTAAAATGTAATTAAGAAATGTTTAACAAAATAAATAAAAATACAATATGGAAGAGACAATGTTAATTTGTGATTTTCTAAGTTAATATGCAGCCCACTGGGATCCATTCTTGTAAGTTTGACACCACTGATAGAGAGGGAAGACCCTAGAACTTGGAACCAGTTAGAAGACTAAGGTTCTTGTCCTGGCTAAATGTTTCTTCCCAAGTCTGAGAGGGCTTCCTGAAGAGCATGGTCTCAGAACTAAATACTGAATAATATGATGGTGGATTAGCTAAGGAGAGGCTTTTAAAATCATGGGAGAACAGTGGGAGGGGTGGCATGGCAATGAGCCAAGAACCAGAGAACGTGGAGAAACACAGGAAAATTAGTTTGAATAAACCAGAGAGAACTGGTGAGGAAATAATGAGCAGGACAAAGTAAAGACATATGTAGGATGCTAGAGGCCTAAATGTGAGAGTTTCATATTTTAAATGAGTAGTCACTGTAAAATTCCAAGTTGGGGACTAGTGTGGGCAGAGCAGTTTGTGTGTAAAGACAACTTGTTACCATCATCAGTTGAGGGGAGCAGTGAAAAAGAGTGGTTTCTCAAGTTCTGGGAATAGAAAAAGCAACAAAATTTAGCAACTGTTTGAACAAGAAGGAGACATGACAATGAGCCATCTTAAGATAGCACCAAGCCCCCGTGCTTTAGCGGTGGGAAAATTAAGTCTTGAAAATAGTTGTTCTATTGGTTATACATAGAATTCTCATTTAATAGATTATAAAATGAATTGTTTTCTAAGTGTCTCCCTGGTTTTGAAAATTGGAAATGAGTTCTATCTTTGGGGTGTTGGTTTTTTGTTTTGTTTTCTGTTTCTGAGACTGGGTCTCCCTATCTCACCAAAGCCAAAGGTTCAATGGCCGTGCTACAAGCTCGATCCCACTACTGATTGGCTCAGGAGCTTTGACCTGCTCTATTTCTTACCTGGGCCAATTCACCCCTATTTGGGCAGCCCAGTGGTCGTCCACTTAGTAGCTTACCAGATGGGTACCTGACTTAGTGCACACACTGGTTCAGCTTAGCCCATTAAAGTTCAGAACTTCTGAGCTCAAGCAGTCCACTGGCTTCAGTCTCCCCAGTAGCGGGGATTATAGGTGTGCCACCACAGCAGCTGTCCTTGGGTTTGAAAGTGCAAGAGGAGAAGCTGTACCATCAGCATTCATTGGGGTAAAGTCCTGACTTACCAAAATTGCTTACAAAATAGTTCTGGAAAGCCCTTTTACTCCTTCAACCATCCCTTTTGTGAAGAGTATTTTTCCTTCTGTTCAAAGATTATGATGACAATAGAAATGAAATATAATATGAGAAAATCCCATGCTTAAATATTTCTTTATTCTTTTAGGCCTCTTTTTCGTGGAAGTTCAGATGTTGATCAACTAGGAAAAATCTTGGAGTAAGTAATAACCCAAATGTTATGTCAGTGAAAATCACAGTGGCTTTCATCTGTTGTCCATGAAAATAAATGTCTATCTTGTCTCCATTTTCAAAAGTTCTGTTGCTGATGGTATGATGCAGCATAAAAGCCAAGTCATATGTTGGGCCCATTGCAGGTGTGGAGAGGAGGGCCAGCATTCTCTGTGGAGCCCATGAGACCTTGGCATCTGCCCCTTTTTCCTCTGGGAGGTGTCTTGCCCATGAACCGGCTACCCTGCCTTTGACTGTTGCAAATCCAGTTGATGCGTTTGCTTCTCTAGCTCCTCAGCTACCATCACCGGGCAGCTTTAATTCATTTTTTAGCCTTTTGAGCATTTTCTCTGCCAGCCTGACCTCCATCACCCCAGCTGAGCTCTTCATGGTAAAGATTTCATACACGCATTCCCAGCCTAGAGAACTTTCTGATGGGTACCATATAGAGGCTTTTGTTTTTTCCAGAGCACTGAACTAAGTCTCAGGAGGCCTACTTTCTTGTCCTAGTTCTGGTATCAGCTAGCCTTGAACAAGCTACTTAATTTTTCTATGTTTCACATTTCCCAACCATAAAATGAAAGGACTTGGATGAAAACATATGATCGTAAATAAGGGAGCTTAGAGAACATCCCATCCGACTCCTTCATCTTACAGATGAAGAAACTGAGGCATCGATCGCCAACATTCTAGATTTAGAACTCGAGGGTCCTTAAGAGTCCAATTCTCAGATTTTACTGAAAAGGTTACCCTAGAGAAATCAAGTCTAAAAGATTCCTTCCAGCTCAAATTCTGATTCTCGTACACTTAGATCTAGATAAGAGTCAAATTTTACAGATGGGGAAGTTGAGGCCTAGAGAGATTGATTGATTAAGCCAAGTCACACAATAAGTGACAGTTTGGGACTTGAACCCAGGACTTTTGGCCCCAAGTCCATTTCCCTTTCCACCAAACCATGCCGGCCTCACCTGTTTATTTTGTGGTGTTTTGCTAACTTTGAGGCATCTCCTACATATATCTGCATACATGTGTAGTGTATGTCTACATGCATGTAGCATGTGGTCATAGTCTCTTTTTAAAAACTCTGGACTTGGGCACTTACAGAACCCATTTCTGATTGGAAGGGAGCAGAGAAATGTACATAGAAACAGATGGAGAACAGTTCAGCTTTGACCTCTGAAAATTCCTGGATATACCATCTCAGTGACTTTGGATATGTATTTTTAATCTATCTAGTTGGAAAAGCGTCTAGCTTATTAACAGCAGAAGTGACATTAACAACAGCCCTATTCCAGTGCCACCACTTAAATTAGTTTCCATCCAAAGGGACCTATTATCCAGGCCTGCTTCATCCATTTGCTGATTGGTGGTGTTCTCACAGTTCCATTCATAGTAGCTTTGCCTTATAATCTCGATAGGCCTAACCCTCATACAAGCGAGGTTCAGCCTCACTTGGGGGCCGCCAAAGTGTGCAGTCCTGCAGAGGATGTTAAACACTTTGGTAAGATTCATGAATTTGGTGTAGCAGGCTTGGACTTGGCCTTCTCTCTCTCTCTCTCATCCTTGTTTGAGCATTCCAGTACAAAATCCCAAACATTTGACCATATAATAGCTTAATAGGCCTCAAAAATGTGTATTCTCAGTTAGTCAACGGCATTTATTAAGCCCCTACTATGTACCAGGCACTTTGATAAGCACTAGGGATACTGAGAAAGGTGAAAGATGGTCCCTGCTCACAGAGATGTCACAGTCTGATGGAGGAGATGGTATGGGAACAATGATGTACAATAAAAGGTGTATAAATTGGAGGTGATCAACAGAGGGAAGGCAGTGGCATTAAGAAAGATGGAGAAAGGCTTCTTATAAAAGATGGGATTTTAGCTGAGACTTGAAGAAAGATGGGGAAGGAGAGCATTCTAGGTATGAGAGACAGTCGGTGGAAAAGGAGAGAGTCCTTGTATAAAGAGCACTAGAAAATGACATATGGCTCCCAAGGCCTCTCTGCTTAGAGTTCTTAACCTTTCTTGTGTCGTGGACCCCCTTGGCAGGTTGATGAAGCTGATGGACCTCTCCAGAATAACGTTTTTAAATGTATAAAATACATAGGATTACAAAGGAAACCAAATATATTGAAATAGTTATTTTTTTAAGAAGTTCACAAACTCTGGGTTAAGAACTCTGACTTGAAGAAAACTGCCTTTCCTGAGACTAAATATACTAAACACTGAAGACCCTCTGTTTGTATGTCCTCGCTAATGCCCCAGGTCACCTGGTGGCAGCATCTGGCTGCCAACCTTTTAGTTTATCTGTCAGTTTAATATTGTTAGTGGATGAAGCCAATGAGAAGGACCGGAAAAGAAATTTGACAAGAAAGATTGAAGTCCTTGGGCTTTCATTGAAGCCCGTGAGCAGATTCGCATTTTGACAAAATCCTGGCGGCTCTAGGATGCCAAAGTGGGAGGGTGGATGGTAGTAAAGCTTTCAGTATTGTTCCTCTAAAGTAAGTTTTTGCTCCTTGGGGTTTGACACTGGCTCATGAGACGTTGATAATTCTAATTATTACCCTTAATATGCAGGCTCCAGAGGTCCTAGCAGTCAAAAGAAGGGCCAATACTGCACCCTAGTGTCCTTTGCAATGTACTTGAGAAATTCTTTGCCCCTACCTCTATAGACCCCCAATTATCCAGTCTGTAGAGCTCTGGGTACTATCAGGCTTGCCAGGGTGAATATCAGCTGTTAAAAGCTGTAGTCAGTTGTCTCAGTGATGCACCTTGGTGCAAGGTCCTGGTCTTGGGCCTATCAGAATGTCACAGCTCTCCTAGATATAGGCAGTGGAAGTTCACAGGAGACTAAATAACTTTTACCACAGATTAGGGGAGAGGGAAAGAAAGCTCTGTTTAGGTCTCCTTAAAGAGAGAAAGTAACTTAGTGAGTTTCATGAAGTTTACATTTCCTTTAAAAACTGAAAGCATTTTTTTGAAAGCAGTACTCTTAAGTGCTTTTCTTCTGTAACATGGTTTTAGTCGAGGCACCGTGGTTTGGTGGAAAGAGGCCTAGACCATGAATTAGGAGAATCCGGTTCTGAGCCTTGCTTCTGCTACTGGCAGGAAGGTAGTGGGGGTCTTGACAAGTCAGATATTTATTTCTCTGTGTTTCAAATGATAATGTCCGTAGATAGATAGAAAGATACATTTTATTATTTCCAGTAGGCAGTGTGTATAGTGACTAAAGGGAAAACATTAGGGTTAGGAAAACCAAAATTCAACCCCTTCTTCAGGCAACTTTCTAATGCTACACTGATGAAATCCCAGATCTAATAACCCCTACAACTCTCTCCTTCCCCCCCCCCAAAAAAAACCCCACATATTGTTATGTCCGTTGAGAATGCTGTAGCCATGAAGTGGATGATGACATTGCTTGGTTTTCTCTAGATTTAATTCCAGTGAAGGATATTGAAGAAAATCCTACTGATAAGAGACTTTATTAAACTGGTTTTAATAATATGTTCTAGGTATCGTTAGTACTGATAAGGTGAGACCTTTATAAAAGTTGTTGGAAGAATAGCAAATAATCAAAGGCAGAAGGAGAGGAAAATATCTTAAAACTTTAAATTTCAGGAAATGTCCCCTCTCCTGCCTCTTCCATTGGCCCTTCCAGTAAATAGATTCTTTAATAATTCTCAGCGTTTCTTAATTCTTGTGTTCATAAGTTTTGTTTTCCTGCAAGGCTAACCTCTGTTCGTGCATGCTCAGTCTTAGTAGATGGCACACGACTGCCTACTCACACTTTTGAAATAGCAGAGGAAACGATGATTCCAACCTGATTTTCTTCTCATTCTTTTTCTCTTGCGCGCGTGCGCGCACGCGCACACACACACACACACACACACACAGTTTTTAAGTCTTTGATTCTTTTTTTGCTTAGTCTGTAGTTACGTGGTTCAGCTACACCTGAACAAGGCCAGGCCAGTGTAGGGTGTCCTGACCTCGGCACTTGCCGCAGGAACACACCTGTACAGGGTGTAGTCATAATACCATTGGCCGTGGCTGCTAGGTGAGATCCAAGGGTTGGGATGTTAAGTAAAAGATGAGGAAGAAGATAATCCTGCCAGGATCCCAAGAATAACGAAAAGCCTTAAAGTGTATCCATGAGAAGATATATTCTTCCCTGAAAAAAGCATGCTTTCACATATCCATTCAGTGTGCCATACACATATGCCTGAGGAGAATGACTTCATGTAGCCAGAGCCATTTGTAAACTATTATTCTTGGTACGCAGCCCTGATTTCAGAGAACTAGTGACCAAGCATGCTCTTCATTTCCTAACAAAGAGGAGATAGACTCAGGGTAGATGAGACATGTTATTTGGACATGGCCAGGGGTATGCTGGAGCCAATTGTTAAATTCTCAGGGTGAGCATTTATACTTTGGAAATCAGCAAATGCCATAGATCTTGATTTATGTTTGCTTTAATATTTAGACTTAGGAAAGTGATAAAGAAAATGTTAATAACTCAGATTACATTTAAAAGTCTGTTTTGCATTTTTGGAGAGCCAGTTGTTAAATATTTGCCAACATATCCCAGGACATGGCCAGTGTGAAAATTTGTTTTGCTTCTCTGTGTATATTTGTTACAAAGGTTTGCTGTGGTTAATGTTGTTTTCCCATTGTGGGGGAGGGGGGTAGATGGGAAAGAAAATTGATTTTTTATTCATTAAAAAATGAAATTTTTAAAAAGTATTGTGGTTTTAACAACCAAGAACCCAACATTTCTCATCCTTAACAAAGCCTACCAATGCCTAGCTTACGAATCCAGAGTCTGTGATAGCAAATGGTTCTTTTCTGAGTTCCTTGATGCCTCTTATTCATCCCTATTCTTTTTAATCCATATTGAGCTAGTTGTTCATCAGTCAACATAAATAATGTCCAAATAATACATATCACTAATGTGGGTGCCCTAAAACATATGTTAAAGGGAGGCAGATTAAATGGCAGATACGTAGTGTAGTGGATAGAGTGTTGACCCTGGAATCAGGAGGAATTGAGTTCAAATGTGACCTCAGACACTTAACTGGCTGCGTGACCCTGGGCAAGTCTATTAACCCTGATTGCCTCAAAAGAAAAAAAAGAAAGAAAAAGGAGGCAAATTAGTCCAGCTTTTTAATATGGTATTAATTCATTGCAGGGTTTTTTGTTTGTTTTGATTTGGTTTGCTTAATATGAGAAATATTTCCTTCCTGTAGAACTGATGTCCAAAGAAAGAGACTTAGAGTGTAATAATAAATGAACTCAGTAACAACAAAGGAATGTTTCTTTATCTTAGTCAATTCCACTTTGTCTAACAGTTCTTTCACTTTGGAATACCAATATGCATTTCAAATGCAACAGAATTCATTCCTTCCTAAGAGTACTTCTGGGCACAGGATGTGACCTGTGCCTTTGGGTCTTCCAATCATACATCTAGATTTTTAATGTAATTGTTCTGGGGGTTATGGTCAAACCCCCAGCAGCTCCAAATTCGTAGAATAGCATGCTGATGTCCAAGGGGCCCTGCTGTTGCTGTAGTTGAGTTTGGGGGTCTGTAATTCATCATTGGTATGATTGAGCAAAGAAAGTACCTCTGGGTGTCTTCTCTTAGTCTAGCAACAACATAGTGAATCTCACACCCTCATCCTCCCCTCCCCGCCAAGCAGGGGACCACCAGGAGGTCTAAGGAGGGAGTGAATAAGGTGCATGTTGGAAACAAAACAGCTCAGAGCCTCCTACTGATCATTTGTGGGATTGGGCCTGTGACTAACCATTGCCCTTTCACACTGGGCCTGTGAGTAACCACTGCCCTTTCAGCCTGGGCAAGATGGGGAGATCTAAATGACCTGGTGTGTTTGTCTCCATTTAAAAATGCATATGACCAAATCTGAACATGGTCTCCCATTATTAAATGTCTACAAGTTTGTCCTCTGACAGTTGTAAATTTATAGCTTATATGGTATCTTATACTACTTACATGGTATTTCTCAGTAAAGTATTTTAGCACATTTACAATTCCCTAAGAGGGTTACCCTCAACTTTTGTCTCCTGTGACCCCAGATACATACCCATCATATAGGAGGGCAATTTGGAATCAGAGAGGTAGAGCCAGAAGGGAACTCAGAGGCCATCATATCCAACTCATTCATCTTACTGATGAGAAAAATGAGACCCAAAGAGGCTAATGACTTTGCCAAGTTCACACAGATAGTAAGTGTCAGGAAATATTTGAACCCAGAAACTTTCATTGCAGAGTCAGCGTTCTTTCTTTCCACAGTGCCATGCTACCTGCCATTTCTGTGTCCCTGAGATTATTCCTGAAGTTCCGCTTAGCGCTCCTGAGTGGGCAAGTCACATAATCCTTGTGGGCTTCAGTTTCTTCATCTATAAAGTGAAGGAGGTGGTCTAGAAAACCTCTAAGGTCCCTTCCAACTTAAAGTCTATACAATGCTCCATTCTGAACATCAGACTGCTTTCTTTTTGGTCTAAAACTGGGGAGAAGAAGGGGCTAAGATGTGAGGGAGGCGCATGTCCACTAGAATGGCAGCGGCATCTGGGTCTGACCAGAACTGACAGTCATATTTGTCTCTCCTACAGTGTCATTGGACTTCCGGGGGAAGAAGACTGGCCAAACGACGTGGCCCTTCCTAGGCAGGCTTTTAATGCAAAATCTCCCCAACCAATTGAAAAGTTTGTAACAGATATCGATGAACTAGGCAAAGACTTACTTATGGTAAGTGCCCCCTGTGTGCGAGAGGGCCGAATCAGAACCACAGCAGACATGTAGAGGGTGGGGTGGACGGGAGCCCGGGGAGCCTGCCTAGCAAAGCCAGGAGGAGCAGCAGCCACAGCCGACTCTGGCAGGGATGGAGTCAGGCAGCGGGTCTGGATTCATGTGCCATCAGACAAACAGGCTTTGCTTTTTCTTTTTAAATATATAAAATGTCTACAAAAAGAAAAAAATCCTAATGACAGAGTATTTGACAGAGATATGAGGTAGCTAAGCGGTACAAAGGATAGTGTTGGCTTAGAGTCGGGAAGACCTGGGTTCAAATTCCAAATCAGGAAGTTACTAGCTTTATAACCCTGGGTCAGCCATTTAAACTGCCTCCCTCAGTTTCCACACCTATAAAATGGGAATTATAATAGTAGCACCCGCCTCCCAGGGTCATTGTGAGGATCGAGTAAAATAACACTTTGTTTTGCAAACCTTAAGACCCTATATAAATGCTAGTTATTCTTATCATTATCATAATTATGAGTCCTGATGTCACTAGTTTCAGCTCTAAAAAGAGCTCAGATTCTTGGCATGAAGATCTTTGGAATCATCTAACCATAAAATCATCCTAGGTCTAGAGCTGGAATTTAAGGGACTTGCAGCCATCTGGTGCAATTCTCTCATTTTACATGTGAGGAAACTGAGACTGGGGGAGGTAGTAACTTGTCTGTGGTTTCTCAGCTGATAATAGGAAGGCCAGGATCCCACAGTTCTGACTTTGGCCTGTCACTTGGTACTGCCCCTGTTTACATACACATTTGTGTATTGAGTGAGTGTTTCCAAGTCTGAAGCTTTGTGAATTGCCTGTACACTGACTGCACAGGGAGGAGGTTGAATGTACCTTCCCACCCCTGGAAGACAGCTGGATTTGGAATCAGAGGTGCTGCCTGCTCCTAAGGAGACATTGGGTGATTCACTTGACCCCCTCCGGGCTTCAGTTTCTTCACTTGAAAAATGCCCAGTGAGATGGCTTCTGTCCCTAACTCTACACTCAGGCTCCATGCATTCCTTCAGCAAGGAGAACATTGGGCTTTGAAGTTAGAGGACTGGCCCTGCCACTCTTTCATCTCAGCCAAAACCCCTTGCTCTCTCTCTGGATCTCACTTTTCTCTTCTGCAAAGTAAAAGTGTTCTCCCGAGCGGTCCCTGAATAATCCCTGTGAGTTCCTGAATGATCCCTGTGATTTCTCTGGGTCCAACATATGTACTGAGGGGCCATGGGACATAGGAAAATCCCTGCATCCTAAACAGAACCCAGATTTCTACAGCCTGATTTAGGAAGGCCACACCCTCCCAGAACTTCTCAGGGAAGGACAGTAATCGGTTTAATAGTCCCATCACATGTAGCAGACAGTTTCTGGGACTTTCAGAGTAGCCAGTGACTATCCTTTATTAGTGGCTGCTAAAAAAAGTCAACTAAAAACATCTGACATTTGATCTGAAATCTCTTGGAGGGGTGGAGGGGAATAGGGAGGAGATGCTTGAAGACCTTGATGAAACAGCCAGATTATTCAGCAAAACCTCCACCCATCAGGAAGCAGGAGCAGTCAGTTCCTGGGGGAGGGGGACCCATCAGCTTCCCGGCTCTGATACTCCCAAGGTTCACTTTGTCCTTCCTTGCCTCCCACACTTCCCTCTAGAATTGCCATCACTGAAAGAGTGTTTGCAACAAGGGATTTCTTTCCCCTGCTCAAACAGTATTAACTGTACTAACCTGTTGATTACCCTTATTTTTAAGTACATCAAAAGAGCCCTGATTTTCTCAGACTGGCTATTCCTTCCAGCAGCCCTGGTGGCCAGAGTCAGCACTAGGGTCAAGTGGGGCTCTACCCCAGGGCCCTGAAGTTTAAAGGGGCCCGGTAGCACTTATTTTCTGTCAGCAAGTAGAAACCACTGAGCTTAGCACTTCTCAGTCCATCAGCAGGCATTTATGAAGCACTTACTGTATGCCAAGTACATAGTACTTGTACTCTGCTAGGGACTGGAAATAAGAAAGAACAAAAAACATTCCCTGCCTTCAAGAAGTTTGCATTCTAATGAATGAGAAAGCATGTCCATATGTGAATAAATATGTAGAGATGGGATAGATAGATACAGACAGACAGATAGACAGATGAACAGACATAGGATAGATAGAATGAATAGATAGACAGGATAGATAGAAAAGATAGATCTATAGACAGATATAGATGGACAGGATAGATGGATAGATAGATGTACAGGATAAATAGACAGGCAGACATAGATAGACTAGATAATTAGACTAGATAGATGGATTGGGTAGGTAGAATGAATAGACCGACAAGATAGATAGATTGCTAGATAAATTAGAGAGAATAGAAAGAATAGATAGAATGCATATGAAATGGGATGATATATAGAGGGCAGATACAAAGTAACCTTAAATGTAAAGGCACTCATGGTGGGGGAAGAGACTAAGAAAGTCCTTCTGCCAAAGATGGCATTGGAACTAAGTTTTGAAGGAAGAAGCAGAAGTGAGGAAGGAGAACATGCCAGGTTTGGGGGACAGCCAGCCTGTGTGGAGGCACCTAGTTAACAAAAATGATTGGTTGAAATATATCTCCCCTTCCCCCTGTTAAGTTTTTCTCTGGCCAACATCCAAGGTATCCTTCCCGACCCCCATCCCCTGAATGTATTTTCTGGGGCTTGTCTCACATGTCAAAATGGTAGATCACAGCCCATCCCTACCTTCCTTAATGGAAGGATTCACGAGTTGCTGTAGCCAAAAAAGCCATCACTTAATGAATGCCTTTTGGGTTACAGGCCTCTCCTTGCTTAACTCTAGGGTATTAGAATATATCTAGCATAGTTTGGTATGGTATGGTGTAGTATAGAATAGTACTGTACCTTAGTATACTGTGCTATAGCCTATAATTGCCCCAGGCCATGGTCTAAGACTGTAAGCGGACTCTCTAGCCACTGCTCTGAGCCACCCTTCCTCTCCTTCGTGTTTATATATTAAATTATCTCGTATCATAAGTGTATGTCCTCTCCAGGTCACGCCTTGGAGAGACTCTATCCATTTGGACAGCTATGTTCTATTATGTTTTTGTTGCTGCTGCTGCTGCTTTTAAAATCAACCTTCTAACAAAGATTCTTAACCGGGGTCTGTGGTCCTGGATTTTTGGGGGGAGGAAGCAGTTCTATTTTGATAACTGCATTTCAGTAGAATTTGTTTCCTTTATAATCTCATGTACTTTATGTTTATGTATTGAAAAACATGACTAACAGAAAACATTAAGAACTCTTGGTTAATTGTCACTGAATGTATATTTGCAAGTACATTTATACATGTAGGTGCTGCATTTAAATTATCTATTACACATTTTATTGGGATTTTTCCCCCTTTTTTTTCCTCTCCCTACAGAAATGCTTGACATTCAACCCAGCAAAAAGAATCTCGGCTTGTGGTGCATTGTCTCACCCGTATTTCCATGATGTAGAGAAGCCTCATGAGAATGTGGACCCTCGGACATCCCCCAGCCAAAGCAGCAGTGAGGGGAACAGCGCTTGAGGCAATCAGCCCTCCCTGGAGGTGAACTGATGACTGAGGAATCCACCCCCTGGGGGAGGCAGAGCAGCCACCAATAACATCTGGGCTTCTGGAGAGTCAACCTCTCTCTTCTGGATGGCTATTTGTTTCTCCCAGGAGACTGGCGGAGTTTACTGTTTCCAAATCAATGCAAAAGCAATTTTGAGCTTGATGTTCGTGTGTCTGTTTGTTCGTTTGTTTGTTCATTCGAAATACCTGGAAAAACGAAGACAAAAAAAAAAAACTCCAGATGAAGAGAAGCTGCTGACCAATTTTGCTGCCGTTTCTTTTGTCCAACATTGAATGCTGCCAGAGTGAAGTAGAAATAATCCAGTCACTGCCGACTTAAGATGTAATCTCTCTATAGCTGCTGAAGCCTAATTTGGTACTCTTGAGAGAGTGTGTGTGTGTGTGTATGTGTATGTGTGTGTGCGTGCGCGTGTATGTGCTTGTGATCTCTTAAAGTGTTATTTTTTTAACTACACAGAATAATTGAATTTTTAGAGGCTGAAGGGAATGGAATACAGATGCATCTATTTACTGAAGAGAAAATACCAGAATTAGGGCTTCTCCAGTGAGAAATATGGGCTTATGTTGACAACATCTCCGTTCTGTTTAAATGCAGTAAGTTTACAAGGAGTAAGAGTTTATTTATACCTAGGCAAAAGTGGATGCACACTGAAAAATTCATCCCTGCCTTTCCAGCCTCCCTACGAGTATCTTTAAGGGAAGTATTTCAAAATACACAATGTCTTCTGCCCTCTTTGGAAAGCTAATTTTATTCATTGCAAATCTGTTTTGATAGTACAACATAATTATTTTTCTCTCAAAACAGAGCCCAAAAGTCATTTCTCTACCTATTATTGATTTTAGGAAATGTCCCTCTTTAAAAAAAAAAAAAAGTAAACGAAGATGGTAAGACAGAGAGAGAACCTTTTGTTTTCTGGTTTGCAACTTTTAAACATTTTTTAAGCCCTCTATTTTTTAAGCATTTCCTATTTTAGTTGAGAGAACTCTTCTTTTCTAACTGGTTACAGGAATGTCCTAAGCGTTATCTCTACACGTTAACACTGTACTTTCTATAATGCACTGCCTTACTTGCAAAATGTGTATTGCGTATTACCTCCTAGTGCCTAAGTACATTACTGCCAGCTGGTTACATATGTCATTTTACACACTATCTTCATGTGTCAGACACACCTCTTGTATCTATGGAGTAAGACTGCAACTTCCTAACTCTGCAACCTAATTCAGGCCTCAGTGACCTTCCCTTTCAAGGATCATACATCATGGTCCTGTGCCTTTGTAGCTTAAGGAGATGAGTCAAGTACGCATGTCCCTGTATGCCACCAGCAAAAAAATGTACAAACCTGTAGAGAAGATGGCTTGAACATGTAACTTCATATTTTTACTTTGGTAACACAACCTATTTTCAGTATAACATTTGTCTTTTTAAAAGGGCAGAAAGAGGAAAAAAAAAACTTTTTACTACTTTTTGGGAATAGCTTTCTACTCTACAAAAGCAAACACGGGTTTTTTCCCATTACCTAGACCATCTTTCCTTTGTGTTTCTTCTTGCTCTTTGGTTTGGGTTAGGGATCCTTTAAGAAAGGCATTCCGCCTACTCCTGGTTCTTAGGTTGTTGATCCCCCCTAACCAATGGAGGTCTTCATATTGTGGCTAGTTCTGCTTTTTCCTGCTGCTTCACAGTCCTTCACCTTTACTTTAGAGATAGCTGCTTTCATGGCCATGCTCCCCCTCAATCCTCTGCTCATGCACCCTGTTTTCTAGTGACTAACTTCTGATAGCAAGAACATAGCTGACCAACTGTCTTTGGAGAAATGAGGTAGACTGGCACTTTTGCTATTCGAGACTCTCGCTTTGAACATCCACATCAGTTAAGATTATGTTCAGAGGCAGAATTATTAAAGAATGGATGATGACCAGCCTGAGTCAAACTAAAAGAGATCATGTACACTTTCATGCTTTAGAAAGCATTATATTATTCTTGAGAAATATCAATATGCAGCTTCATGGGGTATGTGAATATATCAAACTATAAACAAAGTAAAGTCGCTTTTTAAAACAAAAAGTGCACACACATACTGGTTTGCTTCAGTGATATAAAGGATGAATTCTCCTTTGAAATAAAGTGAGGAGTCATCGAAGAAGAATATTTCAGCATTTTTCAGTATTTAAACATCAGTAGCTGGGTTTTGGGCCATTGGCATTAATCCTTGAAATAAAATTAGGTGAAGGTGGTCTAAATAATACCAAATACGACCAGGAATGGTGAGGATTTTGCTTTTCTTTGGGGCACTGAGTTAAAACAAAGAGGAGGACCTGTTTTCTCCTAAAATAAACTTGGGTTAGGTAACTTTCTTCCTTGCTACTACATGAGCTTCTAAGTCAGCCTCTCTCTAGCCATCAATTAGGTAAAAGTTAGAGTCACACAGTTAGGATGAGGAAAAAAAAATGAGTATACTGTGCTAATATGATCTAGAACTTCTGTGTTTTGTTTTTTTAATTGGCTTAGGAAGTTCACTTTAACTTTCTAGCATGTACGGTAGACTTAATTTTTGAATTTTTAATGAGAAGATTTAGAAAAAAAACTATTTTGGTCCAATATTCCTTCCAAAGTTAGACCCTAATAACAAAAAAAGATAAAGCAGTTCACCTTCTCCCATCGGTCAGAGACTTAACCCTTATCTCTTCTGTTAATTTATATATTGGGCTAGCATAACTCTTTTATCATTTTGTGCTTATGATGGTCACCTCCCATGCTTGTCATTTTCTGATTGAGGATCCATCCCAGGCCCCCCCTTTTTTCAAGGAGAATTTTTTCCCAAACTCTCCAGAAAAGCCCACCGGGTTTTAGTTACTCTTCTGGGAAACAATGTTTCATAAATCTTTGCCAATGCTAGGAAGCCAGGAACATATGGGAACTCAAAATACCTAGTAAGCCTTATCTAAAAACCCATGTAACAAATTAGAAATACATTGTAGATTTGAAACAAAGTGTGAAGACTGTTGTTCCCCTGGTTGCATACATTTCCCATGTTACAGTGGAAGAGAACTATCTAATGTGTTATACTGGGTGACCACGGGCTTTGCCAAAAGCTTCTGTAGCAAAGTAAAGATAAAGGAAATACTGCACAGTGCAGAGTTTTATGGTTACTCCAGGAAAATTAGAATGAAGCAAAGCCTGGTGTCCAGTCTTTGCTCCTGAGTGATATGATATGGCAAAGAGGTAAAAACCTAAAAGAAACAGGCTCACAGGAAACTAAGGCAAAATGGGTACTATTCTCCCATTTTGTTTGTCCTCTGAAGTCAATGGCAACTTGGGAGTTCAAGGAAGAGGAATGTTGTGGGCAGGTTCAGCCCCCTCTCCTCTCATAGTTTCCTCTTAACAAGCATACACCTTAGATTCCAGGCCTTCTAGCCCCCAGGTGGCTCTTACCAAAAAAAGATCAAAATTACCTAACCTAAGAACAGAGTTGTGGCATCTTGTTAACTTGTAGGAGGTACCAGACTCAACATCTCTTGTGTTAAAACAGTATTACAACTGAAGCAGTCCATTTTTTTTTTATCTTGTTTAGTTGAGGGTTTTTTGTTTTGTTTTGGTTTTTTATTGAGAAACTCCTTTTTTAGTTTGTGACAGAAATGTATCTATACCTTGCTAGGGAAATCCTTTTAAACATAGTAGGTATTTTTCTCCTCAAATTATATATTTGGCATTATGGTGTTTGGTTACACACTGTGGACCTTCCACCCTAGTAAATATTGCCTTGTGCCAACATTAGCAATCCCTGTTGCATTATGGAAACAAAATCATGTAAAACTTCCTAACAACACAATATACGTTAAAATTCATCTAACCAAAGACAACATTATTTCCTTTCTTTTCTTGAAAGATTCAGGTATTTTTTAATAAAACATGCCAGACCACCTGTCTTCTATTTCTCTCCAAAGTGTAACTCTTTAGGTCACATCAGGTATAAAAATTGTTTGATGTGGCAGACGGTGCTTAGAGGAACCACCATTGCTAGCATTTTTGGCTCATTCTTTTTCACAGAAAGAATTAACCTTAGAAAGAAAATGTCATTATAGAGTCTTAGGTACTGAAGGATTTTTTAGAAGAGTGAAAACTTTAGATTATGAGAGATAAGATGTCCTTTGTTTAAACACTTTTGTAAAAATCTGAGTTATAAAAACAATGGAGAGGGTTAGAGGAAGTTCAGAAGAAAAAAGGAAAGCGTCCAAAGGCAGATGGCTTGGAGGCCATGTTTGTATCAAAGAATGCATATTATTAACATATTTTGTAAGAATAAGTTAAAATTCCAATGGGAATCCTGAATTTAGTATACCCTAAAGAAACTAGATTCCAAGATGTTCAGTTTTTATCATAGTTGTCTTCATTTATTAGTTGAGTAAAATGAGTTAGCCTATAACTTCATGGACACCCAAAAATTTCAAACTAAATTTGTGGCTCATAATTTAAAATGTTAATTGTAGTGTGGAAGAACAGCCCCATGGAAAAAAGAGATGTTTTGCCCACATACCACTGAGTCAAAAATCAGAAAACCTTTCTGTTTCTCAGCATGTACAATTGAAACCACTCACCAGAGCACTGAAGCATTGTATTAATAAAGTTAGCAAAATATCTACTTGATTAACTCATCCTCAAATAGCACACATCACATTTTGAATTTGGAAAGTCTTTAGTAGTTTCTGAAGAGGCAATATCTTCAGTAGACCAGCAGTAACTGTGTTCCTTCTTAAAAGACCAAGAAAATAATGATCATTTTCAAAATGGAATGTTCATTTGCCTCCCCGTATTCTTGTTCAACAAGAAGTCAGCCATGTTACAGTAGATTTTTCAATCCCTGTTATCTTAGGATTTTCCTAACTGGTTGGTATATATGCTACAAAAATAATGACAACAGCAATAATAATAAAACTTCTGCATCTTTGGCAAACTAAGAATTAGAACAGAAGGATCAGATTTTTAAATGGCCTTGTTTCCTTTCAGTCTAGTTTGAATTCTTAGGACCGTCGTTCAGCTTTTCAAGGGAGTTACCTTTTTCTTGACTTTCAGTGAATTCAAGGAAGAAGGAAATTAATGGAATTGCATCAACACACTAATATTTCTTTATTGGGTCTTCTATTCTTCAGAACTGTGAACCTAAATGGTAGCTGAAAATCCATCCCAGCATGTCTTTAGGTGTATGTGTGTGTGTGTGTGTGTATGATTTTGGTTAGTCCATGATTTCCTTGGCATGGATACAATCCAATCTACACCTTCTAATATTCTTGATTCTCATCCATTCTTCCCTTAAATTTAACTGACGTGTCTTCTATGTTGTTATTAGACAAATCATCACTACAGCAGCTAAATTAATTATCCAACCACCATTAATTAATGATAATTTACAGGGTGTTCCTAAAGTCTGGACACATAGGAGTTATTGCATTGAGCTCATGTGAATCTTGCAAAGCACATCAACCTTTGCATCACAAATGATGGAAATCATATTGAAGATGTTATTTGTTAATATTCCAATTAAATAAAATGTTGAAAATTTCATTCATTTCATTTCTTGAAAATAGGCATTTTTGCATATGTGGCCAGGCTTTAGGAACACCCTGTATTTTAAGTCCTTGGTCATCCTAGCATTATATGAGTCACAACCATCCAGAACCACTAGGACAATGTTAGCATAACCTTAGCAATTTTGAAGAGAGCTTGGGGGTACGAAAGGAAAGGGAAAATGTTATTTTGTTTCCTATAGACTGACCCTAAGAAAGATGAGATTATTCATTTTGTGCTAGTATGTTCTCCAACATGTCACTTTGGGAAAAAAATCTGAGAAATTTCTAAGACTATAAATAATCTTTTAAACACTATCCCCCACTCCAATCTTGGTTTCATTTAATTTTTATTTAGTACTTGTTTTTCAAGATAAATAAAATGTTTGAAATCACCCAGAAATGGGTGGAGTTCTCAATAACTTGTATAAATGTAAATTAGCCTTAAAGAAAATATTCCTCCTTTGGTCATTTAAGAGAGAGACCCTCAAAGTCATCTCTATACAAGGAGGTATTATTCATTAATAAAAGGAGCTCCCCACAGCATAGGCCAGTTTTGATGATAATGTAGCACTCTTCCCATTCATCTTGATGAGAGAGATGCATCTCAAATTCAGTACTTTTACATTCCTTGGTGTTAGGTAGCTGCGCATCTACATGAAGGATTAGCACCCTGAAGAAACAGGGACATCTGGGTGAGCAGATCATGCAACAACGTAATACATAAAACCATTTTATATAATTGTTGTCCCATATGAGAGACATCCCTCAAATATAATAGACAATTTTTGCATTGTGGTTTTCTATTTGGAATGTACAGAACTAGAGAGAAATATGAGCTAGTTCATTTTCTAATCTATAATCTGTGAATGTTACAACTTAGGAATTTGTCTTCTGTGACATATACTGGTCCTATGACCCTACAGGGTCTTTTGTCTCCTCTGTACCCCAAGAAACTAGCTGAAGTTTTTAAGGTGTAGAACTGCTACTAATCTGTATTAGTCAAGGAAAGTTATTCCTAGGAGCAAGCACATGGATGAAATCATAGATCCTACATCAGAGTGGATCTATGATCCACTTATATATGTGGTAAATAGGTAGAGAGCTACACACACATCTATACACATATGGTATATAATATATATTATGTTTGTGTGAATATATGATTCCTTTTTCCCAAATTATACCTGAGGATATAATTTTATAAATGAAATTTTTGAGAAAAAAAGTTATTTTTTAAAAACTTGACTTTGGAGCAAAGAAATAGGACTGGCACAAAAACCCATTATGGTACATATGCTCCAAAATTAGTTCATTTTCCCCAGCAAGATCAATTTAAATGCAGAAAAGCAATTGTATTGACTTTCAAGATTTCCAGCCATTGCTTAGGTTCACAACTCTTGAACATGACCCAATCAAAAGCCATTTTTTGTTTATTTTTCTTCATAGGAATAAAAATAAGGTAATGCCTTTTTAATATTCCTTAGGAAATATTCTACATATGTCTTCCTTTGAAGTGTTTATGATCTTCTATAGGTGACGGACTTAAAGGATTATTCAAAATCTACCATAGTATAGTGGATTTCCAACTTCAGTTGCAAAATGAAAGACAAGGGAACATCCTTAGCTTGTCCTAAGGGGGCTAGGAAGAGGTCTAGGTCAATTGTGAGCCTCCAAAAGTGGCTTCCACCACAAAGGCATTCTAGAACTTATAGCTTATTAAGATGCATTTATTGGCCATCTCAGAGAAGTCAGTGTCTGGGCCCGACTAGAAATTAGACCCACCTCCCATTCATCTATTTGAAACAAAGTCCAGCCTAAGCAAGATACCATGGGTGCTGTTTCTGCCTGGGAAGCAACTATTGGATAATGTTTAGGAAAGAAAAGCTACCAGACAGTGTTTAAGAAAGAAAATCTTCCTTAGAGTCCAAAAAGTATCTCCAAAAAATTTACACAAAGATTCTTTTGAAGAAGTGTGGTTACTGCAACTCTGCCCGAGGTTTGTTATTCTCGGAACAGCAGGTCTGCAGACTGAGCTTGCTTCCCACTCCCCATTCCCCCAAGAGAAAGTGGCTAATTACTGGAAAGCTAGATTTCTTTTCACCTTTCTATAGTTAGATGGCTCTTCCTTAACTGTAAAAGATGGACCCAGAAGAGTTGTTCACAGATCATCCTCGTTTCTGCTTGCTAATTAACTGGCCATGACGTAACAAGTGAATTTTCTTTCCTCCTTTCTCTTCTGTATCTCTGCCCAGTAGTTAAGTGTCTGTAAATGAATGCTTTAGCTACTCTGTCTGGCATATTCCTATGTACCTGAACTTTGTAGTGAATCACCAGGAGAGGATTCACATTGTTTGATAAACAGATTTTCTTAAAAGAACCCACCATTATTTCATTTCTAAACTATTGTTATTTTTCTATAGCATCCATCTATGATCTTAGGTGAATTTGTGTTCTTGTTTGAAGGCTTCTAGTCCTTTAAAAAGATTCACTGTGTTACCAGAAGCATCAATATTTCAGTGATCCCAAAGCACTTTGAATTTGACTTGGCATTTCAAAATAGTAAAACCTGGTTCCCCAGGTCATAACGTGGCGATGGCCACTTTGCTCATACTCCTGAATCCATCCCAGATTCCATTTCCCCTCTCTTTTCTTTTTTTTTTTTTGCAGGGGGGAAGGCCGGGCAATTGGGGTTAAGTGACTTGCCCAAGGTCACACAGCTAGTAAAGTGTTTCAAGTGTCTGAGGCCGGATTTGAACTCAGGTCCTCCTGACTCCAGGGCCGGTGCTCTACTCACTGAGCCACCTAGCTGCCCCCATTTCCCCTCTCAAACCTGTGTTTGTGATGATGTGTACCCATATATATCAATAGTCCTTTACTTGCTTGTATTCATGCATTTTGCTGTAATGAATAATAAGTGTCCTAGTGAATCCATAGAATTCAAGTACCAACTGCCCATCTGTGGGAAATATTTTCTAAAAGCTGTTCTGCATTCAAAAAGTTATTTCTACTATGAATCTTTGTTGTTATTTATTTCTGGGTTATACTTGTCATGTGAAAATACAGCTGGAGACAGAAAATCTTAACACTTTCTGTTTTCTACTTCATGTGCATTTAATGTTAATTACCATTGTCAAAGGGGCACCTAATCTACATGGAAAGAACGTAGAACTAAGTGCCTCAGTAAGCTGCATACCTTTGCATTAGATAAGTAAAATGGGCTTGGTTGGATAGAGCATTTTATACCTGAGTTTCCTTTCTCAGATAGGCAAAGGAATTAACAAAAAGGCCTTGGCAGTGTTTCTGCTCTCAACTTTACATATAGCATAATGTTTAAAAAAAAAAGTCAAAAAACAAAAACTCAAGTTAGAAAACCATCCCAGGTGCTCCTTAATTTAGGAACTGCCCTAGATTGCCATCTGAGAAAATGCCAGTCGGGGCCAGATGCTTAAGTTGGTGCCTTAGTTTGCCTGGGTTAGAGAGCCTTCAGAGTCATAAAGTGCCCTTGTATGTGTTAATGGAAACAGATAAAACTGTTGACAGAAAGAGCCCTGGGTAAGGCTGCTACCGAAAGAGTTTCCATATGTGATGGATGTTGTGTCTTAGTGTTTCTGGAATGTTTCAGATGACAGAAGGTCTAAGTTTCAGGGTCTCAGAGAACTTGGATTTGTACAGAGGTAGTTTTCTTTGGTTATTAAGAAGAACAGAATTGCTAGTGGAATGATGTTCAAGCAGAATTTGGCAACTAGTAATACCCAACATTTCAGTAACTTGAGAGATTTCTAGCATTTCATTTTTTGATCTAAAGGTTTGAAAAGCATGCTTTTTAGTCTAGAGATACAGTACATGATAAGAGAAGCACAATATTGGTACCCATGAGAGTACCAGCACTAGAGATTTTTATAGGATATTTGTTCTGAGATGTGTAGAAATACATTTATACTGTAAAATATATTTGGGGTTTGGGTTGTTTTGTTTTTACAATTCCACAAGACATAATCAAAACTATTTTTTCAGGGTTACAATACTGTAGGTCACACACAGTAAGCTTATTTTTTTTTCAGTGTATTCTAATCATAGATAATATTGTAAATGTTGAAAAAAATTCTGGGATTATACACTTGAATCGTTGGTTTCTGTCTTTGAAATTGAGATTATTCTGGTGATGTGTAGGGCAGGGGTCCTGCTTGCCAGAAGAGACTTCTCTAATCCCCTGCCTGACCCGCTGCTTGGCCAATGCCTTCCACACTGCCAATCTGGTGATCCTGTAATCTCTTTCTCCATCTGTTCCTACCACTAATCTGGGCATCCTTCATGCCCCTTTCCTGTGCTTCCCACCATTGTCATGGGCTGCCCACAGAGCTGGCTCTTCCTTATTTTCTTGTGCCCCTGCTCAGGTAGCAGAGGCCCAGTTAAGAGGTGCTTTTGATGCCATGTTTGGTTGTGGACATGCCTGTATATGCCTTGCTCCCATCCTCCTAACCCCTCTGATCTTGCACAGCAACCCAAAGAAGGTTCCCAATTCTTGGTCCAGGATACAGAATCTAAGGTTGATAACATACTCCAGTGACTTTCCCACATCCTGCATCTATCTGATTATTTAATGAAAATGTCCAGTTTGACTTCTGATCTGAGATGAAGAATTCCCTAAGGGTGCAAACCTTACATTCCAGGCTGCTTTTCCTACCAGTTCACAGGCCATCCTTTCACCATATTTCTTCATACTTGAAATTCATTCTGCTATTTTAATATCAGGGTACAAACATTTTAAAGGTGCGTGTATTACTGTTCCTACAAAAGGTGCATAATTTTTTTTTCATTCAGTGTGCTTAATAATTGCTATTAAATGGCTCTATTTTTGGTGCTTTTGGTTTAGCTGTTAAAAAAAAGAGGTGCATGAAGATGCCTTGCCTGGAACATAACTTTACTCTATATTTAGCTGTTTTATCATTTTTCTTATGCTGACTTAACCCTTCTCTGTCCCTGGGTACAGAGATGCAGAAAGGGGAGGCATTACCAGGAAGCTCTGTGTCAGGACCACCCTGATGCCTTCTTTTACTCAACCTAATGCGAGAGGTAGTTCTCTTCCATGCTAAGCATGGGTGCAGCATTGCTTTGGGGAAACCCTTCCCTTCCTGCATATATGAGCTATGCAACCCTTCAAGACAGAATGGTCCAGGCCATGAATGGGAAGGGGCAGAGTAGGGAAGAGCTACAACTATGGCACAGCTGTGACATTTCCCATTTCTGTTATCTTTACCTTGGAGAGCTCCCAGGGAGGGGAAATTACTCCTCTCTTCCTTATAGCAGCCCAAGTGGAAAGCTCTGGCTTTCCCCTCTCTAGGCATTTGAAGATAGAGGTCAGCTTTTCTATAGTCTTCTTGGCCTGCAAGGAGAGAGAAGAGATCGCATTCATTGTTCAATGGAATGTAATACCCAAAAACTACGGAAAGCAAACTGTAATATATAAAACTAAATACACCCTCACATAAATCTTTACTTTTCAAAATCAACCTATGTTTGGGTTCCTTTACCCTGGTTTTTCTAAAGGTCCATGACCTAATATACCATTTCTAGCATGCGCCTTACCATAAGGGATTCATTGTTTCATTACTCTAAGAACAGTTTATGGAGAGAGGAGAGAATGGACTTCAGGAATAGCCACATATTAGCGATCACAAATGTTGAAAGGGCAGAAAAAAGTACAAAGGGTCACAGATATGGGATTAGATAAGACTTATTTTATCAGAGAAGTAAGTAGTCCTTTAGAACTGGATGTCTTACTGCTGGCAGTGCTAGAAAGCCAAGTTATGTATTTATTGTTGAATGATGAGGTTCATTGTTTTAAAAAAAATCAATATTGGAATGTCATTGTCAGATTAATGTTTTCAGTTATGCACAAAGTAATTTGAAATAAAAAAGAGAAGTAGTTTGTATATTTATCATCCCATAATACAGTTTCTTTCAATAAAAGTACTGATAGCAATAAAAATAACAAAAACAGCAATATTTTTAAACTGCTTTCTCAAAGATTCGCTGTCTTAACTATATTTTTCTTTTATCTTGATGTAAGATGAATACAGTCACAGTAAGTACTGAATAAATACAAAGTTTGGCAAAATGTGTTTCAGACTTTTCTTTTGAACAAATTCTGTTCTTACTGCAAAAATAAGGAATAAAGTGAATAGTAGATCTTCACCTCAGAGTTGGTTGATAAATCATTATCTATCCATTTTTTTATCCATCTAAGTTTGGAATGGAGAATGAGTGGTAAGTGTGGGATTAATTGTCAAGAGATGGGGAAAAGAAAGGTGAGTGAATAATCTGGGAGGACAGGGTATTATAGGAGCTTTCTGGCACCTGAACTTGCTAGACGGGGAAACTAAAGAAGGGAAGTTCTTGCTGCCCTGTACTGTCTCCCTTATGAGTTATCTTCAGAATGTAGAACTGTCTTCCTAAAGGATCAGAGAATTAGAGCTGGAAGGAGCCTTAGTGGTTATGGGGTCTAACCCCCTCCATTTTACAAATGAGGAAACAAGCCCACAGAGGTTAAGGGGTAAGCTCAGGGTCAAATAGCTAGTAAGTGCCTGAGTTAGGAACCTAACCCAGGTCTTCCAAACTCCAGGTCCAGTCTGCCACACCACATCGCTTCTCATCTTTTCCCTGTTTTTGTACTTTAGGTACCTAAAGGGTGGTTCCTGAAACTGTCCAGAGCTAGGACCCTTCCTATTTATTTGCCATCAAGGAGTATAGCTGTAATTTCCTCAACTATAAACACCATATTAGATTCTAAATATCCCTCAAATTAAATGTGTTATTCAGGAGAGCTAATACTACTCACAAAGGCACTGAAAGTAGACAGTTAAGACTCTGAAAAGCTTTGGTGACTACAAAATAATAGAGTATTAAGAAACCAATCAAGAGTGAATGAGTGGTCTGTAGGAAGGCTACTTAAGAAGCATGGAGGCAATATGCTGAGAAAGGCTATAAGAAAATTCCCCTACAAGTCCATTTAACAAGTCTTTATTGAGTTCTGACTTTAAAAAAAAAAGCCCAGTTTGCCATGTGAAACAGGAAATGAGTATCAGATAAGCATTCTACTTCATAGTTAATTATGGTAAATAATAAAGGAAAAATGATCCCCGTAGCCTCCCAGGAAGAAAACGGGGATATGAAAGAGTAGGTGAGGTGGTAAAGGAAGGTAATGAAACAGAGAGGAAAGGGGGAAATTTTGATTCAGCTGTGGGAGGGGACCCACTGAAGAATGTTCCCATGAAGAAAGGAAGATGAGTTCTATGGGGAGAGATGGGGTTCTTAACTGGATATAATCTGAAGAGACCACTGCCTCTGAGAGAATGTTGTGCCCACGGACAGCATCATGCCTCAGGTGAAGGGAAATCAGATGTTCTAGGGGCAGTTAAAACCTAGAAGTGTGGGTGGACAAGGACCCAAAGGGAGATTCCATGGCAAGTGAGGGGAAAAAAATGATCATGGGAAAAGAAGAGGGTTATAATGAATTACACAATAAAGGACATAGGAAAATTTCTACCATGGGTCAATACTTCTATTTTCTCTGTCTCCTGCAAGAATAGAAGACAGAGAGTAATACAATAGCTTCCTTTCAGTTTTGGAAAATCTAATAAAATATAAACAAAAGGAAAAATGTAGAATTGAACAAATTGTGGGAGAAACTAGAGTGAAAAGACATGGTGTGTTCCATGTGGGACAGCTAAAAAAAATAAATTTTTTGGCACCACATAAAATTTTTATGAAAACTAAGTCCAGAGACATTGCAAATAAATGTAAAAAAGCATAGGTAGTCCTTTATAGACCATAATACGATAAAAATAGTCATTAATTCAGGACAGGAAAAAAACAAAAAACAAAAGACATAGACCCAAATGGAAACTTAATGGCAAAATCCTAAATAGTGAATGAGTCAAAGGATAAATCAAAGAAGCAAATAATAATTATGTAAAAGAAAGTGATAATGATGACACAATATCAAAATTTCTTGATTTTAGGTAAAAAAAGAGCCCTGAGGAATTATATCCCTGAAAAGTACATTAACAAAATAGAACAGGGAAGTACTGTTGAACTGAATGTGCATTTTAAAAATCTGAAAGCCAACAAGTGAAAAAAGCACAAAAGGGGAGATATTGAAAAAGAGAGGAGAAATAAAATGGAAATCAAAAAGAATATAGAAATGATGAATTAAAAGCTGGCTCTTTGAAAAGATCAAGCAAATTGATAAAACTTCAACTTGATTAAAAGGAGAGTGGATAATCAAATCTCCAGTGAACAAAATGAGAACACAACAAAACCAAAAGAAATAAGGATTATCAGAACTTACTGTACACAATTACAGTGTAATTAACAAAACTGAGAACACTAAAGAAATAACTTCAAAAATAGAAAATACCCAAACTCATAGAAGACTAAACAAGGATCTTAAATAATCAAATTTCAGGAGAGGAAATAGAACTAGTTTAAATAAACTACCAAAGTAGGGGGAGGGAGGGTGGAGCAAATCTGGTCCTACTATATTCACAGGAGAATTCTTTCAGACTTTAAAAAACAATTAGTACCAACACTACACAAATTATTTTCAAAAAATGAGAAATAAAGCACTTCATCAGATTACTTTTATGAGACAAAGATAGTCCTAATACTAATAGTGTAATGGTTTTTATATAAAATCCTAAAGAATCAGCAAAAATACTGCTTGAGACAAGATTCACCAAATTTGCAGGCTTCAAAAAACTCATGAAAAACTACAGTATTTCAATATAATAAAAATAAAATCCAAGAAGCAATAATAGGAAGAGATATACCATTCTGAATAACCTCAAAATGCATGAAGTATTTTGGCATCAATCTACCAAAGTACACAAAATAACTATAGATTTAATAACAAAATGAGACATCTATAAAAGCACTTAGCACAGTGGCTGCACACAGTAGGTACTTAATAAACGTTGATTGATTGTGACATTTGATAGTCCAAACTCTCACTTCCGTTCATCTATGGACAATTAAAATATGGTGGGGGGCGGGGGGCGGATCAGTTTTTAAACTGAGAAAGAGAATGCAGTCAATTCCAAACATTTGTGAAGCAACAGCTGTCCCTTCACATAGGAGAAACGTATGGCTTGAAGGGAGGTACAGTAGATATCTCTAGCCTCTTCTCCCTCTCCCACCCCCCACTTTAAGGAAGACTCTCCTGCCAGGAGGAGAAGCAGGAGTTTAGGGCCAGAAGCTTGGCCACTCCGCTCTCCTCAAAGAAAGGGAATGCCAGGCTAGAATTCTATCTATCTGCTCCCTTAAAGGTTATTAGTTCAGGGTATGAGCATTTTAGATTCCAGCTAAACATCTGATCATTGCTTTTTTTTTTAATAGGAAGAAGAGGAGGATCCCCAAGCTTTAAAACCAAAGCTTAAGTCCCTTACCACCAAATATTAGTTCCATTATGAACACCCATAGGAAATTAGCAAAGAAACATTTATACAAGTTGACAGCCAAACAGAAATCAGGGAAAATAGACATAGGAAAATATATACCAGAAAATACAGAGTGACGGATCTCTCCCACTGGAAATGAAGTAACTCAGCTCGACCAAGAGAGAATCCTAGATCTCATCAAAGGGAAAGTTCCCCCAAAGCCTCTAGCATAGCAAGATGGGAATAGGGACATGATGGACACTATCAGCTCCTCTCACATCTGCTTCTTCCTAGAGCCTTATTTTCCTAAGAGGAACCAGAAGTGAGTTTGGCATCAACCACCTTCTCTCTTAAAACTGGAAGCCAGAAGCACCCAAAGTGAGAAGAGCCCAGAAACTAAAGAGACCAAAGCTCTCCTATCTGCAGTTCTTGCCAACTCCACCCCACCCCTTGTGCAGGCTCAGGGCATTGATCTCCACCAATGAAGAGAGAGAGTCCCATACCAACGGGCTTTGGGACTCTGTTTATATTGGTTTATCTTCCACATCACATTAATATTATAATGTATGTTTTCAATTGTCGTTGGACCCTACCCCCTAACTGCACAGTCAGCATTAATACTTTTCTGCCGAACATCGTGTAAATGTCATTCAATCTTAGGGTAATCACTTTGGCTCCTTTTTGCAGGACCTGGCACCGTGACTGCTCTTTGCCTCGTGCGGTTACCATCCGTCTGCCTCTCACCATGATGCATTTACCAAATTCAATTCGACAACATTTAAATGCCTACCACAGGCAAGGCATTCTGGGAACACAACAACGAAAAGAAGGATACGGACTCTGACCTAAAGGAGCTTCAACCCTCCTTGAGGGCTGGGAAGGGAGGAGAGGGAGAGAAAGAGGGGAATGGGGAACCAGAGAAATACAGCTATAAGTGTAATAGATCTAGATTGTGACGGATCACTATAAAATGATATAGATCGTGACGGAGACAAGAGAGATCCGCATGAGACGCTCTGAGAAGGAGGAGATCACTTTCTGCTGGGGATCAAGAAGGCCTAATTTGAGCTAGGTCCTGAAGCGAGAGAAAGCTTTCGGCGGATGAAGAAGCGGAAGGCACGTAATGTGGGGCCAGAAGAGGATGAAGAAATTGAAGGAGGTTACAAAAGAACATACAAACTGGAAAAGAACCAGGAGAGGAAGGACTGCGTTATGGAAGCCCAGAATTGGGAATTGAGGGTCAACAGGATCACGTGTTGACCAAGAGCAGTCAGGTAAGCATTTTTTTTTTGGAGGGGAGAAGGCAGGGCAACTGGGGTTAAGTGACTTGCCTAAGGTCACACAGCTAGTAAGTGTGTCAAGTGTCTGAGGTTGGATTTGAACTCAGGTCCTCCCGACTCAAGGGCTGGTGCTCTACTCGGTGTGCCACCTAGCTGCCCCCATGTAAGCTTTTTAGCTCACTTCATCTATTCTACAAGGAGGGGAAATCAAGCTTTTTGTGAGTTTTTCATACCTAGCTATGCAGGACTTTTAAAATGAAGAACTGGTTTTTCCAGTTAATTTGATTAGCCTCCTAAGACATAGCTACATCCTGTAATAGAATCCTAGTGAACCTCTCTGATAAAATTAAACAAACTATTAAAATGACTACAGCATATAGGTCAAAGAGGGTAAGACTAAAAAAAATAGATTTTAACATAGCAAAGAGTAATTTTTTTCTTATAATTCCAATTTCTTTTCATATCTTATTATTTTATAAATGAAGGGCTGGCGACCCACAGTATCTGAGGAACTCACACATATTCAATGCAACTGTGCACATATGTATGTGGTAGTAGCCCAAGGGAAGTATACTTCCCATAGGGTTAGGAAATATATTTTCAATTCACATAAGATGGTCCCTCACTTCCTTCCTCTTCTTTCTTTCTTTCTTTCCTTCCTTCTTTCCTTCTTTCCTTCCTTCATTCCTCCCTCCCAGGCAATAGCACCTTAACATCTATGAAATATGTATTTTCCTTTTAAACCAATCCAAGGAAGGTGAGACCAAGAAAATCAAGGAAAACTATAGTCCCTGCACAGAATCTCGGAGTTAGAAGAGACCTGAGTTATTTAGTCCTACCATAGGCACACATAGAACTTGGGGCAGATAAGTTGTTAAGCAGTCATTTTTTCAGTCCTGTCCAACTACTTTTAACCCCATTCAGGTCACATGACCCATTGCATTTGGGGCTTTCTTGGCAAAGGTACTGCAGTGGCTTGACATTTCCCTCTCCAGGAAACTGAGAAAGTTAAGTAGCTTGCCCAGGGTGACCCAGCTTGTTAGAGTTTGAAGCCAGATTTGAACTCAGGAAGGTGAGTCTTCCTGACTCTAGGCCTGGTGCTCTATCCACTGCACCACCTAGCTGCCCACAGGGCAGGTATGCACATTTATTAATCCAATTCTGATAATAAATAGGAATCCTATCTAAATCACCAACAATCAAAGCAATGAGCTTTTCTTAAGTGACTACTGTGTACCAGGTACTGAGCTAGGTGTTGGGGCTACAAGTACAAAAATGAAACAGTCCCTGCTCTCCAATAACTTACATCCTATTGGGGGAAATAATATACAAGCAAAAGTGTGCTGAAATCAGCTTGTACCAACTCACAGGAGCCAATTGTTAAAATTTCAGTGTGAGCATTTCCATTACCTCAAAAATCAGCAAATGCATCAGGCTTGACTTATTGATTTGCTAATTTTGTCTAGACTTAAGAAAGTGATGGAGAAATGTTAATAAATGCAGATTAAACTAAAAAGTGTGTCTAGCATACCTTTTTTTTCTCAGAGACCCTGTTGTTAAATATTTAAATTTTAAATATTTAAATAACATTGCATATATGTAAATAAAAATATGTATATAACAGGGAATGTGGAGTCTCTGTGCACATTAGGGGAGGGAGGGTGGTAGCCTCAGTGTCGTAGTAACAATAATCACCCTCAAGCTGGCTATTTCCTGGCTCTCTGCAACCTAGAGAAAGCAGGCCAGCATTTTAATTAATTAACTAGCAAGAGAATGTAGTATACAATTTGGCCAGCAGGTGGCATTACTTTTAACCAGCCAAGTGGCTTCTTAGGGGGTAGGTACCTAGTGCCCAGGCACTGGCTTTCCCAAAGGCCTTATAGTATTCCCACTGTCCATTAGAGGTAATTCAGCCTATAAGCTCTTCCATGTGCCAGACACCATGCTTGGTGCTAGGGATGTAGCAATATAAATGCATACGTACATATGTATGGATATATGTATCTTCAGGTTACCATCTGCAGCATGACCAACTTGCACCTAAACTATTGCAAAAGACCCTTGGTCTCCCTGCCTCCTCTAGTTTCTCTTTCCAATCCATTCCCCACACAGCTGCCAATTAATATTCTTAAAACAAAGGTCTGACTTTGAGGGAGTATTCATATCTATCTATCCATATCTCTCTCTCTCTCTCTCTCTCTGTATATATATGTATATACATATAAATACATACATATATACATATATATATATATAGTCTCCCTCATTAGAATATAAGCCCCTTTAAAAAAAGGGGGGATAACAAAAAAAATATATAAGCCCCTTGAAAGCAGGGACTGTTTCAATTTGGTCTCTGAATCTCCGGTGCCTTTCACAGTGCCACACAGAAAAGGTGCTTGTTTGTTGTTTGATTGAGTTGTTTGATTGAGAAACAAATGTCATTAATTAGGGAAAAATAAAAGCATGCATAAGAATTAGACCAGGATTCTTACCTTGGCAACCACAGATCTCAGAGAGGGGATCAAGGATTTAAAAAAAAAAATTTTTTTGATAGCTGTATTTCAATATAATTGGTTTTCTTTGTAATCCTACGGATTTTTGTTTGTGCATTCAAAAACATTATTCTGAAAGGGGTCCATGCCAAAAAAAAAAAAAGTTAGGAACCTCCGATCTAGACCAATCCCATTATTTTATAAATCTGAAGCCTAAATCTTTGCCATGACTTGTTCAAAGTCATGTGAAGGTTGGGCTTATCCCTAAAGTCTCTTCCCACTCTAAAGCTTACTATTCTCTGCAGAACTTCATTGAGGTCTCACCTATCTCTAAATCCTATGATCCTCCTTAGAGCAGCTGGGTAGCTCGGTGCACAGAACTCTGGAGTTGGAGTCGGGAAGACCTGAATCCAAATCTGGACTCAGACACTTACTAGCTGTGTGATCCTGCGCAAGTCACGTCACCGTTTGCCTCAGTTTCCTCATCTGTAAAATGAGTTGGAGAAGGAAATGGCAAATCACTCCAATATCTTTGCCAAGAAAACCCCAAATGGGGTCAGGAATAGTCAGACACGACTGAAACGATTAAGAACAAAACACAATTCTTTTTTGCGTCGGTTTAGAGCCAGAGGGGAGAGGTCAGCACTCTGTCTCTCCCTAGTTTGGACTATCACAATAGCCTTCTGGTTGGTCTCCCTGCTTCATGCCTCTCCCCACTCCAAATCTCTCCTATTCCACTACCAAAGTGATTTTCCTAAAGCACGCCGGTAGGACTCCATATTCCCTTCAGGATCACATATAAAGACGTCTGTCATTTAAAGTCCTGCCTTTCCAGACTCCTTACACTTTATTCCCCCTCCATATACAGTTATGATCCGGGACGCTAGCCTTCCTCCATCTCCCAACTCCTGGCTTTTGCACTGGCCATGCCCCACGCCAGGAATGCTCTTCTCGTTGTTGCCTCTCACTTAGTTCCCCCGTCTTCCTTTAAAATACAGCTCGAATGCCAGCTTCGGCCCCCTGCACACACCCTCCCTCCCAGGTGCTAGGGCCGTGCCCCCTCGGCATCACCTTCTATCTATTCTCGATATATCTTGTATGTGCTTGGCAATTTCCATGTTTCATTCCCGCCCCACCCCCACCTCCCCTTTAGTGAGCTCCTCAATGACAGGGGCCGTTTGTCTTTCTGGGTACATATAGCGCTTGGAATAGCACTTAATAAAAATGCTCAAGCATCGAATGAATGAATGGATGGATGAATGGATGAATGAATGAATGGAGGGAGGGAGGGAGGGAATGAAAGGGGGTAGAAGGGGAGAGGGGAGGAGCGCCAGCCACTCCTGGTAAGCTCCAAGGGGGACTAGTGCGGGCAGCACGAGAGAGGCCGAGGCGCAGGCGCACAAGGAGGGAGCGGCGCTTCGGCAGGGCCCACTTCCCGCCGGGCCGCAGGGGGCGCTGTGGCGGCGGAGCCGCCTCCTGGACGCTGCGCGGCGCCCCTCGTTGCAGGCGCTCGGGTAGAAAAGGAGGAGGAGCCGCTAGAGCCGCCCGATCTCCCTCAGTCCTCCGGGCCAAGGAGCAGCGCGGGCAGCCGCCGGGCACCATGGGCAAAAGGGACAACCGGGTGGTAAGTGTCCCGCGCCGGCGGGAAGGAGGCGGCCTCCGCCCAGCGGCCCTGCTCCCTCGGCGGCCGCGCGGCCCTCCGGCCCCGGGGCCTCCCCGAATCCGGCCCGGCCCGCCTTCCCCGGGGACCTCGGGCCTCGCTTTACCCCGCGGCCTCTCGTGGCGTGGCCTCGCTCGGGGGCCCGGCGGCGCGGCTGGACCCGGAGTCGGAGAGGGCCCCGAAAGTGCTTCCTAGGCCCCGGGAGAGGGAAGCCCCGCGGGCCGGGCCTGATGCTCCTGCCCCGCCTCCCCGGGTCCCGACTCCCCCCTCCCCCACCCCGCTCCTCTCCTTCCTTCCCCCGCCTCCCCATTCCCGGCTCCCCCCCCCCCGCTCCCCTGCCCCCTCCCGTCTCCTCCCTCGCCGCCTCCCCCTCCCTCTGTCAGAATAGAAGCTCCCGGAGGGTCGGGGCTGCCCAGCTCCCTTCCTCCATCTGTCCGCCTTCCTGCGGCTCTCCCCGCCTTGGGGGACAGGGGCTCGGTCTGCCTGTGTTTGCCGGAGCCGCGTCCTCGGGCCTGGGGCCGAGGCCCGGCCGTGCTTTGTGTTCGCTCCCTGGGCAGGTCCGTCCCTTTGAGACCTTTGTTAAGTTCTCGTCTTTGGAAGAGGGGAGGGGTCTCGGGGCAAGAGACCGTGCCCTGGGCAGCTGAGACGGGCTCTTAATGGGGGTCTGGGAACGCGCTTTTCTTAAAAAAAAAAAAATAATAATAATAATAATGTGTAACCATTTCAGTACAATTTGGTTTCCTTTGTAATCCTGTGCGTTTTATTTTTTCATTTTATAGCATTCTTCACCAGCCTGCCAAAGGGCTAACTCAGAAAAGGTTAAAAACTGACGCTCAAAGTTGCAAAGCTGGTGTTTTGTTTTGGTTTTTATCCTGATAGAGGGACTTAGACTGAAATCACGGGGTCTGACAAAAAAAAAAAAAGCCCTCCAGCCAGCCCTATTTCATTAGGCCCTGGGATGACTACTTGTGCTGTTGCTGTTCTTTTTTGCTTGGGATTCTGGCAGTGTTTTGTACTGGAGAAGAGACGGTGTATTTTAATGTGGAATTTAGAAGGAACCATAAGGATCACCTGGGGCCAGATTCTAGCCCAACCCCTTCATTTTAAGGCTAAGGAAGCTGGAACTTGGAAGGAAAACGGTTTAATGGAAGCAGCATTGGAGTTGGAGAGGAGAGATATTAAATAGCATTAACATTAAGCTTACCTTAAAATGTTTTTCCTAGAGCATCTCTCATGTGCCTCTGGATAATTACCTCCATTATACAATTAAAGAACCTGGGGCTTCCCAAGGGGAGGTGCCTTGCCTGTGGTCACACAGCTAATAAGTAAAGTAGTAGATTGAGAAGCAAAGTTTTCCCATCTCCAAGCCAACATCCCTGACTCTGCTACTTACATTTGTGTAACCCTGCTAAGTCATCTCCCTAAGTTTGGGATGACCTCCAGAGTCCCTGCCAGTTCTCAGTGGTATGTCATCAACCCTGTGCCAAGGTCACTCAGCTAGTGAATGGCAGAGCCAGATCTAGAACATGATTTTCCTTGCTCCCAGGTCTGTGCACTCTGTACAGTACTGTACTACTGATGTTGGTTCTGAAGTTAAAAAACAAAACAAAACACCACCTTTCTATGTGAAAAACTGACATTGTCTAAGATTGACTTAAAGGCAATTCGAATGTTTTTGGTGAATACCTTCCCACTGTTGCTTCTGCAGGCAATGCTGTTTTTTGTTTTTAATAGCTCTTTCTTTTTTTTTAAATTTGTTTAGATTTAACTGGGCTCAGTAATTTACAGAGGCTAGAATTAGTAACAGTTGCTTTCTGAGATGCCCTTCCTGTTCTTTAGAAATGGTTACAGTGTTCCTTCTAAGACAGGGATCCACCTCCAGTCAACAATCATACCGCATACCACTTCCATTTTTCCAAAGTACCTGCTCACGGACTCCTAACACTTGCCACCTTTTGCTTCAGGTTAATTTTCTATTAGCTATACTAATGGAAAAGTACTGAGACACAGATAATTGAAAAGTCATTTGTATTTCCTCCAGGCATGTGTTCATATAGTTATACCTCAGGTAACTTTTCTCAGAGCTATGCTAATGGAAAAATACAAAAGCACAGATAATCCAAAAATTATTTGTTTCCTTTTGGCTTATGTTCTTATAGTTATGTGTCAGTATGGGTGGATCTGATCTGGAAATTTACAATACTTAAATGATGGAGTCAGTGTGATATTCCATGGAATTATCCACTTTCTGGAAACCAGACAGTTTCTTTGCTCTCCTTATTGGAAACAAATAACATCATCTCAGTCCGATGGGGGGGGGGGAGCTCCAAGGACACTTAAAAAAATTCTTTTCCAGAGGGAGATAGTAAAGTGTTTTAGTCTTAGAAGAACTTCCTTATTGGGCTGAAGGCTAAATACAAAATAAATGCCAATAAAAATAGGTTGTGCATACTTTCCTGGAAGTTTTGTTGGAGTAATCTGTGCCTCATCTAGATACAGAGTTGACTTTGGGTTCTTAAAAACCATGTCAGCTAAGCACAAAGTCTGTTAAGACCTATTCAAGGTCAAATATGCTCATCATTAGGTCCACCTGAGGATGATGAGTTTTGGCCACAGCAACTCCCAAAGACCTTCCACTTTATAGTGTATAGATGTGGATTCGTGCTTCCTTGTAGAAGTATTAGATTGATAACTTGATTGATTGTACTTTTGAGTTACATATAAGTAACATTACTAGTCAGGTGTTTTCTGTAACATAAATTTTTGGAACTTTTTTTTGTCCAAAGTAGGCACTGGAGAGTTATAAAAATATAACATGACACAGAAACAAAAAGAAATGTTAGTAACTACATCATATAATTAAGATAACTTGGATAGTTCGCAAAGCACAGCTGCCTTTAAGGTGTAATATAGCAAGTTTGTTATTATTGCCAGTGGTAGTAATCATACACAACAGTTAAGCATTAACAAAGCCTTCTGGTTGGTGCCATTCTTTACATTACACAGATTAGAATTCTCAGCAAAGGCAATTGAATAGAATTTGAAAGAGCACAACAGCAAAAAGTGAAATCTCTAAACTTACACTTCTGGCCAGTCTGACCTAATACTTAAAAATTCTTAGCACCAGTTCCTCAACAATCCCCCAATTGTGAATTACATTATGCAGGGGTCTTTAGCCATGGTTTGGAACTACTGGTCTGATGGTCCAGATACCTGGGATCTTGTAGTCCTGGCCCCATCGCCAAATTTGGGCAAGTCATTTAGTCTGGCTATACATCAGTTTCCTCGTTTGTACAGTTATAGGGTTGGACCAAGTGATCTTTAAGGCCCTACTTGCTCTGAAACGAAGTGATTTTTACCACTTCTAGCTCAAGTGAGAAAATTGGTAGTGGTGGTGTTGCTGACTCTGCCAAAGAAATCTGGAAATGCATAATTCAAAGTTTGCAACAATATAAGAAAAGGTAGCAGTATTTTGGATTTTGTTACAAATAGAATGTTACTTCCATATATAAACAATTGCAGTATATTTTTCTTTCTGTATGTCATGCATTTAGGTTTAAACCTTTACAGTTAAGCTTAAGAGTATTTCTTCTTTAACCAAAGACCTTTATGTGTAAGCCAAGAATATGTTGGCATAATTAATGTGGTCGTGTCGATTCTGCCAACTTTCTGTTCTCTTTGAGTAAGTGGACTATGAGGGCCAAGCGACTGAGATTGAACCAAAAGAATGTCATAGCATACAAATAATTTTAATAAAACAACATACTTCCTTTTAGGACCCTGGCAAGAAAAAGTTTTTTGTTTTGCTTCAATCCTTTTTGAAAATATTTCTAAAATGTATAATATTTTCATGTCTTATAAGGGTGCTGTAATTTAATCTTTTCTTTGAGGATATCATGTGATCAGGGTGATCGTTCTGAATAATAAAGTACAGTATTGTACTGCCTAATACTAACGAATGAATGACTTACACTGAGCTAAATCTCAATTACAGACTCTCAAGATATACAGGAAGTTGCCTTTTTTCCTTAATAAGTCCTTCCAAACTAAGTTTTTTTGTTGTTGTTGTTTTTTTGGTAATTTTTCTTTCAGAATCGAAGGGGAAATTTTGATGGTGGCGATTACAAGTTTTTACCATTTCTTGTTGACTTTCTTTTTTAGCTCAGGTTTTGTACCATGTAAGGGGAAAAAGAAAGCATAGGAGTTATTTTTAAAGACCATCATTTTGGTTTAATTTATTTCTTTTCTCCCCCGCTCAAGGCTTATATGAATCCTATAGCCATGGCCAGATCTCGAGGTCCTGCTCAGTCTGCTGGGCCAACAATACAGGATTATCTGAATCGGCCAAGGCCTACATGGTAATTATAAAAAGTATTCATTTATTTGCTGTGTTATTTTTAAAAACCTTATTTTGTTTGCCAAAAGGATACTTAAGATTTGTTTTGTTTATTGTTAAGCAGTGGCTACATTCCCCCCCTCATCTGACATCAAATCAGGTAGGGTCAATATACCACAAACAGTTCTTACATTAAGAAACAGTAAATCTCAGAAGGTAGGGTCCACGTTCTTTTGAAAATGTCTCTTTGAATATTCTTGATCTTTGATAGTTTAGCCAGATTTTAGGATAATAATTCTCTGACCTCTCTTTAGATTGGATAATGAGAACTCATTGTTTAAAAAAAAACTTTGCTTAACTCAGTACACCTGTTCTAAAATTTGGGAATATAATGTACTAGTTACTGACTCTTTGTGATTTAGTTTATTTTACTTGTCATTATTCCACAGGGTGACATCAGCCTCTGAAATTATAATAGTTGTAATGTGTCAATAATGCTTAATTCTTTTAAATGAAGCTCATTACGTTGTAGGGTTGCTCAAACTGACAACTAACTGGAGTACACTTACAGGGAAATTATTGTATTTCATGTTTGAAATCGAGATGAGGAAATGATTTATCAGTAAATATTCGAGTAAATACAACAAAGGATATGGACAAAGACTAAAAAGCTTTTTGTGGGAAAGTTTTTAAGCAGAATTCATTGCCGAAACTTTCCTGTGCTTTTTATATTTCATGGACTCTGTCCACCCCCTTCCTCTTCTATGCATTCTCTTCCCCATTAAGGAAAATATATTCAAATTAGGAAAATGATTGCATAATCATTTTCTTTTGGAAATAATTTTTTGAAAAACATCTCTCTTAATTTTTGATCTCTTCTTGAAATTTGTGGCTGTTTTCTCTTTGATCTGTATAAACTTGTGTTCTGTTTTTTAAGGGAAGAAGTGAAAGAACAGCTAGAAAAGAAAAAGAAAGGCTCCAAGGCCTTAGCAGAATTTGAAGAAAGAATGAATGAGGTTGGTGAGCAATGTGCTTTTTTATATGGAAGCATTTTTTGCCTTAAAAAGCCTTTAAATGTCTTCCATTTTAAATTGTTTAATTTTTTTTTAAGGCTTTTAAGTTCAGCTTTCTATAACAGCAATATCTATACTATATAGTAAACTTACGTGTTTCGCCCACTCTGCCTTCTTGGTAACTGTGTGAAATGTAACTGATTGGATTTTCTAAACTTAGTCTTGTCAACTTTTACTGCCATATTATCATGAATTGTAAGTGCTTTGAAGGATGTTTTGTGGGAGGAAAGGTTATTTGATCTTTGGATATATAGACCTTAAAACATTTTCCCATAAAATTATAAGAGCTAAGATGTCAAACTACTAAAAGTACTTGTGGGTTTCTTGTTCAGTCGTTTTTCAGTTGTGTCCAACTCTATGTGACTCTATTTGAGGTATTCTTGGGAAAGAATTTCGAATCTTAGGTAAAAAAAAACCTTAGAGAAAGAAGGTACAAAATAATGTCAAAAGAAAAATGTATTTTACCCCCCAAATAGTGGCAAATCAGACTAAAAAGAATAGTAAGAGAAATCTCATGAAAAAAAGCAACAAAAAAACTTAAAAAGTTCTAGTAAGTAGCTGTTCTCAATCAGGACATATATAAATATAGCTACAAAACAGTTTACAGAGATAAAGGAAGATGAAAATAATTGAAGAAATATTTAACACAGTTCTTATGACTGGGCCATGCCAATATAATTAAAAATGATGTTAGAACCTAAATTAACCTAAAGATTTGTTCAAACTAATAGAACTAGACAATAACAGAATTAATTTGGAGAAATAAAAGGTCTGGAGCGGTGATTTTTAACCTCTTTGGGTTTTTGTTTTGTTTTTGGTCATGGACCTTTGGTAGTCTAGTGACATCTGTGGACCCATAAAAATGTTTTTAAATGCATAAAATAAAATTCATAGGATTACAAAGGAAATCTGTTACATTGGAATAGTGCCAAAAACAAGTTTGCACATTCCAGGTTAAGAACCCCTATTCTAGAATCTGAACAGGAAATAATAGAAGGGAAAGGTAGGTATGAGGAGATGTAGCATTATCAGATTTCAAACTGTGTTATGAAGCAGTAACCATGAAAACTATTTGGTACTGGTTACAATCTAGGAAAGCAGATCAGTGGAACAAATTAAATAAGCAGACAAAAAATAATAAGACACAGTAACCCAAAAAAGCCCAGAACATGAAATCATTCAAGGAAGGGCTCCTCATCCGACAGAAAATTGAAAATCACTTTAGCCAACCTTAGGTTTAGACCAGCAACAATACCACATCTAAATGTATATGTGACCAAAGTATAAGAGGTTACAAGGGGTTACCTTTCACAACTCTAATAGGGAAAAGAATAACCAAAAAAGGGAGACAGGAATTTAAAATGGCAAGAACCATTTTAGAACAACAAATCAATATTCGTATGATGAAAACACTTTTCAAAAAACAAAAATTGCATATTTCCAGTATCCATATTTAAAGTTATTCCTGATCACTAATAATTAAGAGAAATGCAAAATAAAACAATAAAACAAATGCAAAATAAAACACCAAGGAAATTAGGTTGGCTGAATTGTAAATTCAACTATTCTAGAAAGCAATTATAAATTATATGAAAAATGTGCCTAAACTGTTCCATTTTCTGTCTGACCCTTTAACCCACTGATTCCCCTGTTAGACATATACCTAAAGGAAGTCAAGAATGTAAATAAATGGTCCATATATACTGGAATATTCATGGTGCTTTTTGTGGTAGCAAAGAACTAGAAATAAAGTGTGTGACAGTTGATTGGGGCTTGGCTAATAAAGCGTGGCATATGAATACAATAGACTGTTATGTACTAAAAATGACAAATATAAGGAATTTAGAGAAAAATCATGAACTGGTGCAGAGTAAAGAACCAGGAGAGCACTATATTCAGTGTAACAATTAAAAACAAAAGACATCGATGACACACTCTGTCTTCAGGCATGATAACTTTCTTCAGGGGGAAGGATACATTAAAAAAAATCAGTTCATCCATCAGGGGAAAGTATTATGTAGAGAAGATGAAAAATAGCTGAGCAGTCTCAAAGACTGAATTAAGAGCCTTAGTGTTTTGATTTCTAACTGAAAATTAGTTTACATTACATAAAGATACCTAACATTATAGATACAAAAGCAGTACTAATTGCTTACAGAAGTGCAATCCCACAGTTTGTTTTATGATGGGGTGATTGTAAATACAGTCAGGCACTAATGACTAGGTTGCTTTCTAAAAGTTTTTAAATCAGTTTTTTGGAACATTGATTGCATTTCCTTACAAGCATGTTTAGGTACTGAGGCCAGCCCACAAAAAGCATTCTTTTAGAAAATATTTATTGAGCTACCTGCTTTGTTCACTTTCTGAGTCATTTTTATAGAAGGGAACTGTTTGTGATATATTTTTATTCTTTTTTTTTTTTTTTTTTTTAAGAACTGGAAAAAGGAACTGGAAAAACACAGGGAAAAATTGTTAGGTGGAAGCGAAAGTTCATCAAAGAAAAGAGAGGTAATACTCTTAATGTTAATATACTGACTATAAGCTCCTCAAGGGCAGTGATTGTTTTAATTTTGTCTTTGTATCCCAGCACTTAGCATAGTACTTGGCACATAGTAGGCACCTTAATAAATACTTCTTAACAAATTGTAAAGTATATCCAATATTTAAATTTTCATAATATCTTACCTATTACTAATAATGCATTTAAGAACTGAGACTATTTTATTACTTAGACTTCTGACTTGTGGAATTTAATCACAACCTGACAACATTTATTTCTTTTTAGAGAAAGAAAAAGGAAAAGAAGAAATCTGGTAGGGTGAGCAACGTTTTCCTTTTTTTTTTTTCCTTTTTGCCAAATGTAAATGGATTAAGGCCCTGAAAAGTAAGGATGGTTGTTTTATTAATATGGCTCAGATTAAATAACTGAGCAGAAACTAAGGAGCTGATTGTATCAGTTGGGAATAGTGTCCGTGATAGAAAGATGCTAACCTCCTGTAAAACTGGGGCTCCTTCATTAATATTAAAGAAGAATATTTAACTAGTATTTGTTTTAAATATGAGCACTTTAAAATTGAGTTTTTTTCAAAGATGTAACATTTAAACAGCTCTCTGGGAAAAAATCTCTTGACTTTACCAAAATCTTAATGATCCTTAGGGACATGGGCTTTTGTTACATTAGATGAAAAATTAATAGTGAATAATTTGATGAGGCACAGTGAAATGAACAAATTCTGCATCTCACAAACTTTAATTGTTTTATGTTTGGTCAAGTCTTCATCCTCTTCTTCATCAAGCTCTGATTCTTCCAGCAGTTCTTCAGATTCGGAAGATGAGGTAAGAGTGAATTGTTTTCTATATACTACATGAAATGTGATGTTCTAAAACTGTTTTCAAATGTGTTGTCTATACCATATCAAGACACATTGAGAAAATTCATTATGTTGTAGACCATCAGAGATGTTTATTCAAAGGTTTTAGTTGACAACCTTTTTTAAATATACAATAAGATTTTGATTAGTCATGCCCATGTGATAGAGAAGCTTTAGTATAGATAAGTTAAAAAGCCATTAAATTGGAGCATTTTTTAATCTCCTTTTGTGAAATTATTGTGTTCGTTAACAAATCCAATAAAGAAAGGGAATATCAACAAACAGTTCATAGAACCCTACAATGTTAAGAGCTGGATGGAACTTTAAAAATTGGTTCAGCCACCATATTTTATAGGTAAGGAGTTGAGGCCTATAGCTGTGAAATGACTGGCTCAAGGTCAAACAGCTGAACCTAAATCTTTTTGATCTCTCTTCACAACATCTCTTGGATCCATCCCCATCTCTCTACTCATGTGACCGCTGCTCGAGTTCAGACCCTTGTCACCTGTGGAATGGACTGTTATAATAGCCCTAGGTTGATCTTCCTGCCTCCACACTCTCCTTTCTATTTTCTTCACTCAGCTGCCGAAATAATCTTGCTAAGTACAAGAATAATGTGTTACTTTCCTACTCAGAAACCCTCAGCCATCGCCTCTTATCTCTTAAGTTAAATTGCAGCCTCCCTGTGTTCACAGGCTACATCCTAGTGAACCTGGACTACCTGTTACACAAACTTGGAGCATTCACACAAGCTCTCCCCAGTGCCTGAAGCGCACACCTTGTGTCTGCCTTGGTTCTTTCTTCCCACGTTTTGCTGGAACACTTTGATCTCCCATGTTCCCTACTTTGTATTATACTTCTGTATGTATTGTACATCTCTTCACACTGCCAGCCCCTTTGTAGACTCAACCTCCAATAGAATATAAGCTCTTTGAGAGTAGGAGCTGTTATTGTCTTTGTATATCCAGAGCCTAGCATGGTGCCATGCACCCAGGTGGGAGTGGGGGATTCTAGATCAGGGAGCCCATTTATGTAGGGAACTCCCAATGTACAACTTCTATCAATGGAAATCAGTAACTCCTCTGTTCTTTTAAAGGGTTTCCTAGGACACAAATCAAATGAATTGCCAGTGGTCACATAGCTAATACATGTCAGAAGCAGTACTTGAATCTAGGTCTTCATGGTTCCAAGACTAGTCCTCTATCTTCTTTGCTATATTTGCCTCCTTACCATGATCATAGTAGGCATTTAATACTTGTTTGTTGAATTGAATCATAAAGACTAGCAGATTGGGCAAAGTGTTTGTCGATCAATAAATGGCAATTATATAAGGCAACTAATTCCTTTTTAATCCTTTTCGTTAATTGATTAAGGTAAGAAATAAATAAAATGCAAAAATTACATTAGGAGAGTTTAACGATATAGAAACCCATTTTTTTTCTTAAATATTTTATGTAGGATAAGAAACAAGGGAAAAAAAGAAGAAAAAAGAAATATCGTTCACATAGATCTTCAGAATGCTCCATATCAGAATCTGAATCAGATAGTAAGGTAACACAGAATTGGGATGGCAACTCTTTTAACATTTGTAATTAGATGCTAGATACTCTTGTTTTTAATTGTTTTCCATATAGAAACTCAAATAATTGCTTATTTATTTGCCTTGAGTTCCACAAAGATTTTCTTATACTTTGACCTACACAAGCACCTACCAAAACAATGTTTATCCTGTTTCTAGTGTCTGGAACTATTATCAAAAAACCTGTCAGTAACATTTTGGAACAACATTGCGTCTAAGACTCAGTTGACCTCAGAGCCTTTGCTTCAAAAGGAGAAATCCATCCTCTTAGGGAAGAGCTAGATATCTGAGTTTCTGATTCCTGAATTCTTAAATTGGCTTTAACTCCTAATTCTTGATCTGTAACTATCTGAACCTTCTTCCCAGTAGGTGTTAATTTTATAGCACGTGTCCTATAAGAGCCAGACCCCTTTGATAATCATGTTCCCTTTAGTACAGAAAGTAGCTTCAAATTAAGGAATCATCATTTCTCCATAGTCCAGGTCTCTAAAAAGTTATTGTCTGGGAGTGAAGCAGTGACACACCAAAATTTCAAGGACAGTGTGAAATTCATTTAGGATACTTTCTGTGGCACATATTAGCGTTGTGAACCTGTAGTGCACAGTTCCACTGAGTATGGCATGAATGCACGTGCACATATTTCAGAAAAGATGGTTGGGAAATAGGAAGGGGCCTGCAGCTTGATCACAAGAGTTCAGCCCAATGAAAGCAGATGGTATTGTATAATGAGCACTAGAATTCAAAATACTGCACTTTGAAAGTAAGACTCTTCACAGAGGGAGATAAGGAAGGATGTTGAAGTGTTCAGCCCCTGGGAAAATCCCAAGTGGCAAACCCCCTACTAGCAAAGGGGAAAGGTGTACAGCTGCATTTTTTAGTGCATATACAGTATGCATGACCCTGTGCTAGCCTTTGGAAGAGATAGAAATAAGATAGTCCTTGCCTTCGTGGAGCTTAAAATCTAGTCAAGTGAGAAACAGTAGAAATAGAAATAGCCATAATACAAAATAGAGATAAATTTGAAAACCTTAAAAGAGCATTGTAAGGCCTATGGAAAGTTTTCTACAAGACTCATGGAATTTGAGAGTTAGACAAGATCTCAGTGACCATTGGATCCAACTCACCCACAAAAGGAATTCCTGCTTTAACGAACCTGATAAATGGTCTCCCAGCCTCCAGTTGAAGACCAACAAGGAAGGGCAACTCGCCATCTCTGGAGGCAGCCCATTCTACACCTGTATGGTTCTAGGTTTGAGGAACTTTTTCCTGATGTCAGCTATAGATTGCCTTCTTTGCAACTTCCACTTACTGCTGCAGGCTTTGCCCATTTTGACCAAAGAGACCCAATCTAAGTGTCCTTCCACATGACAGCTCTTAAAATATTGAAGAGAGTTATTATGTTGTCATCATCTCATTTTGCACACGCGCACACACACACACTGTCTCTCTCCCTCTTCCTCCCCTCCCTATCCCCCCCTCCCTCTCTCACTCCCTCCCCCTCTCTCCCTCCCTTCACCTCTCTCTCTCTCACACTTTCTCTCTCTCTCCCTCCCCCCCCCCACCCCCGTCTGTCTGTCTCCCTCTCTCTCCTCACCCCCCCCCCCAACCTATTGTCGTAGACTCAAGGCCCTCACCATCACGGTTTGAGGAGAGGACTGACTAAATCAGATCTGTACATTAGATAATTAACCTGCCACTGGTGTTAAGGATGGATTTGGAGGAGGGCAGATGAGATGTTAGAATATCATTTAGGAAGATTCTGCAATACACCAGGAAGGCCTGACCTTGAATGATGTATAATGGGAATAGGAAAGAAGGGGTAGGTGTGAGAGACTGCACAGAGAGTTTGACAAGTCTAGATGATTTTAAGTTTGGGGGAGAGAGGGGAAAACAAAGATGATACTATGTTTTTAGATGGTATTTGTTCGTAAAACAGCAAGTCACAAGAGTTATTTTTAGCAGGAAAGATTCTAAGGTATAGATAGTAAATAAATAACAGCTGGATAAATAATTCCCAGGTTTTTTCCTTTGGTACAATTGCCGGAGGTTGAGCAATTGTAATGATTGAAGTAAGGGAATAGAATTAGATCTCAGCTTTATTGATAATAACTCAGGCCAATTAGTCTCAGAATGGTGGGTTTTAGATTTAACAAACCCTTCCCCCTTTGAGCACCATTTGAAAAAAAAAAAAGATAATTTCTAACACTTTAAAGCATATTGTTCATTTTATTTGTAATTCACTGGGGAAGATGGCATTTGGAATATAGAAAATAGTATTAGAGCTAGTTTGGTTAGAAAGAAACCTCTTCTGCATAAAGATTTACTTCCTTAATTTTTCTGTTTTTAATGTAGCAAACCTAGTATTTGCATTTGATCAACCATATTGCATTCTTTACTACAATTATTACATTTTAAATTGATATTTTCACTTTATTTAGGACAGCATTAAGAAAAGAAAGAAATCAAAAGATGAACATGAGAGAGAAAAGGTAAAATTCAAAGGTTTTTAAATATTTTACAAACATTAATATTTGTATGTTAGCTTTTGGATGACTTGAGAATCTATCATATTTACTGATTTTAGTTGGAAAATGTACAGCAGATGCATGGCATCTATTTCAGTGAAGTTTCATTGATTTTATATGTTAATTTAAAGGAAACTGCTTGGCAAAATTAAATTTTGAGTACACAAAAGTAGTAGAATAATCTACTTTAGAGAGACTCTAAATAGGTATTGTTTAGATTGAATTTTGGTAGCTTATCTCAGAAGCTTTAAATATAATGTATTTGGAATTAAATCCACTTAAAGTGTATTTTCTTCAGATAAAATGTCTTTACTATAAAATCAATTCATTTTAAAGCAAATACTTGGTAACAGTTAAACCTAGCTTCTTTGTGCCATAGGTGCATCTCGAAGAGCTTACTTGTAAATAGATTTATTTAAATCAAATTACATTTCCCCAGTTGTTTACATAATAACATCATAGATTTTTATTTTCTTAGTTTTGGAATTGATATTAACTTGTACAACATTTCAGAATTTGAAGGAACATCTGGGGCAGGCTATCTAGTCTAATTCCTTAGCTGTACAGGAATCCCTTCTACTATATCCCCAACAAGTAATCAGGTAACCTTCTCTTGGAAGGACTTTTGGGAATCCATTAACTCACCCCACCCTACTTTTGGACAGCCTAATTGTTTTTTCCCCATTCTTCCCCTTTTTAATTTTTTTAAATAACGTTTTTCTTCAATTACACATACAAGTAATTCCTAATATTAGTTGTTTTTAAGTTTTGAGTTCCAAATTCTGTCCTTTCCTTCCTCCTCCCCCTTTTCCCCCTGCCCCAGACAGTAAGCAGTCTGATATAGTTTATACCTGTAAACATTCCCATATTAGTCATTTTGTGCAAGGAAACTCAAAACGAAAGAAGAAAGTAAAAAATAGTATACTTTGATCTGTATTCAGACAACATCAATTCTTTCCCTAGAGGTGGATAGCATTTTTCATGAGTCCTTTGAGATTGTCTTGAATCATTGTACTGCTGAGAAAAGCTAAGTCATTCACAGTTATTCATTCTGCATTATTGCTGTTACTATGTACAGTGTTGTGGTTCTGCTCATTTCACTTTGTCTCAATTCATGTAAGTCTTCACAGATTTTTCTGAAATCATCCTGTTTGTCATTTCTTACAGCACAATGATATTCCAATACAATCATATACCACAACTTAGTCATTCCCCAATTGATGGCCATCCCCTCAATTTCTATTCCAAGACACCACAAAAAGAGCTGCTACAAATATTTTTGTATAAATAGGTTCTTTTTCCTTTTTTTAAATCTCTTTGGGATACAGACCTAGTAGTGGTATTGCTGAGTCAAAGGGTATGCCCAGTTTTATAGCCCTTTGGGCATATGAAATTGATCTCAAGAGTGGTTAAATCAGTTCACAACTTCGCCAGTAGTGCATTAGTGTCTCAATTTTCCCATATCCCCTCCAACATTTATCATTTTCCTTTTTTGTCACATTAGCTGATCTTATAGGTATGCAATGTTATCTTAGAAATGTTTTAATTTGTATTTCTCTAATCAGTAGTGATTTAGAGCACTTTTTCATATGACTATAGATAGCTTTGATTTCTTTGTCTAAAAACTGCCTTTTCATACCCTTTGACCATTTATCAATTGGGGGAATGACTTGTACTCTTATAAATTTTACTCAATTCTCTATGTATCTGAGGAATGATGAATTGTCCTAATTGTTAAGATTTTCTGTAAATATCTCTGCTCTTGTTCAAGTCACTAATCAAGTCATTGTTGTAAACAAACATTTAAGTATTTTGAGAAATCTATTTAGAGAAATTTTTTGAACAATAATTTTATCCTGCAAATAACGATTCCCAGTTTTTGCTTTGTATTGTTGTATTTGCTTTGTTAGTAAAACAGAGTATTTGCACAGAATGGATGTTTAATATTTGTTGGATTGGAACCAGCAAGTATTTTTTTTAAAGCCTACTGCATGTGTAGCCCTGAATGAGACATTGAAGTGGATACTAATGAAGTAGTTAATTATACAATTGTTTTGTGGGTTGATTTTTTAAAAAATATTCTTATTAGGTATAATTTAGTAAATCATAGGGAAATAAATATGGTGAGAAAATAGAAATGCAACTGAGTAGTGTGGATTTGTTTTAACAAAATATGTTTTGTTAATAAATAGTAATAACTGCCATGAAACTTTAGGGCAATCCAAAATGTAAAACCTCCCCAAATTTCAGTCATTATTTGTGGAAATGGAAATAAAATTTTAAAGATGGTTATTATTATTAAACTGGATCTTAGAAATGTAAGATGTGCTTAATATATATCATTGATATATCTTCATTCTGAGTAGAAATAATACATGTTGAATAATTCATAGGAAATCAAAAGTCTGAGCAAGAAAAGAAAGAAGATAAATTCTGAAGATAAACCTGTGTCATCTGAATCTTTATCAGAACCAGATTGTATAGAAGAGGTTAGTATGTAAATTGAACTGTTTTCAGTTTTTTGAATGTTTCAGTTTTTTATACACTAAATAAGCAAAAAGGAATAGAGCTTATAAACATTTGATTAAGTTATATAACTTCCTCATCTGATATAATATGAAGAAGACATGAAAATAGAGTATAAGTCTTATATATACACTTAAATTAGATTAAAATTCTACTTTTGATACACTCTAAACAGTAAATCCAAATGATTGTTGTTTAGATTGAATTGATGTAGCTTATCTCAGAAGCTTCAAATATATTTGGAATTAAGTCCACTTAAAGTGTTATTCTTCAGAGGTTAAAATGTCTTCGCTATAAAATAAATTCCCTTTAAAAGTAAGTACTTGTTGCACCTTGCTTTATCCTGATGTTTACTGAAAATAGAAAGGCGTTTTATGACCATTTTAATACTGAGTTTCTGCATCTTTGTAGTATAAAACACAAATGTTTTGAGCTCTTGTTTGAGTTCTGCTAGAATTTGTTTTTCATTAACTTCTGTATGTAATTCTTACTCATAGAAATAATCTTATACAAACAGAAGTGATTTTCGAGTACTGACATTAGAATATGTACTTAGTGTAATTAACATTAATCTTGGGTAAAATAAGAAATTAATAGTTTTTTTTTTTTTCAAGTTTCTGAGCTATTTGAAAGGTGTAGAAGTGATGGGGTTTGAAAAAGGAAGTGCTTAGAATAGCTGCCCTGGAGAAATACAGTAATAATACAAGGGGTGACTTTGTTCTGTTCATGTTCATTATCACTGCTGATGTATCTGCCCTAAAGATTCATCCAACTTTTTATTAATTATTCCTACTAGTCTGGTTTTCTCCTGTCATGAGAATAATGTTGATTTCAGGCTTTTCACTAATTAGTTGTGTTTTAAATGTATTTCTTGGCACCTCAGGTCCTGAAATAATTAGATTTCACTAAATGTCTCACTTAAATTTTTGTAGTAATTTTGTAGTAATCCATTGAATTCTTTAGCCATGGCAACCCATGAAATGCATAAAAATGCGAAATATCCCCTAATTTTCTTTGACTCTCTTTAGCCTTCTCCTTTACTGAGAATTGTAGAAAAAGAGTTAGATGGTACTAAATGTCAGTTTTTAAACTTTATAAACAGTTACTTTTAAAAATTGATAGGTATGGTGGAGGAGTACCAGGGTACATTCATATGGCATGATTTCTTGCAATCTTTCAACAATCATTAGACACTTGTATTTCAGCTTTTTGTTATTAAAAAAAATGCTGCTATGGATATTTTTGTTTATATAAGTCTTGCTACAAATCACTTCCTGGGAATCTTAGCAGTGATATCTCTTAGTTAATGGGTATAAACAATTTAGTAACTTTCCTTGAATAAGTCCAAGTTTTATTTATGAATAGTAATTTAGCTGGTAATCCTACATGTGGTATCTTTATCTTTGCCCAGTAATCATGTGAGTTGCTAAACTACTGAAAGAACACATTAATATTGCCATTCTTTATGTAAAGAAAACCAGAAGACATACAAAATTGCAATTAAATGTAAAGATGAGTTATTGGTCCTGCTCAGAGAAAGTCAGGGTGCTGCCAAAAGTCCTTTCATATTAAAAGATCCTCCTCCTCCTCCTCCTGATGGCAGTAAGAAGCTTTATTTCATAAGACACTTGGTCCATCTTACGTTGTCATACGCAGACAAATATAGGCAAGAAGACCACCATAAAGACAGCTTTTGTTTCTGTTCCAATATCCGTAGCAGAGAATAAAGAAACAGAAATTATATAAGAACTTGAAGGAGATTACCTATAAATCAGGTGATTTCAGTGCTAAGGTAGACACAAAGAAAGTATGGCAAAAAATGTTGGAAAATAGGTTTGGAATTTAAAAAATCAAAAAAACATAAAAGGCTTATAAATTACTTCCCTGCATATCATGAATACTTTCTTTAAACAAAAAAATTTTGTCAATGCCTTTTGGTTTTTTATATCACTGTAACTTCCCAGCTTTCTTGGTCCCAGATCTCTACCAAAAGAAAAGCAATTAAGCGACGTCTGGCAGTTAAGACACCATTGATCTACCCCCCCCCCCCCCCCCCCCCCCCCCGTTATCTGGATGAGGGAATAGTAATAACTGACATTGTGTAATAATAGTAACAGCTGGCATTTATGTAACATTTTAGGGTCTTCAAAGTGCTTTATATTATTTCAGTTGAGCCTCACAACAACCCTGTGATCTGTGAATTGCAGATTTTATCCCCATTATACAGATGAGGAAACCGTGAATCCCAGGGAAATGTCTTGTCTGCAAACAGCTGCCATATGCTAAAGGTGGGATTGATCCCATGTCCAAGCCTAGCTCCTGATTAATTATGCTACACTATGTTTGATCATCTGCCCTCAGGGATTAGTTATTATATTTATCTGAATTCTGATGTTATTTTAGTGTTGGTTTCCTTTTCGTTATTATAGTCATCTATACCGTCAGGTTTGCTTTCTTCAATCAGGATCAGTACATTTAAGTCTTTTTGTTTCTCCGAATTCCAAACTTGCCATGCTTTTTACCATACATTGTATTCATACACTTTAAATTGTTCAACCATTCCACAGGTAGTGCTCACCTATTTTATTTCCAATTTTCTGCTACCACAAAAGTGTTAGGAGTGTCTTAATATATATGGAACTCTTCTTTAACCTTTGGGTATATCCTCAGTTAGTTGTAACACTGGATTCAAAGGTAGGCACACATGGAGTGACAATTCCCTATAGATGGTGTTTCTCCATATGCTGTGGTTTGTGGGTCATATTGTCTTGAGTTCATCAAGTTTAAGAACATTACCAGGACCTCAGTGACATCCACAGTCATTTAAAAGCAACCAAACTAGTAACACTTACAGGAAAAACTAAGTAAGGAAAATACATTAGCAAGATTGCTTTGGTTTGGTGGGCCACCAATTAATTGAGTTAACCCATTGGCATATAACATATGGGTTGGGTCTTAGAATTAAACAGGAGGCCAGGAGACTAGATCAAATTCATGATTTTTCATAGCACTTTAGATGACAATGATTCACGTATTTATAATATTTTAAGGTTTCCAAAGCATTTTTCTCACAAAAGCTCCATGTAGTAATTAGTAAAAAATACCATTCTATTTTACAATACGAGAGATACATATAACTCAGGTTTAAGTGACCTGATTTAGTCCTGTTTCTCCAAGTCCGTAGGATTTTTCTTTCAAATGAAAATAATCGAGTTCTTCTACCCATTTTAATCCCCATTTTTGTTGGCAGTTGTCTCTCTGAATGAATGATTTTGTGGTCAGTCAGGGTCCACACCAGAGAAAGAAGAAAGGAGAGCATCCATGCACAAACATGTATCCAAATAAATTATATTGAAGGATTTTTTTTTACAGCCAACCAAGGCCACAGGATGCCACAAATCTCCAATTCTGCATCAGATCATTTTGGGAATAAGGGAAGGGGGGTGGAGAGTGTGACGTAAGTAGCAGGTCTAAAAATAGCCTCCCACCTTCTCCCTTTTGTACAGGAAGAATCTCATGTTTGAAATGTATTTGTTTTCTTCTCTTCACAGGGCTTAGAGAGCAGTTCTTGGTGGGAAAGCCAGGGTTAGTTGTTACTTCTGTACCTACAGTTTGGGATCTTAGGGCATTTAGGAAGCCTTTTTCTACACATCTGGAGGAAAGGGAAGGGTATTATAGCAGCCACAGACCAGGCGTTGTGAAGGCAGTTATGGTGGTCTTAGTTTAGTTGACCCTGCACTACCTGCCCATGGTCACACAGCTATAAGAGTTAGCATTTGTGTTTGGACCTTGGCCTCTTGACTCCCAGTCTGGCACTTTCTGGTTATACTAATATTAAGTTCTGCTGCAAATCAAAATCTTTATTTCCCAATACCCAAAATTGTAGCTGACCTAAAAGGCAGTGGAAAGAACAACAGCACGTGTAAGGTACCTAGACTGAGGCATCTTACTCACTTTGAAAAACACAGAAAGCTACAATAGGATATGATGTGATATGACATGAGGCATGAGAAGCACATGTGATTAGAAAAGGAGGTGAGCCAGAGTTAGCAGGAGGCCAGCTCAGGTGTTGTTTTGGTGTCCAAGAATGGCGTGCGAACTTGGAGAGGAGAAGCAGCTTTCCAAACCAGAAGGGCAGCTCCATTTAGACTGTACAGATACCCCTGAAATGTTTGGACATTTTGAAAGTCAGTTCAGCCTGTAATTTGAAAATAAATTCAACTGCTAAAATCTTATGTAATTTAAAAAAGGAGCAACCACCATAACTTATGCCAGACTAACCTCACTTTCCTTTTAATGACGTTGACTAAGATTTTAACATTTGATGGAATCTTTCTTGTTCTTGTAAACAAAACAACACTTGTAGACAAATGTAATGGTGCAGCTGCACCCATAGAAGGACTCTTTTGAGGAGAGGATGTCAGTTTAGACAACGGGCTAAGGGTTTTCTTTAAGATTTCACTCTTTGTTTTGACCATTGTTATAATAACAAATGTTAGCACCCACTGAAATCATCAAGTTCATAGATCATTTTCATTGTTAAATGATTATTGCAAAGTCTGGCTGGGGTGGGAAGGGACTCCAGAAGCCACCGTGTAGCTCTCTACAACATGGCATTTGTATAGGAACCTCTGCAGGGAGCTGTCCTACTGGGGGCAGCTGTCATCAAGACCTCAAACCCCCCTCAGCCCCTTTACAGCTCCCACTCAGTGCTCCTGGTTCCGCCTTCTGGAACTCAACAGAGCCACTCATCACTCTTCTCTGTGACAGCCCTTCAGGGCCTGGAAGACATTGTCATCCTTGTCTGTCATCATTCTTCAGGGTCAACTTCCTCAGGCCCTCCAGTTCTTCATGTGATATAAACTTTCTTATCTGTGACCTTCTTTAGGAACATACAGTACCCAGAGCTGGCCATGACATTGCAAGAGATGGTCTGCTAGGGTAGTCCTTACACAGCTTTTAAGTGCAATGCCTTGAGCCTGTGGTATTCACAGGTTTTTTTGGCATTAAAATCTCTTATCACCTGTTGGTTAAATTTTGCTAGGCTGCACCTTAGGTATCAGGTACACAATCTTTGACTAGAGCACTACTGGCTTGCTGGGTAGAACCTGCAAGAGCTTCCACTCTGCCTGTGTAGCGTTCAGGGGCCTAGGTTTACCAGTACAAAACATTGAGGCACTGGAGTGCCTTTAAATGACTTTAGTATAACATTTATACGTGTGTATTTTTACTGTGTACATAGCACTGTGTCAGATTCCAGAGGAGATGCAAAAGTATAATATATGGCTCATGTCCTTTTGGGAACTTAAAGATTATTTATTTTAACATTTCTTCATATAGCAGTGTAACTTTATTTAAAACATGGTTATATTAAAACTTTTTGAATTATTCTCTAATGAGATTCTTGTTAGGTTATCAAATAAAATCGTTTACTTATTTTTGCGAGTTTCATAGGATATTTCCTTAAAATTTGTCCATTTTTTTTTTTTTAGGCACAAGCAAAAAAAAAGAAAAACAGTGAGGAGAGAGAAAAGACCACAGCAAGTATCACTTTCATTCTTAAATGATAACAAAGAGTAGTTTTATGTGTCAGGCATATGGGAAAATTAAATTTAATGGGATAAATAACCTAGGTCAAAGTGAGGTCTTAGAGCCATATTTTATTCATCATAAGAGCCTGTGTAACAGTGTTACATCTTTATTTCTGATGTTGTCTTGTGATACCAGCATTATTAATAATAATGATAATTAACATTTACATAGTATTTTGAGGTTTTCAAAGCAATTTACATACATTATTTCCTTTAACTTTGTAGAGTCCTTTGAGGGAAATGATACTGATATTATCCCCATTTTGTAGATAAGGAAACAGGCTTAGTCAGATTAAATGACTTGCCCTGGGTAATGCTGGGCAGTTGACTAAAAAAGATGTTCCACTGTAGTAAATTTATATGCTGATTTTTAGGATCACAATCTAGTATTACATGATGCCTGTGTGTTCAGTATGTTTACTTTGTGTATTAATATTAAGGAAACTGTTCATTTAACTTAAAAAAAAAGACAACAGCCAGTATTGCTTATATTTACTTATATTCAGTTTTTTCCTGAGTACTCAAAACTGAATAGTAGTTAACTTTTTAAAATTTCATTATTTAACAGTTGGAATTAATATGAATTATTGGCACCTGGTAAATGTTTGTGTTGTTGTTGTATCCTTCCCTTCCTTAAAACCCAAGTACAAAAATAGCTTCATTTGTTAGAACCAGGTGGATGTGTAATTTATCCTTGATGGTTTTGGTTTGTAGTAGGTTAAATTTATAAGTAGAATAAAGGACTTTGACAAGGGGCAGAAAGCTGGAAGCGTATGTTAAGTTAGCAGACTTCTTTCCTATTTCTATTATAGTGCTACCTTCATAAAGTATGTATTAATAAACTATTTTCATAATACTAAGATTTTAAATTTCTAATTCAGTAAGTATCTGTAGATATAACCCATATATGTAAAAACTCTTGAGCAGATCGTCAGTGATTTTTAAGAACATAAAGGGGTTCTGAAACCAAAACATTTGAGAACCAGTGCTTATACAGGTGTTGAGTTAAGATGCGTGAACAGCAACAGGTAGAAGTGCTCTTTTATGTGTGGTAGAAAGAACACTGACCTAAGAAGAGCTGGAAAACTTAAATACCTAACCTTGGCTTTGCCACTAATTATGGGACCTGGGGCAAGACCTTTCAATCCCTGAGCCTGTTTCCTCAACAACCAGAATAAAGGGTTGGACTAAAAGGTCTCAGAGATCCATTCCAACTTTAAAATGCATGTCTATGATATAATAGTTAAAGAAGTCATGATGTGATTGGTTTGTGTTTCTTATTGGATGATTACTAAATAGAAAAACCCAGAAGCAAAGCCACTCAGACTTTGGAGTTTGGATTGGCAAAAAGAAAGCACTGATGCACATGTGGCAGGGAGCGGACCCCTAAAAGAGAGATGGCCATGAGAGAGGCGCACTCAGCCAGCTTGGCTGACAGCATCTCCTTGAGGGGCATCCGCACGGCCAGTGCTCCCCAAGGCAGCCGTCTCCTGGATCATGTGGCCCTGTCACATCATGAGAGTGATGGTTTTGCACTCAAGAATCTTCCTGTAGTCTTAGCAGTATCCTGAGGGCATCACTGAGGGGAAATCCTAGGAAATAGCCAGAACCACACAGCAGTCTCAAGATATTTTAAGCACAAGGAAAGATGTCTTTTTAATGTGGTTTGGGCTTGAGATCTTTTTAAATTCTAACTTCAGGAAGGTGCAGAAGAATGTTGTGGGTTTGTAGTGTATTGGCAGAGTTTACATCTTGTTAGGATAATGACAAATTATAGTCTTCGTAGTAGTAAGTTATTTCCCGAAATACCTGAGCATAAATTCTTGAAGTGGTGAAATGATAGTCTTCCTTTCTTTATGCCTCATCCACAAACTTGATGCGAGTTATCTAGAAGAGTCTTTGACACTAACAAGGGATGTGGATGGGGTGCACTGTATTATATACATAACAATACTTTTTAAATACTGTTAGAAAATAAAGCTTACAGTGAAAATGATTTTTATGAGAAAGTGAAAGGCCTCCTTGGATTTTGATGTACTAATGAATTTTGAAGAAAGCTGTGCTGAAAAAGTCATTGAGTTCCACTTCTTTCGTTTTGCCTTTGAGAGAAACACCTGACCAAAAAAGTCTAGGGATCATAATAGATCATTTACAGCATCTCATCCGAGCCCTTTATTTTTAGAGGAGACAGGCTCAGAGAGGGCAAGCATTTGGCACAAGGTCGCTGTTAAGTAGCGAAGCCAGGGTTTCAAACATCACTTCCCACTCTATGTTGATTTCAACCATACCTCTAGTAATATCGTCAGTGAAGAGTGTCTAGTAGGTGATGCTCAGCGTACTCTGTTCCACCTAGGCAAAGGAGGACATAGAGAATGAGTCCTGCAGGAGAGAAGACCCTGGGGAACTTAGAAAAAGCAAAGTCAAGACAATCAGAAGCAAAGGGAAGACAAGGGAGCCTCAAAATCTCTATAGCATCTGGCCTTTCAATATTAATTCTATAGAGCAGTAGTTGAGATATGCAAGTAATCCTCTAAGTGCCGAAATATTTGAGCTTTAAACCTGAAAGAAGCCATAGAATCCAGGAGGCAAAGATGAGGAAGGAGAGAGTTCTAGGAATGGAGGACAGCCAGTGAAAATGCACAAGAATTGGGAGGTAACACTGTAACAAAAATAAGAAATTGGTGGTTTCCTTCAAGTCTTGGCTAGGATGTCCACCTTCTGTAAGAAGCCTTTCTTAGTCTTGCTGTCTTCCATCTGATATTGTTTTCAATTTATCTTGTTTGTACACAGTTGTTTATTAGTGGTCTCCCATGTTAGACTGTGTGCTTCTAAAGAGCACATTTACATCCCCAATATTTAGCTCGGTGTCTGGCACATAGTAGATGCTTAATAATGCATGTTGATTTATCAGTATTTCAAAAAGTCAGACCATAGCATATCAGTAGTGTTAAGAAGAAAGGGCTTATTTCTACTGAGTTATAATGAATCATTTTATTATAAGTCAATACTCCAAATTATTCCAGTTCAAACATTTTAATAAAGCGGTATTCTGTGATTCTCATACATTTAAATTATTGACAATAGACAAAGGTTGTATGAAGTAGTTGCCCTACAATTTCTTATTGCTTAACAGTAGTAGATTTAATATTTCTGATCTGGAAAACATTATATTAGTCAAAGTGTGCTCTGTGTTGCTATTCTGTAATTAGAATCCCAAAGTCAGTACAATTATTTTATCTCTTAAGAAAACATCATAATTTTCAATTAGAACTCTTTCAAAAGTGATAGAGGTAGCCTTAGGGGGGTACATTTCTCCATCATTGGAAGACAAAGATTAAAAGAGCATAGAAGAAGTGTGGACTCTAGAGGTCATCCAATGCAACCTCTCATCTTGCACATGAAGAAGCTGAGGCCCAGAGACAGTGACTTGCCTAAGGTCACAAGAGGTCGTGAGAGGCAGGGCCAGTATGACTTAAATTTAGTTTAAATCCTCCCAGGACTCGACATGTCTCATTGTCTCCCTCTGTTTTCAGGTGACTGTTTGGGTATCTTGTAGAGAGTTTTCTTGTTCAGGTACAAGCTGTTCTCGTTGGTCACTGAAGTCCTTTCTAACTCTTAGAATCTGTGAAATTATATAAAATGAAATCATAAATTGGGGCTGGATATTAAAGCATAACTTTATGAAATTTTCTTTCGTGAAAGGGAACACTTAGCTGGAACTTAGATTTTTAATAAATAGATAACATGTTAACTATATAGTTACTTTCCACATGTGTATAAGCAGTTTTCTGCTGTTCATATATGGCAGTTGTCTAGGATCTAGGAGAAATAGCAAGTTGAGTACTGTAAATCATACCTTAAGAGTCCACAGACACCCTCACCCCCCCCACCCCAAGGATCCATAGATAGATTTCCGGGGGTTTATGAGCTTGAATGCTAGGGGGAAGAGGGATTACATCTTTATTTTCACTAACCTCTAACTAAAATTTAACATGTCCTTCAATTACTGATGTAGCAACATATCCATAGACTTCATTAAACTGCTGGTGAGGAGGTGGGGAAGGACTCCTGCTTTTTTAGATATCTTATTCCTGTCATAGAATTTTCAAGAAAAATCACAATTCAGACTATTGGCTCCTTGTTTTGAGTAGCTCTGTTTGGTTGTATTGCCGGTCTGTTTTGAAAAAGCTTTATTAGAATGACCAGAACCAAGAGAATGTTGTATATAGTAACAGCGATATTGTTCAAAGAATAACTGAACTACTAAGCTATTCTGAGTGTTGTACTCAGCTCAACTCCAAACAACCTATAAAGGAAGATACTGTCTACCTCCAGAGGAAAAACTGATAAAGAGAAGTATGCAGAGTATGGTTTACATGCACATACACACACCCCTGTCTTAAATGGTAGCCTTCTCTCGTGCAGTGTGGGAAGAGAGGGAAATGATGGTTTGGAATTTAAAATGTAACCAAAAAAATAGCTTTATTATAACTTGTAATTTCACTATTTTTCTGGTTTTATGTGATAGATTTTCTTATCTTAAATGTAATGATGCTCATTGTATCATTCCTTCAAAGGAAAAGACAAAAAAGAAAAAGAAGCATAAGAAACATGGCAAGAAGAAGAAAAAGAAGGCCACTGGGTCAGGTCCAGAGTCAGCATAACCCTAGGACCTCCAAGATCTCCCTGCCAGAAAGTGCAATGTCTAAAGGAAACTTCAGCTGTGAAAGTTACGGCTTCTGCTACCCAAATGCATGAGTGCTCCTGTGTTTTTTAGAGCCTGAGGCCGCGGGCCGGACGAGGCCATGATTGTTGCCTGCTGCTTATTACATGGGGTACATACACCTTCTTTGTTTGGTTTGATTTTTCTCCCCAGAATTCTTAGATCTGGGGGATCATACACTAGAGTCCAACTGGTATTTGAGATATTTGGAAATAAAGTAAAATCTTTTAGATAATATTTTTTAACAGGAAGTATCTAATTTTAAATCAGTAGACATAAAATCTAAATGCATCTTTAAGATGTGTTTAAAGTGACAAATCAGATACCCAGATGACTACAGTTGGCCTTTTTAAAGCAAGGGCATGACATTAATGTCCTCAAAATCTTTACTTTTGTAGATGTATATTTTTTTCCCTTAATTTTTTGTTTACCTAGGGGAAGGGGTGGGGCAGGGTGGGATGGGGGAGGGTGTCGCTATTATTTTAGCTAGCTGAATAGTGTGCCTTTTGATCCTTGCACATCCTATCTATTTCGGTCAGGACAGACACTGTGCTTCCTAGGGAGGCCAAGAGCTGAGTGGCAGCAGTCTGTCCCTTTGCATTCTGGGGCTCGGCTCTCTGCCAACTACTTCAGGTAGCAAAGTAAGACAGCACCTGGCAGCATGAATGAGCTCCAGAGCCTAGGAAACTTACCTCCACTTCAATCTTATGAATATTTTTAGCAGTAGAATGTTAAATAATTTGAATTAATTTTGGTTACGCTTTGGAGGGAATCATTTCATAGAGACACTGGTTTTTTTGGTATAGATAGCTAAAATATTCTGAAATATTTTGCATGTTTTATACTATCTTATGTTTTAACTAGCCAGGGAAATTCTATTGTAACCAGTGACCATTATTTTTTGTATGAATTATGTTTCGGCTGCATTGTTTCAAGTGTGTAATTCCATATTCTTGCTATAATAAGTTCATTAACTGTGTTTAATTGCACACTTGCTGAAAATATTTAGCATGTAAAAAGCAGGTTTTTGATATTTAACGGCTTCATATTGAAGCTGATTTGCTATGAGCAAGTTGAGTGGCAGGCCTAGTATTCTATATGTCTTGTTACATAAAACTACTGCCAGAATCTCAGTAAATATACCGTTTAAAAAGTTTGTTGTCTTTATATATTAATATTGAATTAAGACAGGGATTAAAGTAAAGTAAGAATGACCTGATTGCTATTCCTGTGGCATATTTTACTAAGATTGGGTGCCTCAAATGTCTGCTGCTGAATTATGTTTACCAGTGATGTGGAAAGCAACTGAGCAGTCATTTTTACTTCACACTTTTATAATCAGTTACATGAAATATAACTTACTGTCCATTGTGCCTGTTATAAAGGGTGTTCTAACTGTAGTATCTTAATGCACAGAATATTTTGGCATGACAAGAGGCTGAATAAATGGCTATTTTACTTAAAAATAGCTGTGTTCATTTCAGCTCCCTTTGTGCGTTACAAAGAAAGTGGAAAATTGGAAAACATTTGGGAGATCAGTTGCATAGCAGCCCCTCCCTACCCCCAGCCTTCCATCCTTGAGAGAACAGGTTTTTGAAGAGGTGTTTTGAGTCCTCTAGTGATGCCACACATCAGGTCACTAAGTGGTCTTCATCTTTAGAGCTGAACACTCCTAGTCATTTCTGGAATGGCAGTGATGCTGGAGCCAACCAAGAGATAGGACACTGAAGAATGACATTTTGTATACAAATTAACCATTTCTGAAAAACAGTCCTGTAACAAAAACGTAAAAAGATAAGTATAGGGGAGATGATTTGTATTACCATAGAAGTACCAATTTTAACATGTATAAAACACCTCTGTCTTTAGATGTGTTATGTTCAGATTATTTTTGTCAAGCTTTGCAGACTTGTCCAGGAACAGTGATCGTTGAAGCTAGATATGTTGGGTTTATTTGCCTTGGGTATTTTGTATTACCTGGAGACAGTGGTGGTTGTCTGCTCCTTGTTTTAGTGCTGCTCTGCAGTGTTAACTATCTAGAAAGAAAGCCAGACTATTTTATTGTTGCACTATCTTTAACAGTCTTCCAATAAAGGGTAGAGGGAGAAAAATGGATAGGGTGATAATATTTTATAAATTCTATTCATTCCAAATTCTTGCTAAGGTACTCACAGATTTTGCCTTTCTTGTAAGTTTTGTAAACTTTGACCACTACTTTTGTAAACATGAGGAAATCCCTTGATTGATAGCAACTAGCAGATAATTTTGGAATTAGTGCTTGGGTAGAAATGTGGGCTTTGTACCGATTTGACCCTGAGTTTACTGTTTCTCATTTCTAGAAATCATCGGGATATTGGGTTTTACAAAATATAAGGTTCTCCCAAGCTGAATTTTATCTGGTATACAGATGATTGTTCCCAAGAGCAGATAAATTTATTTATGTGGCAGAGGAGTACAATAAGTAGAATCTCAGGAAAATTAAGTGGGAAAGTGCTATTCTGAAACCTCGGTGATAGATTTAATTGTTGTTTTTCTTATAAAAGGTTTTCAGTTTAAAATCCAAGAAGATCAAAGCCAGAAATGCCTTATCTAGAAATACTGGGATGGGGGCGGGGGGAGCCCTCAGCAATTTACTGCCTTGTAAGAGTCACTTCTACATTTCAAGGAAAATTATGTGGCATTTGGAACTGTAGGGTTCTTTTATAATTGCAGTCAATTCAGCAACATTTCTCTAGTCACCAAAGATTGGATAAGCTCAGGCACAGGCTGGAGGAGGTTAGGCAGCGACCTTAGCCTGGAGTCAGAATGACCTAAGTTCAAATTCTGCCTCAGACACTGGCTAGGTGACCCTGGGCAAGTCATTTCATGGCTATTTGCCTCGGTTTCCTCAACTGCAAAACAGGAATGATAATATCACCAACCCCCCACCGCCCATGTTGTGAGGAGCCAGTGAGATAAAGCTCAAGGCACTTTGCAGACCTTAAACATAAAGGCTCTATTAGTTCTTTCAGTGTTTCACAGTAGATAGGAATTCAACAGTTGGAATTTGAACCAAGTTTCTTCACAGAATATGAGTTTAAAGGGACCTCAGAGGGTGTCCAGTGTAACCCATGCACGAACTAGTATCTCTTCTCCTTGTGGAGAAGACACTTGACAGATGACAAGTTACCTGGCTTTTGCCTGAAACAAATGAGACTTGGAGAGAAGCATGAACCTCACCCTCCAAGCATAGCTCATTACACTTCTGAATGACTAAAATTGTTAGCAAGTCTTTTATTTCAAGCCTTAATCTGCAGCTAATAACTATTTCTCCTAGTTCTGCCCCTCCCCTGGGGTCAAGCAGAAATTAATCTCTTTTTGTACAGAGGCTTAAGGACCATTACTTTGTCTCCCCAGATCTCCAGGCTCAACATTCCTGTTCCATTTGTCCACTTATAGAATGATCTTAAAGACTTGGACCTAGCCTGTTTGCCCTCTGAACATTGGCTTATTAGAGAATCATTCCAATAGAAACAAGGACAAAATGTCTGGTCCAATTAGAATGCTTATTTATGCTGAAACTGTCCAAAAGTAATGCTATATAATGTTATAACAGATTCAGATCAAATTACTCCTTCCCATCAAATCTTGAATTAAAAACAAGTAAAAGGTTCTACTGAAGCAGCCTCTGCTTTGTAGAGGTCTCAAGATGCTTGGTTCCTTGACTGAAATTGCAGAAGGTGCTGCTTGGTAGGAGAGTTTTTCTCCAATTAGACCCAATAAGCAGGAGGCATCTTTGGTGATCATATGAGTTCAGATTGATGTAGCGCCTTAGGCTTGGCAGGGTGCTTTCTCTTCAGCACAGCCAGGAGGTAGGCTTTATAGACATTCTCATTTTAGTACCTGCCCCGAGGTCCCATAGCTAGGAATGGTCAGGCATACGATTGGAACCTGTGTCCGGATACCAAGTTCAACTACACTGTCTCTGATATTGATGGTGGGTTAGAAAGGAGGAAACACCCACACGCACACGCACCCCATAATTGTAAAGTTTGGGAAACATAAGAAATGCCTAAAGAACTTGGGATCATTTGGACTTTGGTATCTTACACCTCTGTTGGAAGACCAAGGGCACATCTTGCAAGTAATAAGCATAATGTGCCCTGCCTATTTTTTAAGAGGATTGGATAGTGGAAAAGGAACAGTATTGATTGTAGCTCTTCAGAAAATCACCAAGGAAGTGGCTGAACTGAGAGGCCTGAGGCCAGAACCTTTTCTACTTTGTAGGTGACTTTCAAATCTAGCTCTCTTGGAGCCAACCTGAAATCCTACCATGTCCCCGAGTAAGCCGTGTGACCTTGTTATCTCTCAATTGAAACAACTCAAACCATCCTAACACATTTCTCTATCTTCATCATGTAATAATTATCTGATGATCAATGTGGTCTCTGTCAAACACATGAGGGAAACTAGCGCTAATGGGGGTTCAGTAGTAAATGTGCCCTAGACTTGATAGCTCCCAGGCAGCCAGAATCCATTCCCTCACGTGACCATTGCTACTGTGTTGGTTACCCTTGCTTTCCCATTTGGATTCAGCTTCCTCTTGCTTCCAGAGCCTGACCTGTTTTCTCCTGCTGTCCAGAATGGCCCCATTTATCCAATTTAGCCCTCAGAATCTTCTTTGTTTATTTCCTGAGTTGTTGGCATGACAACATTCTCTCCTGGCTGTAGCCGCCCCAGAGAGCATCTGTGAAAGCCTCAGCAGTACCACTCCCGCTTCCCAAGGTTTTGTTGTTTGTTTAGATCATGAGTCTGAAGAGACTGATGTGTGGCATCGACTCGAGGGACCTCAGGAAGGTGGTGACAGCCCTGAGCAAAGCAGCCACACATTGTGAGTACCATCAGGAAATTGAGCTACTGATTAACTTAGAACAGCTGGGTATGACATCTGCCTCCATGGGACAGCAGCTTTTACTCAGTGTTAGGAGCAGAGAGGTCTAGGACCTGAATCTGTGATTTCACTGGTACGAGGAATTCCCTCTGCCACTGCAAGTCTCCAGTTTAGAATCTGAAATAGTTTCCAGATCTCTGAGCAGTTACAAGGGGTCATGTGCCAAGTATGAGCAGGGCAGTTCCATGAATCAGGCCATCCAGGCTCCAAACTGCCTTGTGAGGAGCATTGTAGGGAGTATACAGCTATGAAAGAGAAGTATTCTACTACCCTCTTAGCCTCTTGGGGATATGTTTTTAAAAGATTTGTGATTTAATCAACAGCAAAATAACACCATGCTTCAGGAGGCAGAGGGGCCGAGTTGACAAATGGAGTCAGGAAAACCTGAATTCAAGGCCTGACCCTGGCAATTACCCACTGGATGGCTCTGCTCACCAATAACAATTCACTCGGCCTCTCGGTGCCCACTAAATTGTAGACCTAATACCACCCTCCCCCTGAATCCCTTCCAGTGGAGGGAATTTCTCATACGGTAAAATGACAGGTCCAACCAAAATGTGACAGCTTTCTGGTATGGTCACAGTCATCAGATCTTGGGTGCAAAAGTATACCAAGAGAATCCAGGGGTGTTGGAAAAGCAAGAAATGATTTTTGTTCTACTCTGCGTATAACTTCAAACGACCTAGAGTGAAGGGCAGTTCACTGGGAACATCTCAGTCAACTCTCCGGACTTTGCAAGTCTGCTCTTCTCTCTGGCCTTCAGATATTTTCACCAACATTTAAAAGATTAATTGGCAGTTGTTCACAGTCCGTAAAGGGAAATTCTGGGTGCACGTAGAGATGACATTGAAGTTAATTGTTGAGTTGAAAAGCAAAACTCGGCTCTCAGCTAAGACAACATTCCCGCCGTCAAAAACTCAAGAAGTTGTTTGAGTATCTAACAAAGGGAGTGTGGAACAGTAGAAGGTTGGTTTGATTTGTTCTCAGAGGACCCGTGTTGGAATCCAGGCTCTACCACTGAGTCCCTAGGTGACTTCTGGGCTTTTCATTTTCTATTATAGTTTTTTTTTTTTTTAAATAAGGCCTGTCTTTGTCCATTAGCTGTCCCCTTGCAATGCCCCTTCCTTCTGCCTGGTACTACCCTGCTTTCTGCCGTGCCCTTTTTTCTAGAACCTTCCATTCTAAAATGTTCTGTTCCAAGACAGAGAAGGTGGAGACCTGCATTGGTGGAGGGAGGTTCCTCATCTGGGAGTTTCCTATACCAGTGAAATTACCAGTACAGCCTTTATCCTTTTCTCTTCCTCTGCTGTAGACATACATATGTATACATATGTGTATATGCATGCATGATGTCTCCTCCACTGGACTCTAAGCTACTTGAGGGCAGAGCCTGCTTCACTTTTGTCTTTAAATCTTCAGTGATAAGCACAGTGCCTTTCACAAAATTAATGTTTAATAAACAATTATAGAGTAGTTGATTTTGCCTGAAGTTGATTTTTTGGTGTGAGTCATACTGTCGCCCTTTACCACCCAGGTCTTTGGGAACAATGGGCCCCAACAAAGTGGCCCCACTGAGTCCACTTTTTTCTTTTTATTTTTTTTATTTTAAAGGTTTGTTGTTGGTTTGTTTTTTTTTTTTTTTAACAAGCAGGATGTCTGGTTTCTGGAAGGAATGTGATAGCTCCTTGCTACAATTTCTGTCAAAATAATCGTGTATTAATCACAGTCACATCATGTAATGTATGTAATTTTCATGACTTTTAAATTTTTCCATGGAAACGCTCTTACCCTAATTTGAATAAAGATATGAGAAGTTTATATGTGTCAAAGCACAACAACATATCTAAAATAACACATCATCCTTGATTTCTTCTCTTAATCACCTTACCATTTAATCATCTCATCCTTAAAGCCTTCGTAGCTTCTCCAGCTCACATGGTTCTCTCCCTGGTGCAAAAATCTACAGCATTTCTGGTCCAGAGCACACATTTTAGCAAGTAATTCTATATCTGTATACAGGAACACAACCAAAAAGTTTGTAAACCTAAATCAAAACTTAATGACATTTTAAATAATGAGTGACTCAAAGAATAAATCATAAAAATTTAATAAATGAGAGAAAATGATGAGGTGATGTACCAAATTTCTGGGATACAGCCAGCAGGGGCATGCTGGCAAAGGTGTAACAACTAGCTCTCCAAAAAATTAGTCACAATTTAAAGTTTAATCTGCATTATCAACATTTTCTCCATCATCGTCATAAGTCTTGGCTAGACTTAAAAATAGATAAGCCCATAAATTAAGCCTTGATTTGTAGCATTTGCCAGTGTCCAAGTTGTAAATGCTCACATTGAAAATTTAATGATCAACTCTCCCATCAGTATGAGGTGACTCCATCACACACCTGGACAGAACTAAAACATTCAGAAGCAAAAATATATCTGAAAAGATACATTAATAAAATAGAAAACAAAATTCAGTATTAAGAACTGGAAAATCTTAAGCACGAAAGACATTGAAAATTAGAGGAGGAATAAATAAAAAGTATTGTAGACATGGTAAGCAGAGCTAAAATCTGGTTCTTTGAAAAGACAGCATTCATATACTTTTAAAAGCTGAAAAAGGAAAATAAAATGGCCAAAATGAAAAATTAGGTAAAATAAAAACAAGTGAATTATGAGAACCTGTCAACAGTATATGCTAGCAAAACTCAGAATTTGAAGAAGCATGAGATTACCTACAAATACATAAAATACCCAAATTAATAGGACATGAAATAGAAATTGTAAACAATTCAATCTTAGAAAATGAAGTTGAGAAGAGCCATAAAGAGACTCCTTAAGAAAACTGGTCCTTATGAATATAGATACCTAAATTGTGTCATAATTTTTGGAGAGCTGGTTGTTAACACATTTGCCAGAACACCTCTGGTTGTATCCCAGAAATTTTGCTATGTCATTTCATCATTTTGTCTCCATTACTAAATTGTTTATTCTTTGACCCACACATTAGTCAAAATGTCATTATTAAGCTTTGATTTAGGTTTGTATCTTTTGGTTGTCTTCCCTGTATATAGATGGTATGTAATTAATTGCTAAAATATATGCCCTAGGCACAGCTAGGTGGTAGATAGAGCACTGGCCCTGGAGTCAGGAGGACCTGAGTTTAAATGCAGCCTCAGACACTTGACACTTCCTAGCTGTGTGAGCCTGGGCAAGTCACTTGACCCCAACTGCCTCACAAAAAATAAAATGCGTGCTCTAGACCAGAAATGCTGTAGATGTTTGGATCAGGGAAAAATCACCGTGAGCTGGAAAAGTCGGGAAGACTTTAGGGACTAAGTGTAATTTAAATGGTAAGTTGATTGAGTTAAATCAAGGATTTAAGTTTTGTTTTACATACATGTAATTAATACATACAGATTATATATTACATATATACATATATTAATACATATAAATAGAGTAACTAATACATAAAAATTGAAAAAAGAAAACTCTGTACTTTACTAATTTTATAAGGCAAATATAGTTCTGGATAAAGGAAACAAAGAGAAGTAAATATACCAATTCACTAACCAAAATCAATGCAAAAAACAAAATCCTATCAAAAATATTACGGCAATATATCAAAAACTTTTTTACTACAACCACTCTAGGGATGCAAACATGGTTCAGTACTAGGAAAACAGTATGATCTGTTTTAAAAAAACTACCCACAAATTACATGATTATATTAATATATGCAGGAAGAGTTTTTGACAAAGTGCAACAATAATGCTAAACAAACAAAATATCAACCCTACAATACCTAGGTCATTTTTAATATGATAAATTATATGATTGTGATTAATAAAAGGTCATTTTTAATATGATAAAACATGAATAAAAAACTAGAACTATTTGCCATAGGAAAACACTGGAAAGTTTCCCAATAAATACAGGAACAAAGCAAGGATGACACCCCTTTTTCCTACTGTTATTGGATGTAGTTCTAGAAATGCTGGTGAAAGTAATAAGGCAGAAAAATAAAGCATAAACAGACAAAAAGAAACTAAACTTCTCATTTGCTGACAACCTACTAATTTACTTAGAAAATACCAGAGAAGCAGCAAAAGGGCAATAGCTTCGGTACGATAGTAGATTATAAAGTATATCTATAAAAACACTTTATAGTAGTAACAAATTTCAGAAGAAAATAAAAGGGGAGATTCTATTCAAAATAACTAAAAAATGCATAAAATATTCTCTAGGCAGTCTACCAAAGCACGCTCAGTGGTTATACAAATAAAATTACAAAGGAAGTAAAGGACAACTTAATTAAAAGTATGTTAATTGTTCCTGCTTGGGCTACACAAGTATATAAAAACGATGAAACTAACAAATATTTTATGCTTATATCAATCAAGCTATCAAGGGAGGGACATTCTAGAGATGAAATAAAAACAAAATTCATTTGAAGGAATAAAAGGACTAGAATCTCAGAAGAAACAATTTGCATATCTGTTGGGGGAAAGGGGGTGGAATCACAGGCCTTGAATTATATAATAAAATAGTGACCCTGAAATTCTTTGGTATTGGTTAAAAAATAGAAAAATAGACAAGTGAAATAGACTAAATAGATAATCAAGAATGGCAAATAATGCTTTCCCAGCCCACATATATCCTAGCAGGTTGGGTCCCCAGCCTGACTGGTTTTATTTCCCCTAGGGATACTCCTTAGAGGTGGTAGGACTCTTAATAGTATCAGATTACTCCTTACCCTATGTGTGTTCTTGTTTCAACAATCTGGCTAGCAGCTGCTGTAGGGGTGTAAGCTCCACCAACAGCCAGCACCCAGAAAGCTGCCAGCACGCTGCAAAAACACAGGTTCTTTTGATCTGCTTAACTAAGGAAAGCAAGGTTAAGGGGTTGACAAGCTTACTTTAATTCAGCATACAAATATCATTCACTTAGTTCAGGGGAAGAGACCAGCACACTGAACTAAAGAGTAAATTACAAATTACAAACATCAACAGACAGACCAAATACAGATTCATAGTTATCAACATCTAGGTTCAGCCCGGGAGCTCAGAACAAGGGCTGTCCCAGAGTCACGCATGCCACCGTGGCTGTGGGTAAGAGCTCCAAAGAAGAGACAGCCAACCCCTGGTTTTATATCTTTTTCAGGGTCAGCGGTGAGTCACGTGACCTAGAATCGTCACAAAGAGGCAACTTAAACCCACATGGTCTAAAAGCCTCTGCTGTCCCAGACAGTGTAAACTAGGCCCTCCCTGGAGTTAGCCCCACCTTGGGCCCCACTTTAGTTGCCAATCCACACCCACATAGGTTTTACACCTAATAGGGGTTTGGGCCTGGGGCTTAGCACTTAGTAAGACTCAATGAAATACACTGAATTACTCAAAGCAAAGAAAAGCCAAACTCCTCAAGGGCACTTGTTGAACTAAGTGCTAAGGAGCCCATTTTGCTTACCAACACAGTTCTTCAATATCATCTTCAATGTTTAGCACCCCAATATGATTTAACCTATTAAAATCTCCTTGATCTTACAGCCAATTTGCATGAATTAACTTTTACATAGGGATACTTACTGAAAAGGAAAGTACAAACACATCCCCCCCAAAATGGGACTTCTCTCTCCCCTCTGCCACCTAGTTCCCTGGAAGGAGTGGGCTCAAATTTAATCTGCTATAGACATTTTCCCAACCAAGTTCACATTTTTATTATTAATTTTAAATTACTTGTTTTTACATGCAGCTGTCTGCCTCTTCCATTGCCCCCCTTTAGAAAAAAACCACCATAAACATGCATAGTCCAGCAAAACAAATTACTTCAATAGTCATGCCCCAAAATGTATGTACCTCTTCATTTTAGGTTTATCACCTGTCTGGCAAGAGGTGAGTGGTAGGATTCATATTCAGTCCCTCTGGACTCATGGTTTGTTATTGCATTGACCAGTGTTCTAAAGTCTTTCAAAGCTGTTTTTATCTATAATATTGTCATCGTGTAAATTGTTCTCCTACGTCTTCTCGTTTTACTCTGTATTGTTCATGAGTTTCCCAATTTCCTCTCAAACTGCTCATTTCATAATTTCTTAGTGCACATTACATAGATATGCCTTAATTTATTTAACCATTCTTCAATAGAACAGCCTCTTAGCTGCTATTTTTTGGCTACTATGAAAAAAGCTGCTAAAATATTTGTGTACACATAGATTCACACTTTGGAGTTACAGTAGCTCAAGGGGCTTGGCTGCCAACAAACTCTGGCATAGATTCCAGTTCCTGGACCACATGCTTTGAATGGAGGCAGGGCCCTCTCATTCTATATCATCACACATTTCTGTGGTGGAGGAGACCCATAAACCTACACACACACACACGCACGCACGCACAAGTTCGCAGCTGGACTAGGCTATCATTGGCCAGTCTCCCCATTAGAGTGGAGTCTGATAATCAGTGGCACAATCAACACATATTAAGTGATTACTGTTGGCCAGGTATCGTGCTAAGCTAAGCAGTGGGAATATAAAAAAAAAAGTCTTATGGAGGAGACAGCATATAAATAAATAGGCATGTGCAAGGTATGCAAAGAGTATTTAGAAAATAACCTTAAAGGGGAAAGTTATAGCAGCTGAGTGTACCAGGAAAGGCCTCCTGCAGAAGATGGAAGTTAGGTCTGTCTGTGTGTGTGTGTGTGTGTTTAAAGTTATGTCAGTGTTTATTATTTCTTCCTCCCACTGCTCTCCCAATAGACCAAAAGAAAAAAAATCAAAACCCTCACAATAACCATGAACAGTTCAGCAAAAAAAAATCCCGTATTGTCCATGTGCAAATATGAATGAACCTCTCTCTGCATTTTAAGTCCATTACATCTGTGCAAGGATAGTTGGTATAATTCATCTTTGGTCTACTGCACTCATTGTTTATCATTGTGTAATGGGTGGCTCAAAGCCTATTTACATAAAATCTCCTCATTGATGGAGATGGATTGTTCAGTCTTCCACTCCTGCATGAGGGTTGAAGTTGATAAGACCTTAAAAAAAGAGATATCCTAGTCTGGCTTTCAGCCTCAGTAGAGGATACACACACTTCCAAACCCTCTTCAGGTCTCTGATGGGAGAGAAAGACTCTGGAAAGAAGCCAACGTGTAAAAGAGCCAACATGTTCCAGCCTACTACACTAGAAACTTTGAGGAATTTCCCCTTGGGTAAGATCTGAGATTCTCAGTTGAGCTAACTTATTTCACTCTCAATGGGCATCCTCATTCATTCATTATTGTCTGGTTTTCATATTCTCATATATTTATTTTCTCTGATACTAATTTTGTTATCTACTTGGATAAATGAGTTTATTTGCTGTGTGTATTCATTGTAGAACTGGCATTTGGTGAGAAGGGAGTTAAACTTTGGATATTTAATTTGACGCACCTCTTTCCCATTGAGGGATAGCAACCACAAGTGCAGCTTAAACCTAAAATTATTGCCCTAGACTAAATATTTAAGCAAGCAGATACAATTGCCTTAATCAAAATTCTAATGTCTTTCAAAGCTGCTTTTTCTCTGCAGTCTTGTCACTGTGCAAATTGTTCTCCTAGACTTGTTCACTTCGCTCTACATGAAATTAAAAAAGTCTTCCCAATGTCCTTTGAAACTGTTCATTTTGTCATTTCTTATGGAATAATATTCCATGACAACTGCACATATTGCCATTTGTTAAGCCATTTCCTAATAAGTAGGCACCCCCTTATTTTCCAGTTTAAGGCTACTACAGAAAATACCACTATAAATATTTTTGTACAAATGGGTCCTTTTCCTCTTTCTTTGATGTGTTTTGGGTATAGGTTAGGCTGAATCTTGAAGGAAGCCAGGGAAACAGAGGTGGAGGTGAAGAGGGAGAGCATTGAGGAATGTGGGACAGCCAGGGCAAAGATAAAGTGTTAGGACATGGATTGTCCTGTGTAAGATACAGGAAGAAAGCTAGGAGAGCTAGATCATAGAATTAATGTGGAGAGACAATAACCCATAAGGTAGAAAGGGGTCAAGTTCTAAAGAGCAAGAAGTCTCTGTATTTGATGAGAACAGCTGGGAAAACTGGCGACCATTAGATTTAAACTAACTTCCAACCCCACATGCCACAATAAGCTCAAAATGGATTTGGAACCTAAATACTGAAACTCACACCATTAAAAAAATTAGAAGAGAACCATTTCAGATACCTTTCACAGCTGTGGCTGGTGGATAATTCTTAACCAAATATTGGATAATGGAAGCACTAAAGGTAAAATATTTTGATGAGATGAAATTTAGAAGGGTTTGCGTGCACAATATTAATACATCAAGGATAAGGAGAGAAACTTGAGTGGGAAGAAATTGTCACACCAAATATCTCTTGATATTTCATATATATAAAGAATTAACAAGTATTTATTTATGTGTGTGTGCATAAAAGCAAGAGCTAAGAATTTGCATGTGTGTATATATGTATATATACATGTATATGTATATATCCAAGAATCATAACCCAATGGTTAAGTGGTTAAAAGGTATAAACAAAGCATTCTTAAAATAATTGCAACTATTAACAACCATATGAAAAATTGTACCAAATCACTAGTAATGAGAAATGAAAATTAAAACAACTCTGTGGTTCCACCACATACCCAGCAAATTGGCGAAGATGGAAATAGTCAATGTTGGAGGAGTTATGAAAAGGTAGACATACTAATATACTGTTGGTAGAGCCATGAATTGTTCCAATCGTTTTAAACGACCCTTGACCCAGAGATCCTACTGCTAAGCAAATGCTTACTAAGAAATTTGAAGACAGAAAAGTCCCTGATACATTAATTGTAAAGGGGTGTCTGTGTCTGTGTCTGTGACTGTATGTGTGTTAGTAAAGAACTGTAGGAAAGTAAATGCCTTGGGGCTTGGCGAAAATAACAACTGGTACTTGAATGTAATCCAGTTATTATAGCCTTGTAAGAAATGATAACTGTGAAGAATTTGGAGAAATGTAGTTTGACTTATATGAAATGCTACAAAACAAATTAAGCAGAATCGGGAAAATAATATACGCATTGACTAAAGGGCTGTAAATGGAAAGAGCAGTAAAAACAAAACCAAGTGCTATTTAGTAAAAATGGCCAAGACTGGGCTCAGGGAAAAGTTTAAAAAAATGTATACCTTCCTCTTTTCTTTGCAGAGATGAAATGCTATGAGCATGGAATGTTATATGTCGTGCCAGATGTAGTGGAAATGTTGGTTGATTCTGCTGAGCTTTTTTCTTTGTTCTTTTTCTTATTAAATTTTTTTTTACAAGAAAAGGCTCTCTGGGTAGGAGATGGAAAAGTGTATAGTCAGAAAGGAATGCGATGTAAAAACAAATGGCACCAATAAAGAATAACTTAAAGCAAATTATATGCCATATCATGTCCGGTACAGATAGTTATATTAAGTCTTGTCCCCCTTGCTCAGTACTAGACACCAGAGTGGCAACTAGAGCGGGGAGAATAGGGATTTTTTCCCCCAGAGATAAGAATTTAAAGGGTGCTAAAAAGCATTTGTAGTCCTTCAGCAAAAGAGAAATCTAGTTAAGCAAAATAGTTAAAATGCAAAGGTACAAAATGGCAGGCTATGCCCTTCCCTACTCTGACATTCTTCCCATAAGGCCACAGCCATATGGCACAGTGGAGTTTGAGGTCTGGAGCTGGCAAGACTTGAATTCAAATACAACTTCAGGTACTTACTTGCTGTGTAACTAAGCAAATAACTTAACCTCTACTTCAGTTTCCTCAGTTTTAAATGGGGGTGATGATAATGATACTCTCCTTTCAGAGTTGTTGTGAGGATTAAATGAAATAATATTTGTAAAGTACTTTGCAAACCTTAAAATGCTATCTAAATGCCAGCTCTCATTCTTAAAAGGGGACTGTTCACCATGGGTGTAGTTTTTATCATATTTGCCCAAAGCACTGAAATTCCTAGATATTACTCTGCTATATATCCTTACTGACCTGAACGGAATTTAGAACTCAGTAATTAGAATGTTGAATTAGAAAAGACAAGGGATCATTTAGCCTGACTCCTTTATTTTATAAATGAAAATAAAATAAGGGTATGAGAGGCTAAATTACCTGTTCACCAACATCAGTAGAAGGAAAAAAAACATTAGAACACACCTCTCCCCAGCTCTTCACCTATTGTCCTTTATAAATTTTATTAATTTTCCTTTTTCATTTCACAGTCAACCAAAATGAAATGGAATGTCTTGTAAAACTTTTTTACTCATTTATGGAAAAGGGATATGAACAAGGTATCCAAGGAGGCCTGGATCGCAGTGAGTTTAGAAACATCCTGCATAGTGTATTTGGAATGACTGATGACATGCTTATGAACAGGGGTAAGAAGCCATAGCAATTGTAAGTGCCACTTTTCATCAGTGATGTTCAAATTTTCCTGGCAGCCCAAATGACAAGTGAATATTTTAGCTGAAACTGCCTTTGACAGAACAATCGGTGTTTCCGATTCTATTTAAGTATGATGTACCTCTTGGTCCATTGTATAAAAGATGCTATTAGAACAGTATTCTTGGAAAATTTACTTAATTTTTCCCCTCAAAAACATATTATAGTGAGTATAACACTTAATCCTAGAGGTATTTGCTATTACTGTCACTAAATATATTTTTTAAAAATAATCAAAAGAAAAATTTGCATGGTTCTGGGTTTTTCCCTTCCCATTTTTAATAATCGATAACCATTTAGGTGCTGACTTTTGTGCCAGACACTAAACTAAGCATTGGGCTAAAAAGAAAAAGCAAAAACAGCCACTGCCCTCAAGGAGTTTACATTTTAATAGGGGAGACAACATGTAAATAAATAGCTATACAAAAGATGTATACACCATGGTTAGAAGGTAACTTTGGAGGGGAAGGTGTTAGAAGCTAGCAAGTGGACTGGAAAAGGTCTCCTACAGAAAGTGGCATTTGAGCTGAATCTTGAAGAAACCTAAGAATTATATGAAGTGGAGTTGAAGCAGGTGAACATTTTAGCCAAAGGGCGTATAATGATTCTTTAAAAACAAAAACACAACTGAAGTGTACTCAAAAATTGCCTGAAATTGGTCCTTGAGAACTCAATAGTCACCTGGTCAAGAATGATGGAGAGCTTGGGCAAGGTTGGCATTCTGGCAGGAAGGAGGAAACAGTCAATCAAGACCGACAGACCCTAAGGTCTCTAGATGCCTAGTTCACATACAGTCAGTCACATTATTATTGTTATCACATTACTCATTGTCTTTCATTTCCTAAGAATGTAGGAAGGATTGTACCATGTTTTAAGTATGTGCATATATATGTATATACACACACACACATTTTACATATATATATATATATATATATATATATATATATATATATATATATATATATATATATACTTAAAGAAAATTTTTGGGATGCAAATACTGTATACATCTGTGTGTGTGTGTGTGTGTGTGCGTGTGTGTGTGTGTACACATATACAGATATATCACATTAGGAGCTGAATGCATTAGAAGCATGTAGATAGGTCTATAGCATGTTTTAAATACATGTTAAATATATGTGTATGTATGTATATACACACACATACATCTATATACTTAAAACTTAAAAGCTAAAGTTTTATATACTTAATGAACATGTGTGTGTATTTGAAACATGGTATAGTCCCACCACATTCTTCTCCTAATGAATTCAATTCCTTTTTGGGATCTTTTTCAAGAGGCAATTGGTGGATTCTTTCAATTTCTATTTTACCCTCTGGTTCTAGAATATCGGAGCAGTTTTCCTTGATAATTTCTTGAAAGATGATGTCTAGGCTCTTTTTTTTGATCATGGCTTTCAGGTAGTCCAATAATTTTTAAATTATCTCTCCTGGATCCATTTTCCAGTTCAGTGGTTTTTCCAATGAGATATTTCACATTGTATTCCATTTTTTCACTCCTTTGGTTCTGTTTTATAATTTCTTGGTTTCTCCTAAAGTCAAGAGCCTCCACTTGCTCCAATCTAATTTTTAAGGTGGTATTTTCTTCAGTGGTCTTTTGGACCTCCTTTTCCATTTGGCTAATTCTGCCTTTTAAAGCATTCTTCTCCTCATTGGCTTTTTGGAGTTCTTTTGCCATTTGAGTTGGTCTGTTTTTTAAGGTGTTGTTTTCTTCAGTGTGTTTTTCAGTATTTTTGGGGGGTCTCCTTTAGCAAGTCATTGACTTGTTTTTCATGGTTTTCTCACATCCTTCTCATTTCTCTTCCCAATGTTTCCTCTACTTCTCTAACTTGCTTTTCCAAATCCTTTTTGAGCTTTTCCATGGCCTGGGGCCAGTTTATGTTTTTTTTGGAGGCTTTTGGTGTAGGAAGATGAGTTCATATCTGGCTTCAGACACCCATTAGCTGTGTGACCTTGGGCAAGTCATTGAACCCCTATTTGCCTCAGTTTCCTCACCTGTAAAATAGGGATAATAATAGCACCTCTCTCCCAGGGTTGTTGTGAATATCAAATGAGAGGATATTAAAAAAAAAAGAGTACTTAGTGCCATGCATGCCTGGCATATGGTAGGGACTATGTAAATGTCCCCACCATATGTCCCTTCTCTTCTCATTGTGTTAGACCAAGGATTTGAAGCTGAGTCTCTTCTGACTCTAGGTCCAATGTTCTCTCGTATTAGGACATTATATCCCACACAAGTACATTATGCTAAGGGCATACAGAATAAAAGCATTTTCTTAGCCTGTTTGGGACCTGTTAATTCATTTGTTCTTAGCTGTATTGCATTCTAAAGTCTTGTGTAGGTTTTTTATCTTTTATTTTGTTTGATTGCTTTTTTGTGGATGGCTTTGAAGTTTATAATTTAATTAAATAGATGACTCTGAGAAAATCTGCCTGCTTTATTTCATTATAAAAAATATTCACATATTGAATAGTGCTGAGACTGGGATTCCTGTTGTAAAAGCATCTTTTATAAAATAATCCAAGTGTACTTTGTCATTTAGTATAATGTAGTGCTTCTTGTGAGAAAAGCAACTTTTTAAAATACTAAAACTTCAGTATTCCCAAGAGGGAAACTATCTAAACTTTTGCTTAGCATATGGTACAAATTATTTTATTTCTCTCTATGTATAGCAGGGGTCCTTAATGGTTTGGAAGGATGATAGACTTCTTTGGAAGTCTGGTGAAACCCATGAATGCTTTCTCAGAAAAATGTTTTTAAATACATAAAATATATAGAATTAAAAAGGAAGCCAATTATAGTGGAATACAGTTATCAAAATATTTTAAAACTAATACATAGACCCCGGGAAAATAACTCCTTACCTACTACGGATATTATGGAATTATAATTTATATACTATGCAATTATAACAAGAATAAGAATTAGAATTTGTCTCTAAATTGCAGTACCTGTAAGCCTACACCTTCTTTACATTTCAGTGTTTGGTGCTTTTGACAAAGACAATGATAATCACATTAGTACAACTGAGTGGGTCGAAGGTTTATCCATATTTCTCCGAGGAACTTTTGAAGAAAAAGTGAAATGTAAGAATTTCTGACTTTGGAGTATTATTTTAGACAACCACAACTAATCTTGATTTCGTCCTTCAGTGATCTAAAAGCTGGTATACCAGCATTCTTTAAATCTTTAACCAAATAAATGGTTTCTAAGGCCTCATGTGGGCTGACTCTACAAATGTGCTATGGACATGGTGTGATTTCAAAAACAAAATAGAACAACCTGGACCCATAAAATATTTCCCTCACCCAACTCACTGCTTCCAGCATTTCACCTGTTTGCCCTTAAGAATAATGCTTAGCCTTTTGTTTAAAAGTCATCTTTTGGACTCATAATGGAAAATGCTATCCACATCCCAAGAAAGAGCTATGGAGTCTGAATGCGATCAAAGCATACTATTTTCTCTTTTCTTGTTGTTTATTCGTTTTTTTCATTCTCATGATTTTTCCCTTTTACTCTGATTCTCCTTTCACAACATGATTAATGTGGAAATATGTTTAATATGATTGTACATGTATAGCCTATATCAGATTGCGTGCTGTCTTGGAGAGGGGTGGTGGGGGGAATAATTCAGAACTCAAAGTCTTATAAAAGTGAATGTTGAAAACTAAAAATAAATTAATTAATTTAAAATAAAACAAAGAATTTGGACTAGGGGGGAAAAGTGATCTTTTGTACATATTTTGCTCTATTTCTGGCATTTATATTTTGTTCCACTGGTCTAGGTTTGTTTGTTTTTGCCTAACAGTTCATATTTTTAATAACTATTTAATAATACTTTAAAATCTGTAAAGGCTGGTGTACACTTATCAGCTCCCCCTATGCAAAATTCACCATTGCTATTTTTGCCAGTTTTTCCAAATCTGTGTTTCATTATGATTTTATTTAGTTCTGTAATGAAGACCTATGGGTATCTAGGTGGCTCAGTGGATAGAGTGCCAGGCTTGGAGTCAGAAAGACTTATCCTTCTGGGTTCAAATCTGACCTCAGATATTTAAACTGGACAAGTCACTTAACCTAATTTTCCTCAGTTTTCTACTCTGTAAAATGAGCCGTAGAAGGAAATGGCAAACCACTCCAGTATCTTTGCCAAGAATACCCCATATGGGGACACAAAGGGTTGGACACAATTGAAAATGACTGAACAACAACAATAATGAAGCCCACTGTGATCCATAAAATCAATAATAAATGTAGGAATTATTGGCATTTTTCACATTTTCATATTTCATGTTTTCACATATTGATTTGACTTCTATAGACGTTGAATTTTCTTCAATTATTTAAACTTTCCATTTATTTCAATGTGATTTTAGTGTTATCTTTATAAAGATCCTATGTGTCTAGATACATTTGAAAATATTATTTTTACAAATAAATTGCTTTTGTCATGTTCAATAGTTTCTTGATCTTTATTATCATCCTGTAAGAATGCAAATAATTTTTAATATATTTAGTATTTCATTTTTCCCAACTACATGTAAAAACAATTTTTAACAATCATTTTTAAAAATTTTGAGTTCCAAATTCTCTCCCTTCCTCTTTTCCCTCCCCCTCATTGAGAAAGCAAGAAATCTGATATAGATTATACATGTGTAATCATGCAAAAATTTTCATATTAGTGATGTTGTAAAAGAAAACAGACAAAAAAGACAAGAAAAATAAAATTTAAAAAGTATGCTTCAATCTTCATTCATGCCCTATCAGTTCTTTCTCTGGAGATGGATAGCATTTTTCATCATAAGTCCTTTGGAATTGTCTTGGATAAATATATTGCTTGGAATAGCTAGGTCATTCATAGGTGATCGTTGTACATATTGCTGTTACCATGTGCATGGTTCTGGTTCTGCTTAATTCACTTCGTGTCAGTTCATGTAAGTCCAGGTATTTCTGAGAGCATCCTGCTCATCATTTCTTATAATACAATAATATTCCATCACAATCATATGCCACAACTTAGGTATAGTTCCAAATTGCTCTCCAGAATGGTTGAATCAATTCACAACTTCACCAACAATGCATTCATGTCTCAATTTTCCCACATCCCCTCCAACATTTATCATTTTTTTTCTGTCATGTTAGCCAATCCGATGGATATGAGGTGGTATCTCAGAGTTGTTTTAATTTGCATTTCTCTAATCAATAGTGATTTAGAGCGTTTTTTCATGTAACTATAGATAGCTTTGATTACTTCATCTGAAAAATGCCTGTTCATATTCTTTGACCATTTATCAATTGGGGAATAGCTCTTATTTTTATAAATTTGACTCTGTTTTCTATATATTTGAGAAATGAGGCCTTTATAAGAGAAACTGGCTATAAAAACTTTTTCATACTTATGATTACTGTGTATTACCTTCTATTCTATTTTTCCCCTGTTTATCCTGAACTCTCTCTCCTTTTACCTTGTTCATCCTCAGAAGTGTTTTGCTTCTGACTACCACCTCCCCCAATTCACCCTCCCTTTCTTAGCCTCTTCCCCTCCTACTTTCCTGTAGGGTAAGAAGATTTTTATAACCAACTGAGTGTATATGTTATTCCCTCTTTAAGCCAATTCTAATGAGAGTAAGTTTCAAGCATTGTCCACCCCCACCATTTTTCTCTCCACCACAAAACTTTTTTATGTGAGACAATTTACCCCATTCTACTTCTCTCTCTTCTCAATGCATTCTTCTTTCTCATTCCTAATTTTTTTTAGATGTCATCCCATCTTATTCAATTCATACCTGAGCCGTCTGTCAATGTATACTCCTACTAACTGCCCTAATAATGAGAAAGTTTTTAGGAATTTCAAGTATCATCTTCTCATGTAGGAATGTAAACAGTTTAATCTTTTGGAATATGTTATGATTTCTCTTTTTTGTTTACCTTTTTATACTTTTCTTTAATTGCGTATTTGGAAAGTAATTTTCTATTCAGCTCTGGTCTTTTCATTGGGAATACTTGAAAGTTCTCTGTTTCACTCAAAATCCATTTTTTTTTCAGTTTTGCTGGATAGGTGAATCTTAGGTGTAATCCTAGCTCTTGGAATATCATATTCCAAGCCTTCTGATCCTTTAATGTAGAAACTGCTAAATTTTGTGTTAAACTGACTGTGTCTCCATGATATTTGAATTATTTCTTTCTGGCTTCCTGCAATGTTTTCTCCTTGACCTGGGAGCCTGAAATTTGGCTATAATATTCCTGGGAGTTTTCATTTTGGGATCTCAGGAGTTGATCAATGGATTCTTTCAATTTCTATCTTACCCTTTGGCTCTAGAATATCAGGACAGTTTTCCTCAATAATTTCTTAAAATATAATGTCTAGGATTTTTTTTTATCATGGCTATTAGGTAGTCCAGTAATTCTTAAATTATCTCACTTAAATCTATATTCCAGGTCAGTTGTTTTTCCAATGAGATATTTCACATTTTCTTCTTCTTTTTTTTTCTTTTGACTTTGTTTTATTTCTTAATGTCTCATGGAGTCATTAGCTTCCACTTGCCCAATTCTAATTTTTAAGGAATTATTTTCTTCAGCAAGCTTTTGTACCTCCTTTTCCATTTGAACAATTCTGCTTTTTAAGGAGTTCTTGCCAGTGGATTTCTGTGCCTCTTTTACTGTTTGACCTATTCTGTTTTTTAAGGTGTTATTTTTTTTAGTGCCTCCTCTACCAAGCCATTGACTATTTTTTCATGATTTTCCTCCATCATTCTCATTTGTTTTCTCATTTTTTCCCTCTATCCCAATTAGTTAAAAAAATCTTTTTTGAACTCTTCCTGGAATTCTTTTGGGGCCTGAGACCAATTCACATTTTTCTTTGAGGCTTTAGATGTAGTTATTTTGACTTTGTTGTCTTCTGAGTTTGTGTTTTGAGCTTCCCTATCACCATGGTAACTTTCTATCATCAGGTTCTTTTTTGTTGTTGTCATTTGCTCATTTTTCCACCCTATTCTTAGCTTTTAACTTTATGTTAAAGTGGGACTTTGCTCCCCAGGTACAGGGGATGCTGTTCCAGGCTTTAGGTATTTCATGCTGCTGCCCTTAGAGCTAGATCTGGGGGTCTGTTAAGTGTTCAGTTTTTCCAAAGTGGTATGGTCTAAGGAGAGGTGTGTTTACTACTTTCCTGGCCTGTGCTCTGTTCTGTGAGCAACCACATGCATACCTTTCCACCCTGGAACTGTGACCAAGGTCACCATGCTCCTCTGGCCCCAAGTTCTGGGATGCTAGAGCTCTTCCTCACTCCAGGACTTTGACCCAGATCCCCATATGGACAATCCAATAGAATCCTGCATCCAACGCCAGCAAAGAGACCCCTGTAAATCTCCTTCTGACCAGTTGTCTGGCAGCCTTGCCATCTGTGCCTGAGAGCTCCAGGAGCTGCTGCTGCCAATTCAATTGCTCCCAAGGTCTGCTGCTGTCTTGCAGGGCCGTTGTCTGCTCTGGAGAGCTGTGCTGTGCTGACTGCTGACTGTTCCTCTCTCGCCTGGTGCAATAGGCTTTTCCTGCCAACCTTCTAAGTTGTCTTGGGTTGGAAAATTGTTTTCCACTCATTCTTTGTGGGTTCTACTGATCTAGAATTCACTTTAAGGTATTATTTAAAGTTGTTTGGAGGGGAATTTGAGAGAACTCTGGCAAGTCCTTGCCTTTTCTCTGCCATCTTGGCTTTGCCAAGAATGCATGTAATTTTTAATGGATTTATCTTGTATCCTGCAACCTTGATAAATTCTCTTCTTTTTCTGAGATGTGTACATTTTCTGGGTAAACAATCATGGCCATCTACAAATAATAATGTTTTCACCACTTCATTTTCTATGCTAATCCTTCTAATTTTTTTCTATCTTACTGTGATTTTTCACATTTCTAATGTCAAAAAAAGTAGGAAGAGTGTGCACCTTTATTTTGTACCTGTCTTAGGTGCTAATGTACCTAATCTTTTATTTTTGTTTTGTTTAAATACTGGGTCTCATGTCTTGCCCAGGCTGAAAGTTCAGGGGCTACCAGTAGGCACAATCTCAATCTGATTATCATGGGAGCTTGGAGCTGCTGTTTCCTATCTGGGCTGATTCACTCCTCCCTAGGTACCCTGGTTCCCCTCCCCTCCCACAGTCACACACAAAAGCTCATATTTGGTGAAGACACCTGACTGGCATAGCCCACTGCAGCTTGGAATTCCAGAGTTCAAACTCCTGTTTAGCAGAGATTACTGGTATGCACAAGCATGCCCAGTTTCTTAATGTTTTTCCATTAGTTTTCAAGTAAATACTGTGCGTGTACAGAGGGAAAAATCTGTTTCTTCCTATTCTTCTTAATTTTATTTTCCATCCTGAATGGATGTCATCTTATTGAAAGCTTTTTCTACATTTACTGACATCATCATACGATTTAAAGATATTTGTTTGTTTTTCTCAATATTGAATCATCCTTGAATTCCGAGTATAAATCTTACTTAGTTGTTGAGAATGTGATTTAAAGGTGCTGCTGTATTCCACTTGCAAAGAGTATCATGCCATAAATGTAGAGCTGGAAGGAGCTTTAGGGGTCATCCAGTCCCACACTTAATACAGTTGAGGATCAACTCGGGGCCTCTGATGCTAAGATTGGTGCTCTTTCCATTGGGCTACTTTGCCTCCTATATTTTATAAAATATAATACTGATGATATAATGCATTGGGATAGTTAAGAGGAAAATGAAACAATATTAATTGTTCATCTAAAAGTAATGCTTTTCTTTATGCTTTAAAAAGACTGTTACCGAGTTTATTACTTGAATGGGGATGGATACATTTCCCAAGATGAAATGTTTGACATGCTGAAGAACAGTCTCCTCAAACATTCAGTTGAAGAAGATCCAGATGAAGGAATAAAAGAGTTAGTAGAAATAACACTGAAGAAAATGGTGAGTATGCAAAAAATGGCGATTTAGTCTTCTGAACAAACAAAGCAAAACATTGACTTGTTTTCCACCACAGGCAACAGATAAAATAGACTCTAGGGTATTAGATGATACAATTCGTTATCAAACAAAGGCAATTTTGTTATCAAACATTCTGTCTTTCATAAAATGTCTTTTTTTTTTTGGGACAAAGGCTAGTTTCTAGTCTAGGGCTTATGCCTGGATTATTGCAGATCTCTTACCTGTTTCCCTTGACATTAGTCTTCCCCTCCAATTCTTCGACACCACTGCCACTAAATTAATTTTGATAAATGGGCATTTTGTTGGGGCAGCATAGAGTTGAAAGAGTGCTGGACTAGGTGTCAGGAGTAGCCTGGGTTAGAATTCTCCCTGTGACACTTGCTAGCTGAGTGGCCATTGGCAAGGTGCTTAATCCTTCTTAACCTTTCTCATCTGTAAAATGGGAATAACCTGATCCTCAATTTCCTCATCTATAAAATGCAGATACCTATGAAGTCTTACGTGCCTCTCTGGGTGGTTGTTGAGGATCAGATGGATAGAGTGGGAACCCCTTTTCTTTTTCAGATGCGGAAACTGAGGCTGAGAGAGGTTTAGATTTAAGTGACATGCCCAGGGTCATACAGCTGGTGTCTGGTCAGCTCCTATTCGTGCCTTAAGGACTGGCTAGAGTATCTTTTCATCCACAAGGTCTTCCCTTGTATTTCTAGCACACATTGTTCTTTTCCTTATCTAACTCCTTGATTATACAGTTTTGCTAATTATTTGATGTACTTTGTGTCCCTCAACTAGATGTAAATTCTTTCAGGAAGGGATCATGTCCTATACTTAGTAACTCTTCATGCACTCAGCACACACAGCTTTGCTATAAATAATAGAGTAGGTTCTCTCAGAGTACTTGGCCCTTTAATATAAAGTGATTTGGTGGTCCACGATAGTTTGATCTTTTCTCAGTTCATTTGGTGAAATCTTATAAACAGTACAAAGGTAAATTCCAGTCTACCTCCTGTCCTAAGTTCTTTTTTTTTAAATAGAAGGAAACAAACATTTATGAAGCACCTTCTACGTACTATTCGCTGTGCTAAGCACTTTATCAACATTAGCTCGTGAGATTCTCACAACCTCCTTGGGGGGTAAGTGCTATCATTCCCATTTTACAATTAAGGAAACTGAGGCAAACAGAAACTAAGTGACTTGCCCAGGGTCACATAGCTAGCAAGTGTCTGAGGCTGGATCAAAAACTTTTTTAGTTGTCTGAGTTAGTTGTACAGTTAGTAGTTTTCCTTACCAAGTTGGTTAACCACTGCTGAATATATACATCTTTCACGTATATATGTGTATGTGTATGCATACATATGTGTATATGTGTGTGTATGCATACGCACATATAAAAGATATATATATATCTGGGTGGTACAATAGTTACTAGCCAATAAACATTTATTAGGTGCCTACTACCATGTGCCAGGTACCGTGCTTGGCCTAGGAAATTCAATAAAAGGCCAAAGATACACCTTGGCCTCAAGGAACTTCTGGGAGCTGATGAGACCGAACACCAAGTGTAGTAGAGGGGGAGAAGAGAAGAGGGCCCAGGATAGAGTCCTGAGGGATCTCTACAGTTACAGCAGAGGAGACAGAGGAGTGATGGGATAGTAGATAGGAAGAGAACCAGGAGAGGGCATCCTAAAATCCTAGAAAGAAGAGAGTATCAAGGAGGAGAGAATGATCAACACGGTCAAGGCTGAGGGAAGTCAAGAAGAATGAGCATGGAGAAAAAGCCACTGAATTGAGCAACCAATAAACCATTGGTAACTCTGGAGAGAGCAGTTTCAGTGGAGTGGTGTCAGAAGCCAGATTGTAAGGGGCTTAAGAGAGTGAGAGCAAAGTGGAGGCACTGATTGTAAATGGCCTTTTCAAGTTTAGCCACAAAAGGCGGAAGACATAGAGGATGATGGTGAGGGTGGAAGGATCAAGTGAGGGGTTTTTGAGAATAAGGAGACATGGATGGGCATGTTTGTAGGCAGAAGGAAATGAACCAGTAGACAGGGAGAAACTGGAAATCACTTGCAGGGCAATCTGTTGGAAGAGAAGCAATGGAATGAGATCAGTTGAATAGATAGAGTAGCCTTGGTCAGGAGTAAGGCCACCTCATCATGTGAGACAGGGGTGAAGGAGGAGGGAGTGGCCTAAAACACCTGATGGGAGATGAGAAAGAAGGAAAAAGAGAGCTCATGGTGATTGGTCTCAATTTTTTCTGTAAAAGATGAGATAAGGTCCTCAGATGAGAGTGGGAGGAGGCGGAGCCATGGGAGGTTTGAAGAGGGATGAGATTTGGAGAGTGGGCTAGTAGGTGATGAGGGAGGTATAGTAGGATTGCCTAGCAGCAGTGAGGGCCCAGTTGAGGTTATTCAGTATATATTTTTAGTGACCCAGCTGAAACAATTACATGATTTTCTCCACCAGCTTGTGTGTAGACCTGAGGCTGAGATTTGACTGGTGCAGTGAGAAATATAAGAGGGCAAGGGATTTAAGAGAGGCGAGGGTAGAGTTGAATTGGTTCACCAAGGAGTCAAGATAAGAAGAAAAAGTGGCTAGTGCAGAGGAGATGACCTGGAAGAGAATTAAAGGGTCAAGAGATTGGAGATCCCAGTGAGGATGAAGAGTAGGGTTATATAAGGAAGGCAGAGGGAGAGGTGAAAAGTCAACAGATTATGATCAGATAAAGGGATTTCAGAATTCTTGAACATGGAGGTGGTACATTTGTGGGTGACGACAAGCTCAAGGGTATGATGATCTTTGTGCATGGCTGAGGTTGGATGGAGGAGTAAGCTCTTGGGAGGTGAGTAGGTTGAGGAACTGAGTGGTTAGGATTTTTGAGGGAGAGTCAACATTTATGCTACAGTCCTCCCAAGTATGAAGGCAGGATTTGGGGAAAGAATTGTGAGCCAGGTACCAAACTCATTGAGTTTGAGAGCAATAGGAAGGTATGGTGGAGAGTGCTGGGCCTAGATGACCCGAGTTCAAATTTGACCTCATCTACTTGCTATGATCCCATGGGCAAATCACTAACCTCTGACTGCCTCGGTTTCTATGTCTGTAAAATGGGAATGATAAGAGCACCTACCTCTGAGGGTTGTCGTAAGGATAAAATGAGATACCTGTAAAGGGCTTTGTCATCCTTACAGTGCTATAAGATTGCTCTCATCTTCCTTCCTAGGATTATGATAATGATGGGAAGCTGTCCTACGAAGACTTTGAACGAGCTGTAAAAAAAGACCGTCTTTTGTTAGAGGTCTTTGGCCCATGTTTGCCAGAAATTGAGGTACTAACGAGCCATCCCTCTTAATGTGTGCCATGCTACACCCACAAAGACCCAAGAAAGGGCTCCTAGCGACCACTTCCTTCCACGAAGTCTCCTTGTTCTTTGCATTAAACATGGCAGCCATGAGGTTTTTATTCCACTCCTACCGAGAGCCTGCCCTGAAGAAACCTGACTTAACCTGTGGAAGAGGGGTGGGCCCCATTAAGCTGCCAGTTCTTTGCAAAGAATTCCTTTTAACTATAGGAAGAATATATTCAACAAGCAGTCAGTACCCACTATGTTCAAGACACTCTACTAGGAAATGAGGATACAAAAACAGAAAGCAGTCCCTGCCCTCGGGGAGATGACATTCTGCTGGGGGTGGGGGGAGCTCAAAGGGAACAAGTATGAAGGGATACAAAGTAACTGTCAGAGCAGGAGGGCACTGTGGGTAAAAAGCTTAGCATGGAGCTATTAAGACCTAGGTTCATGTCCAGTCTCTGACACACGGTGGTCGTAGGAGTGGGCAAGTCTCTTCACCCGTCAATGCCCCTGGCTACTCTTTAGGGCTCTAAGTGGCAGAGCTGGTGCCTGCCATCTGGCACCGTTAGAGGGACTGCCTCATGGGGACTTCCCTACGTGAGGAAATCACAGGTCTGGTCCAAGTTAAAGTCCAAGTCTGGTGCAAGCTAAAGACAGTGTGGGGATGACAGGGTGAGAAATCTGAAAGACTTGATGGCTTGTCTTGAAGATGGTTTTTTAACAGTCCATCAGCTGTCCTCCCTATAGGCATCACCAACTTCTTGCCAACTACTGCCCAAGCTTTTTCTCTCTAAACTAGGTTTGGCTACAAGGAAAAGTTAAAATTTTAGCAAAATTAATATTTCAATGAGTCACTTGTTACAGACACATGTGAACTAAATTGCAACACTACATCCTAACACATTCAGTTATGGCCCATTTTTTTTTTCCAGAAGTGTCTTGAATTTGAAACTCTGGTATTCAAAGACATAAACAATGAATTTCAACCATGAACAGCTGAACCCTGGGCAAACACAAATCAAAAATGGATCCTGGCTGCTTTAAACAGTATCTATATTATGAATCATACTAAACATTCAGATACATGAAGTGGTCTGTTATTTTAAGGCAAAGAAGCACAATAAATGTGAAAATAATGGAGTGTCTACATTTTTAAAATATATACCAAAATAAGACATTTATGTCTCAGCAAATACAAATAGGACTCTAATGTTAAAGATGAGAGTGAATCATTTATTTTCATGTTTAAGGGATATACAAATATGAAACAGCAACAGTAATAAGTCATAAATCTAAATAACATAAGAGATCTTTTCTAGAAAAGGTAATATGTTGTTTTTGAGCTCTATCGTCTTTTATATTCTTCTTCTTTGTTTTAATGGATGACTTTTATGTCTGTCTTCCAGCTTGTCCTCTGAAGGTTGTGAAGAACTTACCTAGTTTAAAAAAAAAACACCAAGAATTAATTTCTTCCTACTTCTCATTACAGGGCACACATGTTAATAAAGTTCTAGGGGGGACAGTACAGTAAACACCACTTCACTCCATCCTCTGCAGCACACTTTGAGGGAAGCTGACTGGAGTTCAGAGAACAGGAACAGGATATCAGAGGAACACTGCTGACCCACAGAGATGGAACACATTTCCTTGGAGTTTCAGGGAAATCTATTTGATTAACTGACTGATTTAGTGAGGTAGAGGAAAGAGAGGACGTTTTCTTCCTGGGAGATCCCTTACACCAATGGAAGTAGATCCAAACCACTAACACTACTTCTAGTGCTCCTGCTAACTGTGGAGCACAGGAGAGACTAATGGGAAAAGAAAAATGTAGGAAAGATTTATTTGTGAATTCTGTTAACAGTACAGTCATTTAGTTGAAGATCACAAAGATGAACTTGAACTTCTCTGTGTATGTCGTAGTTTGCTCCAAGTTTTCACACTTGGTATATTCAGGAGAACAAAGACCCACCAAAGGAGGAGGTGGGGGGGACACAGGAAAATCTAAGGGGAAAAAATGACACTTCCCTTTACCCACCTCCTTTTCATCTGGTGCTTAAAAAAATCCCCACTAAAGTATTTGAGAAAATGGATGTAGGTGTTTTTTTCCCTTATTTCCCAACACTGTCCTGTTTTTCCCTGAGGTTTCCTCAACTGTCAAAGGGGGGTAATAACAGCCCCTTCCTCCCAGGGTGGTTGTGAGGACAAAATGAGATAGTGTTTGTAAAGCACTTGGCACAGTGCCTAGCACAAGGAGGCATTCAATAAACCCTCCTTTTAGTCTTAGGGCCTCTCTCTCATCCTCCATAATCTGACTACTGATGATACAAAAGCCAGTCTGGCCTTGGGACCAGAACTCGCCCAGAGTAGCTAGGTGCACTTTCACTGTCTTCCTTCTCAGTTTAGGTTTCAGCACCCTATTAAGCCATTGTAATTCTGTCCTTTCCAGCAGAAAGATAATGCTTCTCAGAAAAAAAAAAACAAGCCAAATGATTCTAAAGTTTCTAAGAGGTGGAGGTGAAGAGGGAAGTCATTCCAAGCATGGGGGACAGCCTGTGCAAAGGTGTGGAGGTGAGAGATGGAGTGCTGGGTACAAGGAATCAAAAGCAGGTCAGTGTGGCTAGAGCTTGGACTATGTGAAGGGGGTAACATGAAATCAGTCTGTAGAGACACCTTGATCCCTTGATCCCCTGACACCATTACTAGACCCGTACTCCAAAAAAATAAAAGGAAAAGGATCCATATACACAAAGCTCCTCTTTGTAGAGGCAAAGAACTGGACTATGGCATGTGAATGAAATGGGAGACTACTGTGCCATAGGAAATGATGAAGATGGGATAGCTCCACAGAAACCTGGAAAGGCTTGAAGGAATTGATACAGAGTGATGTGAGCAGAGAGAGGATCAATGCAATGACCGGCCAGGATTCCAGAGGACCTGGGACGGATGAACGAAGCATGCTATCCGCCTCCTGACAGGTGATCAACTCAGGGGGCAGAGGGAGACATTTTTTTTTGGACGTGGCCAAAGAGGAAATTTGTTTTGATTGACCATACATTTTATTACAAGGGTTTCAGTTTTTCTTTTTCAAGGGTGGAGGGGAGGTAAGGAGAAAAGAAAGATTTCTGTTGATAAGAATTAAGTTAAATTTTTAAAAATGAAAGATAGTTTGGAACTAGATCTTACAGGACATGCCAAGAAGTAAATAGAAATCCACTGATGTTTCTTGAGTCAGGGGAGTGATACAGGTACACAGACTGTTCTTTAGGATTATCAAATCAATAGCTGATGGATTGAAGATGGGAGAGACTAGAGGCAAGGAGACCAATCAGAAGGCTATTTCAATAATTCAGGAGGGAAGTGATAGCCTGAATTTGATCTACGGTCATGTAAGTGAAGAAAAGGGGGTGGAGACAAGAGGTCTTAATACATTTTACTTTACAAGCGATTGGCTATGAGACAGTCCAGAATAAGCCTGAGGTTGTGAACCCAGGTGACTAGAAGGGCAGTGTTTCTCTTGACAGCAACAGGGAAATTCAGATTAAAGTAAGGACTCAGGAAAAGGAGTTTTATTTTGAACATGCTCAGTTTGAGAGATCCATGGGACATCCATGTGGAGATGTCTAGGGCTAGGCAGTTTTGAAAGTCCTGTGCATAGTGAAGACAGCTGAATCCATGGGAGGTGCAAAGCTCACCAAGACAGAGTGAGAGGAAGTCTTAAGGCATCATGTCCAAAACAAAACTCACAATCTTCCCTCTAAAAGCCCACACCTCACCTGGCGTGTCAAGGGTACCACCATGCTTCTAGTCTAAATACAAAACTTGTGAGTCACCTTGGACTCTTCCCTCTTCCTTATCCCATGTAACCCATCAGCTGCCAAGGCTCGATGACTCGATGTCTACAAGTTTTGCATTTGTCCCCGTCTCCCCACTCATGCGACTATCACCCTACTCAGGCCCTTACACCTCTTGACTGAACTACTGCCATAGTCTAATTGTACTCTCTGCCTCAAATCCCTCTCTGCCTCAATCCATCCTTCACAGCTGCCAAGGTTAACATCTCCACGTCTTTGCACTTGGCTGCCCCCATGCCTTCCTTGGTCTTTTGATCCCTAGCTTTCTTCAAAGGTCACCTCACACACTATCTTCAGCATGAGGTGGTTCTGGATCTCTCCAGCTGCAAGAAGCCCTCTCCCCCACCCCCAGTTAATTTTAAATTACTTTATTTTTACTTATATTTGCACACTTTTGTTTCTTCTAGTAGAATGTAAACTTCTTGAAGCTCGGGTTTTCACTGCTGCAGTGGAGTGTCTAGAACACAGTAGGTTCTTAAGGCCTGTTAACTGAAAGGAAGGGGTCCAACAGAAAGAAAGAGAGCCTTGGGATTTACATCTACACTTGGGGATAGGTCACAAATGATGATTCAGCCAGGAAGATAGAAAAATAAGCAGTCTGACAGGTAAGCAGGGCAAATAAGAGGAAATCATGTTGCTAGCAATCACAATAATACCACAAATAGTATATCCATAAAAAGGAAGTTGTCAGTTTCAAAGTCTGCAAAAGAAGTCAAGAAAGACTAGGATTGAGAAAAAACCAAGAGATCATTGGGGACTTCGAAATTTAGAAAAGTTTGGTGGTTTCAAAAGTCAGATTGCAAGGGGCTGAAAATGAGTAGGAGGTGAAGTACTGGAGGCAACAAATAGAGTTATTTCTGGGAGTTTGGCTCTGAAGGTGCATGTAGATGAAGGTGTGAAGCGAAGGTAGGGGTTAAGGGAAGTTTTTTTAAGGATGAGAGAAATATGGGGATTCTTGCAGACAACAGGGAAGAAACCAATGGGAAAGTAGTTCAAACAAAACAAAATGGAAGTTTTCTCATCCATACTCCTTTTCCCTATGCTAACAATGGCTAAGATCTATAAAGATCACCTACCCAATCTAACCTGAATACTTAAAAAAGATTAAAGGGTTAAATGTGAAAGAATTCTCAAATCTACAAGTGGACTTATAGGCTCAGTCCTTAGCGCTATAGAATTATTATATGGTTCCTTCTCTCCCTTTCAAGGAGAGGCTAGAAGCAATACATGAATTAAAACAAAACAAAAACTGAATTTTGAGGTAAAATAATTTCTTAAAATGTTCTTTATCTTTATTAAGCTAAATAGTAAAATAATCACTCCAATGTTTTTAAGGCAAGGATTGACAGAAAAGCAAAAATGTTTCCATCTTATATTGACCTATTTTGTTAAGAATCAATATGGTTTGAAGGGAAAACATTCCATAAACGTAAAAACTGAATAATATAGATTAAAAGCCTCAGATGATGTTCTTTTGAGTTGCTTTTAAGGTTTAAGAAATGAAATACTCTTTGAAAGTAAGCTTTCAAAAATGTACATACCTCCTTAAGTTTATCCCGGATTAAATTAGCTGACATATTTAAAGACTCATCCTCCATATCCACTTTGGGGATTTCTGGTAGCTGTGGCCCAATAATAACCTCTTTATTTCTTGGGTTTGTTTCAAGAAAAGTTCCAAGTTTACGGTCTTCTTCTCTTCTCCGCTTTCGCTCTTGCAGCTGAGTTGTTCGAGGCATGAATCTAGCAATCCCATTATTAGAGGGAATAACCCTTGGTGGTCCAAGATAGTCTAATGAAGTTTTAGGCATTTCCATTTCTATACTCTGAATCAAAGAGTTACTCTGGTTACAACCTGACATAGTTTTGTTATAGTTTCTGTTGTGCTGAGGGGAGATCAGTGCTCCCTCTAAGAGCTCTCCTGATTGGGAGGCTGCATACTTGGAGGAGACATTATATGGAGTTGAATTATGAAAGTTCAGATGACAATTCCATGGATTCTCAGTACAAGTGTTTGATGGGGTTGCGCAAAATTCAGATGCCTTTGTTTCAAAGTCACTCCTTCGATATTTTGTAACAGTATATTCTGTATACAGTTGTTTCTTTGTCAGTGGTTGGACTTTATCTTCTAAAACTTCAAAAGAAAAAAAAAGGAAGTTAATTTATTATTTTAGTCATTTTGAAAAACATGCAATATGTGATTTTTATGAAATACAAGAAAATGTTAACAGATGAGCTTTCCTTAGTCCTAATGGTCTAGTATATAGTCCCCTTAATTCATAAATTTGAGGGAAAGAAGTAGCCAAGCAAATTGCTCCAGGAAGATGTGAGGAGGGAAAGGCCACTTTTAACTAGGGAAAGCTTCATAGAATTTGTGGCACCTGACTGGGCCTTTAAGGAAGGATTTTGTTAATCAAGGGTGAGCTGAGCAGACACAGAGAAGCCGGGAAATGAAGAAATAGATCTAGGAACAGCAAGTATTTCAATCTGGCTAGAACACAGAAAAAATGAAGGAGGAGAATGTGAAATAGGGACGTATTTCAGAGGGCAGGAAATTCCAGGCAAAAGAAGTTGCAATTTTAAAAATAGAACATGCCTGTGTGCCAGGCAGATTATTTTAGCAATTATATGAAGGACGGATTAGAAGGCAAAGAAACTTAAGGCAGGAGACCAATTCAGAAGCTTTTATAATAATTCAAGTGAGAGGAAGGAGGGAGGGGAAATTGTAAGATATGTTGTAGAGGTAAGACTTGGGCAACTGACTGGGTTTAAAGAAAAGGGACAAGCCAAAGATGATTCCTAGAAATACAGTATGTGGGAAATACAGAACCCTACTTCTGGCTGCTGCTGTCAGGATACAGTCTGTCCTGATCACTCGGGCACCCACAATTCTACTCTAAGCAGCTGGGGAGGTCAATCAAGACCATCAGATGGGGCATCTGGTAACTCAGCCAGCTGCCAGCAAAGGAGGATGTGCTTGCCAAATGAGCAGGAACTGGCGCCGCTGACTCAGGCTATCATACAAAGTAAAAACGACATCATTATGTGCAAACCTTTAACCCCCGTGGTTCTTGCTATGTATCGTCTCCTTTCCTGTAGTTTCTCTCTGGTTTCTTGTACTGTTTCAAATTCTGGAGCATAGCACACATGAAGCAAACCACCAAAAAAACTCCGCTCATCCAATTTTCGTTTGGCTATCCTAAATAGAAATGAGAGGGTATAGTATATTAATCCAGGTTCACTAAAACTGACAACACAACCAAGTAGTTTAAAATCCACAACTCTCAAATTCTATAGTTTCTGAATAATCCTTACATTAAATATGCTTGCTCTTAAGTGAAGATGAACCTATGGGTTGAACTAGGATCACTTACTGATGATGGGAAAAATTGAAAGGAAAAGAGGACACCAGAGGATGGGCTGAATAGATAGTATCATGGAAGCAATGAACATGAGCTTGGAGAGACTCAGGAGATAGTGGAGGATAGAAGGGCCTGGTGTGCTATGGTCCATGGGATGTTTGGAATTGTTTTTCTAAACATGCTGGGTCTGCAGTGAGCCTTTCATATCCTCTCTTCCAGTCTTTCTTGACCCAATTGCACATATTGACACAGCTGGATAGACTGGGGTGTAATCTGTGGTCAGGGAGCAAAGCTTCTCCCTGCATATAGCTAAATGGTCCACATGAGGGGCAAACGAGTGATGAATTTAGATCATACATTTTAATAGTTGGAACAAAAAGGATTTTAGGGATCCATCTACTCCAGACTTCATTTTACAAAGGAACTGAAGTGAAGACACTTGTGCTAAGTCCTAAAAGTATTAATGAGCAGAGCCAGGGTGCAGCCCCAAGCCCAGTGACTCCGATGGGCTTTCTACCATACTACAGCACGACTTCCTCTACTTCCTTCTCTTATCACCATGTGCTAACCAGCTGAGCTAAGTGTCCCACAACACCCACTTGGAATATGTTGTTTTAAATTCAACAAACATCTATGAAGTCCTTACTACTGCCCTGAGCACTGGGGACAGATGGAAAGTAAAAAGCTAAACATTTCTATCCTCAAGGAGCTGGAGGAAGGCATGGGTGGTGGGGGAGCATAATGTATATGCAGATAATAAAAAAATGTATGAAAAATATCATACAGTAATTTCACAAAGCAGGAAACATTCACTACTAGGGGAGATCAAGAAAGGCCTCGTCTAAGAGATGGTACCTGAGAAGAGTCTTGAAAGAAACTAGGAATCTAAAGAAACATAGGTGAGCAAAGGAGGGCATGCCAGACATGGAAGACTACAAAGGTGAGAGATGGAACTGTGAGCAAGACAGTGTATGAAAGCACTTGGGAAAAGGAGCTTGGTGTAATGGAAATCTGGGCTTCGGAGTCAGAGTACTTGGGGTCAAGTTCTCCGTACTACCTCTGTTGAGTCGTTTTAGTGATGTCCAATTCTGTGACCCCATTTGGAGTTTTTTTGGCAAAGATATTAGAGTGGTTTTGCCATTTCCTTCACCAGATCATTTTACACAGGAGTTTTGAAACTGAGGCTAACATATTAAGTAAGTGATTTGCCCAGGGTCACAAAGCTAGTATGTGTCTCAGGCTGGATTTGAACTCAGGTCCTCCTGACTCCAAGACCAGCGCTCTATCCATTGCACTACCTAGCTACCTCTGTAACCTTGTACAAATATCTTAATCTCTCAGAGATATAGTTTCCCACTCTTAAAATTAAAGAGCTGGGCCAGGTAGCTTCTGAGCTGCCTTCTAACTCTAAATTTATGACTCTATGATAAAGGGGGCGTAATATGAATAAGAGCAGAAAGGTAGTTGGGACCTCCAGGTCCTGAAATGACAGGATGAAGATTCTATATTTGAAAGAAGAGCTAACATTTAAAATTATTAATAACTGGAAAAAATATTTTAAAATACATTAAGAAAATAGGAAGCATGTCTTTAAAAATTAAGCACTTTTTCTGTGCCCATCACTATAGGGGATGCAAAAGTAGTAGAAAAAGGGGCTCCTGATCTCAAGAAGCTCACAATATATTTGGACAATCAATCAGTAAACACTAAGTGCCTACTATGTGCCAGGCACTGTGCTAGGTGCTGAGACAAAACAAATAAGTAGATTATACAAGGTAGCATAAAGTCTTAAAATGGGTGATACAGATTCTAAGTGCTATTGGTAATCAGAGAAGAGAAAGCTTAATGTGAGCTGAAACTGGGGAGAGCTTTGGGGAGGAAACAAATCTTAAACTGTGCCTAAACGTACAGGATTTTTGGGTAATCTGGGTGTGGATAAAGCTAAATCTTGAGCTAGGGCGGTGATATAGAGAAAGAACTGTGACAGGCATCCACATTACCTTGCGCTTTGTAATTTTTGGAATTTAATTAGGTACACTTCCGTAAATTCCTCTGCTGGATACTCATCTAGAGCATTATACTGTTCAATGGCACCAAATAATGCAAACTGCTCAACCAGCTCCTTCATAACTCCCACTGCAGGAACTCCTTGAATGATTAAGTATCGAGATTCCAAATTGACTGTATAAACCTAAAGGAAATAAAGATGTATTCATGTTTTTCATGCTTTCTTGAAGAGCTCTGCCCTCATATTTATCACATAATCTCTGAGTTAGAAGAGATCTTAGGGGCCATCTGGTCCAACCCATACCAAAGTAGGAATAATTTCTATAGCACCTCTGATGTGTAATCTTCCAATCTCTTTTAAAGGCCTATAGTTATGGGAGAACTTGATTACTTTTCTGAGGCAAATCATTTCACTTTAGGACATGGCTGTAAGGAAAATTCTACTTACAGGGAACTAAGATTTGCCTCTCTCTTGCTTCTACCCATTGCTCCTAGCTCTGCCCTTTGGGGTCAGCAAAATTCCTCCCCAAATGGCAGCAGGCCTTGAAGTAGTGGAAAACAGCTACGATATTGCTCCTACCCTCCTCTTGCACCCTCCCAATCTTCTCTTCTTCAGGCTATCTTTGTTTCTTCAGCCAATCCTTAACATGACATAATGTCTGGTTCCTTCACTATCCCACTCACATTCCTTTGGACATAGTTCAATTTATCTTCCTCATGTGGTACCTAAAATTCTCACGATAAAGTTTGACCAGGCCAGAGTCCAGCCTTGAAAGTAATTTACCAACTACTATGCTATGACCAACCACAGAATAACAAATCCCTTCTATGTAGTGTTTTAAAATGTAGTTAACTCACTAACCCTGTGATGTATGTAAAAACAGACAAGCATTAACATATAATCATGATGCATTACTATCCATCTAGTATAAATCAGGCTTTAAAATCAAGAGCGATAAGATAAAACTGTTATTATTATTATCAGTCTTTTGAGGGTATAAAGAGACTTTGGAATCTATTCAGTTACTTGCTTCACCATACAGAAAAGGAAACTGGGGCCCCAGGGAAGGTCTTGGGTCACGAAGCCAGGCTGATGACTCTCCTAAAACAGAGTAAGTTCAGATATACCACTTTCCAATGTGATGTTCTTCTGCTACACCAAAAGATCTTTTAACAAAAGCAAGTTCCATTCTATTAGTTTAACACAAAGGTTCTTAGCCTATGGCTTCCTGGGATAGGTTTTAGAGGTTTGTGAACTTGGATGGGAAAAAAAAAATTGCATCTTTATTTTTTTTTTCACTAACTCATAACTGAAACTTAGCATTTCCTTCAATTATGAATGTGGGCAACAGAAACATTATTCTGAAAAGGGCTCCAAAGGCTCTACTGATTGCTAAAGCGGTCCATTACACAAAAATGTTTAAGGACCTCTGGTTTAACAGGAATAAACCTGCAAACACTTGTCTTTAGACTAAAGATTTACAATAGGGATTGTGAATTATCTGTAAATTTCCATTATCCATGTTATAGTAGGCTCAAGATAATTTCCTTCATTTGAAAAGCTGAATGAATCCATAGTTCAATTTGAGCCCTTGAGAAGAAAACACTATGTTAATCTAAAACGTGAATAATTATAATCTGTAGGTTTTCTTTAAAATAAAATTTTATTGATATATTTTGCTTGAATAACACATTTTCCAATGTATCCCTTCTTTTTCCTCCTTGAGAGCAATCTCACATAATACAGAACAAAAAGAGATTGGTAAAACTAACCACCACTTTGAAAAAGTAGGATACTGTATGTAGCGTTCTACACTCACTTCTGCAAAGAAAGGTATGGTCTCTCTTTTTTGGTCCTAAGCTTGGTCATTATAATTTCACAGTATTTAGTTTAAGGGATGTTCTTTCCATTTATTAATGTTGTAGTCCATTGGTGCATCTTCCTGGTTCTGCTTCCTTCACTGCCTCTGTTCACATCTTCCCATGCCTCCCCATAGTCATTCATGTTTTACAGCATAGTAACAGTCCATTACTTTTATGCAGCACTGTTTGTTTGCTATTCCCCAATCAACGATAGGTCTAGCGTTTCTAGCAATCTGAGATTTTCAACATACCAATGGACTTTGGATCTTTTGACATCGTAGAAGGGGAAGTAAGTCCACAGAGCCCAGTTTATCTCTATATACCTGTTCTTCACACATATCCTTGGGCAGACTGACCTGGACTGTTTTTGCTTTCCTTTAGAAAGCAGTGAGAGGATCTGAGCCTCTGAAAAATGATGCTGAGAAGAAAAAAGACTAATAATGCTCTCTCTTCTCATCTGTGCCTCCTAACTTCAAGTCTAAGCTAAAATCTCACCTTCTACAGGAAGCCTTTCTCCATCCTTAATCCTAGTGTCTTCCCTCTGAGATATCTCCAATTTATCCTGTAGGTTCGTACACATTTGTTTGTATGTTACTGCCATTTGATTGTGAACTCCCTGAAAACAAGGACCATCTTTTACTTTTCTTTGTATCCTCTTTCTTAGTGCGGTGTCTGGCACACAGCAGGCTTAATATAAATGTTTAGTGACCGACTGGACAACCGTGTTCAAGTATTTAAAGAGCTGTCATGTAAAAAGATTGGATTTGTTCTGTGTGACCCAGGGGAGAAAAAGCAGAATCAATGGGTGGGAGTTGCAAAATTAGGCTTGATACTTCCTAACAACTGGAGCGGCTTGCCCCGGGTAGATGGGGGTCTTCAGGAAAAAGGGAAACGGCCACTAGTTGTGTGTGTTATAGTGGAGAGATCCCTTCCTGGAGAGGCTGGACTAGCATTGTCGAAGGGAGTGGGTGGTGTGTGTGTGTGTGTGTGTGAGTGACAGACAGACAGAGACACTTCCCAGCCGTGAGACCTAGTGAGCAATCACTTTGAAGCTCTCTGGGACTCAGTTTTCTCGTCCACAAAACGGGAATAACAATGCTGACGCCTGCCTTGCCCTCTCCTCTCCGGGCTGCGGTGATGAGGGAAATGCTTGGTAAAACTGAACCCACCCATTTAGGGAGGTTCGCCGGGGTGCAATCTCTCTGAGCTCGAATCCCGGCTGGCGACTGCGGCACGGGCACACTCCTCCGGGCCGTCTTCCTCTTCCACAGCCCGGGCACCGCAGCCGAACACACCAGCTCCGCTGGCTGCCAGTCTAGCCACTACCCAAGTCTTACAGGGTGCTCCTGGCCGGGGGAAGGCTGGGTGCCCTGGGGGCGCATCTAAGCCGTCTGGTTTCTCTCTCACCTTAACGGCGCGGGGCCTCCGCCCCTCCCGATACTTGGCCCGCGAGTCACAAACAGCCCGTTGTGCGTGGTGAGGGTAATAGCCCCCCAGCTCCCCTCCGCCGTCCGCCATCCTTTTCGACCCGGACCTCCCTCCAAATCAGCTGCTTCCGCCTGGCCCCTGTAACTCTCATCCAATTAGAGAGCGCGGCAGGCAGCGGCGTCCTTGGATTGGGTTGGGCGCCGATGACGCTCGTAGACGCATGCGGAGGGGAGGGAGTGGGCGAGGAGGCACCGGCTTCTGGTGGCGCGGTAACGAGGCTCGGTGGTCCCGCCCCCTCGCAACGCTCGGGCGAGAAGCCTGCCGGGGTAGCAGCAGTCGATCGATCCTCTCGGCGCTTGACCCCTCCTGCCTGGCGCGGATCGGTGCTCGGCCCCGTCAGTCTCTGGCTCGCTCGCTCGCGATGTGGGGCAGTGGCCGCCTTGAGGGCGCTGGGGCTGGAGGGGTCGCGGCCGTCACCGTCGCCTTCTCCCACGCCCGGGACTGCTTCCTCCACCTGCCACGAGCGCTCGCGGCCCAGCTGCACCTCCAGCAGGTAACGCGCTCAGTCGGCCTCCAGGTTGCCCCCTCCCCCACCTCCGCCGCGAGGGCTGACGGGAAGGGACCCCGAGGCTGGGCGGCTGGGCTGCTGGGCCTGAGCCGCTGGAGCCTCATGGAGGCGCGAAATTAGGGCTAGAAATGACCCGGGTTCAGATCCTGCCCCGGGCAACGGCTGCGGCCTTGGGCCCACCCACTAGGCCCACTCCCGGTGGTTTTCTGCCCTCATTTGTATTCGCGGCGCTCATTCCAGGGCGTGGCGCTTGATAAACGCCGCGGACGGGACCGACGGGCTGAGCTGGGCTTGGAGCCCAAGGTCATGGCCGGTCCCCGAGCCCTCCCAGGGGCCGCCTTCTACGGCCCGTGTCACCGCCCCCTGGCCCCGCTGTAGCTGGTATCGGCCTGCGTGTCCTGGCTCCTCGCGGGGCTTTCTGCCCGCCTGGGCACACGTGGGGTGCCCTGTACAATTGCGGGCTCCGGGCGCCGCCCGGCCGGGCCGCTTTATGGGGGCGGGGGGCCCTGTCGGAGATGGACACAGGCCTTGGCTCGCCCCTCCTTTCTTCGTGTTCTAGACCCGCCGTTTCACGGGGACGGGAAACCCGGGATGGAAATTCTCCCCTCGGATCCCGCCGGCCGGCCGGGGCGGGCTCGTCCACAGCCTGTGTTTATGTGGTGCCTGAGGGTTGCAGAGCGCCTTACAGACCTCCTTTAGCATTGCTAACCGCCCCGGGAGGCGGGTATTATTGTTATCTCCTTTGTGCTCACGAGGGAACAAGCCCACGGATGAAATCACTGGTCCAGGGTCACAGCTAAGAGTCTGAGGCAACATTCGAACTCAGGTCTTCCCGACACTAGGTCCAGCTCTACCCGCTGTACTACCTGGCCAGTTCTAAACTAAGCAGGGCTTCCTGAACATTTGAAAAATAGGTTTTGGTAACTATTTGTCATTACAGATGGTTTCCTTTGTAATGCTGTATGTATTATGCTTTCAAAATTCTATATTTAATATATTCTATTTATTCTTCATGACTCCATTTGGGGTTTTCTTGGCAGAAATACTGGATGGTTTGCCATTTTCTTCAGCTCACTTAGCAGATGAGGAAACTGAGGCAAATAGGGTTAAGTGACTTGCCCAGGGTCACACAGCTAGTGAGTGTTTGAAGCCAGATTTGAACTCCTGAACTTCCTGTGCCACCTAGCTGCCCATATTTATATTTTAAAAACTATATTTAATATCGTCATATTTACATATTTATAACAAATTCGTACTTATATAGTATAATATGTAAACTCGTATTTATGTATTATAACATATAAATTATTATAATTTAATAGATTTATAATCTATTTAGTACCAGTTGTGTTCCCAAATAGTTTCATGAAGTAGGGAGGCTTCACCTTGATCATCCTCTTCAGTTAATTACTGCCATTCCTGACTGATTAAACCCTTTGTTAATCATTTGAAAAAATATATATCAAAAATATATTGAAAATATATTGAATATATTGAAAAATATATTGAAAATATATTGAAAAAATATATATCAATGTTGATCAAATAAAAACTCTAACAGCCACATCTCAAAACTTCCATTTGAAGAATGATAATACTAATGTAAGTTCCGGTGTAAGGAAAACTCAAAATTAGTTACCCCAAATTGGCTGTGTAGGTAAGTAGTAGATTCCCTCTCATTATTACTGGGGATATTATAGAGGGAATTTCTATAGGCCTTGGTTGGACTCAGTGGCTTCTGTGGTTTCTTCTGACTCTCAGATTCTGTGATTTTGTCATTTAAACTCCTAAAAACTGTACTATGAAGATACAAATACACTGGCAGGATAAATGTGCGGGTGGGAGGATTGACTTAGGAATCTGTTAAGGTACCTTCTAGCCTAGGAATTAGGGTGGAAGTGGTGAATTAGATGAAGATAGAAAGGCAAAAAAAAAAAACCCACAAAGAAATCTAGAGCTATCCTATGTGAGGCCTTAGCATTCAGCAAATTCATTCAGTTGCCCTACTCTTTTGAATGCTGCTTATTTGTGGTGAAGCCCTGTGAAAGATACAAAGATGAAGAGAACAGTTTTTGCCTTCAAATAGCCTGTAACAGGGGTTCTGAAACTTTTTAGTCTCAGGACCTCTTTATAGTCTTAAAAAATATTGAGGACCCCTCCTTAAGAGCTTTTGTTTACGTGGGTTGTATCTGTATTTACCGTATCAGATTATTATGAAAATAGTTTTGACCTCATAGGTTAATGAACTTAGTTTTTTTAAATTGGTTTTGGAGACTCTTGGGTCCTAGACCACACTTTGAGAACCACTGGCCTATTGTATGAGATAGGACTAGTAGCTTGTAAGCTTTTTGGAAGTAATCTTTGAGTCATATACAGGATATTCCAAAAATCTTAGTTCAGTTTTAAGCTTCCGTAAAGATTTTAATCTTTCATAGCTTAAACCTGCATTAAGATTCTAAATCTTCATTAAGACTTTTGGAGCAATGCCCTGTATGTTTTATGTCCCTAGCACATTGCCTTCAAATGCTGTTTTTAAGACTTTTGGAGCAATGCCCTGTATGTTTTATGTCCCTAGCACGTTGCCTTCAAATGCTGTTTTTACAAATTTCCAATCAGAATAGTAAGGAACCATTACTAGAGGCACTTTGAGGGCGAGTACTGTAATATTCATCTTAGTGTCTTTCACAGTGCCTCAGAATAAATAAGCTTACAAAAAACATCGAGTTTCATGAGTCTGTACTGCTGTAGAAGGAGAAACCCCCTGCCTACCCCACCTCCAAAAAAAAAACCCATTCTGAGTGGTTGCAGGAAGTATACTGGAGAAGATTGCCACTGTCACCAAATTTCAAGTACAGAGCTCACCTTGCATTTTACCAGAAGCATTATATAAAACCTGAGTATGGTACATAATCATGCTCTTAGGATCACAACTTAAGCCTCACTAGTACGCCAAGCAGCAGTAGGAATAGTACCAACAGCGTCCCTTTGGGTTCTCATAAATGCTGAAGGAAACTATGTTAGGTAGTCCCTGCGGGTTGCTGTTACCCCAAGGTCTGAGAGACATTTCTCCTATTTGTGAGCTTCTATAATGTGAGGCCTGCATCAAAGGCAACTTGAAACAATGTGAAGAGCACTTGATTTAGTGTTAGAGAACCTGGGTTCAATTCTTGCCTCTGCCTTTTAGTACCTGTGTACCTTTAATAGCTTAGGCTTGGGTGATACAATGGAGAGTGCTGGGCCCAGAGTCAGGAGGACCCGAGCTCAACTGTGGTCTTAGACACAGTAGATTTAGGATCTCCAGAAGTCAGTCCGCATCATCAGTAAGCATATATTAAACACTATGTGCCAGGCACTGTGCTAATGCTGGGGATATAACACCCATGCTTTCAAGGAGCTCATATTCTAGTAGTGACGTTGTGGAGGTAGAGGTGAAGAGGAGATAATATTCTGGGCATATAATCAGGAGAAGGAATGTTCAAAAAGCAGTAAGCAGGCTAGTGTCACTGGATCAGAGATTATATGGAAGGTAATAAAGCATACGAAGATTGGAAAAGTAGGAAAGAATGTGGTTGTGAAGGATTTTAAGGGCCAAAGAAAAGAGTTTATATTTGGTCATGAGAGTAATAGGGTAAGCTTCTGGAGCTGAGAGAGAGAGAGAGAGAGTGTGTGTGTGAGTGTGTGTATAGGGTATTGGAGGGGGGAGGTCTGTGGTGATATGATCTGTTCTGCACTTCAGGTAAATCACTTCAGCAGGTAAGTGTAGGATGAACTAGAGTGGGGAGAGATTGGAGCCAGGGAGACCAGCCAGAATACAATCTCTACAGTCCAGGTGGGAGTAATGAAGATCTGCACCAGAGTGGTGACTGTGAGAGTGGAGAAAAGGGGACATAGAAGAAAAATATTGCATAAAGAGAAATGATAAGACTTGACAGTAGATTGGAGAAGTTCCTTTCCCTAATGGACTTGTGCTTTTTCTTGAAGTTTGGGTTCTTCATTCCACTTAAAGATAATGACCCGAGGCCTGCTGCTCTCATTTGAGCCTCTGCAGAGAAAACCCCTAATATGGAGGTAGGAAAAATGAGAGTAAGCCAACTTTGAAAAGCACAACTTTCCAAGTTTGTTTCACATTCTGAAATTCTCTCCTTCAATGAATTTCCTTTTATCAGTGCTATTGTACCATACGTTTTTTGTGTGTGGCAGAATCTTACTTTCCATTCATAATTCCAACCTTTTTCTTGAAAACAGTTTCTTCCTGGGTGAGGAGGCTGCTGGGACATGATGGAGAAGGAAGTCGAGGGAGTCAGCAGAGCTGGGAGAGGAATGAAGGTGTGAACAGGGAAGAAAGGAAGGGAAAAGTTGAAATAGAAAACTGAACTGAAGATAGTACTTTCAAGGGAAAGGTTGGAATAAAACCCCACCCCCAAAACTTGAATATTTTAAGTCTGAAAAGTAAAACAAACCGCAGTAGATGAATATTATCATTTTTATGAGAAAATATGAATTGAAATCATTTGTGAAAAATCTAAATAGATAATGATTTAAATCTATACAGTATTTTTAAAGTATATTGATATTCATACTACCAATAGGAGACCAAAATATCTTTCAAGGTTTGTCCTTGGAAAGGAAAGATACCTATTGTTTGTATCTATTTGGGGAAGGGTAGGCTTTGCCCATTTAATCGACATCATTTTGATAACATCAGCCAGATTTATACAGCAGCCAGGATCCTTCCTCATCACAGACTTCACCCTTGGGTTTGGCTTCATTTGGGTTACTCGGAGGTCACAAAGTCACAACCCAGATCTCACAAAGCATAGAGCCACAGGGAGGGAAGGCAAATGGACTGCTGGACTTTAGGCCATTTTCTTTTAGGGCTTGGGGTGGGGAGAAAGGGAAGAGGTTGAATGGGGGGTTCCGAGGCATTATTCTGGGAATAGGGAGTATGATTAAAATGATCTCAATAAAATAAGACCTACAAAGGGGAAGGGAGGGGTCAGGAGAGTGCACCAGTCACTAACTTTCTGTTTTAAACCTGAAGATTTGGGAGAGATTTGGGCAAGAAAAGAACACACAATCATTTAAGGTAGATTGAAGGAGTGATTTTTAAAACAAAGAAATCAGAACTAGAACATCTTAAATTTTTTAATCCCTTCTTTACGGGTTTACCTAGACCACTTTTGATTAAGAAAACTGTAGAAAGTTAGTAACTGCCACAAGTTAACGCCAGGAGGTGGGCCCTGTCAAATTCCCAAAGAGTCCTGGTTGTGGGGTGTTGGAAATGCACTGCCCCGAGTCTCTGCTCACCCTGGTTGGAGTCAATCACAGAAGATTTAGTCCATGGGTCGCTTTTCCCCATATTTCTTTGTAGACTCTTCAGCGTTCTTACAGAATTTTTTATGGTCTTTAGAGTACTCTTCAGCTAGGTCAGCCAGAAGGGGGTGGTTGCTCAGGCTGGGAGGGGATCGTTCACTAGTGCTATGAGGGACTGGATGACTTGGTCAGTTTTGGTTGCTGGCTTCCAGTTTTCAGCACTAATTGCTGGCAGACAGACCTGCCCTTTTTCATCGATGTTGGGGTGGTAAATCTTTGTTTTAAAAGTGCTCTTAGGTGGTTTGAATGGGTACTCTGCTGGGAAGTTGATTTCAATTCTGAAGGCTCCTTTGTCACATGGAGGGTTGTCAGGAACGATGAGCCCTTGCCAAGTCAATAAATTAGCTTCATCAACCTGGATGTTACGAAAGTTTTTCATCCCACACTTGCAGATTTCTTCTAGCTCTTTCATCAGCCTCCTGCTGGCTGCCGTCTTAGGTCTGGTGCTGCTGCTATCCCACAATGCATCCATTTGTATCTATTTTTTGATACTGATGAATAAATCTGTGACCAATACTAAACTTGCCTCCACTAAACCTTTCTGAGTCAATTATTGAAAGACCTCTTGTCTCAAATTGCAATTATGTAAATACTTAAAAAGGATCATAGTAAGGAGAGCTAAGATGGCAGAATATAGGCCAGGACTCAGGTGGAGTCTCCCAGCATTCCCCTCTAAACAAATGTAAAATGACTCCTCAGATTTTGGAGTAGCAGAACTAACACAAGGACAGAGAGACATTTTTACAGCCTAACACAACTTAGGAGGTCCACAGTGGAGGTCTGTATTACTGGAATGAGAGCCAGCCAGGGCATGCAGCAGGAGCACCATTGGTGGACCCTGGAGATGGCTGCCACAGCCACAACAGCTTCAGGAGCTCACAGCCCAGAGATAGTAAGGGGTCAGACAATTGGTCAGAAAGACTTTACAGAGGACCCTTTGCTGGTATGAGATGCAGTTGGAACTGATTGGCAACTCTGTTGCCCATAAGCAGTTCTAGATTGCAGCTCCAGGTGGAGAGGAGCACTTGTGATTAGTCACAAAGGAGAGACCTTGGTCACAATTCCAGGGCCAAGAGGAACACTAGCATTTGAGGCTGCAGAGGTTCTTCCTGGGTAAAGACCATAGCACAGACCAGGACAGCGGTGACCACACCTCTCCCAAGATAACACCCTCTTGGAAGCACAAAAAACTTGCAGATCCCCAGCCCCCTCCCCACCCCAAAAAACTAATTCTGGAAATAGCACAAAAAAACCTGAAGCTTGGGACAGTTCCTCCTCACCACCAGGTGAGCAGAACCCAACTTTATCATAAAGTACAAAGTCAAGAAATAGACTGGAAAAATGAAGTTTTAAAAAAAAAAGAACTTGACCATAAAAAGCTAATTCCATGGCAGGGAAGTCCAAGACCTAAACTTAGAAGAAGACAACAGTATGAAAACAGGTACAAGCAAAGCCTCAAAAGAAAAATGCTAATTGGACCCAAGGCCAGCAAAAAAACCTGGAAGAGTTAAAGAAAGAGGTAAGTGTAGTAAAGGAAAAATTGGGAAAAGAAATAAAAGTGATGCAAGAAAATTGTGATAAGAGAACAGCTTGGTAAAGGAGGCACCAAAAAATACTGAAGAAAATAAACCTTAAAAAACAGAATTAGCCTAATGGTTAAAGAGGCACAAAAATTCACTGAAGAAAATAATTCCTTAAAAATTAGAATTGGGCAAGTGAAACATAATGACTCCATGAGGTTTCAAGAAACAAAATTAAGTCAAAAGAATGAAAAAAAAATAGAATATGAAATGCCCCATTGGAAAAATAGCTGACCTGGAAAACAGATCAAAGAGAGATAATTTCAATATTTTTGGACTACCTGAAAGCCATGCTCAATAAAATAGCCTAGACCTCCTATTTCAAGAAATTATCAAGGAAAACTACTCTGATATTCTAAAACCAGAGGGTAAAATAGAAATTGAAAGAATTCACCAACCACCTCCTAAAAGAAATCACAACTCTCAGGAATATCATAGCCAAATTCCAGAGCTCCAGGTTAAGGAGAAAATATTGCTAACAGCCAGAAAGAAACAATTCAGATATTGTGGAGCTACAGTCAGGCTAACATAAAATTTAGCAGCTTCCATGTTAAAGGATCAGAGGACTTGGAATATGATATTCCAGAATGCAAAGGAGCAAGGATTACAACCAAGAATAGCTTACCCAGCAAAACTGAGTATAAGTCTTCAAGGGAAAAATACATATTTAATGTAATAGCAGACTTTCAAAGTATTCCTAATGAAATGACCAGCATTGAATAAAAAATTTGACATTTAAACATAATACTCAAGAGAAGCGTAATGTAAACATGAAAAAATAATCATAAGGACCTCAGTGAAGTTCAACTGTTTACATTCCTACCTGGGAAGATGATACATGTAAGGCCTAAGATTAGAAGCATCCACATAGACTGCGAATTGTTTATTTTGGAATGATCTCCAAAAAATATGTAAAGATGAGAGAGATGCACTGGGAAAAGGGGGAAGTTTTCTCACAGGTATATAAGGAAGAGATTTTTATAGTGGAAAGGAAAATGGGGGTAAGGAGGTGGGCAATGCTAGAACCTCATTATCATTATTGGTGCAAAGAAGGAAGAAAAAAAATATGCATACATATACATACACACACTCAGACACTCAGATGGGTATAAAAATCGTTCTTAACCAATAGGCAAATAGGAGGCTAGGGGATAAGAGATTTGAGGGAGGGGGAAATGATAAAAGGGAGGGCAGATTAAGGGAGGCGATGGTCAAAAGCAAAACAGACTTTTTAGGAGGAAAAGAACAAAGAGAAAAGAGTAAACGTTAAAACAGGATGGAGGGAAATGCACTGTTAGTCATCATAACTGTGAATGCGAGTGGGATGAATTAACCCATCAAGTGGAAGCAGATAGCAGAATGGATCAGAACCCAGAACCCAACAATATGCTGTATACAAGAGACTTACCTGAAATACAAAGACTTACGCAGAGTTAAAAGAAAAGGTTGGAGGAGAATCCGTTATGCTTCAAGGTTGCACACTTGCTCACCAAAGGATTTAGGTCAGCCCTTGAAAAATAAAACATTCTTCATATGTAGAGGAAATCCTTTGGTGGCTGCAAGTTGTGCTGACCTGCTCTAAACAGGAGTAAGTTCTAGTTGGGTGGGGTTCTGCCCAAGATTGAAGAATGTACCTTGAGGACTAGGACAGTCTCATCAATCAGTCCTGTCTTTCAGAGAATGATCTTATAGGGGCTGGGCCTTAAATGAGGAAATAAAGGAGAAAAGCCTGGATCCTGATTTAATAACTGGTTATTAATATTAGAAAAATAAATTTTTCTCAAGAACAATCTTAAACTATGCCCAGAGGTATATAAAACTGTGCATGCCCTTTGATCTAGCAATACCACTACTAGTTCTGAATCCCAAAGAGTTCAAAGGATAAGGACTTTTTGTTCAGTCTTTTCAGTCATGTCCAACTCTCCATGATCCCATTTGGGGTTTTCTTGGCAAAGACACTGGAGTGGTTTGCCATATCCTTCTCCAGTTCATTTGACAAATGAGGAAACTGAGGCAAACAGGGATCAGTGACCTGCCCAGGGTCACACAGCTAGTAAGAGTGGTTAGATTTGAACTCAGAAAGATGAGTCTTCCTGACTCCAGGCCTGGCAGTCTATCCACTGAGCCCTCTAGCTGCCTCAGGGAAAGGACTTGTTTGTACAAAAGTATGGCAGCTCTTTTTATGGTGATAAAGTATTGGAAATTGAGGGGATAGTCATCATTTGGGGAGTGGCTGAACAAGTTGTGGCATTGGTTGGTTGGTTGTTGTCCTTCATTCTGGAAGAGGACCGAAATGACATCACTATGTTAGAGTCAAGTTACAGTGTGTCCAGCTGTGGCTGATCAGAACAATATGAGCTCAGAATGCTCTCCCACAGGTTGGGCACAAATAGTCCATATAAACATTTGGGGTGAATTCTCTAGATTTGCATATCTCACATTTCTTTTGAGCTACTTAAATTCTTCATTGCTCATAGAACACAGCGCCCTTTGATGTGGGTACATCATGTCTTTGCCAGCATCTCTCATGTCACACAATCAATGCCAGAGTTCTTTAGAGAGACCTTGAGAATGCGTTTGATTATGATGCAGTACTATTGTGGTATAAGAAATGGTGAGGGGGTAGTTTTAGAAAAACAAGGCAAGAACTATATGAACTGAAGCAAAGTGAAGTGAGAATTACTGGGATGTCATTGTTCACAATAATAGCAGTGTTGGAAAGACTCGACTCTTTTGATCGGTACAGTTATCTCAGAGTTCGAAAGGATTTATAACTCTATAAAATAAATTTTTTGGTAGTTTGATTGGTATGGCACTGAATAAGTATATTTAGATCTGTCATTTTTATCGTTTTGGCTCAGCCTACCCATGAGCCATTAATATTTTTCCAGTTGTTTAGATCTGACTTGATTTGTGTGAAAAACGTTTTGTAATTGTGTTCATATAGTTCCTGGGTTTGTCTTGGGATATAGATACCCAAGTGTTTTATATTGTCTACAATTATTTTAGATCCAATTCCAAAAGACGCATGAAAAAATTCTATCCAGGGAAAAACTGATGAGTTCTGAGTGCAAATTGAAGTATAATTTTCTCTCCTGCTTTCTTGCTTTTTGGGGGATATGGCTAATATGGAAGTATGTTTTGCATAATTTTAAATGTATAATTGATATCATGTTGATTGCCTTCTTAGTGAGGGAGGGGTGGGAGAGAGGGAGAGAATTTGGAACTTAGAATTACAGAAGAATGTTTAAAATATATAAATTTTTTTTTAAAAAAGAAAAGATCATACTTTAAGCATTTGTTTGTATCACATGTCAGATCTGGACACGACGTACAGAATATCTCCCAACCTTAAAAGATGTTCTTTGGTTATGTATAGGTAATTAGAATAGTTTGTGTTTGATATCGATCACTGCAGCATATGAAAATTGTAATACATGATTTTCTCTTGTTTTTCTTCTCTTTGATATGAACAGAATCAAGCTATAGAAGTGGCATGGGGTCATCAGCCTATATTCTTGAGCTGGGTGGAAGGGAGACATCATTCTAACCGTGGTGAAAATGTGGCTGAAATTAATAGGCAGGTTGGCCAGAAACTTGGAATTTCAGATGGAGAACAGGTAAACATGTAATGAAGGGACTCACTTACTCTAATCTAATCTAAAAAGGTAATGAAAAAAGAATACCATGACATTCAGATTCTTCTTTCAAAATAGAGGAGAGAAAGCTTGAGTTTTTCTATGGTAAGCTCATGAGATTTTTTTTTAAGGACTAAAAGAATGACATTTTTTTCTAAACATGGAGTCTGTATCTGACTATGGCCTGCATTCACTTCCAGGACAAACTATAAAATCATAGTCATTTCCTCCCAAAGTTCCCAGTGTTTCTGCTTTACCAGCTGACTCAACTGCCTCTTTGCTAGATTTTTACCTTATCAAAGATGACATAGAGAGTCAGGCAAGTCCAGGCTTGTCTTGTCTTCTTCTGGCAAAGTGATGCTTCTATCAAGTTTTCCTAATAGAAGGCCTTGTCATTACAGTTGTTGGGAAAGCCCCCTGTGTCCTGGATGTGGCCAAAGGACACGCTTCCAGGGATGTCCCTTCTGTTTCCCTCTTCTGTGATCATCACTGCTCAAATATTAGTGCTGCTCTGTTGCTGATCTTAGGCTTTTTTTTTTACTTGTGAAACAAGGTGTATACCCTTCCATTTCTATACTTGAATCATGGATATTATCCCACCTGTGTTAAAATTTAAAGTCCACTTCCCGAATGTGCTTTTATTCTCTGCATTGTATCTAGATTTCTGAGGGGAAGCATATATTTCTCAACCTTCTTCCTTGTTATTTCCCCTTGTAAACTGTGTTAGATGTCTTGGTTCTAATTCCTAACACAACACAACTTACTGGTTTGTTTGGTTTTTTCCATTTACTTATAAATGGATTCCTGATTGCATTTTTTGTAGATTCTCCTACAAATTATACCACTATACTAGCTCCTAAGAAGTTAAAGAGAGAAAAAGATTGTGGATCACATAAGTTCAGGGATTTCCAACTTTTTGGTGGCATATATTAGGTGATACATGCTTGTTGACTGATTGGTAAGGAGCTGCTCTGTTCCATACTTGTTTGTCTGGGCAGTGCTTAAACTGTGGGTTGCAACCCCTTATGGGATCGAAAAGAATTTGGCAACAGTAAATGGTTTCTGAATGTAAAAATCAAAGGAGTCATGAATCCGAGGTGTTTCTGCTAGTGCTTGTCTATGTTGCATTGTGCAGTTTCATTGCAGTCTTGGTTCTGAACACACAGCATGAGGACTTTGCAGGGCATATGCCCTTGGGCCATGAAACGCCAATGAATGCTGCTGGAACTCTAGTGGGAAAAAGTTTAAGAAGCCCTGCTCTGGAGTATGAGGCACATAATATTATGAAATGGAGACATCATACATGCGAAAACATAAGGGAAATACTATTGACAAATCATGGCATTAGCAAAAAGTGAAGTGTATCAGAATTTACCTGCAACGTAATCTTATTGGCCTCTCCCCTACCCTGTCCCACAGACAGTCTCAGAGGATACAAAGGAGAAGATATGCCAGCACTGTAGGCCTGTATTTGCAGCTTAGCAACACTGACAGTTCCCATAGGGAAGGAATGTGTGGCTAGAAGGCCCCCAAGACTGACCAGGTCAGAGTCTGCAGTTGACTTATTGGGGGTCCTTCATCTGGACTAGCCCATCCTTTAGTTAAGTGTAAGATTTATCTATATTGAATCATTGGTTTTTGTTCTGCACCAATTTCAATTCCAATATAGTTCTCAGTTTTCTAAATATTATTATTATAAATTATTTTCATAAAATGTGTTCTGATATTATTTTGTAATCCGTATAGGCACAGTTGCCCTGACTAGAATGTTGTATGTATGTATTGTTATTAATATATTCTAACCAAACCCCTCTATAAAATTGATGTATCCCACTGTTCCATCATTTAGTTGATTGCCTGAGGTACAAGTCAGATGATCTTATGGTGGAGTAGCTGCTACTCGTAATGTTCTCGTAATATTTTTTGGCTAATTTACCAAGAAACCTATTAATGTCTTTACTTAGGATATGCCTATGTAGATACAAATAATAAATTGTAACTGGATCTAAGACATTACTTAATGCCATGTCTCCATTTCCTTTTATACTTACTCTGGTTATATTTCTTGATAATATTTGGCATACTGCTATGTATGCAGTATTTTACTTAATTATGTATGCCACATTACATCCACACTATTATTGCTTACTTAAATATTTTACTTTCCACGGATAAGTACTCGAAATCCTAATGTATAAAAATTTTATTTTTGCTAGGTGTTTCTGAGGCCCTGTTCCCATGTGATATCTTGTCATCAAGTTGAGGTGAAACCCCTCTCAGCAGACGATTGGGAGATACTGGTAAAAAAAAGTCAAAAGTATTGCCATGTTGAAGTTCAACTATATTAAAATAACATTTTCATTAATTTTCCCTTCTCTGATATTAATTATACAATTCCTAAAGTAGTATCACTCTGATTCAAATCAGATCTAATTTCATTGGTAGACAAAATAATTCCTTAAGAACAAATGTAAAATGTCATTTGAGTCTGAGTTTTTTGTATGTTTGTTTTGTTTTGTTTTTCCTGATATGATGTAAAATTGTCCTAGGAGCTGCATGCTTCTTCTCTTGAACAGCATCTTCTTGATCAGATTCGAATAGTCTTCCCAAATGCAATTTTCCCTGTTTGGGTTGATCAGCAGACATACATTTATATCCAGATTGGTAAGTGCCATTTTGAAGATTGGCCATCTTATTCTACGGCACTGCTTTAATGCTGATGTAGAGGTGAACGTGCTAATGAGTCTGTTTTCTTCCCAGTTGCACTCATGCCGGCTGCCACTTATGGTAGGTTGGAAAATGACACCGAACTCTTTGTTCATCCCAAGACACGCCAGACCAAAGACAGTGCCGCAGATCTGCCCATCACTAGAGCAGATGATACACAAGGAATATTTAATAAATACAGAAGAGACCAGGAAGACCTGACAGGGGGATTTCAAACAAAACAACCCCATTCAAGCACTGCAGGAGCCCATGAACTGAATAAACAAGATTCAGATCTTATCTTTGGCATGTTTACAATGCCAAACATATGGAATCTAATGGGGAGCATTTTTTCTTACGGAGCTGAGAAAAAAATTGACATACCCTGGGGTTCAAGTGAAGTTAATGCATTCAAAAATATGCAGTTAACAGTTGTTCCAAAAGACTCCGTTTTCAGAGTATGCAATTCTCAGCCTCCCAGTATACAACGTGTGTCAGCAACATCTTTGTTTCAGAAAGACCATGCCATTCATATTTTTCCCTGGAATCAGCAATATTTTGATTTGGAACCCAGTTTTACTGTGACCTATGGAAAGTTAACTCAGCTGCTCTCCCCAAAGCAACAACTAAGTGAAACAAAGCAAAATGTCCTGTCACCTGAAAAGGAAAAGCAGATGACTCACCAACAAGATAAAAAACAGATTCGCTCAGGTAGTAGTCAAGGAGTTGGTAAGGCCTGTGTGGTGCAGATAGTCTGGAATGGACTTGAGGAACTGAAGAATTCCATACAGTATAACAACACTATAGAAGCTCTCCATACTGGGAAAGTTTGGGTTAGTGTAAACCTTGTGACTTGGGGAAAAAGGAACTCATTTGTATATTTATAATCCTTGAAACTATAATAGTTTTCTGTGTTTTTCTGTGAAAACTGTAATGTGTTATATTAGGAAAACAGAACCTAAGATTTTCTATTTAGTGGATTAGCTGTGGGGAGATAACATTCTAATTTTGTAGTAAAGTCATTAGTTATTACACACATTGTATTAGCACTGTCTGACAGATGGAGATTGGGGCCACATCCCCTCCTTTTAGTATTTGAGTAGTCACAGTAAGGTGTACTATAAAAATGAAATCGATTAATGAAAAGTACCATTGTAATTGAATATAATCAGACATTAGGTATTTATTAAGTAACTGCAATATCCGTACTGTTATGATAGGTACTATGATAAATTATTGCCTCATTTTGCCTCCGTTATTTGGTAGCCAAAGAGATTTCGTCCCTAGATTATCCCTTTGCTTTTAGACAATTTGCTGCATAGCCTGTAAGAAGTGTTATGTTCACTTTGCCCCAAACCTTCTACTGCCTGCAGTAATTTCTTCCTCTGTGTTTTATGAGCAGAGGCAAGTCTGGCTTGCTGTCAGATGTTAGGGGAAAGTAGATGCTATAGGAGAAGTCCAGGAACATGGAAACTCTATCCCAGTTTCATAGAGGAAAAAGTTCAGTTATGTAGAAAGGACTAAATAAAGGAGGGCTTCCTTGGAGGAGACATCATCTCCTCTGCCTATAGCTAGCAGCTGAGTATGGGTGATTTTTATATATGCAGCATCTCAGACACTGACTTCCCCCTCATATGCCAGTTTCACATCCAGTTTTCTGCTGCATATTTCTTTCTGGATTATCTTACTGTCACTCAAATTCATCATTTCTAAAAATTGAGCTCATCCTTATTGCCTCAGGACTAACTGCCCCTAATTTTTTTCTATTTCTGTTAATACTACTGTATATTCATAGAATTCAAACCTGACCAGAAGGAACCTTAAAGGTCATCTATTCCAGCCTTCTCATTATAGAGATAAGGAAATGGGCCGATAGAGCTTAAGCGGGGACTTCTCCCAGGTCACATTGTTAGTAAAGTGATGGAGTTGGAATTCCAGCCCTCATCCTGTGACTCTTTAAGTAAAGTTTCTCTTTCCTCACACTGCCTCTCCACATTTGTTCAGATAAACTGGTCATTCACTTTAGCTCCATACCAACTCACGCGCAGTGACCCATCCTGGAATGCCATTCCTTGTCCTATCTGTGGCCCATTTCTCTGTATTCCTACTGTGCCTAACTCAGGTGTAGGGAACCAACCTGAGGCCACACATAGCCTTCTAAGTCCTTGGGAGTGGCCTTTTGACTGAGTCCAGGTTCTATAGAACAAATCCTTTTATTAAGGGGATTTGTTCTGTGAAGTTTGGACTGAGTCAAAAGGCTGCACTTGAGGACTTAGAGGACCACATGTGGCCTCAAGGCCACAGGTTCCCCACCCCTGGCCTAACACAAGGCCTCAAGTATAGAAGACACCCAATAAATATTGTTTGATTGGTTGAGTAGAGTTAAAAGATGAAGAGCAAATGGTTAAAGGAGAAGGAAAAAAAAGAAGCAGCAGCATGAGAAAAATCCCCTTAGGGCAGGACTTCCAATCAGTGATATTTATTAAGTACCTACTATATGCTCTGGTGTTGTGTTAGGCACTGGGTTCCCAACATTTTAGTTGGTAGGAGTTATTTTTATTTGTTTGAAACATGAAGATTGATGTGGTTGGGTAGGTGCTAATAGTGAAATACTGGAGCCAGAGACAAGAAGGCATTTGGGATCCCCATAAATTTTAGATCCCTTTTTCCATTCTGTTAGATTGATGTGCCCATGTGCTTTGGTGATGGGGCATAGTAGCAGCTTCCACACTTTTTTGTTGATGGATTGATTGTTGGAAATACCCTCAGACCACTGAGTGGGAAGTGCTCAAGTCCACTTTGCAATAGACGAGGTCAGGTTTGGTTGATCATAGTTCATTCATTAATTAGAGACCCCTTTCCTAGGCAGTGAATATCTATTGGCTAAAATTTTATCTAAGGGAAGTGCTGCAAATATTTGTTTGGGCATCAAGTGAGGGTTATTCTCTTCTATTCCTACCATTTCTATTCTTTTAATTATTCAGTCTTTTGGATACTCTTATAGATTGTTTATTTTACACCTGTCTAAAGATACTATAGCTAAAACCTGGGCTTCACAGGTTAGTGTAGATGGCGAAGAGAAATTAAGTGAGTTTTTTTTAACTCTTTTATTGTCATATATAAGCATCCAGTGTAGGGGAGGATCCCTTATCTTTTGCTTTTAGGTTTACAGCTTCTGTCTAGAATTGGTAGGGCTGATCTCTGGCCTTGTAGGGTTGGTTGTGATTGTCCCTCCCAACATACCACAGCTTTCTTGTTTGTTCATCCAGTAAATATTTATAAAGTGTCTACTGTAGAACACTATGTTAAGCATTAGGGAAGATAAAAAGTTTAAATAAGTTATAGATTGTGTTTATTGGAAGTTTCTAGTCCTAAAAGATACAGTTTTAATCCACACATGTAGCTTAACTACAGAACTGAGATTACTTGAATCTATCTTACTGAAAGAAAACTATGTTGAAAGCTCTCTTAGTTGACAATTCAAAGTATATGCTTGCATAGTACTAGTTCTAAGAAGAGGAAAAACTCCAGGCTAAAAAATTTAATTTTAGAGCGTTTTTTTTTTCTTTCTGTCTGAAATCAGTCCTGCCTAGCGCTCAATAATTTTGATAACTTGGATAATTTCATCTAAAACTGTGGAAATGAAAAGTATTATCTCTATTATGAAACATTATAGCTGAATTGAACTTTGAATATATTTTTCTTTTTTGAACATTGATTTCTAACACTGTATATATATTTATTTCAGATTCCAGAAGACATGAGAAAAAGACTGAATATACAAATGCATTCAGCTATCCGAATATCACCAGTGGACTCGATCCCCCAAATTCCAAAGTCTGTCAAATTACAACCTAGAGAAAATTTAGTGAGTACAAATTCATGTTGCATTCAAATCCTTTTGCATGTATAGTATAAGTAATGCTATCATTTCAGTTGGAATAACCCTAATGTAGTATTTCTTTATGTTGGCTGAATCAAGAAGTCACTTGTACAATTGGTTTATTATGCAGTGTGAGCTTGTACAGGTACAACAATTTTGACCTTTGAAAGTCTTGCCGACATTCTTTCAATATCCATTTTGCTTGGCCATTTACTTTCCTTCTTATTGTTAACTAGGATAACTTCCAGATTCTGATTAATAATTATCAGGGTTAATACTTCCCTGGATTGGGATTAAGGTTACTTTGAATACTTTGAATATAATAACAGGAATTTATTTGAGGTCATTTTGTGTGTTAATCTTGGTATCAATTTAGAATACAATCCATCCATACCTTCTTGTCCTCTGAAATTTTTGTCGGTATCCTCCCATAAACCCCAGCGCAATGAAGCACTTTGTCCAGGCCTTTATACATTTTATAGAACTCAGCCTGTCAACTTGTTGTCATTCACTCTTATTAAATGACCATTCCACCTCCTTTTTCAATCGTATTTTTCTGGATGGTGTCTGAACACAATTTCATCTTTCACGATTCAGAAGTTATGTCCCAGATATATTGGAAAACTCAGGGGTCTTGAAATTAGAAGACATGGGTTTAAGTCCTGACTCTGTGGCCAAATCACTAACCTTCTTTGAGCCTTCATTTTCTCATCAGTAAGACAGGAATGACCACACTTTTATAACTTACCTCACATGGTTGTTATGAAGAAAATGTATTATAAGTCTTGAAATGCTATAGTTATTGTTATATTATTATCATCATTCAGGTTGATTATTAGGAATATCATTATAGACATAATCATGGAAATGTCTGATACAGTCCAATTGATAGCCTAGAGTCAATAAAACTATTTTTATTATAGCCTAGTAGGAAGAGAACAAGGTACTAGATTTAGTTTCATATCCATAGTAGTGTATTATTAAGCCTCTAAAACTTCACATGTGGTTTTAAACGATTTATATTTTTTGTTTTTAGTAGGTTTCTATTTGTTTGTATAACAGCTCCCAAATTTCTCTTAGTTTTCCTTCCCCTCTCCAAGAGCCATTCCATATAATAAATAACATTTTTAAAGACAAAAACAGGGGAAAAAAGGGAAAAATAAGCATAACTGATCAATACATTGATAAACTCTGAAAACATGTGCAGTGTATAACACTTCTGGACTTCTACTTCTACAGAGGGTGTGAGTGGAAAGATCCTCTCATATCTCTTCTTTATAGTTTTATAACTTTTTTTAATTGTGGTTCCTTCCATTCACTTACTGTAGTCATTGTGTGTATTGTTTTCTTGGCTCTGCTTACTTCACTCTGCATCAGTTCATATAAGTCTGCCCATGCTTCTCCTTATTCTTACCATGTTTGTTGTTTCTTACAGCACGGTAATATTCCATTCCATTCATGTGCCACAACTTGTTTCACCATTCCCCAATCAGTGGGCTGCTTCTCTGTGTCCATTTCTTTGCTATCCCAAAAAGTGCCGTTAAAATATTTTGGCATTTATAGAGACTTTCTTCTTATTAAAGATCTCTTTGGGATATAAGCTTAGTAATGGAATCTCTGAGTCAAAAGGTATAAATATTTTAATAACTTTACATAATTCCAAATTGCTTTCCACATGATTTGTATTTTATATTTGAATATTTTTAATTGTTGAAATTTAGTGTTTTTCATAGAGATGCTGCTCTCCAGGCCAAGTTCCTTGTATAGAAGAATCAGTGGCAGTCATTTACAGAATATGGATTTTCACTGATTTTAGTCTCAGAAATGGATTACTGTAAAATTTCTTTCCTGTGTGGTAAAGTGAGTTGGACTTTGGCATTTAAAACCCTTCACACATGACTTGACCTGACTTTCCTGGGTTTATTATGTATTTCTCCCTCTTACACAAGACCATGTATCTTTCACCTCTTTGTCTTCAGATCCCTTCCATTTCTAGCATTGTTTGATTGTAAACGCTTGTATTTGATAGTCTCACGCTTCTCCATGACTCTCATGAGACTTCTCTAAGTCCCCAGAACTAACTCTCTTCCACATCCAGAAAAAAAGCAGGAGATGCAGGGAATTTATTTGCTTTAAAATTTTTTCTTTTGTTTTACTTATTTAAATAATAATATCTCACTTTTCCTTTATAATCCATGGACTAGCCCTGGGCTAGATTGAAGAGAGAAGGAGAGATGATAGAAACAAAGCAGCCAAAAATAAATCTAATTTGCCAAGGACAGTTGGAATGATGGGTGACAAGAAAAGAGGGAGCTGACAAGGAAGAAAGGAGTGTTGAGAGTGGGAAGAAACTGCAAACACTGATCTCTAGGATTTTCAGTCACCCGCTAACAAACGTTAACATGGAAGTTTATTTATCCTCAGATTTCTTCCTCTTACTTAGCTCAGGGGACCATTGTGCTACTTTTCTTTCTGTGGAAACAGGCTAGCAAAAAATTACTTTTAAGAGTTACGATATGAAAGCTTTTTCAGTTGTATGTCAGTTCTTTGCCGTTAAATACACTATTGTATGCCACACTTTTTAGATGATTGTACTAATTAAGCACAGGACCTGCTTCTGTTAATTCTTCAGGCTCTGGGTTTTGAGTGTTTTTTTGAATCTCTGACTATAGCACATATTTGTAACTTCTGAGGATCTTTAAACTATCCTAGAAACTGTAAATAGAAACATTTGTCAAGGTAATTCTTTGTTTTTCTTTTCCTTTTTATGGTTAGAATAAAGACATAAGTGAAGAAGAAATTAAATCTGCTTTCGGTTTATGGCTGCAGAATTCCAGTACAGTAACTTGTCCCTGGATACTATCAGCTGAAGAATACATTAATTTGACATTTAAAGATGGTAAGTAATTTTTGTTAATTTGGATTTCCCTCCCTTAAACATGAGTAAAGAACTCTCTTTTTTAAGTTACAGCACTGAGAAGCAAAATAATATAAAATTAAATTTTTTTTAAAAACTACATACCTGGTGCAACACCCAGTTTAATATTTCTTTTTAAATTCTGGATTATCCCACTTTGATTTAAATATTAGTCATTACAGTAATGTCAGTATTATCTTTTCAATAGGACTGAAGAAGTTTTCTTTGAGTATTGTTCATCCTTTGGAAACAGAAAAAAATAATTCAGAAAATGTCTTTGTGTTGAGTACCAGCTTGCTCCAGAAGATTGATATACAAGTAAATATTTTGTAATTCTGACTATTTAGTAAAATAATGATTTCTTATTTTATGTTAAAAATGATGTATATAAATGAGTATCCTATAGAAGACATTCTTACCCCATTGATCATATTTATAGACCCGAATGTCTGGATTATAGAATAACTTGATTTAACAGATCTACAATATCCTTATAAAATCCTGTTAACAATACTGGTTAGATTTATGTTGAATACTTTTATTAGCAAATAAAATCATCAGTTGCAAAGTCTTTAAGAATTTCTGAAAAGTAAATGTTTTAAAGAAATTATTTATAAAATTTGTTGCTGATCTAAGTTCTTCCAATGTATAAAAATGAACTACTAGTACTGCCTCTTGTGGGAGAAAAGGAGTTGAGACATGTTGCCTTCTGGGTATGCTGTGATTTCTTTGACTTTCATCAGTGAATACAAAGATGACTTTCTGGACAGATCCTGCCTGCTTCCTGTTTTTGTGGTCAAATTGTTGTATCCTTCACATTCTTCCCAGTTTGTGTCCCTGTTTCTTCTTTTCTCACATTTCCTCTAACATCACAATTAAAATTAAAACCACCTTATTCTTGTTGTTGTTATTTTAAATGAGCCTTTTTATAAGTCCTAATACCATGGAGCTAGAATGGTGTGGCAGGTGGAGCAGAGTGTAAAATTGTGTTTTATAGAGGTATTATCCAAATGCTGGATTACTAAAGTGTTTTAATTAGGTAAAGATGCCCAGTTGCATATGTAAATAAAGTGATTACAGAAATGAAAAAAAGATTTAATATATCACTTGTACTACAAATATGAGTCTTCTAAAAGCACATGTTAATGTATTTGAGGGAAACTTTGCTTTTTGCTTCCTAAATAAAACTGTTTCTTTATCATACGTCTCTCAAACTTAAAGGTGCTTTTCTTTGTTATGGTAGGTCCTTCTGTACCCTGTGGCACAAGAGGAAAACAATGAGGAAACCAGTTTTATTCTTCCTTTTTTAAAACTGAGCTCCTTGGGGTAAGAATTGTGGGCCAAGCAAAATTTGTTTTAAAATATTCTATCGCTATGCTAGGGCCTTAACCTGCAGACATTACAACATGGATGCCAGTAACTACAGTAACCCCATTCATGGATTCTCTAATGATTCTATGATTGTCTGTGTCCATTCAGGCGCTATCTGGCTCAGCAATTCATGTGACTCTCATACACCCCAAAGTATTCAGCTTATTAACTACTTTACATTGAGAAGAGCAAAGAAGCCAGATGTATGAACCTGGTTGTTTGTGATTATAGCAACAATAATTCGTGATTCTTAAATAATTTTGTAAAATTTCAATGAAGAAACATTTTTAGTTTTAAATATGTTATTCTTTCACTTTCTTATAAGTAGAGTAGGTGAGATTGAGTGTGCTCTCCACAGTTCTTAAATGTTATTTTATTTTAGACTCAAGGGCCAGAACACAAATACAGAAGAGAGAAAAGAAACAAAACATATCATAAACTTAAATATTGAAACTTAAATACAAAGAAAGAAAAAATAGGCATGTCGTATGCGTAGCAGAACGTAAGAGAGGATTCAAAATATATAACAATAGATTTTCATTTCAAGAAAACCTATATAATAAATAATACATTTGGTTTTGGGAATTGTCCATCTTTCCTTCCTTGTGAGTTTTCTTTTGTTCTCTGCTTTGCACTTTTTTGCTTTGTTCTTTTGTTCCCCTCCGCCCACCCCATCCCCAAAAGCTACAGTAAAGTTTAGATATATTTCTCTATAGCTATAGATATATACATACATCTGTACATATATAAACATATACTTTCTCAAACATACTCTACTTCTAATCTTTGTTTTTATATTTGTGAATATCTTGTTTCCTATCCGCCCTGATTCCTCTACTTTACTTGACTGACTACCTTGCTCTCCTATTGCTTGCCTACCCCCCTCCAAGGATCCCTCCTCTATCCTCACATTCCCATAAATCTAAATACCCTCCTATACCCCCCTTTTACCTATTCCCTCATTCTCCCCTTTAAATATCCCTCTCTTGTCCTCTCCCCCATCACTGTACCCCTACCATTTTATTTCTTCTAAATTTAGAAGACTTTTATACTCTTCTAAATATATATGTATTGTTCCCTCTTAAACCCATTCCCAATGAAAGTAGGTTACCAGAACTACCAGCCCTCCTCCCCCATCTAAATCCTCTGTATCCTTTCTTCCTCTTTTACCTCTTTTGTATAAAATAGCTAATCTTTTTAGCTGTTTCTAAATGGTTTTACTTTTTAAATTCATATGATAGTCAGGTTTATCCCCATCTTATGAGCTCTGCAATTATTAATAAGAATCTTAGACATTTTACATTTTATGTTACATAAAAGGTAAACATTCTGTCCTTATGAATCCCTTATAGTCAGTCTTTGGTATGTACCTTATGTTTCTCTTGTTTCTTGTATGTCGAATCTTCTGTTAAGTTGAGGATTTTATAACAAAGTCTTGCAAGTCTGACGGTTTGTCAAATGTCCATTTTTTTTCATTCAAGATAATACTTAAATTTGAAGGGTATGATATTTTCAACCCTAGCCCCAGGTCTTTTGCTCTTCAATATTCTCCACAGTTCTTAAGGAAGATGAGGGTGACGATCATTAGCAGGCATGATTATCGGCTAGGTTTTTGACAAATGTATAATTATACCTGTAATTTCCTAAAGAACTATAATTTGAACACAGTGGTGCCCCGGAATAGAGTGCTGCTGACTTTAGAATCAGGAAGGCCTATATTCAAATCCTGCCTTAGACAGTTACTAGCCGAGGGACCTTGGAGAAGTTGGTTAGCTTTTCTCCACATCAGCTTTCTCATCTGTGACGTTAGGAAAATAATACTACCTACCTTACAGACTTGTTATAAGGACCAAATGAGATAACATGGGAAGCACTTTACTAGCCTCCAAGCACTCTTTATGTGCTGTTATCTAGCATTTGTAAAATATCTAGGCTATAAAAGTAAGAACTTTATAAGAGAGTATAATTGAAGTTGTCAATGTAGAATTCGTTTGGACTGAAGTAATTTAGAATTTGTAATAAATGAGGCAATACCTAGACAGATCTTTTAATTATTTATAAAAATTAGATTTGCTAAGTAACGGATTATTACAAACAAGATTTTATAGGGCATGTTTTAAGAAAAAAATTCTGTATTAATCTTACCCAAACACTTTTAAAGTACATATTTATAACTGATATGCTAATTGCAGAAACAAAAAACAAAACCTTTTTAAAAAAATTAAAGCAAATCCCTTGATGATCTATACTAGGCCAAATTAATTTCATCCTAACTTTTGCATGTACATGAGAGTAATAATACTGATTTTTAAAAATTCATAATTCAGATTTGTCACTAAATCAGAATCCAGTAATTAAAATTTTCAAAGTTTTACTCTGTTGTTTAAGATGCTCTAGCCTGATGTAGAAAGCTTAGGGATTTTTAGTAGCAATATTTTATCATTATGCTTCAATGTTGAATTATCTGTTACTTTGTATGTTTTTTTAGGGGGTTGAATAAACAAGGAATAGTTTCTCTGGAGCACGTCACCCATAGTCTCTTGGGACGCCCTTTATCTCGCCAACTGACTTCCATTGTTGCAGGACTTCGGAATGGAGCTGTCCTTGTCACAGGAGTAAAGGTGCTGCTTACAGCTTGTTTACCTGTGTGCTCCCCATATTTTTAACTTAAGAGTAGTGTTCTTTTAATATTTGTATCTTTGGCTTTTGAGTACTATCTTAAAACAGAACTATATACAAAAAAGATTGCCACTTTAAGAATATCGATAACATTTTCATCTATATAATAAGTAAACAGTTTGACCTTAATGAGTGCCTTATAATTAGCCCTCAATGTTTTCCTTATGATTTCTTCTAGATCTTATATACTAAATTTTCCACTGAGTTCTGGTCTTTTTGTTACAAATACCTGAAAAGGCTTTCGGTTTGTCAAATGTCCATCTTTTTCTCATTCAGGATTATACTCAACTTTGCTGATTAATTTATTCTTGGATGCAAGCCCAGCTCTTTTGCTCTTCAAAATATACTGTTCCAAGACCTATGTCTTTAAGAAGGGATGAAGGGGGGTTGCAAGTGGAGAAAGTTTAAGAAGCCCTGTTTTAGAGGAGAAGCTGCTAGGTCTTGTGCAATCCTGACTGTATTTCCACAGTATTTAAATTGTTTTTTTTTTCTTGTTGCTTGCAGTATTTTCTCTTCCTGGTAGAAGAGGGTTTCTAGTGATACATCTTCACCAATCCATTATCATAAGGACCAGAAGTAATCTGTGTTATTCTGCTTAAATTCCCTTTTCAGATTTTCCTCTATTTGATTGGCAGGATTCTTTTCCTTCTGATTGTTATTTTATTATTATTCATCTGTCTTTCTTTTGCTTTTATCCACCTTCAATTTCAAGGTATATTCCCTAATAAACATTTACCCAGAGATCCGGTTTCCATAAACCACAGCTAATTTATACCTGATCAAGATCCTGGAAATATAGGAGAAAGTTGTTTGACTAGTCAAAATGACTACAAACAAACAAAAACCATGTGCTTTACCACAGAGACAAGCTAATCAGTTGGAGCCTATCGATTCTTGTATTTCAAATTCTAATTTCAGAGCCTGAGCTGGGGAAGAAGGAGTGCTTCCAGACAGTGGAAGCCAGAGACAGATCCAAACTTAACATTAACCTACAGAGGGAGCATAGAACCTATCCCAGAGGCACCAAGAAAGTGTCGAATTATTTTCAGTGTTCCCTTCTAAAAGGAGCCTATTGTCACTTTTTGTTTTATATCACTGTCAGTTCCCTTTAACTCTCCTCCCCATGTAACTATTCTTGTAACAATAACAGGAGTTTTAAGCAAAGGCAGCTAAAACAGCAACTTCTTTAGACAGTTTCTACTTCATTCCTCATCCACACTTTCTTCAAAACAATATTTCCTTATCAGTTCTAGAGGACTAAGGTAATGTATTGCAATTCATCCCTATTTGAGGGACACTGTCTCTTCAGTGGTCCCGATTGAAGCTCTTGGTGCCCTCTCTTCTTATGCCGTTTTGTTGCAGCCCTTCCCTCAGCCCCTCCTCACTGCAAGCCTTCTTTGCTCAGGTCACTTTGATTGCAGTTCAGTTTCTCTCATAGTGGATCATTTCACTGGCCACTTAAGAACGATTTCACATTTAAAATACCCCCAGTATTAAGATGATCTGACGACCCTGTGATACTCAGCACCTTCTGCTACTTACTTTGTTTTGTCTCTCTATAGCACCTAGCATATATCTTGCATGTAATAAATGCTTGATAAATCCTTGTTGGATTGGATTTGCCATTCTTCAGCTGGTTCAGAAGAGGCAGAAGCCATCCACCCTGGGTGGAGAGAGAGCGTTTTCATGTTTTTGTGGTTTTCCTCCTTCTACTTTTTTTGGTTTCTTGTTAGAGAAGGGTAGTGTGGTGCTGGATGAGATCAGGAAGACCTGAGTTTGAATCTCTCCTCTGACACTGTATGCTTGAACTTGAACAAATCCCTCTGGACTTCTTACTTCTTCTGTAAAAGGAAGGAGTTTGATAAGCTTGATCTCTGAGTTCTTTTCAAGTTAGAGCTCCACCTCTGTGATCCTCTGAACTTCTCAGAGCCTCAGGGAACTCTCTGAAGATGGAATCATGGAGAAGTAGTACTCTCTGTATAAGTGGGAGGACACCCCAGCCATTGATCCTTTATACTGACAATATGGGTCATCAGAACCAAATAATTCACTATCCAGTGGCATTATTTTGCTTTAAAAAAATGAAATGATAGATTTAAACCAGGGTTTGGCAAAGTATGGCCTCCTGGGCAGCAGGCCAGAGCTGGCCCTTTAGTTTGCTGGTCCCTAGTTTAAACTAGCACCAAATGGTTGAAGATATTAGACTTTTATGTCCTTTCACTATGAAAAATTCCACTGCATGGGATGCAGATCATGAACTCCTTGAAGGAAGGGACATGTTGTAATACTTTTGTATTTCATACAGTCTCTAGCACAGACAAGGCTATCAGGCACTTGATAACTACATATTGATTGATTGTTGGATGAGTTTTGCATTTTACCAACATTTTTTGTTATTGGATTTATTAGTTATGAATAAATTTTAGTTATTAGCAAAAATTTATTTTCTAGGGGAGTGGAAAGTCGACTTTAGCTAAGGCTGTCTGCAAAGAAGCACTTGATAGACTGGATGCTCACATGGAAGTAATTGACTGTAAAGCCTTAAGAGGTAGGAATATGATAACCTTTTCTGTATGTCAATCACTTTTTAGAAAATTTGCTGTCAATGTTAAATTCAACTCTTCTTTTAACTTCTCAATTTATCTTTTCCATATTGGGTCTCCTTAGTCTTTTTTTGTTTTTGTTCAGCTCTTTTTTTCTTATCTGAAGAATCAGTAGAAACTATTCAGTTTTCTCAAGGATAAAGCTTTAGTTCAGTAGTAAAGGGGAAGAAGGAAGAAAAAGGAGTTTTCTTAGCTTGATGTTCTGGGCTACTCTGAGTCACTGGCTGAGGGTGTTACTATGGTGAGAGTGTGGGTAGAAAAGCTTTAGGCTCTCAAGTAAAACAACTTCCCTCTGAGCTTGGTCTTTTGTGCTGTGTAACTCCTTCATGGGTGTTCAGCCAGTGAGTCCCTGTTTGTATGTATCTGTGGCCTTTGCTTGCTTTTATGATGGATATGATTTTATATGTATAGGCAACAAAGTTGGAATAGAATTATGTTAGACTCATTACTTGTAGGTTTATCAGACTTATATGTTGGCATAGTTGGGAATTTTGGTAACCATCTTAAAGGGTTAGATTATACTTTGAACTGAAGGGAAATGTGAACAAAGCCTTCTGTAAATCTTAAAGTGATTCCTTTGTGTGGGCAGAAATGCCTGCAGCCTCAAGGCAAGACTGGTTTGCTTTTACTTTGTTGTATCTATAGTCTTGTTGTCAAAATCAGCAAGATTCTATTTTAGGTCAGTAATTACAAGGATCCATTAGTAAATATTTCCCTGAGCATTTGTTCTCTAAGCTTTTCTATAGATACCTTCTTTTGATGACTTAATTTAGTTTTCCCACACATGCAAATTTCTTTTAATGATGAATGATTTATAGTTAAACTTAAGAATGAAGCATTTGAAGGATGTTTCTGTCAGCCAGTAGGGAAAAAATAAAAATTTGATACAGTAATATTTTTTAAAATGGTAGTTTCTGTGTAGCCTTTGACTCATTTGGGATGAAAGCAGTAAGAAATTTTATTTTTGAGAGATTTCTACTTTTAAAAGAATTTCTCTAAAAAAATTGTCCACATGTCCAGTCTTTTGGATCAGCATATTTTCTACATTTCTCAGGAATAAGAGGGTACAGCCACTTTCCTTTAAAATTAGTCTAGAGAAGACCAGTCAAGGAAGACCTCCAGGTAATTGCTGAATTAGTCAATCTGGGGTTCTTTCAGAGAATGTATATCCTCTGGAAAGAGATGCACTTGAGTTTTAAAATTTAATGATCTATTTTAAGTATAGGCATTTCACTTTTGAAAGGAGGCTGTATGATTCAATAGAAAGTAGGTAGGAAGGCAGGCAGTTGAGAATGACTCACAGCTCTGCTATTGACTCAGAACGTGCCCTTGTGCATTTGATTTGATCCCTCTGGGCCTTATTTCTTTATCTGAGAAATGGGTGGGTGGAGGGTGCGGAGATTCAGTCTTTTTCTGTAGAAACCTGCTGGCTCTGCTAACTGTGAATTAGACTTTCATTGAGAAAATTTTGTTGGTGGCGACATTTTTCCTCTAGAATATTGTTATAGATCAAAATATTTGTTACATGGCACAATATTCTATATTAAAATAAATTTAATTTCCTCCTTTTTGTTCCAAAATGTCCCCAACTCTCTTTTATCCTGTGAAAGTTTATCCCTCAAACCAACTATAAGTTCCATCAGTTTATTTCAAATTCTAAAATGTTCCGTGGTTAAATAAGTTTGGAAAGCTATATTGAGTGATTTCTTACATCTCTTTAGATGCTAAAATGGTTGAATATTTTTCTTCTTTTGGTACCTTTTCCATACATAGTCCTAAAAAATCCTGTGAACTTGAATGAATGATATGTTGTGTTTTTCTGCTTTATAAATCTACTCACCTGGTGATAAAGCTGCCTGTATTCTTGGTCAACTGTCTTGTTTGCTATTAACCATCTGGCGCATGCAGTTTTTAGAAGTTGGTGTGTCAGTTGCATATAAATCCTCAAGCTCAGTCGTCGGATTCCTGCTCAGCTTCCTTAGCAGTTGCTAAGATCGTCACTCAGCAGTTAGTGGAAAAACTCGCCTCCCTAAGAATTCCCTCCACCAGTGAAATCAACAGTCCATGGACAACAGGAACCACTTCTGTGGAGCCTTACAGCCTGGAGCCCTGAGTCAGATTCAGAGCATTTCTTATCTTCTGTGTTTCAGGGAAAAGACCTGAGAATGTGCAGAAGGCCCTGGAGGCAGCTTTCTCAGAAGCCATATGGAGGCAGCCGTCTGTGCTTCTGTTGGATGACCTGGATCATATTGTGGGCGTGTCCACCATGCCCGAGCAGGAGCATGGTCCAAATGCAGTTCAGAGTCAGAGGCTGGCATATGGTGAGGCAGCTGGGGGGAATCTTTCTTGTCACAAAACTGCTTTTGGAGCTCTCTTGTTGTCCAGGACGTTTTTCTGGGCAGTTTTGTAAAGGGGGATTTTCTGCAGCCATGTGTGGTTTATAGTTTCAGATAATAGTCTTAAGATGTAGTTTCAGGCCCATATTCAAATCCTGCCCCAGACCCTTTTTACCTATATCACCTTGGTCAAGTCCCTTAATCTTTCTAAGCTTCACTTTCCCTATCTGTAAAATGGGGACAGTAATGAGCATCCACTTCTAAAAGTTGTGGTGAGGATCAAATGGGAATATCATACATATGTAAAGCACTTTGCAGTTATTATTAAGATGTAGTCTCTGAGTAACTTTCTACAGTAACTTTCTGTGAAGTGACACAGTAGGACGAGGACTGGAGGCTTCTTGGTTAGAGCCTTTGGTCCTCCCTGACTTTTGTAATATGCTTTCTTTCAGTTTTAAAATGGAAATTGATGGAGTATGCTAGTCCATGGTTTGAGGTGTTAATAACTTTTGTAATGCTCTCATTTTGAAATGTCACCTAGGTTAAATAAAGCCTCGTCTTCTAGTGGGTCTCTTGAAGGGCTTGTGAACCTTAATTCTGAGGGCAAGCTTGTGTAAGTAAGGAAGTCTGCATTTATCACTGTTGTCACCCACTTAAGCTGTAGACTTGTCAGGGGAACTACAATCTAAAGAACTTAATCTCCGGGGACTGGCCAGTCACCTCTAGAAGTTGTCAGCTAAAGTTTTGCTTATTCAGTAAAAAAGAAATTATTAGCGACCCCTAACTAATTTTATATAGTATCTGCTTCACTCTTGCAAAATGTCATAAGGAGTATCACCAGACACATGGAGTGGGAAATACACATTGTTGATTTCTGCAGTCTCCCGTGCTTCTATTAGATTATTTTTAATAGTTGTGAAGGTGTTTTCCAGAAATCCATGAGAGATTATCTGTGGACCATTATAATTTTAAAAGCATATGGACTGCATTTAACTTAAGAGATTTTTGGTAGCTATTGAGCTTTTTATGCTAATAGAGAAATACTGCTTATATTTAGCTTTGAGAGACATGATCAAGGAGATTATTGCCATGGGAAGTTTGATTGCTCTGATTGCCACAAGCCAGACTCAGCACTCTCTGCACCCTTTACTTGTTTCTGCACAAGGAATCCACATATTTCAGAGCTTCCAGCCCATAAATGCTCCAGATCAGGTAACAGTGCTTGGGGAAGAAGTGGTTAAATTCTTTATGGCTGTCTCAGGGTAGAAAGAACAACAAAGCCTCGTATTCTACTTTAGAAGACAAGTTGAAAAATGAATTGTGTGATTTCTGGGGTTTAATACACCTATGACTGAGAACATCTTCCAAAATCAACCTCTTTTTGAACAAAAGGGTTTTGTACAAAAGGGTATTCGGAGCAGGCCCAATGAGCTAGTTTATGTGAAATGTCCCAAGATAGTCCTGTGAAAAATTCTGTTGATTTCTAGATAATAGCGTATAAAATTGGTCTCATAGAAACTTTACTTTAGACATGGGATTAGAAAGTAGGGAATCCCACAGGCTAATAAAGGATTGGATTTATAACAAGCCAAATCCAGCATAAAGAAGAAACGTATTTAGAAAAACCCACCATACCAGTTGTCTATATGATTGCCAGGGGAACTGCTTATCATAAATAGAAAATATTCCTTTTCAGAGCAGGGAATGGGGGGGGGGGGTAGGGTGGGGCAGGGCATCTGAGTGAAAAACAGCAATGTAGATAATTTTGTTTTTAAAGTTTATTAGTCTAAAAATTTTTCACCAACCTGTATTACCCACTCCACTTCAGAATTATCATGATGAAGTATCAGATGAATGTTCCTGTACCATCAACTGGATTTAAAATTTCTATTTAAATTTTTGTCATTTTCTTGATTTTCACTAGACTTGGCCTGTTTTCTTTTAAGCCTTGAATCTGTGCTTGTACAAATTAGTCTATAAAACATTAGTATGTCTTAGTAATACAAATCAACACAGACTAAAACATAGATTACTAAGTAACCTTGATTGAGAATATAAAATTTTACTGTGCTTATGTATATTAGACTCACAATAATCAGTATATTAATTTCTCCATGTATCTTTTGGAAATGACATTTCAAGACCCAGAAAAGAAGTGTATTGCATTCATGTTTCCATTTGGTTTATTAAGAAAGTTTTTTTAATGAGTACAAATAATTGTTAGTTTTATCACACTGAATTTTCTCAAAAATTATGTGCAAAAAATTTAGATGTGATTAGAATTATGAATTCTAATTATGTTTCCCCCTGCCTCCCAGGAACAAAGACAGGAAATTCTGCATTGTGTAATAAAAAATAAACTTAACTGTGATGTAGATAAATTCACTGATCTTGACCTGCGTTGTATTGCAAAAGAAACTGAAGGTTTTGTAGCTAGAGATTTCACGATGCTTGTGGATCGAGCTGTCCATGCCTGTATCTCCAGCCGGAACGTGTGCGCAAAGGAGGGTATGTTTTACTGGCAAAATCTATAGCTGAGGACTGTGTTTTCCTTCATATAGAAATGCAGTTGCATTTAACCCAAATCAAGAATTGTTTTTCTTTTTATTTGTTAAGGAGGCATTTGATTAAATAGCACTGTTAACTGATAAGTGAAGTGTATTGAAAATTCATTTTGTTTGATATCAAATATCTTGAAAATTCATTTTCAATATCAAAGTGCCAGAACTATTTTATTTGTTATTTTTAAAACAGGATTACTTTTAAAAACATTAGACTTTCAAAAAGGTCTCAAAGGCTTTACTCCAACATCTTTGCGAAATGTAAACCTGCATAAGCCTAAAGATGTAGGCTGGGACAAGATTGGTGGCTTACACGAAGTTCGGCAGATTCTCATGGATACCATCCAGTTACCAGCCAAGGTATTTTTTTTAATTGGAAGAAGTAACTTCAGAAGAACTACAAAGTACTGATTTTGACTTTGCTTCTAGGAGTTTGAGTGAACTAGTGTTTCAGAAGAAGGTGGCTTCTTGTAGGCAAACGTTGTCATTTCAGTTCCGTTCAGCACATAGAACTGTCAGTGCTCAGGCTTACAGAAGGCAGGAGGGCACAGACTAAAAGCTGAGGAGATGTGTGAGTTTGATGGCAGCTCCATCAGGTCAAGCCAGATTTGGAATCTAAGGGAATTGACACCAGTAGGTTGGAGTGTGGTCAAGGCAAGTTTGTGCAGTTTGGCCATTCAAAGCTAATACAGCAGAAACTAGGAAAGTCACTGGGTTGAAGTGGTGAGCTGAGGCACTTAGAAGCCGAAGTAGCAAAGACCGGGGATCTGAACCTAGGGAAGAAGGGGCTAGGCACAGGAGATGACCACCAGACAGCGGCTACCGCGATTGCAGATTGAGCCAACAAACATCTCTCGAGATTTAGTAATCACTGTGTGCCGGGCCTTGTGCCAAACACCATCTAAAGGGATTGTCAGCAGGGCCCAGAACCCAGATGCCAGAAGACTCTTAACAGTCATGGAGAGAGGAGGAGGAGGAGGATGATAGCTCACATTTATAAAGTACCTGCCATGTCCCAGGCACTGTGCTGAACACGTCACAAAATATTACCCATTGGATCTTCACAGCAACCTTGGGAGGCAGGTGCTGTTATTATCCCCACTTTGCAGATGAGGAAACTGAGGCAAATAGTGGCTAAATGACTTGTCCAGGGTCATACAGCTAGTAACTATGTGAGGTCAAACTGGAACTCAGGTCTTCCAGAATCCAGGCCGTGCCCTGACCTGGCACCACCTTGGCACCACCAGCTGCCAAGGCTGAGTTGATATCTTTTAGGATGTGACAAAATCAAACACCAATGAACAAGGGGAGAGGGAGTAATATTCACGAACACCCGTTTATTAAGTACTTGTTATGTAGAAGGTACTATATCTGGCATTGAGGAATGTAAAAATAACTACCTAAGGTAACAATCTTGCCCTCAAAGACTTTATAATCCAGCAGATGGCATAGGGTGATTTTTTTTCTTAGTGCTGTTTTATTTTCAAGTATGCCATATATAACCTGAGAAGAAAAGGAAGAGGGTAAGATGGAAGATGTTACCTGAACTGTTCTAATCTAATTCTCTTGCAGTAAATATTGCCAGGTAATGTATTTTTCCTATATTTTTGTATGTAGAAAATATTTTATTATTTGTCAGTTTCATTAAGAACTTTACCCTCCTAACATAAACACCTTGCTATTGCTGAGCTTTTGCATTTAAACCACTTGTGTGATTTGACAATGGCACAGTTCAGACCGAATCTGGAAAATTTTTTTCTTTGAATGCATTTTAACTGCTGATTGGTCATTTCAGTTTTAAATTTGGCCCTTTGTCATATTTTTCAGTACCCAGATTTATTTTCAAACTTGCCTATCCGACAGAGGGCAGGAATACTGTTGTATGGTCCTCCCGGAACAGGAAAAACATTAATAGCAGGAGTAATTGCACGAGAGAGCGGGATGAATTTTATCAGTATCAAGGTATGGTGAATATTGTACAGGATAACATGTACATGGGAAACTGGGAGTCGGCCTTACTATTTAGAAGGCTTGTCCCTATAATGATATTCTGCTCTGAGAGACCAAATTATTATCTCACTTTTTATACCCTTTGGCTGCCTGAATGAAAAGTCAGATAATATATGTGTCTGTATATAGACATACATGTAGGGTGTGTGCGTGTGTGTGTGTGCATGTGTGCACATGCATGTGCTGATATGTCTCTTTTAAGTTCTGAAATAATTGGCCTGTACTACATGCTTACACAAGACTCATTAATGGCAGAAAGACAATCCTATGTATTTACTTTTGGGAATATGCCTGCCAAGCCAACGAGCATCCCCCTTCCTGGGTAGTCCTGGCAAATCCCTCTTCTCCCACTTTTCTCTTTCCAGACTCCTCAGTTACCAATTTTCTTATATGCGCTTTTCATTACAACGGAATTTCAGCACATTTTCTTTGACATGTTATGCTTTCCAGGTTTACCTTTTGTCATATATTGACTGCATTTTGATTTTGCTTCCTTTATAGGGAAGAACCTTTAATCTCACTAACCAAAGCCTACAAATTACATTGTAGGATGGATTATTAATAGGAAGGTTACATGAAAATAACTAATCTTTAGAGCAAAAATCTTTAACTTCTGTCAAAGAGGGAGGTACATCTCTTCTCATGCTCTAGGCCTTAATTCTAAGCTTTTTTAGCCCTTTGTCCATAGACCACATAGCCCTTTGTACAGGGTGGCTCAAAGTCATAAGGCAGTTTTAAGCCCATTAGTGCAGAGAGAGAATGTTTGTGTGTCTGTTTACACATAAATGATATGTTATATTCATGTCCAGAATACCAGAAATTTGGAGGAATTATATATTCTAAGTTTTACATGGTCGTCTTGAATAATGACTAGTCCTCTGTAAGCATTCAATTTATTTTTCGTCATGGATTACTTTTTCTGATTCATATTAAAGAAGTATAATTTTAATAGCAATAATCCCAGTTTTGAAAAGTAAAATAAACATTACTGATATACCAAATGAAGCATTTGCTTTACTTTTAAATTTAAACTGTTGAATTTAAAAGTTTACTTTTAGAGAAAAATATACCTTATCTTCCTTTTCCTTTTAAAAACATACATACGTTGGTATCAGTAAATGAAGATGCTAGTCAAAGAGTTCTGTGTCTCTTCACACTAATGAGTTTTCTAATAGGGTGAATCTCTTTAGCCACAGAAGCTGACATATAGCACCTCTGCCAGCAGGCTGGAGGATTTCATTACTTTTGGTATTTCTTCTCCCAGGGCAAATCACAGCCCCACCATCCTGGAATGGACACCATTATAAGATGCTTTGGCCAACAGTAGTCATCACCTGGTAATCAGACTTCTCCAAACTTAGCTAAGTTTATCTTCAGACAGCAGACATGTGACCTGTACGGATCCCATGTTTGAGGGCTTCCCAGCTTGGCTTGAGCTGCCAGGGCTTGTGTGCTACTGGTACAGCCTTCAGGAGCCCAGGGTCATCTCCATACCAGGACAAAGCATCAAAGGGCATCACTTCAGTAAAGCAAAGAAATTATTATCTTACAAGTATTTATTTTTTTAGTATAAATATGCTGGTAAAAGAATATAGTAATTAATTTAAATATGGGAGAGGCCCACTAATCTGTGCTTATTTTTTGAATTTACCATTACGTCATATTGGATTTTTAAATCTGTGTTGGTTCTCTTAAGAATGCTTTTTGATAATCGGAAATAGATTCCATTTGAAAGTGATAACTTTGTTTTGAACACTAACAGAATTATATTCTTCTTGATAGGGACCAGAGCTACTCAGTAAATATATTGGAGCAAGTGAACAAGCTGTTCGAGATATTTTTATCAGGTTAGTTCTCTGAAGATTTGTTGTATTTTAAATTAAGAAATATGTACCAGTATTTCATTATTAGAGAGTTTTTTGATAACTCACTTTTTATAAAGTTTGTGTTTATAACCTGTGTTTTATTAACTAACTGGGATGTCAAAGATCCTTGTATTCGTTTGGGTGTTATTTCTAAGTTGACATTTTTTATTGGGATTTATATTCAAGCATAGATAGACTAATATTCTTCCTTACCATATGCTAAATTTGTTTGTATTGTAGACCAAACTACAAAACTTCAGAGTTTCCATTGGTAAAATGAAAAAAGTTAAACTCCTAATTATCAATATTTGCAAATGTTTTACCTACCACAGTAACCTTATGGTAGTAAGATTCGTGAATTAATTTGTATTGCACTTTTAATTTATTTTTATTAATATCTTTTATTTTTATGCTGCCTGAATTTACTCCCTGGATCTTCCCTGTTTCCATAGAGCTATTAAAAATGAAAAAGAGAAAAACATTTAGCAAAACTGATCAGTACATAGAAAAAAAAAATCTGACATTGTCTGCAGTGTTCCATACCTGTGGAACCTGTCCCCGTCCCCCAACACATTTCCCATGCAAAGGAATTAGAGGAGGTTTCTCCTCACTATCTTTTCTCTGGGGCCAAGCTTGTTCTTTGTGACCTTACCGCATTCATTCTTATTGATTTGTGATCGTTCTTTGAACTGATATCGTTACACTGTTTTCTTGGCTCGGCTTCCTTCACTTTGCATCCATTCCTGTAAGTCTTCCCATGCTTCTCTGACTCATCCTGGTCATCATTTCTTACAGCACAGTCATGAACCAGTTTGTCAAGCCATTCCTTAATCAACGGGCATCTGCTTTATTTCCAGTTCTTTACTACCACAAAAAATACTCTTCTCCAAATTGATGATGACTGTAACTGTGTGCTTCTTCCAGGGCACAGGCTGCCAAGCCTTGCATTCTTTTCTTTGATGAATTTGAATCCATTGCTCCTCGACGAGGTCATGATAATACAGGCGTCACCGACCGAGTCGTTAACCAGTTGTTGACTCAGTTAGACGGAGTGGAAGGCTTAGAGGGTAATCGTCGTCAGTGTTCAGATTTCTCTTTTTTCCACAGGCAAAAAAGTTACCAAATCACAATGAGAATTTTTTCTTTTTCTTCCTTCAGGTGTTTATGTGTTGGCTGCTACTAGTCGCCCTGATTTGATTGACCCTGCCCTTCTAAGACCTGGTCGTCTAGACAAATGTGTATATTGTCCTCCTCCTGATGAGGTGATAATCTCTTATTTATGGTCCCAAACCAACAGTCTATAGTGTTCCCTTGTGAGTTTTATCTCCATCAGGTAACAACAGTACTCTTGCAGTTGGTTAAGAGGACTATCTTTCTTACTGTCAACCCTAGGCCTTAAAAGACAACTAAGAACTTAGAGACAACTAAACTTCTAAGGCAACTTGGAATTCTACCACAAAGGTGGCTCAGTGGTTAGAGCGCTGAGCTCGGACTCAGGAAGACCTGAGTTCAGATCCAGCTTTAGACACTTCCTCATTGCATGACACTCAGCAAGTCACTTAACGTGTGATTGCCAGACAGAATGGATCCATTGGAGAAGGAAATGGCAAACCACTCTGGTATCTTTGCCAAGAAAACCCAAAACAGGGTCACGGAGGGTCAGATATAACTGAAATGACTAAACAACAAAAAGTTCTTAAAACTTTTGTGTTCCTGTTTCACTCACAAAGTAAAAGTATTCTGAAGAAGATGTGAAGTCTCTTTACCCAGTCATTTCCTCAAGAAACTAAAAACTCTGGAATAGTTGGCCAGTTAGAACAAATGTGTATCGATTCCAGAGTAGGTTTTTACTCCGAAGTTCAGATTCTGTTGTCCGTGTTCTGTTGTCAGAGTTCACTTTCTTAATTGACTAGTGTTGTTGTGTCATTTCCAGTTGTGTCTGATTCTTTGTGACCCCTTTGCGGTTTTCTTGGCAAAGACACTGGAGTGGTTTGCCATTTCCTTCTCCAGCTCATTTTACAGATGAGGAAACTGAGGCAAGCAGGGTTAAGTGACTTGCCCAAGGTTACCCATCTAGTAAGCGTCTGAAGCTGAATTTGGACTCAGGTCCTCCTGACTCCAGGCCTGGCATCCTATCCACTGCATCACCTAGCTGCTCTAATCTACAAGTACCATCTTAAAAGACCTTGGACCTTTTAAAAAAGAACATGTATCTCCAGTAACACTTTAAACCTAAAGATTATAAGGATATAAACAAATTACCCAGTTGATTTTTGGTTAATTCAAGTTGGCGTGACTTGTATATTTGATGTCCTTTTGAATCATTCTTGTTAAACATAGGACTATAAATTTGACATTTGCCCATTTCCTCAAGAAAAGAAATATATGCTAACATGAGAAGAACTTGGGATTTTCATTCATTTTCTTACCTATACTTTTCCTTTCCATTTTGGGGGAGGTTAGCAAGATGTGTGTTTCTAGACTTCATAGAAAGTAATTTTTTTTGTAAAGCCTGTTGGACCATTCTTAGAAATTCATTTAAAAAAGGAAATCTGTATTTTAAGATTAGCACTCTCACTGAGGAATCCAGGCTCCTGTAAATATCTCCAGCTGTCCAGATCACTACCTAGGGCTTTGGAAGACTTCCTCTAGGTCTTTGATTTCAGCACTTGTCCCACCTCCTTTTCCAATCATATTTTTTTGGGCGATTTCTTTTATGCCACTTCTTACATGAGTCATTATTTCTAGGATCCTAGATTTCAATCTGGAAGGAGCTTCGAGGGAGTCAGGTATAGCGTTCTCATGTTACAGATGAGGAAACTGAGGCTGAGAGGTTAAGTCACTCGTCAAGGTTATGCAGAAAGTAGCAAAGCTGAGATTCAAACCCAAGACCTCTTATTCACAAACCAGTGCTCCTTCAGTTGTGCTGTACAGTTTCTCAGGATGTCACAGCATATATTTAATACCCACCGTGTGTCCTTCTTATGCTCATTGAGTCACCTACAGTTTGAATTCTTGGGACATTGGAGTGTACTATAATTTGTAAGTAGTGTCAAGAAAATGCTTCAGACAATAGTTAATTTTTTCATTTCTTATGTTACATTTTTCCCTTCAGGTGTCTCGTCTTGAAATTTTAAAAGTCCTTAGTGGTTCTCTGCCTCTGACAGATGATGTAGACCTCGAGCATTTAGCATCAGTGACTGGCTCGTTTACAGGCGCAGATCTGAAAGCTCTGCTCTACAATGCTCAACTTGAGGCCATCCATGGCAGGCGCGTGGCAGGCTTGTCACAAGTAAGGTCACTGGAGAGAAAAAGCCAGCATAGCATTTTATATCGACAGTTACTTTTATAGTTACTGTGATGTGATTTTAACTATTGAAAGGATAACCTTCATTAACTGTAATAAAACTATATAAGCTATTTATGGGAGAATGTCCTATTTGGGAAAATCTCTGCATAAAACAGTTTTATTCTTATGAACTTGAGTGTATTCTTTTTCATCCTATAATTTCGGCCATCTTTCCCATTCTCAAGAAGCTCCAGTGGCTCCTGATGGCTGTTGGCATAAAATACAGATTCTTCTATTTGGCTTTAAAAGCCCTTCATAGTCTAGTTTCTTCCAGGATAATTCCACAGCATATCCTTACTTTCCACCCACACATGATACTCCCTCTCGCACTGTGGTGCCCCCATCATTTGAATGCTTTCCCTCCTGGAGCCCAAGGCTCCCTTTAAGGCTTAGATCAAGTGCTGTTACTTCAAGAGTATTGTCTTGATACACCCAGTTGTGATTCCCCTACCAACCCTGCAAATCACAATATATCTTTTCTTGTATATATCAGAATATTCATTTATCTGTGAACATGTCGTATCCCCAGTAGAATCTAAGCTCTTTGAGGCTGGGACTACTGTCGCCCTTTTGTGTTCATCCCTTCGCTTAGTGCCTGGCCCATGTTGGGCACTTAATAAATCTGGGTGAATAAATTAGTTTGTTAACAGCACAGTGAAAGCCCCAGCACCCGTCCCAACAGAAGTCCCAGCTGTGCAGTTTTCATTCCATTATGACCAAAAGTAGAATAACTAGTGAAGCCACTAAACATTAAAAATCAGGACAGCTGACAAGCTTTACCATGGGCTTGTTTGGGGAAGATGGGTAAGTCTCTTAATTATGGAGTCCATCTTTTTGTTTCCCCATACCCCAAATATGTTTGAGAATCAAGGGGAAAATATTACGAAATATTATGAAAGCATATGAAATGCTTTGATTTCCTTGAATTTTAATTGTTCTATTATAATATCTACACTGGTGGTGATTTCAGAAATGAGGATTATTTAAATCGTTACAAGGCTTTCTTGTTTTGTTCATTTTTTAGGATATTGGTTCCAGTTCTGATAGTGACCTCAGTCTGTCTTCGATGGTTTTCCTCAATCATAGCAGTGGCTCTGATGATTCAGCTGGAGATGGGGAGTGTGGCCTAGAACAGTCTCTTGTTTCCCTAGAGATGTCTGATCTGCTTCCTGAAGAATCGAAGTTCAATATGTATCGGCTCTACTTTGGAAGCTCTTATGAGTCAGAGCTAGGAAATGGAACTTCTTCTGAATTGGTACCTGGTGGAGCCATCCTTTGTTCTAAATGTGCAGGTTTCATTGTGGCCTTCACATAACTGAGCCTCACAGGCTCTTCCAAGTACTAGATGCTTCCAGTCTGGGTGAAGTTGAGCTATTGATCTCTTCTTCTCACCAGCCCATTCCTTTGTGGAGGAAGGATGCCTTCACTTCCACGTAGCTAGTCATACACCTGAGTGATGGGGTTGGATTAATTGATTTTGTGCTAGTTAGTCATTTTCACTGCTTGTGAAGACAAGCCCCCTCCTTCTGGGTGAGAGTCAAGCTTCTAGGTGGACAGTATTTAAACTGTGGTTTCCTAAATATTTATTTCCTTAGATAACTGGGAATGGTCATGGAACACAGATTTAAACTTTTAAAGAAACAGAATTAGTGTTATCTATACCCTTGTTCTTCTTGAACTTTGGATCTAAGACAGTTTTTTTAAAAAATAGATACAAAGATTAACAGGTTCTAATTGAAAAACAAAACTAAATGAAAGGTAAATAATCTGGGAATTCTTCAGAATGATATGAACAATGTAAAAAATTAGATTTAAAGTAACAACGAAGTCCCTTGTCCATTAAGCAGCCAGAAATACAAAAGCAAGAATAAGAAAGAGACAAGTGAATTGATACTCCTATTTTTGTAAAGCATCAAATAATTAGAGAGGAAAATTCTGTTTGATTAATTGGCATTCCTTGTGATATGACTCTTACATCAGAAGGCCAATTTAATTGAGTCCTTAAGACTCAATTGTTTTGACTTTTTTATGTCTCTTTTAACATTTTCTTTTTGTGGTCTAAACACACACTATTGTGTTGATTTGTACTTTATTTCTCCTCAACTTTTTTTTTTAATTTTCCAGAAAATAATCTTTCCTTAAATACTGATTCTGTTAGCTTAACATCTTTTTTAATGTAGAATCATTGAATAACTCAGGATAATGTCAGAAAGCTCTACCTTTCTGTAACATTTTTAGGCCAAGTATCAAAGGGAAGGATGAAGGTATAGAAAGTACCCTCTTTTCTACTAAAAAGAATGAAAATAATTTCAGGTTAAATGTTAAGAAAACATGTTTGTTAAATTCATTTAGAACAGCACTGACTTAGCTCTTCCCCCAGAGAGAAGTCAGTTGGATACAGTTTCTTGGCGTGATAATGGTACTCAAGATATTTTCATAGTCTCAGTTACATTTTATGTGAGAATGTAAATCTTGAAAATTTGATCTGTTTTTATTACCAGTAAGATTAGAAGCATTGAATTGAAGCATTGTCATTCTTCTGGGATTTTGTTTACTATATAGGACTATACATGAACTTTTCTACTATTTACTGTAAAGTTAAAGCTTGGGTAATGTGGGCCCATTTGTACTCTAATATAACCCGGGGGTTAAGTTACAAAAGACTATGTGATAAAATGGGGTCTGTCCCCCATGAACTGATGATGTAGCAAAGACCCCTTCTTCTCACAAGATAAAGCTCTGATTCCTTTCAGCGTAACAAGAAAGTATTTTTAAGCATTCTTAGTTACACAGTACAGTTTGTGGCAATACTCAGTTTCACTTAGGTTAGAATTTTTTTTTCTTGAAAGATGTCATAAACTTCAATAAACTGTTTACGTCTTTTTTCCTCTCATCCCACAATTACCTCTGCAGAGCTCTCAGTGCCTATCAGGACCTAGCTCCACATCTCATGATTTTGCTGGAGTAACTGGGAGAGATCAGGTGCTTTCACACCCGCCGATGTTCAGGATGTCATCCCAAGAAGGTTTTCAAGAGCTCACACAGGAACAAAGAGATCAAATGAAGGCAGAGATCAGTGCCATCAAAGAGAGATACAGGAGCCAAAATGGAGTACGGTTTTTATAGTTTAGAATTCATATTGAGCTTATGCTTCAGTTTTACTTTCTTTTGTGCAGAAGGGTAGGGCATAGTTTCTTGGTTCATAACTAATTTGTTTCCCATAGTTTGATTGCTAATGGCAATAGTCACATGAATGAACCAAATTAATCATGAACTTAACTCCTTTCACTTATATTTTTCGAAGTATTTTTTTTATAATTTTAAGAGAGGAGCTTTCTCATGTATAAAATAAGGGAATTGAAGTGATCTCCAGAGTGTATTATAATTCCAGTTTTCTGTGATATTCTGAAGTGTATGAATATATAGTCTTTTGAAGAAATTGATAAGTAGAAATAACATTTTGGAAATATTTGTGTCACTAATTTAACTTTTTGTCATTGTCTTTTTTTTTTTTTTTTAAATTCAAGGAGGATGTTCCCATTGCTCAGCCAGGACCAATTAAGAATGCATTAGCCATTAGCCAGGCTCACTTACTTACTGCCCTCAGTAATACAAGGCCATCCATTAGTCCAGATGACTGGAAGAATTTTGCTGATCTGTAAGTGGTAACTTTTGATTTAGGACCTTTGGTATCAATATTTGTAACATAGTTACTCAGTTAATCATTTGAAATGCTTTATATAATCGGTTTATTTTGGAAATCATAAGTAATGTTTACATTTTCAGACCAGTTCAGGAAAAAATGACCCTAGTACACTCATGTATATGTAAAACACCACAGGAAAGGGGTCAGACTCTAGAATCATCAGCTATCAGAAATAGGGTTTTTAATTATTCTCTCCTATGGGATGAAATGGGGTTATTTTGAGTTAACTTATTTCATCTTAATTGCTTTATGAGTCCTAAAAAGAGGAACGAGAGCTTCCAGAAAAATCTAATTCTGAAATACTTGAAAATTTTCATAAAAATCAGTCCTTTCTCTTTGCCTTCTCACTTGAAACTGACTAGAACTTCATACCTCTAGCTTGTAAAATGTAGAACTGATTCTGTACACAGTTAGTGGTTTTATCAGTGGTAATATTGTTATAAGTTAGAAAAGTATTAATTATGTTTTTCCCCCTTAGCTATGATAACTTTCAAAATCCAAAGAAGAGGAAAAGTCAAAGTGGAACAACTTTCCGACCGGGCCAAAAAGTAACTTTAGCATAAAAGTAAACTTTCACTATTTCATTTTCTTTTTTAATCTAGAAGTGGTGGCCACTGCACTGAAATTTTTTAAATGGTGTCTGTAAATTTCTCTTTAACTTAACAAATCAAGTTAAGATAATGCAGATTTGTTAATATTGAGGTTATTTAGTGACCAGAATTACTTGCTATTTAATATGGAAGAATAATTTATTTCTAAAATTGCATTCTGTATTTTATTTCCTGTAAACCAATATTAAGCACTTAATGAAGTAATATTGGATGAATGATATATCTAACTATTTGTCCCTTTGTCTGAAGAGACATTAGAATTTGTAGTTACGTGTATTTTTTGGAAATCATTGATACCAACACCTTCAATTGTCTCAAGAAAATGTGTTCATTGTTTTGCTCCATGATTTAGAGGACTATTTTGGAAATAAATGACATCGTCTTACACCCTCATCAGATGATAAGTTCTTTTCATGATAACAAAGGTGGCATTTCCACACAATTTATATCAGTTGGAACTGTGTAATGGTAGAATTTTCAATATTTGCTAAAATATTTAGTGATCTCTGTTCAATCTATAAAAGGCATTTTTTTCTAACATCTGTTAAAATACTGAATCTAGCATCACCACATATTAGTTAAGGAGGGAAGCTAAAGAAACAAAATGACAGCATTCAGGAACAGGAAAATCACCATCGTTTTTCTTAGAGAAGGAAAGCATGCAGAATGCTGTCCCACCTACCTTGTTTTCACTGCCTGGTTGCCCTGTCATCACCACTGCCTGAGGGGATGAGGCATGAGCCCAGCCACGGCTTCCCTGTACTTCTTCCCATTTCTACCTCGTTCAAGGAGACCAGGGCCTCATTTTAGCATGTAAATGACCCTCGCTACTGAAGGCAGTGCCAGGGAAGAACACGCTAGAGCAGCTTTGCATGCAGTCATGGCGGTGGAGGTCCAGGACCAGGGGAGTCTGCAAGAGGCTGATCTCCAGGGCTCACTGGCCACTGGGGAAGGGATTTTCTTGGGCCACAGGGAACTCCTGCCATCACACCTGGAGGAAATGCCTGTCGCAGGGGCAGCATGGATCCTGAAGCTTTGAAGGACAATGCTCAGTAGCATCTGCACCTTCCATTTACTACTGACTGTTGTTGAACCCAACTGGAGGAGTCATCTGTTGCTCAAAGAAGGTGTCAGTGTTTGTGGCTTAGTTTTCTGTGCTATGAATTCCTGTTCAAGAATGTTTTTCACAAATTGTACTGTCTGTAAAGAGTTGGGTGAATTCAAGAAATTGGAAAATATTAAAATAGATTTTAAAATTACCTTGAGTGTGCTGTGCTTTTAAAGTGGTGTGAGGGGGTGAAAAACTAACCAACTTTTCTAAGGCTTTAAGTCATGAGTTCCAGGTGAGAGGGCAGTGAAGCATCGTGGAAGGAGAACCAGACCTGTGATCTGAGAGGCTCAGCGTCAAGGCCCACTTTCCTAGCCAAGTGACCACAGACCCTTCCCTTGAGCGTTCTAATGATCCTACACACTGAGTGGAAGTTTAGCAAATGGGTCAGGGCCTGCCTTGGGTCAAGAAACTGTAGGTTCAAGTCCTCCCACTAACTCCATTCTAGTTGTATGGGACCCTGGGCACACTAATCACTTAGTCTCAGTGCTCTGAGCTGCTTTAGGGGATCTGCACAAGTGAAGGCGGCTCCACAGGAGCTCTAGTCAAAAGAGAGTATCTAGTCACAGAGACAGAGCAAAGGATGTGTGGAAAGTGGTTTCCAAAGTACCGAATACTATAACCAAAAAAGGAAGTCGAGCATTCTTGTTTCAGCTATTAAAACCAGACTGAGAGCAGAGACACAGTGAGTGTTGGGGTGTCAATTTATGCCCCTTCCCTTCCTTCAGCTGAGGGGTGGGTAGATGTGGGTGGAGACTGCTGGCACACTTAGGAAATTTTATGCCTTAGAAACTTGAGGAATTTCTGGTGTGGAGGGACCCAGAGACACAATTCACCCGAGTGTGAAGAACCAGAGCCTTCAGTTTCAGACCCACCCCTGGGCCCTCTCATGATTTATCTGGACTATTTCTGTCTCTGCCGCACCTGAGGCTTTGGGGATGAAGGGGATGTCGAAGCTCACAGCAAGAGGGGATGCTGTGGGTCACCCCACGTTAAAGGGGAAAGTCAGACTCTGGAGCAGAAGGGACTTGCTCGTTGTTACAGAGCCAGTAAAATGTTAGAGGCAAATTTGAATCCAGGCCTTCCTAACTCCCGAGCCCATAGCTCTATATTCACTGCAGACCACCTAGTTCTGTAACATACAGGTGGTGCAGTGGATAGAGTGTTGTTGTTGGAGTCCGAAAGCCCTGAGTGTGAATTCTGCTTCAGACGCTAGCCATGTGACTTGAAGTCACTAAGTCACTCAGCCTCTTGCAAACTCGAATTCCTTCCATACCTTGCAGGGTTGTATGTGTCTGTATAGTGCAGACCTGAAAAGCACTGTATAAAATGCTATCAGTTTTCTTTTTGCAGTTTTAAGTATACTGATTCTTTTAAATTTTGTTTTATTCTGAACTTAAGCACCAAAAAAGAATTTCCATATACGAAGTAGAACAGAACAAAGAGGATTACATATGAATACTTACTTGCTTTTAAAAATACATACATATATATATATATATATGTATATAATTCAACATATTTTGAAGGCTGTCCTGCTTGTGTCTGTTTTCTTCTGAATTTATTTCTGGTCTCTTCTGTGCATTTTTTTAAATGTTTCAACAACCCACTTTGTATTTTTTTTTGACAACACTATTCCTTGATCTAGATTTGTACCTAGGAGTCCTTTTCCTTTGATCTCTTTGGCACCTAAGCCTAGTGGTAGGGCTTAGGTCAAAGGATGGTCACAGTTTAATGACTAGGGCATCACTCTCTGGAGTGGCTGGACCAGTTCACATCTCCACCAGCATTGCCTTCGTGTGCCTCGTCTTCCACTGCCCCTCTAGCAATTGTCACTCCTCCCCCACCTTTTTTTTTTATTCATCATCTTTGCCAGTCTGAGAGATGAAAACTCAGCGATGTTTTCATTTGAATTTTTCTAATTATTAGTCATTTGGAGTATCTTTTCATGTGACTATTGATGTCTTGGATTCCTCCCCTGGAGAACTGTCTGTTCATATCCTTCGATCATTTCTCCATTGAGGAATGGCTAATGGTTTCCCTGAAAATTTATTTTCTTTTAAGTATATAACATAAGAGTTGCTACATTCTTAGGTGTGATTCTCATTAATTTCCAGAAACCAACATTTTTTTTCCAGTAGAACACAATAGAAGTTGAAAAATAATTATTGGTTAGAAGAATCTTCCTAACAAATTATCCATCCAGAAAACCTCCAAAAGTGAAAGAAACCCGTATGTAACCATCCACTCTCCATGTGCAGGAGACTTCATTTGAGCACTTCTTCAAGATAGCCCTGTTCACATTTTTTTTTTTTTAGATTTTTAAAATTTTGTTCTTTTAAAATAAATTATATTGATGCCTTTGCTTTGTACATCATGGTCATTTCTTAAGATGCTAAGCATCATCCCCACCCCTACAACCTCTGCCACTCATCCATCAACAGCCACTGAGGGGGTTGTGGTAGATTGATACCAATCTGCCCATTGTCCTATTTATCAGAATGTTTCTAAACTACATCTTTATACTATGCGGTTTTGTTACTGTGCTATTCAACTTATCTCTCATTCTCTCAGGCTTTCTGAAGTCTTCTCTGGAGTTAAGATTGGCTAAGATGTTTCCTTGGTGTAGCTTTTAATGTTCTCTTACATAATTCTGCTGATAATTTCGTTTTGTATTAATATTTTAAGCTCTTTCTTCATGTCCCACAATAGAACGGTATATTAATGTCACTGGAGTTGCTTTGTTATAATGAATAGTACCGGATAATAACTTGAGGTCTTGTGTTGATTTATACTTAGCTTTTTTGTTTATACTTTTACTTTGTGCTTTTGTTATTATTTATACTTTATACTTTTTATTTACTTTATACTTTTGTTTTTACTTTTATACTTTTATTTTTACGTCTACTTTATATTTATATATCTCATTTTAGAATTCATTAGAGTACTTACATATTTGCTTAGTCAGAAAAAGTGGTTTTTCTATTGAATCTGAATAATGAAATCAGAAAAATAAAGATAAGCAGTTGTTCCTACATGTACTAAGTAAAGATTGGAAGAGAAAAGGAACTTTGGATTAGAGTTCAAATACTATAGGGATAATCCAAAATTGATCTCTATTAGTAAATCTACAAACATTAAGTGCCTGTAGGACACTATTCTAGGTGCTTTCAAAATCAAGGCACTATAGTAAAAAAGCCTCAGTAGAGAGCCCAAGTGTAGATATTCAAATTGCAAAAGAATACTATTACCTAAGTAGAGGGACACTCAGGCACTGATTGAGGACAGTCGAAAAGATGCCTCCCCTTCCGTGCAGATTAGAGCCTATGTCTTTAGTTTTTACCTCATCTGGTGTACTTATGTCGTGGTCTCAGAGGATCTTGAACCTTTCCAGAAGGAAAAATGGGAGCTTAGCAGTCTTTGGAGAGAAAAAAAGGATTGTATTTTTGTTGTTATATGCCCAAGGGAAACTCATTTTTTTATTAAGAAAAAAAGGATAAATTTTGATTGAACACAACAGACAATTCCCAACAAATGTCCAAACCTCTCTTAAAGAATATGTTCCCCCAAATATAAGCCAAATAAATATTGCTGAATAACACTACATGCCACTTTTCATTTGGACCCCATATGACTCAATTCATATTTGTTACTCCTTAAGGGGCAGCAATGTATGCCATTATTCATAAACATTTATTTGTTGTGCATTCAATACAACATAGGGCAGTTAGGTGGCCAGGTGGATAGAACGCTGGATCTGGAGTCAGGAAGACTGACGTTCCTGAGTTCAAATTTGGCCTGAGACATTTACTACCTGCTTGACCCTGGGAAAGTCACTTCACCCTGTTTGCCTCAGATACTAATTTGTAAAATGAGCTGGAGAAGGCAACGGCAAACCACTCCAGTATCTTTGCCAAGAAAACCCCAAATGGGGTCACCGAGTGTGACACAACTGAAAATGACTGAGCAATGAATTCTGTTTGTGATTTCTATAGATGTTACCTGAAATCATCTTAAGGCAAAGTCATGTTGGAGAACATTGGGATTGGGGGAGGGGAAGAATTTGGCCCTCTCTCTCTCTCTCTCTCTCTCTCTCTCTCTCAACCAGAAATGCTTGGATATTAAATTAATGTTAAACAAATTATTTCTGGCAGATGAACCTAAAAGGGAAAGCATAGTGTTAGTTTTTTAATTATTTAATTTTTTTTTTTCTTACCAGCTTGTATCAAGAAATATGAGTGAGGAACTACATAGTTTTTCAAGTTGTTATAACAATAGTAATCAACTTTGTAAAAAACAAAGGAACAGCTCAGTAAAGGAAGGCTCTTTTCAAAACAGGGTGTGGTATGACAGCGGAACCTATGTTATTGCTTATATGCTGCCTTTCTTAGCTCAAAGTACTTCAAAGGATATTTGATCTACAAGAAGAAACTAACCATTTTTCTTGGTGATAATAAAAGGTGAAGCAAATTCATTTTGTAATAAATTTCTTTCTAAAACTATTTGCTAGATATTCTTGAAAATTCTTGAAAAGATAACTACTCTAAATAATTCGGTGTAAGGTCCACGAATTCCTACTTTGACCCAGAAAGATGTGCCTGCATTTATGGAAAAGATGGATAATCAATTCATGAATTTTAATGTTTTCCAATTTTTAAAAAACTTGCTCTACAAATAAAATAGAAGAAAGTATTGACTTATTAATCATTTGACCAGAAGCAATTCTCATTTAATTTTAAAGACTTAGATGTTTGTAAATATGAATGGAGGGGTCAGAGCTAAGATGGCAACTGGAAAATAGACTCGCTTAAGCTCTCCCCCAAATCCCTCCAAACACCTGTAAAAAATGGCTCTGAACAAATCCTAGAGCTGCAGAACTCATGAAATAACAGGGAAACAAGTCTCCAGCCCAAGAGGGCCTGGATGGTTGCTGGGAAGGGTCTATTGCACTGTGCTGGGAGCTGAGCACAGCCCAGCGTGGACTGTGCCAGGACAAACCAGACCAGGAGTTGAGTGGAGCAGGCTTTAGGGCCATGAATAACTGAGCTGTGGCAGTTACCATACTTCTCAACCCACAAACACCGAAGACAATGGAGCAGGTTGGTGGGAAAACGGCTGGATCTGGGTGAGAGAAGTGCAGAGTCTGGCCCCAGCCCCAGGGGTGGCAGAGGTGGTGCAGTGGCAGCAGGAAGCTCATGTGGCTGCTTCCAGAGCTCCAGTGGAGGCTGCTTCTGGCCCCAGGCCCACACAGCGGGAGGAATGAAGTGGCGGATCAGAGTGGGAGTGCAGGGATTGCTTTGCTGGCACAGAGAGCAGGGTTCGAATGTTTTGCTCTGCATGGATCAGGGTTGCGGTCCTGGTTGGTGATTCTTGCGGGAGGAGGAGCACTGGTGTGGCAGAGCTTGCAGTGACTGTAAAGTAGCTCTGAAAACAGCAGTGCAAGGCCCCTAAAGCTTGGGACAAAGTACTCTCTACTCTACAAGCAGTCATGCCCTGACAAAAAGCTCAGGGGTCAAGTAGTTGACTTGGAACATGATCAGGCAGTGTAAAAGGACTCAGATTCAAGACTATAGAATCTCTTTTTGGTGGTAAGATCAAAACATACAGCCAGAAAAACTCAACAATGTCAAAGAACCTACATCAAAATCCTCCAGGAAAAATATGAATTGGTCTTGCACCATGGAAGAGCTCAAAAAGGATTTGGAAAAGCAAGTAAGAGAAGTAGAGGAAAAATTGGGAAGAGAAATGAGTAATGCAAGAAAAACATCAAAAATAAGTCAATGACTTGCTAAAGGAGACCCAAAAAATACTGATGAAAATAACACCTTAAAAAATAGACTAACCCAAATGGCAAAAGAGCCCCAAAAAGCCAATGAGGGGAAGAATGCTTTCAAAGGCAGAACTAGCCAAATAGAAAAGGAGGTCCAAAAGACCACTGAAGAAAATACCACCTTAAAAATTAGATTGGAGTAAGTGGAAGTTAATGACTTTATAAGAAACCAAGAAATTATAAAACAGAACCAAAAGAATGAAAAAAATGGAAGACGATGTGAAATATCTCATTGGAAAAACCACTGACCTGGAGAATAGATCCAGGAGAGATAATTTAAAAATTATTGGACTACCTGAAAGCCATGATCAAAAAAAAAGCCTAGACATCATCTTTCAAGAAATTATCAAGGAAAACTGCCCTGATGTTCCAGAGCCACAGGGCAAAATAGAAATTGAAAGAATCCATCGATCGTCTCTTGAGAAACATCCCCAAAAGAAAACTAGGAATATTGTCACCAAATTCCAGAATTCCCAGGTCAAGGAGAAAATACTGCAAGTAGCCAGAAAGAAACAATTTGAGTATTGTGGAAACAATCAGGATAACACAAGATCTAGCAGTTTCTATATTAAGGGATTGAAGGACTTGGAATATGATATTCCAGAGGACAAAGGAGCTATGATTAAAACCAAGAATCACCTACCCAGCAAAACTGAGTATAATACTCTAAGGCAAATATGGATTTTCAATAAAATAAAGGCCTTTCAATCTTTCTCGATGAAAAGACCAGAGTTGAATAGAAAATTTGACTTTGAAATACAAGAATCAAGAGAAGCATGAAAAAGTAAACAGGAAAGAGAAATCATAAGGACTTACTAAAGTTGAACCATTTTGTTTACATTCCTACGTGGAAAGATCATATTTGTAACTCATGAGACCTTTCTCAGTATTAGAGTAGTTGAAGGGATATATATAGAGAGAGGGAGAGACAGAGAAAGAGAACAGCGTAAGTTGAATATGAAGGGATATCTAAAAAAATAAAATCGAGGGGCGAGAAAGGAATATATTGGGAGGTGAAAGAATGGGGTAAATTATCTCTCATAAAAGTGGCAAGAAAAAGCAGTTCTATTGGAAAGGAAGAGGGGGCAGATGAAAGGAAATGAGTGAATCTTGCTCTCATCAGATTTGACTTAAGGAGGGAATAACATACACACTCAATTGGGTACCTTACCCCCACAGGAAAGTGGGGGGGGAGGGGATAAGAGAGGGGGAATGATAGAAGGGAGGGAAGATTGGGGGAGGAGGTAATCAAAAAAGCAAACACTTTTGAAAAGGGACAGGGTCAAGGGAGAAAATTGAATAAAGGGAGACAGGATAGGATGGAGGGAAATATAGTTAGTCTTTCACAACATGACTTATGGAAGTGTTTTGCATAATGATACGTATGTGGCCTTTGTTAAATTGCTTGCCTTCTAAAGGAGGGTGGGTGGGGAGGGAAGAAAGGAGAGAATTTGGAACTCAAAGTTTCTAAAAACAATGTTCAAAAAAAAAAAGTTGTCATTACATGCAACTGGGAAATAAGATATACAGGCAATGGAGTATAGAAATCTATCTTGCCCTACAAGAAAGTAAGGGGAAAGGGGATGGGGGGGGCGGTGACAGAAGGGAGGGCAGACTGGGGAAAGGGGCAATCAGAATATATGCCATCTTGGAGTGGGGGGAGGGTAGAAATGGGGAGAAAATTAGTAACTCAAAATCTTGTGGAAATCAATGTTGAAAACTAAAAATATTAAAGTGTTTATTATGTGCCAAAAATATGAATGGATAAGGTGACTGTTTGCCATCATGAAATATAATACATTTAACTTTACTCCATATGAGCAAAAGTGATCAATAACCATGTTTTATGAGAGCACATGGTACCAAGCATTTGAATCTCAAAATTTTATGTTTGGGCTTTGGGCAAAAAAACAGCTGTCTAGTTTTTATTAAGCAAAATGGTGGAAATTTTAACATTGTTAATGAGTTTTTCTGCTTCAGCTGTAAAAAAAAAAAAAATACCAGTCTTAATTAGTGGTTGAAAAGAATGAGTAACAATATACTCAGTGACACCATGTTTTGAGAAATATTGTTACCAAAAAAGTCTACCCAATGAAATAATATTTTGTTATAAATATGAGGACTATATCTATCCAGAGGAAGCTGTATTTTACATTACGTGTTTTGTTTTATTTCCTACAATTTGAAATTTTAATAAATCTTAATTTTATTTGATTAAAATATAAGCTACTAAATTATTTGCATAATTTGCTTTATGTGAAGGGGCCGGGGGGGGGGCCACAATTTTTTTGAATAAAGGGAGAGTATGCTACCTAAAGTCTAAAAGCCAAGGATTTTATTGACGACCCAGTGGCTTGTACTTCTGAAATTGTCTTTAGAAACCAAATCTTTCATTTCCTTTTTATTCTACAAAGTACATGGTACAAAGCTTTTTACATGCAATAAATTTTTAGTGAATATAACTGAATTGGAGTATGTTAAATATGCTTTGTTTTTATAGTGATGATGAAAAATGCAGGCCAGGCAAATAAGCATTTTTTTTATTTACAGAATTTACCTTCTTGATTTTATGTCTTATCTTTTGCCCAATTATTATAGTTGGTTTTTTTTTCCTGTAGGAGGGAGTAGTAGCTGAAAACCACCCAAACCTCTTGGATCCAGAATAGCATTTGAGGTTACATTTGGTATTGTATTTTACTAGATTATTAAAGTAACTTAGAATGTGCTTCTGTGACATGCTGGCGATGGAATTTGATGAAATATAACATAGTAATACTTGTTGGAACATACTCCAAGGGACTGTAAGAATAGTTTTATTGTGAAGATTATGGCTTAAGAAATGTGGACCATCAGTTGGTACTCAAGAGTTAGTGTTGCAACAATGTATTATAAGATAGTTCAATGTGAAGGCCAGAAGGACTCTCAGAAACCAGATAGAGAAGGAAAGCCTTGAGCTTCGGGTTGGCATTTGCAGGACTGGACTGGCTGGGTGGGTGGCAGTACTTGGGTCTTATCTCCCTTCTGTGGCCCATCCTGAAAGGCACTGAGTGACACCTGGGAATCGGCCCCAGAGGCAGAGCATGCCCTCCTTCTGCCTTGCCTGGAAGAGGAGGATGAGGAGGAGATGATAAACCCTGGCAGCCGGAGGGTTGCTGTGGCTGGACCCCAGGGCTGATGTCTAGCCTGCGGGCTGTGGGATGAGTTACATCCCAGGGTTCCAGGGGGCTTTGAACCTGTCTGCCCACAGCTGTAGCATCCTAGGCACCTGCGGCATGCTGGATGAGAGCTTCCACAGGTACACGAGGAACCCTCATGAACTCTGGTTGCAGCAACTGCAAGGTAAGGGAAGGAGGGAAAGAGGGAAGTGGAGTGCAGTGGGGATGGCTGCAGGGACTGGACCGGACCTCCCTTTCTGGAGGAATCGGGACAAGGCTTGGGAGGAAGGGTGGAGGTGGGAAAGAAGGGAAGGGAGAGCCTGGTGCAGAGGCTACAGCAGCCGACTGAGGCCGGAGACCGCTGCTAGAGATGGATGACCTCAAGCAAAGCATTTCATTTCTCTGAAGCTGTTTCCTCATCTGTAAAATGGGCCTGATTATCTCCTGCAATTGCTGTGAGGCTCAGATGAGATGTGTGTGTGTGTGCGCGCGTGTGTGTGTGTGTATGTATATACATAAATACATATATATGTACATATATATCCTTCTGCAAGCTTAAAGGTTATACATGAAATTGGGTTATTTTTATTAGACATTTAGGTAAGTGGTGCAGTGGATAAAGCACTGGGCCTGGAGTCAGGAAGATCTGACTTCAAATTTGGTCTCATGCTTAGTACCTGTGTGACCTTGGACAAATCACTTACCCTCTGTTTGCCTCAGTTTCCTTATTTGTAAAATGAGGTTAATACTAGCACCTACCTCCCATGGTTGAGGATCAAATGAGATAATATTTGTAAAGCACAGGCATTGCCTGAATGTTTCTTTCCTTCCTATTGTCAGAGACTGTGTGTGATTTCTTTTGAGGTAGAAAATTCTCACTAAAACATCTTAAAAGTAACTTTATTGTAAAATTTGAGAAAGTTTGGAAGCCTTGGCCAAAAACCTTCAAATATTTTTTTCACCTAAGAATTCTGAGGAAGAAGTGGAAATAGACTTAGTGCTCATTTTTACAAGTATCTCTCACAGCTCTAAAGGCATCTTGGCAGGCTGGGAACATACAAATGCCCTGTGTTATAATGGGTTTTGCTTTTAGAAGAACCTCATTGGGAGTATTAAAATGAAAAAATGGGCTCAATATGCATTGCCTTTACATTTGAACATTTAAAATGTTGTAACCAATGCAGCTATAAGTTTCTTTTATAGTTTTATATAGTTTCTTTTACTCAGAGGGAAATATAGACCAACAGTAAGCCCATAAGCATTTATTAAACACCTATATTCCAGGCACTGTGCCTTTGTGTCTGAGGACACAGTGAAAGGCCAAACCAAACAAAGCTAAGCTCTGCCCTCAGAGAGCTCACAGTCTAATGGTGGAGACAACAGGAAAACAGGCAGGTACAAACACGCTATTGACAAGCTAAACTGGAGGTAATCAACAGAGAGAAGGCACTAGCATGGACGAGGTTAGAACTAATGTGCTGACCTCATCATTTACTTTTTCTTTTTAAGCCACCAAATAAGCTGTATTTCACGGAGATTTGCAATTTCACCTACCATCCTCCTCTCTGTTGTTCTTTGTATATGGAAATGTGCATATATGTTGGTGTTTATCAAATTCAAATTTATTTTTTTTAAATACCTTAGTTTGTGCCAGTTTCTGAGAAGTAGGCAAAAACTTGAGAACAGATAAATTCAGCAACTTTCTGCGTAGTAAAAGGTCTTTGTTATCTTTTTGGAACCAATTGTCCTCTGCTGTACTGACCAGCACAGAATGAACCCATTCTCAGGAAGGGAGCAGAGGAAGAAAAGGAAGGAAATCCTCTGGGCTAGTCAGTTACAACCTTTGTCACATGGAGCCTGATCTACTCAGTCTTATCTTCTGAGCTGTTCTACCAAGAATTTCTGCATCTTCCAATGTTTCATTTTAATCAGTGTCTAGAAGTTCAGGATTTGCCTAATTTCAGATAAGCTTTATTCGTTCTTGGTATTTTTAAAAATACATGTTTCTTGATATCCACGTGCCAAAGTGTGATTCCCTGTCTGTGCTGAATTCAAATTCGACCTCAGATCTGTACTAGCTGTGTGACCCAGACAAGTCACTTAACCTTTGTCTGCCTTGTCTGGGCTGCTGGGAGGATAAAATTACATTTTTGTAAAAGGCTTTGCAAACCTTGCAGTGCTACACAATTCCCTTTCTCCGGGCTCCTCCTTTAAAGTGTGCCTTTCTCTGGGAAGAACAACTTCATGAGTGACTCACACTTCACCATGAGTCTGTCTGTCTCTCTCGAGATCTCAGTAGCAGAGAGCCCTTGGGTACCTGCTGGAGAGAAGGTACAGACAAGATGGGACAGGACAGAAACAGGAGATGGGGGTAAACTTTCAGCTCTAAAAGGCTATCATTGATTCTGTGATTCTTTTCCACAGTTTTCCTGAGAGTCTGACTATGACATCCCACAAATGGGATTTAATTCAGTACCAAGTGTCCACCGCCCCAAGTCTCTCCTTCTCATTCACGTGAACTCAGAGAAGAAAGAGCTAAGCACACCCCTCCTAGATAGCACAGACTCCTTCACCAGCACACTCTACTCCTGCCTTTCACTGAGCTGCTTGTAGACTTCTGGGACAGTGTTGTGTGACCCTGGGCAAGTCATTTAACTGCTGTTTGCCTCAGTTTCCTTATCTGTAATATGGGGATAATAAGAGCATCTACCTCCCTGGTTATTGTGAGGATCAATTGAGATATTTGTAAAGTGCTTAGAAGAATGTCTGGCACATAGTAAGCACTATATAAATGTTAACTATCACTTTTTCAAAGTAAGGAATAAAAGCTTTGTTGGCTTGAAGTGAATTGATATGGGGAAGGCAATTATAATTTTTTTTAAATGTTCTTAAAAGTCGCAGGTGATTCAGAAGCAAGGTGCACATGAGTTTCAGTTTCTTTTTTCCTTTTCAGTCATCCAATGAAATAAAATATTGGGGAAATAGGTTTTTTCTGATTTTTAAAATCTGTTTAATACTTATGCATAGAACCTACTTTTCAAGTTATCCTGAATTTGGGAACAAGGGAGAATAAATTTTTGACACAATTAAGGAAAGAGTAAGTAGAGTGCTCCTGTCTTGTTATTTCTCTTAAAGGTGAGGTCCATTAGGCTAAATTTTAAAAAATTTTTTATTCATTTTAAACCCAAATGCAAAATAAGAATATAGGATATAGAGAATTCAGTATAAAACAACAGATTTCCATTTCAAACTGTTTACTTATTTTTGAAAACCTATGTAATAAATTCACCTTGTTTTAAAAGCTCCCCAGCTTTTCTGCACTTCCTTCTAAGTTTCCTTTTGTTCTCTGCTGTGCACTTGTTATTTTATTTCTTCCTCCCCCCCACCACCTTGCCCTAGAGAAGGCCACAATTAAACACAAACACGTAGACATATACACATATATCTATATACATATGCACACATCTACATGTCTGTAAGTCCATCCTATACATATTTCTAGTTGTCAGTTTTTCCTCTGGAAGTGGATAGCCTCTTCCTTCTTAAGTCCAAATTTTCCCATGTTTTTCTAAATCAACCAGCTCATTTCTCATACCACAGTGGGATTCCATAGGTGTTTTTTCTTAAGGCTCTTCTCCCCAACCCCAGATCATCTAGGAATTAGAGAAATAGGGGCTGGCAGGAATAGAGAGAGCCTTGAAATCTTGTGGCCATGTAGCAGTGGGGCTGGGAAGCCCTTCTGTCAACCTTTCAGAACTAGCCCCTTATTGAAGGCATGGATATGGGAGAGCTGCTTTCACTCTGCTGTTAGCTCTGGGCTTTCAGTGCTAAAGGAGGCGAATGGTGGTGCAAGTCATTTAACCTCTGTTTGCCTCAGTTTCCTTCTCTGTAAAATGGGGATAAAAAGAGCATCTACCTCCCAGGTTATTGTGAGGATCAACTGAGATAATATTTGTAAAGTGCCAAGTCAGAATGACATCTTTCTGCGATGCTGGTAAGAAGCAGCCAACCAACTCAGCACACATTCAGCTTGCATTTACATATATATATATGTGTGTGTGTGTGTGTGTGTGTGTGTGTGTGTATATATAGTGCTTTCAAAGTTTGCAAAATGCTTTTCAAAGATTATCTCACTTTATTCTCACAGCCACCCTGGGAGCTAGGGGCTATTATCATCCCCATTTAAAAAATGAGGAAACTGAGGCACAAGGTATCACGCAGCTAGGTGTCAGAGATAGTATTTAAACTTATTTAAACTCAGGTCTTTCTGATCCCAAATCCAACACTCCATCAATTGCCTTTTGTGTGCTTTCATTGACTATGGACACATCCTACACTTTGGAAAGTCATGGCATATCAGACCCAACTGGGGAAGCTGGAAAGCCTTTCCTTACACCCAGCTGTTTCTATTCATCACTTCTTAGATGGATGTAACAAATGAGCCTAAGAAAAACTGTTCTTCAGCTCTCACCATCAGCTCTCTTCTTCAGATTATTTGGAGGAAGAAGTACAGTAATTGCCTGCCTCCCTTACCTGATGCACATCAAGACCCCAACATGGTTCCCAGTGTGGAAGGACTCACCAGGAGGCTCACACATACAAACATACATGTTTTGTGTTTGCATGTAGAGCTGAGCGTCTCTCCTCAAAAGCTGTTTCCCAAAAAAACTGTAGGAACGGTCTAGAAAATCCAACACCTTCGGTTTCATATCCTGGCTTTGACTCATCCTAAAGAAAATACCCAACTGGAAAAATGAGGCTTTGGAAGAAAAAAATGGAAAACCAATTAGTATGCCAGTTATAGGTGGCAAAAGAATTCAGAGGTTCTAGTAAGGAAACCTGCCTCCTACTGTGTCCTTGACCTAATAACAGGAAGAGTCATTAGCTTTCCTGGGAACACAGTTTTAGCAGGGATGCTTATGGAGCAGTGAGGGCAGTGGGGGGCAAGTATCCAGCCAGATGACCAGATCCACCCAACAAGGCAGAGAGAGGGCAAATGCAACAGCCACGTTATACTCAATGCCCATTAGCTAATTCGACTAATGAACAATCTGATCTTGTTATCTTTCCACCTAAGATACTTATGGGATATCTGCTGCACAGGGATTCAAACTCACCACTCCCCTGAACCTGGTGCCCATAAGAGGGAAGAGCTGTAATATTAACCCTTTCCTGCCTTTCAGGTGGATAGCTTATTCCAGCTCCCTGTTTTGGTTACTAGATCCCCAGATGCTGGTCTACAGGGAGAGGCAGCCTGTTCCCGTGCCCTCGTCTAGTGAGGTAAGATCGATTTGTATACACTTCTACGTCTGCATGTTGTCATCTCCCCTCTCCCCGATAGGGCAGGGACTGTCTCATTTTCGTGTTTGCATCCTCAGAGCCTAGCACAGTGCCTGGCACACAGCAGGCATTTAACAAAGACAGTTGATGGGGTGTTGGATTTGGGATCAGGAAGACCTGAGTTTAAATACTACCTCTGACACCTACTAGCTGTGTGACACCTTGTGCCTCTGTTAAATGGGGATGATAATAGCCTCTAGCTCCCAGGGTGGTACTGTGAGGATAAAGGGAAATAATCTTTGAAAAGCACTTTGCCAACTTTGCAAGCTGAATGCGTGCCGAGTGGTGGGCTACTTCTCACCAGCATTGCATAAAAACATTGCTCTGACTTACCATTCCCCCTGTTCTCACAAGCTGTCTGGGCAGGAGGAGCCCCTAGCACTGAGCGCTCACGGTGCCTGGTCCACAGAAGACAGTGAATAAACATTTGTGGAACTGGAGTCCAAGTCACTCATTGTATAGAGTAGGAAGCTGGCCAGACAGCTAATGACTGATGTGCCGTGTCTTCTGTGCCCTTTTCATCTTGCCTCCCACTAGATATTCTGGGAAACAGAGTTCTCGTCCTCTCCTGTGCTGGAATTCGATAGGACAGTCACCAACTGTGGATGGTGAACCTTGGGAATAGCTACATTTAGTTCATGTCATCCTTGTAGTATAAATTACGGGGCAGGTAAGTAGGCAGGCGACAGAAAATAAGCACTTATTAAGTGCTTACTATGTGCCTAAGCACCGGGGATACAAAGATAAGTGGGAGAAAAAAAAAGAAAGACACGGCTCATTTTAACAAATGAATTAATCAGTAGAGAAAGATGGTAGGAACTCCATGCTTTTGAAAAGTTTATCTTCTTCCTCATCAGTTTAAAATATACAACTGCCAGTCCAAGAAGTCCGTGGAAGATTCTGGCTATGGGAGGAGGTTGACAGCCTGGATCTCAGCCCCCTGCCCCTTATTTTGAATCACTGTCTCTAAAGCCTCCTCAGCTTTGGAGGAACTGCTGCTGCAATGAGCCCACAGTCAGGGGTCCTAGAGTTCCTGGTCTGGGGAGAAAAAGAATTCTTGACTGGTCAGTTCTGAGAGGTCTGGCTTAGTCACTGCAAGTGCAGATGGCCGGTGTTTCCACGGGGGAGGGTCTGCTGTGCCACATACTGTGGACTAGTTCTTTATATTATGATTATGTGGATGAAGGTGGTGTGACAAGGAAGATGGAGCAGGGATCATTGCACGTGCTTGTTAAAGCACGGAGATTCTATTAGGTCCTCTAGCTCTGTTAATGGGGCAGCTAGGGGACGCCATGGTGCACAGAGCGCTGCACCTGGAGTCAGGAAGACTCATCTTCCTGAGTTCAAATCTGGCCTCAGACACTTACTAGCTGCGTGACCCTGGGCAAGTCACTTAACCTGTTTGCCTCAGTTTCCTCATCTGTCAAATGAGCTGGAGAAGGAAATGGCAAACCGCTCCAGTATCCTTGCCAAGAAAATCTCCAATGGGGTCACGAAGAGTCAGAGGCAACTGAAAACTCCCGAACCTGTTAGATTCCTTCTAAATTCCAGGGATCCCCGTATTAAGGAATGCAGCATTTTCACATGATAAGCCTTGTTTTATTGTCTCATTCACATCAGTTTTTGTTGTTTTTCAATCATTTTTCAGTTGTGTCTGACAATTTTCACATTAGTTTAGGTTGTATTCAACTTTTCCTTTATGACAGTTTTCTTTTATAACATGAATTGTGAAGAAAGTCACTCCTTTCTGAGAGCTCAAAGACAGGTAAGAGTGGTATTAGCTGATCACTGATTTTGTTACTCAGTTTTAAAGCAATTAATCATAGCACCCAGGCTATTATTATTATTATACTAATATATAGTATATGTTACATATGTGTGTAATGTGAGAGAGAGTATATAATATATATATGTAGCACCTTCTCTCTCTCTCTCTTTCTCTCATGTTGGGCTCTCTAAAAGGGCTACCCCGAGTTAAAGATAATCTCTGGATCTTCATCCAACCAGAAAAACTGATAGTCCATAAGCCCTCACCAATGGAACCACACTTACTAGTCATTCAGCAGACACACACAATTCAGAACAAAGGCATTTAGTGAAATAAGATAATGAGAAAAGTAGCAACAGAGTATTTCTCCCATAAGCCTGGAGCACACACCAAGGAAGGGGAACGCATGTAGGGAACTTGTGTGGCCAGGGCACACAGTAGAGGCTTTGCTCATCCCTCAGATGCTTCCAGGCTTCCAGCTGTCCCAGTGAGGTCACTGCACTGCTCCAGCTGGGCCTGCTCCCCAGTGATACCAAGCGGCAAGTCGTCTCTTCGGGGTCTTATGGTTAGGGTGAGGCATCGCTCCACTGAGCACATCCTCTCTGCTAACTGCATCTGGGCTTCAGCTGGAGTCCACAGCAATGCTTCCCCTTAGAGTGCTCACCTCTTTAGTGGGCTCATCTCTTTCTTAGCTTAGAGCTCTTTTATTGTCCAACTAGTTGTAAGAACTCTAAAGGACATCACAAATGTGCGTAGATAGGTTCTCTTCCATTCTAAAATTTAATCAATTGGTAATTTTCTGCCCTCTTCACTAAAAGGTATGGCTATTTTTCATAAAGCAACACTAGATTTTAAGGAAGAAAATAATGTTTAATTTCTACAAAAACTGACTTGTTCACAGTTCGGTAGCTTTAGCTTAGGAGCCGCACGTGCTATAGGTTGCTGGGTATCTGATTTTGCAGCTTATCTTGTTTATCTTGTGTAAAGGAGATAGGTTTACCCACACACTAGTATCTGTCCCAGTGCCTTGCCACAGAGTAGGAAGGCATTTAGTGTGTGCCAAAGTGGATTGAATTCAGCCTTCTAATTCAAGGCCCCTCATGTTCACAATAGGTAATTTTTTTTAATTTAGTAAAGAGCTAGATTTCTGTGGTAAGAAGGTATGCAGAAAATGCCAGTATCTTGTCATTTAGCCTCTGACATAAATTACATGTACTGGAGGAATCTAATTAGACAGCTAGACTGCACAGTGGATAGAGTGCTGGACTCAGGAGGAACAGGCGTGACCCTGGGCAAGTCACTTAACTTGAGTCTGCCTCAGTTTCTTCATCTGTAAAATGGGGATGATAATAATAGCCCCTTCCTCCCAAGGTTATTGTGAGGCTCAAATGAGATAATAATTGTCAAGCACTTTGCCAATCTTAAACACTATATAAATGCTGGTTATTATTAGTTATTGTTCAAGAAGAACTAATTCAGAATGAATTAGTTTTAAGTACGGACTCCTGGCTTGGAGGTTTGGGGTAACAGGAATTTAAAGGCACTGGAAATAGGCATTATATTTCTTCACTGGTATGTTAGATTAATATTGTATTGCTAATATGTTTGAGAATTAGATCACACCACTGACACATTCCGGCTGTGTGGTCTAGTACACATTGCTGAACCTCTCACTGCCTTCAGGTGATTCTCTAAGACTACAAGTGGCTCTGGTGGCGTTCATTTTCCTGTGCGACTCTTTGATGATAGGTTTGGATTTTTTTTTCTTTTCTTTAGGGCACCAAAGCTCACCCTGATCAACCTCACAATCCCTTAGGGAACATTTACCCCAGGTAAGTGCTGAGACAATGCCTGGAGTTTGCACATAGGCTTGAATTTCTAAGATTACACATTTAAGCATTTAACCTTTCAAGAATTAAGCAAAATAACATCATAATTGGTATAGAGTCTGTGTAATATGTAAAAGATGTAGAATCAGCTGTTGTACTTGTTTACCTCATGGAGGGAAAGTTTAAAAAGGCAAGGTTAACAAAATATCAGCTTGAAAGCTGCCTCTTCCATAAGGTCTTTCCAAAAGCTTCCCAAAAGCATGTGCCCCACAAGCTGGGAGTAATCCATTTCCTCCTCTGAGCTCCCTTAGTATCTCTCCCTCCTCTTAGAGTACTTTCATATATTCTGTCTTGCATCATAGCTATTTGTGTCCACGTAGGAACTAGCAGAGCCTGGAGGAGAGTCACGTGCTATCTGTCCTGGAGTCTCAGAAGCGTCTTTGTGGGAGAAGGATTAGCTTCATTCTGTTTGGTTTCAGCCGGTAGAATCAGGGCAGTGGGTGGAAGCTGCAGAGTTAATTTAGGGAAGACTTCCTGGGGATTAGAGCCCTCCAAATGGGTGGCTCCTCCCTCGCTGAAGCTTCCATTAGAGTACGGGCTGGATTGGGGAGCCTCAGAGGGCCCTTCCAGCCTGTGATACTGTAACGCCACCCCACGTGCTCAGCCTCAACTGTTGGTGCTCTTTCCATATCTCAGGATCATTGAACCCTCTCATTGTATAGATGAATCAATGAATGACATGGCACGTATCAAGCAATTCCTAGATTCCAGGTATTATGCTAAGTACTGACTGCACAAATTCAAGCCTCCAGGAGCTTACATTCTAATGTTACGTAGAGCTAGAAAGAGGGTTGAGGGTCATAGTTTGGAGATGGAGGGAGGCCTGGTTCCAGAAAAGATAAAGTGAAAGTCTGCCTGTCAGACCTCAGCATCACAAGGGCAGAATCCACTGTTGGAGGGCAGCTGGCATGCCAGGGGATGTCTGGGAAGCTGAAGCCCAGAGAGGTCATAGAACTACAGAATCTAAAGCTAGAAGGGAAACCACATGGTCCAACCCCTTCATCTTATCAATGAGGAAACCAAGATGCAGAGCAGTTACGTAATTCCTCAGTTCACACACGGATCCAATGTCAGAGCTGGTTTTTGAACCCAGAAGGTCCCTGATTCCCAGGCCAGGGCTTTGTCCACTGCACCAGACTGACACACATCTCAGGGCCAATACCGTAAGCATTGTTAGCTTCAAGGTGGGCAAGGGAGTATAAATAAACCAAGACCACACAGCCAGTCAGGGGCACAGCTGAGCCCAGTTCTCCTGATTCCCAGCTTCATGTTCTTGTTTTGTGGAGGATGCATGCCTTACATTGGCAAATACAAAAAGCACTCATTTCAGAAAAGGAGCTGAAAGGGGAAAAGGAGAAAAAATCTCTAAGACTCTACATTCACCACATATAACTTTGTCTGGGTTCATTTGGGCAGGGCGGGGATTTGGCCATCACTATCTACAGTTTGTGCTTCTGTTTTATGTGAAAATGGCAGTGCTCCTTTAGAGACAGAAATCTATCCTGCTCATGCACTTGGGAACCGAAGATTCCTTCTTGTCTCATAGTAATGTAAATAATAATTATTATATCCATCCGTGGGTAGATAGTCCCCCTCCCAACAGTTTGTTAGGAATTAAACTTGACTTTTCAGTGGCAAGGGTTTGAAACTGTCTAACCTGGCCTTCCTATGCATAGATAGAATTTGCATGTCCGTATGGGTGAAGTTTACATGATATCTATGTTTGATGGTGTTGCTACCTCTACCACCATCCTGAGTTTCAATGAGTAATATTATTACTTTCTGACATTTGAAAATTTGTTGCAGGCTGTTTCATGAAAAATACAACTTTACACCCAGAATAAATCTTTGGTTATCGTTCTGCATTGTTTAATGATTTTTTGACATCTAGAAATATACAAATCATCCTGGTAGACAGAATGGAGTGAGGTAGTAATACAGGTGGATTCAGGACAGTTTGAAGCACCAGTCACAAAGATTTGTTACAGTTCAATGTAAGCTTGGAATATCAGTAATATCCAACATTTTAATTAATTAATGAGGCTAGCAGTCTCAATGGCCTCATCTGGAAAATGGGGATAATAATAACACCTACCCTTCCCCTCCCCACTGTTGAGAGGATTAAATGAGATACCATGTGTAAAGCTCTTTAAACCTTAAAGCACCATATGACTGCTAGTTATTATTATCAGTTATTTCTTTTTTTAAAAAAAATTATTTATTTTTAATTTTCAACATTACATTCACTTCCATAAGATTTTGAGTTTTCAATTTTCCCCACCTCCCACACCTTCCTCCTCCCCAAGACAGCGTGCAATCTGATATAGGCACTACATATACATTCATATTGGACATATTTTCACATTAGTCATGATGTAAAGAAGAATTAGAACCAATGGGAGGAGTCATGAGGGAGAAGAAACAAAACAAAGAGAGCAAACAGTCTGCTTCGATCCCCACTCAGACTCCATAGTTCTTTCTCTGGATGTGGACAGCACTTTCCATCATGGGCCTTTTGGAATTGTCTTAGATCCTGTCGTTGCTAAGAAGAGTTAAATCTATCAAAATCGGCCATCACACAGTGTTGCTGTTATTATGTACAACGTTCTGGTTCTGCTCACTTCACTCAGCATCAGTTCATGTAGATCTTTCCAGGTTTATCTGGAATCCGCCTGCTCCTCATTTCTTACATTCATATGCCACAGCTTGTTCAGCCATTCCCCAATGGATGGGCATCCCCTCAGTTTCCAGTTCTTGGCCACCACGAACAGTGCTGCTCTAAATATTTTTGTACATGTGGGTCCTTTTCCCATTTTTATGATCTCTTTGGGATACAAACCTAGCAGTGGTATTGCAGGTATTATTATTGTCTGTGATCAGTGTGTGTACCCTTTTCACTAGTGGTTACAACCTCTCTAACAACTCTACAACCTCTACAACAACTCTCTTCAAGAGTAACTATGCCCAAAAAACGCCTATTGCTCATGCTTTTGGCATGGATGGAATTCTTGTTGGCACATGGCTCAAAGCTGGGAAAGGTAGCTAATGCTGAATGCTAGTTAGCCTCCAAAAAGATCTTAATAAATTAGAAAGGCTAAATCCATTATAAAGAAACTTACTAGGGACGAATGAAAAGTTCAAATGTCCAAGTACAGGGAGGGGGAGGCATGTTCAGACGATAGTTTCTGGGTGGGGGGCATTTGGGTGGACTCCAAGCTTACAGTCAATTATTCAACAGTGGCAGCCAAAAAAGTTAATGCCATCCTGAGCTGCACAGTGTCCAGAACAAGGGAGCCTATAGTTTCACTGAACTTTGTCCTGATCACATCACTTTGGGAATATTTGTTCAGTACCGGCTGCTAAATTTCAGGAGGGAATTAACCTGTGAGAGTGCTCCCAGAGAAGAGTAACCAGGATGAAAAATGACTGCAGCCCTTGCCTTCCAAGGCTGGTTCATCTGGGCAGACTTGAGGGAAGTATGTGGAATGTTGGTCTTTCTATAGCAGGTGCTTAATTAATGCCTGTTGGTTGGTTGGTTGATTGGTTTGAGGGTAAAGCTGGGGAAGGAAGAGCAGGGCAGAGGATAGAAAAGCTGAAGTGTGATAATATGAATTAGAATTTTAAATCAGAAAGGAAAGTCTATCAGCTAAGACTTTTCTTAAACTTAAGGTTAAGTCTTTTATCATTTTTTTCATTATGCTATTTTTTTTCATGCAAGATGTATTTCCATATTAGCCATGTTGGAGGAAAAAACAAAAATAAAGTGAAAAACACTATGTTTCCATCTGCACTCAGGAGTTCATCAGCTCTCTCTCTCTGGAGGTGGGTAGCATTTTTCATCATGGGTTCTTTGGAACTGTTGCAGATTACTGAACTGATCAGAGTAGCTAAGTCTTTCACAGTTGATCATATTTACAATATTGCTGTTACTCTGTACAATGTTCTTGGCTCTGTTCCCTTCACTTTGCATCAGTTCATGTAGGTCTTTCCAGGCTTTTCTGAGAGCATCCTGGTCATCATTTCTTAAAGTACAATAGTATTCCATCACAATCATGTAACAGAACTTATTCGGCCATTCCCTGATTGATGGGCCCCCCCTCAATTTCCAGTTCTTTGCCACCACTAAAAGCATTGCTATAAAAATTTCTGCACATAGGGGTCATCTTCTTCTTTCCTTCATCTCTTTGGGATACAGACCTAGTAGCGGTATTGTTGGGTCCAAGGGTGTGCAGTTTTGTAGCCCTTTGGGCATAGTTCCAAATTGTTTCAGCTAAGACTTCTTGAGCATAGAAAGTAAGGTCTTTTGAGAGCAGGGGCCACCCTTGAAGAAAGGGCAAGATCAGGCTAAGTGGAAAGGTCAGCATCTACCTAGAATAGTGCTTAGCACCAAATATCGACCGACTGATTGAAGCTAATAGTAGAGCCCAAGAACATTGTTCTAGCATCTTTAAGCCCCCAAATGCAACATAAGCAGAGAGAGCAGTGAGTGTGTTGGTATTCACTCGATGAGCATTTATTAATCATCTACTATGTTGTTATAGTACCATTGAACTCTTTCATCAATAAGAATTGATTAAATGCCTACCCCGTCCCAAGCATGGTGCAAGGTATTGGGGATTCAAAAACAAAACTGAAGCTTCTCTTGTTAGGGAGCTCTCATGTGGATGCAGGACACTCCTTAAAGGCGGCGACTGTTCCATTTTTGTATCCCCAGCAGCACAGACGAGTGCCCAGCATCTAAAAGATGTTTAACAAATGCTTGTTGAATTGAATTAAATCAACAGGATTAATGATACATTAATGAATGTGTTTATAAAATACTAGAAGATCTTGGGTTGAAGGCTACTAAAGCATTAGTCATAAAAGAAAAGCACAGTGCTAGGCTAAAGTGGAAACCATTTTTGCTTTTCAAGGTTCTCTTAGCCCAGGGGACAGTATGTGCCTTTATTCCAAGTGGTAGTGTCTGTGGGAGTCACATCTGCCCTGGTCACGGTAGAGAAAATAGTGCAGAGCTGTCCACATTGGGCTGGCCACATACCCAGACACCACAGGCCCATAGCCACTCTGCTCTTAGCATCCCCTCTGCATCCTTTCCCATGCTGCTCCTCCCTCCTAGCTTGTATTCCCGGTAAAGTGGTGGTGGGTTAGGAACACCACCGCTCTGGAAGCTGGCCTGGGTTTGGCAAAGGACCCGCTGTGACTCCCGACTGCATCATGGGAGTGGTGAAGTTTCAAGTTTAGTTCATCTCATCTTTTCTATTTCTGTACAGCTCTTAAGAGAACAGACCTTCAAATCTGAAATGGAATTGAGGTCTAAGCTTCTGGATGGGAAACTTCTCCTCAGCCCTGGAGAGTCTTTTACTGTGATGAGCCTAGATGGTTCAGGATCGTTTTCTCAGACACTCAGAAGACTTGTTTATGTAAGTAAACTTCCTTGTTTATAATGAAATCTGGTGACAAAAACATCTCATGTTTTACAAAGAGAAAGGGCTAATGTGTATGTTTCAAAGTGTTTGACATTTCTAATCCAAAGCACAAGTCAGACAACTGACATAAGAATTAGGAAAACTGGAAGATCTGGGTGCAAGTCTTGCCTCCGACAAATACAGCCATGTGACTCTGGGCATGTTACTTAAACTCTGAGTTTCTCAGGCCACTCTTCAAAACTGTAAGTTGCAGGGGCCAATCTACGGGGTAAATAAGAATAGCTTGTTTACATAGCACTTTCAAGTTTGCAAAGAGTTTTACATATATTATTTGATCATCACAATAACCCTGTGAAATAGGTGCTATTTTATAGATGAGGTAATGGTTCAGGTTAATAACATTTGGTTAAAATGAATAATATTTTCAAAGCTTTCCAAAGACTTCAAAGAGTCCTACAACCTCTAAACTCTTTCCAAATACAACATATTTAAAAAAAATGAGTCTCTGGACAACCAAGTGACATCAGCGATTGAAGTGTCAGGAGAGCTTTCTCATCTGAAGAAAGTGAGTTTGCTAAACATTCAGGGAATACACCAAAGCATAAGGCTTCGTATGTTTCATATACTCGTCAGCCATCGCAAAGCTATTTAACTTCAACTTTCTTCTGTCCCTTTGGCAACTAACCTGCAAATTTAGCCAGGAGAATCTGAGCGCTTGTTAATGATGGCAAGAGGCTATTTAGAAATATGCTCATTTAGTATTAATGGGGTTTTGGCTCTTAAGGTAGTACATTATCAAAACCATGTATTTAGATAAATTTGATTCTGTAACAAATTTTAAAATTGGGATCATTTCGTGGCTACAAATTCAAGCCGCTTTTTATTCCACATCTTAATCTTGATACAATTTAGTTGCATATCATTTATGTAATCTAGGGATTAGTACATACTCAAAAAGTTTTTTTCTTTTAAATTACATTTTAATAAAACTATTTTATGTTACATTTTTCATTTTACCAATCATTCTTTGCTTAAAACAAATTTTAATTTGATTTCAAATTTGGAATGATGATTAAATGATAACATTTTAAATTAAATTTTTTTATTCTGCATTCAATGACTACCTCCCAAAAAGAACATTTTTTTAAAAATTAGAGCATACAAATATATATGTATCGTATATATGTGTATTTCTAAAAACATGTATATATACATATATATGTGTATTTATAAAAACATGTATAAACATATAGAAATAAAATGGGAAATAGATATGTGAAACTGTGGCTATTATGTTTGGCTTCCTTTTTAAAAAAAAAAGGATATTATAAATTCACTGTTACTTTCCAAGCTGTCCTGGATAAAGCACTTATTAAACATTTAATTATGGGCTAGGCACTGTGTTAAGCACTAGAGATTCAAGAGAGCAAGACAATCCCTGCCCTCAAGGAGTTTATGTTCTAATAGATAAGACAAGTCACACAGGGAAGCCAGGGTATGGTTTGGAAATAGTGGCTAAGAAGTAACTTAGAGGCCTGTTTCTAGGCAAAATGAAGCTGACAGCCTGGAGACAGTAGGTGGTTCAGGTGGAAGGAGGACAGCAGCATGGTCCCGTATCTTCCATCACCTTCCCTCCTCCCTCAGCTGGGATGTTACGTGCCTCTTACTTTACTGAGAAAGAGTTTTGAATCTTCTCTCACTTCATCTCAGAAGCCCTTGGTATCACCCTCCTTTCTCTCTTCCTTCGCTTAGTCTATGGTAAAGAGGGGACCCTTCCCTTTGCCAAGGTCAGTCCCTCCACGTGTATGCCTGATCCCATACACTTCAGCCTCCTCCAGCAGACTCATCCTCAGTCATCTCCACTTCCTCTCATCCATTTCTTGTCTACCAGTTCCCTCCCCCCTGCCTTCAAACACTCATCTCCCCCATGCTTAAAACAATCTTCACTAGACCTGCCCATCCCCTCTAGCTATTGTCCTTTATCTCCCCTCCTTTTCTCAGCCAGACTCCTTGAGAATAGTCTACATTCTGCCTTCTCTTCCTCTGCCATCTGGCTTCCAACCATTCCATTGAACCTGTTCCCTCCAAAGAGACAGGCGATCTCTTCCGTGCCTAGTCTGGCGGCCTCTTCTCAGTCCTTGTCCTTTTCCACCTCTCTGTCTAGATGAGTGCTGTCTACCCCCTCCTCCTGGACACACTCTTCTCTGGTTTTTCTCTGCTCTCAACCTGTATCTGTCAGCTCCCTCTCAGGCTCCTTTGCTCCTTCATCGTCCGGATCATAGTAGGTATGGGTGTTCCCCAACACTCTCTACTAGGCCCTGCACTCTTACAACTCATCAGCATTTTGGAGTTTAATTACCACCTTGAAGCAGATGACTTGCAGATACATAGATGATAGCATCTACCTCCTGGGGCTGTTGTGCAAATCTCCAAGACCTGTCTAAATACTATTGTGGAGCCAATGAAAACTCGTGTCCAAAACTGAACTCATCGTCTTTCCCCACATAGCCACCCTCCCTGCAAACTTCCCTACTTCTGTCCAAGGCACCGCCATCGCTTTCGAGGTCCCCAGGTTTGTAACTTTAACATTATTCTGGATTCCTCACTTTCCCTCAACCCACATATCTCATCAGTCGTTTTCATCCCACAGCATTTCTTGAACCCTTCTCTCCACTTACACAATGACTGCTTTTTGGAGGCCCTCATCACCTAGAAGTCCTGGATCATTCTAACAGCTTCCTGACTGGTCTCACTGCCCCAGGTCTCTTTAACCACTCCTGGCAAAGTAATACTCAAGTACAGTTCTGACCATGTGACCCCTCAGCCACCTCCAGGGGCATTATACATCCTCAAAAATAAAATAGAAGCTCCTCTTTACCTTTTTGAGGCCTGTGCCACCTGGCCCCAACCTCTCTTTCCACTCACTGGGCATTATTCTCCTTCCCATGTCCTGCAATTCTGCCAAAGTGGCATCTTTCCTCCTTCCCACCACAACCCTGCATCTCGTCTCGCTGCTTTGCAGCCGTGATCCCTCGTGCTTGGGATGCTCCCCCTCCTCCCTTAATATTGATGCAGATTAACCCCCATCTTCTGCCCTAAGCCTTTCGAGATCCCCCCACCTGTTTGTGCCTTTCTCCTCAAATCACCTTGTGTTACCTTCATGCTTTCTTCAACCCTGGACAAGCCCATTATGGCTCAGGGCATGACCCCTGTCCCGCCCCTCTGATCTCCCCCAGCATTTGAGCCTTTTTGATTATGGGCTGTTTTTCCCACTAGAATGGAAGCTCCTTGAGCAGGGGCTGTGGTTTGTATTTCTATTCTCAACACTCAGCACAGTGCCTGGCACCTGGTAAGTACTTAATAACTGCTTTATCTAGTTATCTTAGTATGTATTGATATGTTTTCATTCTCAACTAGGCAGTATTGGGATTGTTTCATTCTCTGTACTCCCATCTCTAACTGGCACCTGGCACACAGTACATACTTAATGCTTGTTGCTTGACTGATTGAAATGGCCAGGAAGTGACAGGGAGGCCTGGTTCCCAGTGAGATAAGGCAAAAGCTGAGCTGTGGAGCTGGGGCACTCAGAGCATGGCCCAGGGAGATCTGGTAGGGTAGGAAGAGGATGAGAACCACGGCTGGAGGTTCAGAAGTAGAGAACATCTATGTGTTATATTGACTGTGTGATGATCCAAGACAGGAAAGGCTTAAAGGGAGAGGGCTAGGAAACTGCTGTTTTGCTCATTTATCAATCTCTGCATTAAAAGTGTAAATGAGGGACAGCTAGGTGGCGCAGTGAGTAGAGCACCAGCCCTGGAGTCAGGAAGACCTGAGTTCAAATCCTGCCTCAGACACTTGACACACTAGCTGTGTGACCTTGGGGAAGTCACTTAACCCCAATTGCCCCACCTTTCCCCCCTCCCCCAAAAATGTAAATGAAATACATAATAGCTTTGAAAAATATATTTTAATCCAAAAGTTTTAGGCATTGGTATATCTGAATTATTTACAATGGTATTTACAATGACTCACAACTATGTAGAAGACATAAATAGAGTGCTAAAATACAATGAATTTTAAGACAATTACAGTCAGTTGTACCAGACACAAAACAAAGTGTGTACAGGAAAGGGATAAGAGATGATGTTAAAACTTTTATATTTTAAAACCAGGGGGATGAAATGTCACTCACAGTTTTTGCCTAACAAGTAGGTGGATTCAATCAGAGCCAAAGGAAAGGCCGTTGTAGGCAGGCAAACGCAGGCCCCCACCTCTGACTGCTTCACATCCTGGGGCTGAGCTCACTCCACTCTACACATTCACGAGAAATGTTTCTAAGATCCTTTTTTTTTTTTAAAAGGATTATGATTTGGTCATGCGGTACACTGATAGCCTTTAGTCTGATCTGGTAACGAGCAGCAGTTTTGAACAAACTGAAGAGGTAGGGAATGTGGTCACCCTTTAAAAATGTTTCTCAGTAAGAGAAACTACCATGAACAACTAGCCAACTTAACCACTCCTGTGGCACTTTAAGGACTATCCAGGGTTGCCTGGAATAAGCAAAGAAAGGCATCGGCTCAAACTTTGTTGGAAAGCTTTCATAAAGATATCTGGTGTGTCAAGACTACTCCCCCAACGTCTTTCTAGCTACCATATTAGTTAAAGGTCATAATTACAATTCAGTAATACATATTCAATGTATGTCACGGTCAGATTTCCAAGTGAGTCTTACAAAATGTTTATAGTTTTCTATTTGTTTTTATGACATACTGGTCAAATTAAGACTATGACTGGGGTCTAAGGACTGAGAATTAACTAAGTAATACTTTGGGATGGGAAGCTAGCACCTGCATCATCACACTGATGACAGGAATCTATCCTGTGAGAAGCAGGGGCCACCTCCATCAGAAGCTTCCTCTACTGCAGGAGAACCTAGCTCAGCACAAGAGACACCCATCCTATCCTACCCTAGCCTATATAGGTACTTCTTCAGAATAATTCTAAAAAAAAGGCTGATTAAAAATGAGCGAAGAAAAAGCTAACTATGTCCAAGAAGATACTATCTGCCCATTTGGTAATAATGAAAGGTTTTTTAAAAAGTTATTTCTTCAACTAGCCATCAATGTAAGTACGCCGCAGGACATCCTGTAATGGTGTGCATAGTGGACAGAGGAAAACGGAGTCTTAAAAAGCCATCCCAGACTACAAGTTGTTGGCAACTGTTTCCTTAATGGTTATTGCAGGAGTAGGCCCAACATGAGTCCATATGTACCCTTTCTCTGGTCTAGTGGGAACAGTGGGGAATGGGGAGGATCGAGACTTGAAATATTCTGAAGGTGCATGACAAACAAATTCCAAATATTCCATCTTCCTTGGGAGATCTTCTTCTGGTCCTGTAAGAACCAGAGAAAGTTACACTTACAAAGAGATGATAGGAGGTCACTCTAGCAATCAAAAATCCTAGTTCCTAGCTTACTGCAGCTGATAGAGAAACCAGTCAAGCATCCCTTCAAAAGGCCCCAAGGTGTATGTGGGAGCCATTCTGGGAGAGAGGGAACAGAGAGGGAACAATGAAAAAGAAATGCAGGCTAAATTCCTCTCACACAAGAGGAGGCAGCAGTCAGTTTAATGAATGTGAGGGACCCTAAAAAGTAGTATCCTTGTGGATCTTTCATGGATTGTGCTGAAAATCTTCTCTATATTAAGCACTTTGGAAAATATAAAAGCGCAACTCATGTTACTTGGAGAAATCTCATACACACCTGTGTTTTAAACACTGTAGCTACTGTGCAACTAAATACTTAACTTCTCTTCATGTGGATCAGACTTTCATACTCTTTTGTGCCTAATGGGGGTACAGTTGTCAGCTTGACAAAGTTTTAACAACACGACCCAGCTGAACCACATTTGGATCGAGTTCAGTAACCTGTGCCATTGACAGACTCACCTATAATATAAGATGCTGGATCAAACTGATCTTTGGGACTGGCCATTGTGGGGATGAGCCATGTTAGTGCCGCGCTCTTCTCGCAGTACTGGTCCTGGATAAAGCCCCTTATCTGAGCATAGTATGTTTTTCCATCTTGTTCATCAACTACAGAAACAACATCTCCAATTTGATAATACACTCCCTGGAAAGATCACATGGATAATCCTATTAAAACTTAATAGAACAGAGCTCTGACTTCAATGGTGAGAAGCTAGTGGCTGTCTTCAAATATCTGAAGGGCCTGCTTGTAGAAGCAGGCAAAGAAGGCCCATTTTGACTTGATGTAAGGACAAACATTTCTTAGTGACGGCTCTGGAGGCAGAGGAATTCTACCCTTTGCTGGACATTTTCCAGGAGGGTATGTGGTGGCAGTTGACCGAAGTCCTGGTCATGTACCTGATGGACTCAGATGACCTTGTAAGTCTCTCTTAACTGTGAGATAATGCAAACCTATTTATGGTTGGTCAACAGGGATGTGTTGGTACAAAGTGTTGCCCTCAAAGTAGGAAGACTCCAATGGCTAAGATGATACCACTATCAACAAGAACTTGCATTGCAGAGTGTCTCTTCATTTTCAAAGTGCTTTCCTGCATTTTACTTTGTGTCATAATTGCACTGTATCATAATCCCTGTTTGGGCAGAGGAAAACTATGCACCTCAAGCTCTAAGGCTCCCAAATGGTCCATGACAGCTGAGGCAGAAGGTCACCATTCTGGAGACAAGTGGTGGTGCAGTGGATAGAGCACTGGGTCTAGAGTCAGGAAGACCTGAGTTCAAACCCAGCCTCAGAAACTTGCTAGATGTGTGACCCTGCACAAGTCAGTCTCTGTCCATAGGAATCAGGGAGTCGACAAACTAGCCTGAGTGAGCAGGGGCTACTCTGACGGCCCCCCTTCATCTTATCTGTGGCAGCTGAGCTCATCTGTACAATGGGACAATCCCAGCACCTGTCTCCCAGGTGAGGTGAGGATCAAAGGGGATCCCAGCTGTGAATGTTCAGCACAGGGCCCGGGATGGAGCGGGTGTAGCATGTGTCACATTATTTGTATTACTATATTGGTGTAAAACAATTTATAGATAATATTATGTACTAAATGTTAATACTTATATATGCACGTACATATGTACACACACCAGGACATATCATATGTGCACATATACATGTTATACACATACGGCATGCATGTGTACACTTATCTATCCATGTATACACACAGACACATACATATACACATACTATCTCTGGTCACTGTCTCCGTTTTTGTGGATGATGCAGCATCCTAACATGGGAGGAGTGCCCTGTGCCCCTCTGGACTGACTGATACTTCCTTTGCTCCTTCTCCTATATGTCATCATTTTTCCGTATTATATCTGCTCCAGTCTTGAAATACACACTTTCATTTTTAAGTCAACACCCATATGTCTCCTAGAGTTTAAAAATATGTCCCCATATCTAAGCCTTCTCAGAAAACTTCTCTCCTGCTCCCCCTCAACACTAGGTCTGGGGAAGGGTCCCCTGAAATCAGAATCACCTTTTTAGTGAAGGGAACATTACATCATGGAGATATTTTATAAAAGAAAAAAAAGATTATTCCAGCTTCAAACAGCTTACGATGCAGATCTGGATGATACAGCAGTCTCAGTAACACATTAAACAAAAGAGTGAAGTCTTCATATAGAAAGAATTCATGTTTACCTTGTGAAATATTGATTCTGCAGTAATGATGGTGGAAACTGCTTCAGGAGCTTTGATGGGCTAAAAAAAAAAAGCAAAACATCACCTTTTTTAGAGAGGTGCTGGTGATATTTTTTGCTGGAGTTCTGGTAGAGCTATAAGGTAGAGAAGGAACCTATTCCCCCCTCAGATGTACACTTGCTGTGCCGCACTTACTGTGGCAGGCGCTGCCTCACTTAATCCTCACAACCACCTTGGGAGTGAGGTGCTAGTATGAACCCCATTTGATGCAGACGGAGATGAAGAGACTTGCCTCACAACTCCTAAGTATTTAGGTCCCATTTGCACTCAGGTCTTCCTGCCTCTGGGTCCCCTATGTGGTCTTACCTGGCAAGTATTCTTCTTGTCATTTATTGAGACAAGTTCTTAATAAGTGAGTGGTTGTTTTTTAAAGGAAAAAGATGTTGTTCATGAACACAGCAAGCAGAAGACAACTTGTAAAAGGGCAAAAGCCAAGTAAAACAGTTTCTCACTACATTTTGCAACTCCTGGTCAGTAAAAAGCAAAATCCAGCTACTGGCAAGGAAAAGACTGTGCTTAATCAGCTTAACTCTGGGAAACAAGATAGCGTTTTCCTACCTTTATTAGCAAGCTGCATCTGCTCTCTGCCTGTTCTACCAACCCAGAAGGGAGGCGTTTGTGGTCACTGTTGTTACTAGTTACTGACATACTATAGAAGAAATTCTCATCTATTTAGATGTCATGAATTTGAAACGGGGCTTGAGTTCAAGTCTGTTTGGGGGTTTACTAGGAAAAGAGATAATGTCCGTAGGAACCAGTGAGTCAACTAACTAGACTGAGTGGGGGGGTGCCCTACCCTGAGGGCCCCCCTTCATCTTATCCGTGGCAGCTGAGCTCATCTGTACAATGACAATCCCAGCACCTGCCTCCCGGGGCGGGGGTGGGGGGTGGGGGTGGGGTTGGGAATCAAAGGGGATCCCAGCTGTGAATGCTCAGCACAGGGCCCGGGACGAGCTGGCGGAGCGTGTGTCACGTTATTTGTATTACTATATTGGTGTAAACAATTTATAGACAATATTATGTACTAAATGTTATTACTGACACATGCATGTACATATGTACACACACTAGGACATATGTGCGCGCGTATACACGTTATACACATCTGGCATGCATCTGTACACTTATCTATCCATGTATACACACACAGACACAGATACACATACTCTATCTGGATACGCATATCACAACCGTAGACACGCATGCGTACATATACAGGCAAGCAGACATACATACGCCCACACACATCTGCATACACACAGACACAGTACACACATCTACACACCTCAGAAGCTTCCCACCCGCGGCTCGCCCCTCCCCCCCCCCCCGCCTCGCCCCTCCCCCGGCCCGGCGGCAGGACTCACGTTCTTCAGCTTGAAGATGTGCCTGCGGCCCTTGCCCTTGGTGGACACCTTCTTCTCGGCCGCCGGGGCCGACTTGTACTTGGTGTTGCGGAGGCGCGCCGAGCGCCGGTGAATCTCCTGCTTGCTCTGCCGCGGACACATCAAGGAGCCGGCGCGAGCGGCCGCCGTCAACGGGTGGGGCTGGGGGGGCCCGGCGCAGGGCCGCGCCTCGGATCGCCCGCCCGGGCCCCACCCCCAGAGCCGCGCCCAGGCCCCGGCCCCGCCCCCCGCTCACCTGCTTGCCGCTCCCGCCGCCGCCATTGCTCTGCTGCGAGGCCGCTGCCGAGGTGCCGGCGAAGCCCGATCCCGGCCCGCCGTGGCCGCCGCCGGGCGCGCCTCCGCCGCCCGCCGTGCCCGCCCCCGCGCCGGGCGCGCCCCCGCCGCCCGCTATGCCCCCGGCCCCGCCCGCCGTGCCCGCGCCCGCGCCCCCGGCGGCCCCGCCGCGACCCGTGCAGTGGTTGCAGAGGATCTCGCCCTGCGCGCCCTTCTTCCACATGGACGACGACGTGGTCCGGCACACGCTGCACGTGGGCTTCAGGCCCAGCGGCATGGCGGCCGGCGGCGCGGGCGGCCCCCGGGGCCTCAGCGACACGGGAATCGCGACCGTGGGGCCGACGCGCTCGCCGCCGCTGTAGCCTCGGCCCGCGCCCCCCGCGCCGCTGGCCGGGAGGAAGCGGGGAAGGAGCGGAGGCGCCCGGGAGGCTTGGCGTTCTGGGGCCGCGGTGGCGGGCGGGCGCCCCCTGCCGGCCGGAGGACCCGCTCGCCTGCGCCTCCCTCCCTGCCTGGCCCGCCCCCTTCGGGAACGCGAGCTGTCCCTGAGACCTAGCGGTGCCGGGTAGAAGGAGCACTGGCTGTGGAGCCGAAGGACCCGGGTTCAAATCTCCGCCCTGTCCGCTTTTTATCTCTAGAGCTTGGACAGGTTTCCCTTCCAGGGTCCAAGATTCCCCGCCGGTGAGAGGAAGGGGCAGGCCCGGCCGGCCTCCAATCTCCCCCCAGCTCCTCTCCTAGTGAATGAGTGTGAAGCGCACCCTGGTCCGGCGTCCTACAACCGCCCGTGTGCCTCAGCTAGCACCCCCCCCGCCGCCCTCAGCGCGCCTCCCGCCTCAGTTTCCTCATCCGTTCAGGGGGGTCAGACTAGACAGGGCCTCGGGAGCTCCTCCCAGCTCTGCCTCTGAGAGTGAAAAAGCGGTCAAGTTACGGGTGACGGCGTGCGGGCTGCCCCGTTCAGCACGTGTGTTCGCCTCGGGCTTCGGAGAAGGGGCTGGACCCGATGGCCCTAAGGGGTCTCCCCGCAGGACCGAAGGAAGGACCGCTTACTGGTGCTACTACGTTCCAGTCCAGTGACATTTACAAAACAATCCGTGAATCGGTGCGTATTCCCCGCGCACCTGCTCTGTACCCGGCGCTGCGCTAGGTGCTGGGAGCTGGCATAAAACACTCACACAGGGGGCCGACACCCCAGCGAGGGAGAAGCCAGGACGTGCCTATTTACAGCTAAATACGGTGCAGTTGGAGAAGGGGGGCCGGGCTCTGGAAAGTCTCCATGGAGAAGTTGGTGTTTAAGGGGTTTCCTGAAGGAGCGGACGCCAGGTATGAGGAACAGACAGGTCAGTCTGGCTGGAAAAGGGCAGGTGGGAGCCAAATTGTGAATGAAGGGCTCAAAAAGCTCAATAACCTTATCCCAAAGGCTACAGGACGCCCCTGGAATTGATCGATCCGGTAGTCTGATGCGATAATCCAGTAGGAGGTGATAAAAGCCTGAATGAAGAGGATGCATAGAGAAGAAAAGTGGATATGAGATGTGTGGGGTGGAGGAGAATGAGGAGTTCAGATTCCTACTGAGGGTACAAACCTGGATAACCAAGAATGGTGTGACCTCCACAGAAATAAGGAAGCTTGGAAGAGAAGTGGATTTGGGGGAAAGATGAGAGATTCCATTTTGAACATGTTGAGTTTGATATGTTTCTGAGACATACAGTTCGAAATGCAGAGTGTGCCCCTGGTGATGTGGGACTGAAGAACAGGGGAGAGACTTGGGCTAGATATGTAGATTTGTTATTGGCATGGAGGTGATTATTAAACATAGGGAGCTAATGAGATCTCCAAGAGGGTGAGTGGAGAGAGGAGGGAGTCAGGAAGACCTGAGTTCAAACATGGCCTTAGACACTTCCTAGCTGTGTGACCCTGGGCAAGTCACTTTTCCCTGTTTGCCCGTTTCTTATGTGTCAAATGAGCTGGAGAAGGAGATGGCAAACCACTACAGTATCTTTGCCAAGTAAACCTCAAATACGGTCACAAAGAGTTAGACACGCCTGAAAAACAGCTAAACAACAGCTTTTTTGTATTTAAAACTATGTTCTACTTTCTTACATAATGCTGTTTGGCTATTTTGATAAATAGTTTTCTGTAGGAAAGGAAAAGCAATCTGAGATCTCCATCGCAGATCAACTGTGGCCATGGCATGGGAGGAAACCACTGTCTTAAAACTATATGTTTGCTTTGGTTGTTCTCTACAATGCAAATGACTTGACTGGAGTTGAGCCCCTTCGGTGTCCTTGGTGGCAATGAGCTCCTTTATGTTATCTTAATTATTTGTTCAGCTATGGGAAGAAGAATTTGGGAGGCAGGGGGAAGAATTCAGAGGGGAGGAAGAGGAGAGAGAAAGATGATGTTTTGCTATTTTCCTCTGCCTTCCTTGCCTTTCCAAAAGCCAAGTGTTTGTTTTTGTGCAGTATGTGTCTGTGCTGCTGAAAGCTTGAACCTCACACCAAGCATTTTCTAATGAGACAGGCGGTGGTGTTGCCAAGTGGATAGAGCCCTCAAACAACTGGGCTGGAATCAATAAGTATTTATTAAGCACCTACTAGGGGTCCTGTAGGCGCTATGCCAAGGAGGAGGCAACCCCTAGTCTCCAGGAACTTCGATTCTAACAAGATCCGGTCTTGCTTACTTATTTACTAGCTACATAGGTAAGGTAAGATGTAGGGAAGTTACTTTAACCTGGCTGAGTCTCAGTTTCCGTATCTGTAAAAGTGGAAATAATAGCAGCACCTGCTGAGCTAATGCTTGTAAATAATTTGCCAGTCCTAACACTCTCTATAAACATGAACTTTAATGAGTGATTACTTCCCTGCAGCTGTCTAGGCACTCGAGTGTGAGTACAATCTTTATTATTTTTATTTTAGGAGTGAATCTCCCAGTCTCATCCAGGGGCCATTTCTGGGCCCAATCTCAATATTGATTGTCACAGTAGCTTTAACCTGCTCTGTTTCCACCCTGCCACCCCCACCTCCTCACCCCTGACCTGGGCCAGTTAATCAGCTTTAGCCCCACTGTAGCTCAGAACTCTCAAGTTCGATCAGTCCACCAGCCTCAGCTTCCATGGCTTATGTGGGTGGGAAAGAGGCTCCTAAAATCACCGCTGGTTTGGTTTACTTGTCACCTGAGATGTAAAAGGCCCAGCCCTGGGTTGGGTTGGTGTGAGAGGTTTTAGCATAATTACCCCGGCCACTGGGGAAGGCCTTTCTGACCCAGCGTGCTAGTTGTAGTGGTCAGTGCAGAGGTGGAAAAGAGTCAGTTGAGCATCTTCTTAACTTTAGCAATATGTCCTTTTAATCTTTTGTTACTAGTAAAGTGGTGGTTGTTATTATTTAATTTCATTTTATGCTTCGCAGTGCATTTTAACGCCCATCCTGAATCCCTAGACTGCCTTGAGTTAGGCCTAGCCCAGGAGACTTCCATACTTCCAGAGTTCAGTAAGCCTCATGAAATTGAGGTGCCACTGGGGAGCCCTTTGGTGGAGGAACCTGTGGGTTGTTCTCCTGAAGTTAGCTCTGGGTGGAATGCAACATACTGAGGCAAGGAAGGAGGCGGGGGAATCTCAGTTCTAGACTTGATGGTTTGATTTGAGACCACATCACATAAGTTTAAGGGGAGCCAGGTGGCTCAGTGACTAGAGTATCCAGCCTGGAGTCAGGAAGACTCATCTTCCTGAGTTCAAATATGGCCTCAGACACTTAATAGCTGTGTGACCCTGGACGAGTCACTGAACCCTGTTTGCCTCAGTTTCCTCATCTGTAAAAGGCCCTGGAGAAGGAAATGGCAAACCACTGCAGTCAGCCAAAAAAAAAAAACCCAGATGGAGTCACGAAGAGTCAGACATGACTGACATGACTGAACAACAATCAAATTATTTGTCTATCACCTTGTCAAGTTAATTTAGTGAGATTTCACTCAAGTCCTGTTTTTCCTGACACCTTTGGCCATTCCTGAGCTCCCTCCAACTGTCTCCCAACTGTCATTTCTAGAACTTTGTGGCTGAAGGTCCATTTGTCTCTCATCTCCTGGACTCTTCTTGACAGGACCAGGAGCCTCCTCTGCAGATCCAGGGGAAAGCCAGCCACTCTTGTGATTAAGGCATGAGCCCCCTGTGGTTTCACTCATTAGAATCCAATTCAATTACTTGTTTATTGGACCAAACTAAAAGGGATTTTTTTCTCATTATTTTCTAGACAAACACAAATCCCTAGATTGTTGTCTGAGCACTGTTTATGGCTGTTTGGGTATGTCGCATGCCTCCTGATTTTAGCAAAAGAGGAGATAGTTCTGCTTCCCACGACACTGAAAAAAAAAAAAGACTGTTAGCCCACTAATGTTGATAGACTGTGAGCATTCTGCATTAACTTGATCAGCATGGTAGCAGAGAGAGTTCTGGCTATCAAGTCGAGAGGCCCTGGGTTCAAATCCCACTTGGGATTTGGTGGGCCTTGAGCAAGTTGCTGAAGGTCCCTGGACCTCATTGTCTTCATGTAGAAGATGAGGGGGTTGAATTGCGTGTCTTCTGGGGTTCCTTCTAACTAGTTCTACAATCCTGTGAAATCCTGCACTTCAGCCTCATCCATGTGTTGGGAAAGACTGTTTTCATGAATGTTTAGAAAGCTTTAGGCCAGTCAGTAGTGGCAGATACATTGGTACTGTAAAGAAGGAAAGGGATCATGTAAAGGCCAGGCCTGAAAGGTTAACCTTGGGGCTGTAAATTGGAGTTTTACCTTTAGGAAGAGCTTGTCCAAAATGGGTCAGTTGGAACAGCATTGGTTTGGAAGCACATATTTAATGTGATGGCAAATAACCACATAACTAAGGCCTACAAGCATTTTTACAGTTAAATGCACTGATTTTTTTTAAAGTATTTGGTCAGAACTAATTTTGAACCAGCAATATAATTTGCTTTGCCCTAATCATCGTTGTCAAGTTTTAAAACTTTTTAAAAGTTGGCTTTAAGATCGGGGATAGTGAGATTAAAAAATGAAATACATAGACTATTCTAACCATCTCATCTATACACGTAAATGGAGAAGCATCTCTGAGGATGAGAAGGCCTGGGAGGGCTCTCAGTGAGGACCGCCCTAATGAGATCACAGATACATCAAATTATCTAAGTATGTTTGACAGTCACATACACGGGTAACATGGAGTGGAGTGGTCCTTACCTTCAGACTAAGCTTTAGCCTCATTATGTATCTGTCATTATCAGGAATGTTAAGGCCATCTGCAATTTTTCAAATTTATCGCTTTTATAACTTGCTTGTCCATATTTATTAGTATGTTGTCTCCCCCATGAAGCTGGGAGTTCCCTGGGGGCAGGGACCATCTTTTGCCCTTATTTGTAACCCCAGTGCCTGGTGCATAGTAGATCCTTAATAAATGTTTATTGACTTTTAGAGAACTGTGGTGTGATAGAAAGAATTCCAGTCATGGAGCCAGGAAGACCTGGGTTCAGTTCTCCCTCTGACAGTTTTTATCTGCATGACCCTGGGTAAGTCATAGGCTCATAGATGGAAAGCTGGGATAGACCGCCGAGTCCAGCCCCTCACTTTATAGATGAGTTAAGCGACTTGCCCAAGCTCCTTTAGGTAAACTTTAGAGGCAGGACTGAAGCCTTCCTTGGACACAGTTTGACCTTCGCAAGTCCTATAAGCTCCTCCTCTCTAAAATGGGGATGATCATAGCACTGACCTTCCAGGGTTGTTGTGAGGGCACAATGAGATGTTGTGTAAAGCACTTTACATATGATATTATTGTTATCATTCCCAAGTACTCCTGCTCTAGCACCTGGGCTGTCCCAACCTGTGCCCAAGGTAATTCCTTAGGACTTATTTACAGAGCCATCCCCTAGGTGTGATATTAGTGGAGAGTGGTCCCATAGTAGGAAATACCTATACAGCAAAAAAATCACAGACCTTTGGTGACTAGTCTGTGACTCCCCTAAGCACATGGAGGACCACTGGCTTATCTCAGTCATTCTGTAGATCTGTGGAGAGCACCTTCTGTTTGGAAAGCGCCAGAGCAGCCCATGAGACCACGTTAAAGGGCACCTAGACCTAAACACAGTGAGAGAAAATGTTGAGATTGGAAACCAGGATGATTTTATGGGCACTATTAACAATTGTTCTGATTGAATACTCAAGGTGGATGGCGCAGCAACCTGCTAATTATGTGGTCCAGCTGACAAATGACACTGATGAACTAGAAAGCAGCACAGACAAAATGAATCCATTCAGCGACATGACAATCCGTAAAGGTAAGAGAAGAGTTAGCATTAGACAAAAGTTGCCACGTTGGTAGAGAAAGATGTGTATTGTGATGACATGAGATAGACAATTTTGAGTATATAAAATTTAGAAGTTTTTGTGCAAACAAATCTAATGCAGTAAAAATTAGAAGGGAAGCAGGTCACTGGGGAAAAAAAATCTTTGTAACAAATTCCTCTGGTAAGGATCTTATTTCCAAGATATATAAAGAACTGATTCAAATCTATAAGACTGAGAGCCACGCCCCAACCTATGAATGGTCAAAGGATATCAACAGGCAGTTTTCAGAGGAAGAAATTCAAGTTATCAATAGCCGCATAAAAAAAGATTCAAAACACTGTTAGAGAAATGTAAAATTAAAGTAACTTGCAATTTCTACCTCATACCTATCAGAATAGCAAAAAACTAACAAAACAAGAAAATGGCAAATGTTGAAGGGGCTGTGGGAAAACAGGGACGCTGCTGCCCTGATAGAAGGGTGAACTGGTTCCAGGGGTGGGGAACCTGCGGCCTCGAGGCCACATGTGGTCCTCTAGGTCCCCAGGTGAGGCCCTTTGACTGAATCCAAACTTTACAGAACAAATCTCTTGTCAAAGGGCCGCACTTGAGGACCTAGAGGGCCACATGTGGCCTCGAGGCTGCAGGTTCCCCACCCCTGATCCAGCCATTCTGAAAAGCAATTTGGAACTATTCCCAGAAAGTTACCAAACTTTGTATACCCTGTGAGCCAGCTGTACCACCATCAGGCCTATGTTCTCAAAGAAAGAGGAAAAAGATCTTTATGTACAAAAACATTGATAGTAGCTCTTTTTATGGTAGCCCCAAAATGGAAACTAGCAGAGTATCCTCTTATTCAGGTATAGCTAAACAAATTGTGGTGTCTGAATGTAATGGAATATTATTGTGCTATGTATATAATTATGAAATGGACAATTTCAGAAGAAGCTGGAAAGGTCTTTGTGAAATGAGCAGTGAGCAGAACTGAGAAAGCAATTTATACAGTGGTAACATTATAGAGAAAAACAGCTTTGAAAGACTTAGAACTTGGATCAGTGCAATGATCAACCACGAGTCCAAACAACTGAAGATGAAACACACCGCTCACCTCTTGCCAGATCGGTGAGGAAACTACCTGTAAAAAGAGAATATACATTTCTGGGTATGGCCAGCAGAGGGATTGGCTGAACTATGCAGTTATGTATTGAGGGACTGATTTTTGTTTTGGGGTTGTGGTTGGTTTTTTCCAATGGAGAGGAAATAGTGGGAGGTATAGATTAATTAATAAAAAATAAAAATAAACTTTTTTTGAAAAAGAAAATATTGTTTGAGAAGCCTGGTTTTGGTGTCTTGTTCCCTTTGCTTATTTAATCAAAACCCTGCCCAAGGAAATGATATTCCATTCATGAGTACTTTCTTTGTCATTGGTGCTATCGTCTTCCCTGACCCTCTCCTTACTCCCAACCTCCATCACCATCATTATAAGGAGAAACCTTGCAGCAAACTCCATGAGAAAAGGTAGGAGTAGTGGGAAGCAACGGGGTTTACTGATCATCTGTTCTCTTCTATGTCTCAGGCATGGATGAAGTTGAAAGTGGAACTTCTTTCACACCTGGTTATGAGAAACTTTCTTTAGATTGGGATGTGTGTGTGTGTGTATGAGAGAGAGAGAGAGAGATAAATCTGGAATCTCTCAGATTGTGGAGAAAGGGCCCATCTTTCTTATTCTCACCAGCAACAGTTGCTGACAAACTGCCTCCAACCAGTAGATGGACACAGAGCCCTAGGGTTGGCAGCAACACCTCCCCAGATCACCAGACATGCTACCCGCCCAGTCCTTATAGCTATCACCTGTGGAGAAGTGACCAGCCACCACCACCAACTGTCTGCAATCTTCCACCCCCGATGGAAAGGGAGAGAAGAGAGGAAAACAACCCAACCTAGAAGAAGCAGCAAGGCACCCTGAAGGAGAGATAGTGTGTAACAGGCAGGTCAAATCATTACCACCTTGACCACCACCTATCCTCAGACCCTGATGGAGACAACCTATGACCCTGCACACAAAAGCCTTTGGAATAGCAGTGCTGCCAGACCAGTGTCTTCAGCCAGGACATTAAAGAAAAGACATGACCTGTCTGCTTTGTCACTGCTCCTTAGGGCCCACACAAGGCCTTTCCATCCAACGCCTTCCATGTGTGTTGTCTCACCCATTCGAATGTGAGCTCCTTGAGGGCAGGGATCATCTGTTTGTATCCCCAGCACTTAGCATGGGCTTGCCATGTAGTAAGCACTTAATAAATGCTTCATTCATTTAATAAGAAGAAAGTTTCAGAGTTGATTCCTGTTCTAAAGAGGCTTAAGAGTCTCCATGACTTAGACTGGGACTGAGCCTAAAATTCGGCTGTTCGTAACCTTTACTCATTTCTCCTACTTCTCCCGTCTTGGACCAAATGAAACAAGTTAAATCTGTCTTCCATATAACAAACAGCCCTTCATATGCTTGAAAAGTGACTCTTCTCCATTCTTTCAATGGTACACATGTGACATCCTCTCAAGGCTCACCACAATCTGGGTTACTCTCCAGATTATCAGTGTTGAGGTATTTTTTCCCCTAAAATAGAGCCCCCAGAACTGTACACAATATTCCGCATGTAACCTGAGCAGGGCAGAGTGATGGAGACCATTTTTCACATGTGTTGAAGATGTACACACCTTTTTTTGGGTACGAATTAGACTAGATGGCCCTTGAGATCTTCTCCCAGCTCTGAGGTTCTGTGACTGGGTTCTGAGTACAGTGAGATTATCACTGTCCTAGGGCTGAACACTATGCCTTTCTCCATAGACCCTACCACATTATCTTTTTTAAAAGTTTTATTGACATCCACATCAATCAGCATATATTTATTAAGTACCTACTACGTGCTAAGTACCATACTGGGTACTGGGTATACAAAAACAAAAGCAAGCAGATCTTTTTTCAGGGGGACCAGTCTAACCATGACTCTCTCACATTTTACTTATGAAGTTGAATTTTTGAACCTGAGTGTAAGACTTTACACTTATTAATCTGAAGAAAGAAACATGGAGAATTACAATTTGTTGATGTCTATCCAGCCTTGACCATATATTTAGACCATACTATGAAAGGATGACCTTAATGAAATGTTGTTTAAAACTGTACACTTCTTTTGTTAATCCAACAACCTTCTGAACTTTAGTTTGGTCTCCTGGTAGATCCATGTACCAGAAATCCAGTGTCCTGGGCTGATACCCTGTGTCAGTTGTTTTCAGGACAAATATAACCTATTGTTGATCATTTATCCTGGCTTGCAAATTAGTCACCTCTGAGTTCAGTTCCCAGGAGAAAATACTGGACCACAGTACTCTTTCCACTTTCCTTCTGTGTAAGGAAGAAAACAAATCTTTCCAGCATGGTCTTCTATGGTCTGATCTACTTTCTAAGCATAAAAAGCCATGTAAAGAGACTACCTTAATTATTTTAGGCCATTAAAATATTTAGTTTAATTTTACCTGTTAGGTATAAATTGGCTGATTCTACTAATTTTTTTTCAGTGAGCAAAAATTTCCCAGTTGAAATTCAACTATATTTGACACTTTTCTCACAAACAACTAGCCAGAGTTTCCACCTGTTATTTCAGTAATGAATCACAAAAAAACCTGGAGTTTTAGCCATGTCATTTGAACTATTTCAAAAGTAATCCCCCAAAATTGTCCCGGCTGGTTTCATTATCCTGTAGGGACTATGTCTCTGTTATATCATCTTCCTTGAAATGGACTCATATATAAGATAGAAATTTTTGGATTATGATTTTTGTTTTTAAAAGGAGGTGATTTCTCATAAAAATATTTTAGATATTTTCTAGTGCTATCTTAGTTCTAAACATCAGGTCCAAATTTAGCCTTCAATTTATTTGACAGACGTATTAAAATTTCATTATTTTCAAGCAAAGAGAACCTTTTATGCCCTGGGATTATAAAGATAATGTACATAGACATCAATAATTAAGGACAAACTCTTCAACCTGTTATTAAATGCAAAGGCTAAAAGAGTGGTTACCTCTTCATAGGGTAAGCTTTATATCCATGTATCATTTTCTATCAGATATTTTTATCAAATGAGAACTGATTCCAAACAGTGCAATCCATAGAGTCAGACTATGACTCCCTAACACTGGACCAGTTTAGGTTGTTTTAATGTTATTGCAGCTCAGCAGAGATACAGCTAGTCTTGGAGTCAAGAGATCTGACCCTAGATAAGTCAGATGTCCTTTCTGAAACAGTTTTTCCACCAATAAAAGGAGAGTCATAGTATTTAACTGGCTTATTTCCGTTGTTGGGTGGAAATCATTTTATAAACTTTAAAGCACTATATAAGTGGGTTAATATTATATTTGGGTCAGATACTTTTATACACACATACTACATTTCAGAATCCACCAGCAGGCACTTCAAATTCTTTATTAGATGTCAGTGTTATACAAGTTGTCCTCAAAATAAGACTAAGATTTTGAGGACACTCTGCATATGTCTTGTAAACGAATTTTTTTTTAATGAACAAAAACCTATTTTCTCTCTCTCTTAAATCTCCTTTCTCCCCCCAAAAACCCAAACCCAAACCCTTGCAAACAAATATGCAGAGTAGAACAAAACAAAGGCCCCCATTGGCCATGTCTAAAAATACATCATTTTCCATCTGAGTTTCATCAGCTGTCTGACAGGAGGTAGGTAGTATGCTTCATCATTGCTCCTTGGAATCATGGCTGGTCATTATATTGACTAGAGTCTTTCAAAGTTGCTTGTCTTTACAGCGTTATTGTATAAATTGTTCTCCTGGTTCTACCTACCTTATTCTTGTGATACAAAACCAAGTTAATGTGAAAACTGTCACCTTCACCATTTTTGACAGTACAACAATATTCTATCACATTTATATGCTATCATTCGTTCAGCATTTTCTAGTGGATGGATACCCACAGTGCTTTGCCACCAAGAAAAGAGTTGCTATAAATATTTTTGTAGATATGGGACCTGTTCCTCTTTCTTTGAGTTTTGTAGATCTAATAGCGATACATTAATGACTTTGGTGGAGTAGTTCTAGATTGTTTTCCTGAATGGTTGAACTAGTTTAGAGCTCTACCAATAGTTACATTAATGTGCTTATTTTCCAGCACTCCCTCCAACATTTCTCATTTTCCTTTTTTGTCCACTTTGTCCCTATTTTATTAATGTCAGCTTCATTAAATCATGTAAACAAATTACTTTTATTCCCTTACTAGTAAAATTTAGTAATTACACATCTGTAGTTTTAAATATAGCAACTTGAAAGAAGTAAATACGTGTACTGAATTAAACATGCAGATTTTGAAATCCCATGCTACTCTCATGACCAGTAGCCATATGGAAAAATACCTTTATCTATCACCATGCCTTCCGTATTATGGTCTTTTAGATTTTGAGAATGTACCTTTTATAAATAGAAACGAGAGATGTCACTGTGAAAATTTTCCCACATTCAGTAACATCTACTTTGCTCCCAGGGTGCGCAGAATATTTTATTAGATACTGTCAAAAAATAGAAGAAACCTCTGCCCTCAAAAGGCTCATGATCTGACTGAAAAAAGTTAATATTTGTAGAACATCATATTAACAGAAATCAATGTAATACAAACAAAACACCTAACTACTGTTTCCTGTCATTCTCCCAGCCCATAGAAATATTCAGCCCCCACTGCATTACCAAAATTATCTTGCTTTTAATCAATAAAGCCTTTTACATTTCCCAGATCATCTTTGGTCGTATGAATAAGTCATGCATTATCCTATTTTAAAAAGAGACATAAAATGTTTCTAGTATTTCAAGCCAAGAAAGCTGGAAAGAAACACTATATTGAGTTTATCATGTATGAGTCAGCAGATGGAGCATTGCAAGAAGACCTCAGAGCTTCTTCATCATTAGCTGGCATGTGAGCTTTTGTAAAACAAATGCTTTCGAAAACATTTTTTCTGCAAAAATCTTATAGTAAATATTTTTTATCAGGCAACCACCAAAGTTTGTTGGGAATTCCTGGCCAGCAGGACAACTCAAAGGGTTGACTCATGAAAGCATTTGGAAAAAGAATCAGTAATTCTAATGACCCACAAGTGGAAGTGGGAGTACAAGACTGGTGCTTCTGTCTCCTTGGTTATAAGGGCAGAGAGAGAGAGGACAGTTGGACAACTCTTTTATTTCCATTCTCCCATGGAAAAGATTGATATAAAATGGAGGAGCTAGAGTGACTCAGCCAGAATC